>NC_090936.1:1028874408-1029499408 GCF_040938575.1 Ambystoma mexicanum
GAGTACAGATGCCCCCCTCCAGTCTTTACACATATGACAGCCACCATTTTGGAAGTAAAAATGGCAGCCAAATTCCGCACACAATACAGATGCAGGTAAAGAGTGCAAAAGGGTAACACACATAGCCAAACAACACAGTTCCATCCTCATATGTCATCTGCATTGAAAAGCATTACAGAACCTCATTCAAAGCCCCTATTTGAAGCTCTTAAGTTAAAGCTCTTACTTTAGGGGGGACTGGTTTGGCGCTGAGTGGAATGGCGGGCTGAATTCCTGGCTCCGCTCAAGCATGAATAAATATATGAAATTGGAATAAGTTAATGGTACTAAAATTTACCTTTTCTCTCATCCGGAGAGATATTATAGTGAGGTGAGAGGCAGTGGTGTTGTGCTTTTTGAAGCAGTTGGAGTAGCCAGCAGCTCAGAGGCATGGAGAAGCAACAGGAAGGCCGGTAAGCAGCGTGCTATCCTAGTAGCATAGCAGAGATTCCTGTCAGCTGCTTCGACGGGTGTGCAACGTGGGAGTCATCTGCTTAAGGAAGATGTTTTCTTTAACACACAGCCAACTTAAAGCACTTAACTTACTCCAGGTACTAATAACTATTTTTATATCACCACAGTGGGTCAAATACTTTCTAATCCCTAAGGAACAATCTTACATTTTTAACCAATTTGACCCAAGTCAAATATTTTGAAAGCTCAACTCAAGGGCCTAATAATACATTGCAGGTTCTGTACTTACTAAAACATTTTATTGAGTGCTTACACCTGCGAGTCTCCTCTAGAAAATATTATTATGGCCACATTTAAGAAAAACCTTTGCAAAGATGCTACCATCACATTAAAAAGATAAAAAAATGATTTGCCAACTCGCACTGAGGAAAATGTGGATACTTCCATGCTTGCCATCTTTCTGAAATAAGAGCCCTGAAACCCTTTATGGAAGCAACCAAAACAAATGGCAGCTTTTAGATGAAAAATGGTCAGCGTTTTAGTCCAATCACAGAGGTGGAATGTAGAGTGAGCAATGCCGTGGATATCTCTTACAGAGTCGTTCATCTGAAAAAACTTGGTAAAGGTGCTTCATAAGCACTAAGACCACCAGGAATAGAAAAAACAATATTGGTATAGTTGGTCTTCCTGAAAAGATTGAAGGGGATTGTTAAGTATTTCAATCAGGTGATACACCCTGGTCTCAGCCTAGTATGCAGCGCACAGCTGAAATACTTATTTTATTCAATATTCTGAGTGATATACCCCTATTATCACACCCATTCCCAAAATACCTGCAGGTCACAATGGATCAGGAATCAGGCTGGTTGGTAAATGCAATATGTATTTATTTTTTTTTAAATTAAAATTAAGCATATACTTTTTAATAGGGAGCAGCAATCACCAATGTGGTGACAATACAGATAAGAGGGTATGTAAGGCCATTCAATTCACTCTTTAGCAACACAAATATAAAACACTGAGAAAATAACACTTTTGGCTTGTTTGGAAGAATAGCACTTAAGTTAGGATTTCCACCTGCCATATTCCTCAACCCACAAATAAGTAATTCTAGTTAGCTATAAGGAGGCAGCTGGTATTCAGGAATAAAGAACAGCAAACAGAATTTGAATACAACCTTCCCTCCCCAAGCAAGAGAGAAAAACGGGTTTGCAATCTTACACTTTTTAAAATGACATTTGAAAATGGCTGCATGAAACAATGAAAAGTGTGCAAAATTTCTTAAATCAATGCAAATTTCTATGGGAGCAACATTGGAAAGTGTTCTGACTTGAGTGTCGTGTAGACCGATGAGACCTCCGTCCCCAAGTGACGCACAGGGGAACTAAATAGAAACCCGCTGTACGACCTTTGAGGCCACAGGTGAGAGATGTCTTCTCGGATCCACGGAGCCTCTTGGAACACCGATGCTGCTGTCAAGAGGGAATGAGGTTAAGTACCAGGCAAGCACAATACAATGAGGTAAACAAGTAACTAAAGTGTCTTACCTATCTGGTGTAATGGAGACCCAGGTGACCTAGTAGGGAGGTTCGAGGCTCATTAGATGCGGTGATCCCTGGAATGGTAGAACCGCAGGTTCAGCGTGGATGAAGAGTAGCCACCTGTGGGAGTCAGGGCTTGACTGGAATCCCCAGTAGGGAAAAGGCGTAGAAGATCAGCAAGGTACCAAGGGATGATCCAAAGACAAGTCGAGGTGCAGTCCAAATATCCGGCAACAGGTAAAGAGTTCCAAGCAAAAGTACCAAGGGGTGTCCGAGGGAGTCCGAGATAGAGTTCCGTGATCAAGGTAACAAGGAGCAAGTTGTAACGCCAAACAGTTTCCGAAGCCAGCTGAGAAGCAATGAGCGTTCTGTCTCTCAGACCTTTATACCGATCGCCCCTGGGTCATGTGACTTCTCTGGATCATGTGACGTCCACCAAGATCACATGGGGAACGCCGTAGTGTATCACGTGACTGGCGTGAAGACGTAAGGCCGCCCTTTCTGCTATACGTTCTCCAAGGCAGTTGCCAATGCAGAAAGGGTTGCAATCGAGCCCGTACATTGGTACGGAGTTTTCGGTTCTGTGGGTTCACCGAATCACTTGAGCCTCGAAGCTTGGGAGGAGATGTTGGGGGAATGTGGGCAGTGTTCTGATGTGTCGTGGCCTGGTGTGCAGAGGATCGCCTAACATAGCCCCCCCCCAACGGCCCACGACCCCGTGGGCAGGACGGATGATCCCTATGGAAGCGGGCAACCAACCGCGGGGCGTTCAAATCAGATGCGGAAACCCACGAACGCTCCTCCGGGCCGTAACCCGTCCAATCCACCAGATACTGGAGCCTACCCCTAAACCACCTAGAACCCAAAATGGCCGACACCTCAAAAACATCAGGAGAGGTCAAGGACACCGGTGCAACAGGGGTACGAAGACGGACTGAGTCGGGACAGGGTTTAAGGAGGGAGACATGAAACACAGGATGGATACGCCAAGAGCTGGGGAGTACTAGACGGAAAGCCACCGGATTAACAACCTGTGAGATCACATACGGCCCGACAAAGCGAGGCAGCAACTTCCGGCAACCCACTAGGCGAAGATGCCGGGAAGATAACCAGACCCTAGAACCCACCACCAGAGGGGGAGCAGCACGACGCTTGCCATCCACACGGGCCTTCATAGAGGCCTTTGCTTCAGTGAGATGAACCACTGTACTCGCATGAATAGCCGAAAGATCCCTAAGACATGTCGTGGCCGCAGGATTCAAAGAACCAGAGGCATCAGGGACCGGCAAAACCTTGGGATGTTGACCATAGAGGGCGTAAAAAGGAGAATAACCAGTAGCTGAATGAGCCGCGTTGTTATACGCGAACTCCGCAAGCCGCAAAACGGCCAACCAAGAGGACTGATGTTGCAATATGAGGCAACGAAGGTATTGTTCCATCGATTGATTCGTCCTTTCGGTCTGGCCATCGGTCTCCGGATGATAGGCCGAAGAATACCTCGTATCGATGCCCAACAGTTTCGTCAAGGACCTCCAAAACCGAGAGGTGAACTGTGAACCTCGATCGGAAACAATGACCGAAGGGAGGCCGAATAGCATAAACACATGTTCAAAAAACAAGTCCGCCAAGACAGGGGCCGAAGGGATACCCCTACAAGGAACAAAACGGGCCATTTTAGTGAACGTGTCCACCACTACCCAGACGGTGTCAAAGCCTTTGGACTTGGGGAGATCGGTAACGAAATCCATGGTTAACGTATGCCAGGGCCTGGGAGGTACCGGAAGTGGAAGCAACAATCCAACCGGTCGACCCCTTTGATGTTTAGCCTGAGCACATACCGCACAGGATCTGACATAACACTCCACATCGTGCTTCATAGAAGGCCACCAACACCAACGCTTGAGAAGATCTAAAGTGCGCTCTTGTCCGGGATGGGCATTAAAGGGTGCGTCATGAGACCACTCAAGGGCTAGATTGCGTGTATCAGGTGTAGGAAGAAACAGGCGTTCATGTACGAAAGGTAAACCATCAGTATATACAGGATCCCATTCTCGCAACTGGTCAGAATGATTGCTAGTCCAGGACCGGACCGAATCTAATAGTGACAATGAGGGTGTACAGAGACAAATCACATGGCTCTTACCGAGAACAGTGTCGGGAATGTAGGCAACTGGACCCCTCCCGGAGAACGTGACAAGGCATCCGCCTTCCCATGTGAAGTGCCAGGACGGTGCATGATATGGAAATCAAAGGCGGAAAAGAAAAGATGCCATCGGACCTGTCTGCTATTGATGCATTTCAAAGAAGCCAGATCCTGTAGGTTCCGATGATCGGAGTATACCGTGACGGGATGCCTAGCCCCCAGAAGATGATGACGCCAGACACGGAAAGCATCCATGACAGCCAAGAGTTCTTTCTCCGTGACGGTATAATGAGACTCAGTACTGGAAAACTTACGGGAATGATATGCAACCGGATGTAACTTGCCTGTATTTGGACATGTTTGTGATAATACCGCACCGAGGGCAAAGGAAGAGGCATCCGCCTCTACTATGAACGGAAGATCAGGATTAGGGTGTTGGAGTACCGGTGCGGTAGTAAAGGCGGTTTTCAAAGCCTCAAAAGCCTCCTGCTGTTCTCTCTGCCATTGATAAGTCACCTGAGGACTAGTCAGGGCCGTAAGCGGGGCTACAATTGTGGAAAAGGAAGAAATGAAACGTCTGTAAAAGTTGGCGAACCCTAAAAAAGCCTGCAAGGATTTGAGTGTACGAGGTACTGGCCAATCTAATACTGCTTTGACCTTAGATTCATTCATGGATAACGCCCCAGGGGTGATGTGAAAACCCAAAAACTCGACAGTTGTCTTATGGAACTGACATTTCTCAGGTTTGGCAAACAAGGAATGTTCTCTCAAACGGGTCAATATTTCTCGGACATGATTCACGTGTTCATCAAGATCACGAGAAAAGATTAGGATATCGTCCAAGTACACAACCATATATACATCCAGTATATCCCTGAATATGTCGTTCATGAATCGTTGGAAAGTGGCCGGGGCGTTACATAGGCCAAAGGGCATGACCAGATATTCGTACAAGCCATACCGAGTGCAGAAAGCGGTCTTCCACTCGTCTCCCTCGCGGACGCGTACTAAGTTGTATGCGCCGCGTAGGTCAAGCTTGGTGAAAACGGAAGCGTGTGTTAAATGGTCTAGAAGCGGAGTGATTAACGGGATGGGATACCTATTCTTTTTAGTGATAGCGTTAAGACGCCGATAATCTACACAAGGGCGTAAATCCCCCTCCTTCTTGGGTACAAAGAAGATAGGACTTGCCGCGGGTGAAGTGGAGGGGCGGATGTGTCCTAATCGTAGGGCGTTCTGTACATAGTCTTTCAACGCCAGTTCCTCCGAAGGGGACAAAGAATAGATCCTGCCCGAAGGAATATTGGAATCAGGAAGCAGTTCGATTGGGCAGTCATATGGTCTGTGTGGAGGGAGTACCTCAGACGAGCCCCGGTCGAACACTGATTCGAATTCTCTGTATTCTGGCGGAATCCCAGATACCAACCCCCCAACAGTATGTGTATGCACAAGCTCCGGATCGTCGACAGTCAGCGTGAGTTGGGCTAAGGCCCCCAAGGCCCGGGAAGGTGTGTCAGGGGCTTGATGGACCGGAAGACAATAATTCTGACAGATATCAGACTCAAAGACTACAGTACCTGACTGCCAATTGATCAATGGATTATGTTCATGTAACCATGGAATCCCTAGGATGATGCCGAATTGGGGTGTGGTGATCAAATCAAAACTCAGGGTTTCGGTGTGTACTTCTTGTATGGTTAACAAGAGGGGTGCGGTTTGCTGTCTGACAGGACCAGAAACCAGTGCAGAGCCGTCTACGGCTTGGACATGTTCCGGTCGAGTTTTCACCACTAAAGGTAGGTTGAGGGAATGGGCCAAATCAATATCTATGTAATTACCAGTGGCACCTGAATCAATAATGATATTGACTGCATGAAGAAGGCCTGTAGAGGGACATAGGGTAGCCTTTACAGAAATGGGTTGAACACGAGTAAAGGCAAGGGGGGTACCCGGAGAAGACGACGGAACACTCGACCTGTTCTCCGGTTCTAAGGTCGAGCCGTCCGAAAAACCTGACTCTTCCTGGGCCGTCGAGGACACTCTTTCACGAAATGTCCAGTGGTACCACAATAAAAGCATGCGTTATCCACCCTTCTACGTTCTCTCTCAGATGTTGTAATAGGACTACGTAACCCTCCCACTTGCATAGGTTCTTCGGTACTGGAAGCAGGAGTGCCAACAAGAGTGGGAGAGGAAGAGGCCCCCAATTCAGCTCTACGCTCCGATCGTCGTGCATCTACCTGCAAGACCAGATCAACCAATTCCTGATACTGAGTAGGCATAGAAGGGATCACTGCTAATGCATCTTTCATGGTGTTACTCAACCCCCTATAGAAAACCACCGCCCTCTTGTTTTCTGGCCATGATGTTTCCGCAACTAGCTGATTGAATCGGGTGATGTAATCTATCAGAGACCTTTTACCCTGAGTCAATTCCAACAACTCCAAATCCCTAGACTGTACCTTGTGTCGGGTATCGAATACTCGGGCCATTTCTAGGACCAACAAATCAAAGTCATAAAGAACTGGGCTATTGTTCTCTAACAGGGGATTAGCCCAAGCAGCTGCTGTTCCGGCCAAATGGGAAAGGGCGAAGGCAGCTTTAGCAGTGGTGGTGGAAAAAGCCAAAGGTCTGCATATGAAATGTAACTTGCACTGATTAATAAAGGTTCTGAACTTCTTGGGATCCCCTTGATAGCGTTCAGGAGCAGCTAGGGGGGAAGGGGTTGGGAGTATCATCGGAGTTGGGACTACAGGAGCAGTAACGGGAGAGGGTGTAGAGGAGGAGCTGGTATCGCCAAACTCAGGGTCTGCCGGAAGGGAATGTTGAACACTTTGTATGGAATCTAACCTTTGATGGATCACAGTGTTTGCGGCGGCCATATCTGCCCTTAATATTGTAATTGCCTGAACCAAAGCAGCTATGGGTTCATCCGTGGATCCCTGCATCGTCTGACACGACTATACGGCTTCTCAGTCTGTTCTGACTTGAGTGTCGTGTAGACCGATGAGACCTCCGTCCCCAAGTGACGCACAGGGGAACTAAATAGAAACCCGCTGTACGACCTTTGAGGCCACAGGTGAGAGATGTCTTCTCGGATCCACGGAGCCTCTTGGAACACCGATGCTGCTGTCAAGAGGGAATGAGGTTAAGTACCAGGCAAGCACAATACAATGAGGTAAACAAGTAACTAAAGTGTCTTACCTATCTGGTGTAATGGAGACCCAGGTGACCTAGTAGGGAGGTTCGAGGCTCATTAGATGCGGCGATCCCTGGAATGGTAGAACCGCAGGTTCAGCGTGGATGAAGAGTAGCCACCTGTGGGAGTCAGGGCTTGACTGGAATCCCCAGTAGGGAAAAGGCGTAGAAGATCAGCAAGGTACCAAGGGATGATCCAAAGACAAGTCGAGGTGCAGTCCAAATATCCGGCAACAGGTAAAGAGTTCCAAGCAAAAGTACCAAGGGGTGTCCGAGGGAGTCCGAGATAGAGTTCCGTGATCAAGGTAACAAGGAGCAAGTTGTAACGCCAAACAGTGTCCGAAGCCAGCTGAGAAGCAATGAGCGTTCTGTCTCTCAGACCTTTATACCGATCGCCCCTGGGTCATGTGACTTCTCTGGATCATGTGACGTCCACCAAGATCACATGGGGAACGCCGTAGTGTATCACGTGACTGGCGTGAAGACGTAAGGCCGCCCTTTCTGCTATACGTTCTCCAAGGCAGTTGCCAATGCAGAAAGGGTTGCAATCGAGCCCGTACATTGGTACGGAGTTTTCGGTTCTGTGGGTTCACCGAATCACTTGAGCCTCGAAGCTTGGGAGGAGATGTTGGGGGAATGTGGGCAGTGTTCTGATGTGTCGTGGCCTGGTGTGCAGAGGATCGCCTAACAGAAAGATGCTAACAATCATGAGCTATAGTTTGAGCAAAATTAACCACTTTGAATCTGAATGGAAGGTCAGAAATAATTTAGAGTGAAAATCACACGTGTAAAATTTTGCAGAAATGCAGATTCCCGCCTAAAATTAACCAAACGGTTTTTAAGAAAAACAGGCGAAATACACTGATTTGGAGTGAGTTTTGTTTGGTTGGGATGTAGCTATAGGTCTTAAGTATACTCCAGAGTTGAAATTAAGTCTCTAGCTATTAAATTGATTGGGTTATGCAATGTTGAATGAGAGGCGTTTTTTGGAAAATAATGGGGCGAAAAAGAAAACAGAAATCAATTTTTACAAGGATAGTTATGATCTACACTAGGGCATTCAGGCTAGGTTACCAGATTGAAACACAGTAAGCTCTAGAGTTGAACCGCGCAACCAACCCCAGCACCTCCGTGTCCACCCTGGCCGACTCAGTCCAATTACCTGAGGGAGGATTTAAGGGTTTGTGATTTCACAAGACAAAATTATATAAAGAAGTTAACTAGCACAAGCAATCAAAGGTAGGGTGGCAATAATGGTTGTGAGAATATTACAAGTTTTAAAGGTAAGGATGGGATGGTATAGGGATTTGGATGGAACAAAACAAGGCAAGGTATGCTATGATTTTCTGTGCTTCCTATTAATACTAACAGTCTACTTTAATTTAGGATTTTGGACTGTCAAGGGTTCTGGTCATCACACGGATAGGTCTAACCAAGGACAGCAGGGCACATCTGGAGGAACAGGATCAGGATCAGGTGGGCGGTTCTGATCACCAGACTGCTCTGGACTGGGGACTGCACTGGACTTCACTGGAGACTGGAGATCAGTGGGATGCCGGGTTTGCAGCAGGCATGCATATAGTAGTAGGAAGCCAGCCAGATCCGAATGCTTCTCTTAGGTTTCGGGATTTTTAGAGTTTGAGGTCTAGCTGAAAAAGGAGTTCAGCAATGCTGAGGTCTTAGCTTTGTAAGGAAAATCAGGAATCAGGAATCAGGAACAAGGATGGAGAAATCCGGAACAGGTTGTCACGCAGAAAATCAGGAAGAAGTTAGAAATCAGTCTGTCTGTGTGCTGTGAGGTTCCCTTATTTATCATGCCAAATGACATCACTAAATTATATGGCAGGGGCAGGTTTACTGTCCACACCCCTAATGCTAGGATTGGGCAAATGCATAATCTCTGCCTTGCTTTTCACTGATTGGATGACAGAAAAGGATGTCATGTTTATGGGATGATTTTTAAAATGTCTGGAAACCTCCCGTAGCTATTGGGATCAAAATCTAACTTTCCCACAAATACATATTTATGCATTTAGAACCTTTGGGAAAATCCGATACACAGGTTACCTATTTTGTGGGTCACATTTCAATCCAAATCCCCAGTCCGTGGAACCTGGTTTAGTCTTTCTGCGACATATTGGCAATTTTAACAATGAAAGATTTGGCCTAACATTTTTCCCAATTTCGTACATAGATGCGCAATTACCGCCCGGATATGTGTATAACATGTTATATTCGCCACATTAATACTTTTCGCGCAATCAGTTATTCTTTATAACTTCTGTTCCTTATGCAGTAGAAAGCCCTACCACATCTTAAAATGAACAGCATAAAATTAGATTTAAAACTACCCACTTTCAGATTTTTCCTCATTCTTGTGGCAAAGTTAAATGTCTTGAAAGTTCAGTTGCAAAATAGGCATTTTAAACACCAAATGTCACGTGTCAGTTTTTTTTTCTTTTTCCCAAGTGTAAGCAAATGTCCATCCCATTGAAGTAGAATGAGGGACCTCTACCTTGTGAGTGAAGCTTCCTGCCCCTCCCACTGTAAGGGTGAGTGTCTTAGCCTGTTATTGCCTTAGCCTGGGGCAAAGATGAATCTCTAATGTGACTTGAAAGGTCCCATTGTCCTTGGAATTCAAAGCCTCCAATCTAGCAATTAGCCTTTTCCTGTTCCAGTAGTTGATGTGTCACCCTTTCTCAGGGCTAGCAACTGGCGGAACAGTTTTTTTTTAAAAAGTTTACCAACTATTTAAAGTGATGGAATTAAACAGTTTATAGGTGGATGTTTTAACAGTACGTAATCCTTTAACATTCTTAATTAATCAAGCCTTTACACAATAATAAACTTTAAAAATAGGCGATTTGCTCTTCATTCAGGAAAAAACACATTTAACTTATTCTTTTAAATGTGGTTTTCATCTGTAGCAAATACACATTTTAGTCAGCTCTAGTTCTTCCCTTGAGTGCTGGAATTGTTTTCAGCATGGATAAATGTATCAAGCATTTGTTTAGAGTCTTTCTCTGGACAACTGATTCTTTAGATACTTTTGCAAAGAAATAGCCATGTTTCCCTGTGGAAAATGAAAACAAAAGTCCTTGGGTTGCTTTTTCAAAGATACTTTTGGTATGAGCTGTCATTCAACTGAGGCCCGGTTCCTCTGAGACTCAAGACTAATCCTGGGCATTACAGGGCCCTTTAATCACAGTGGTTCAGTAGAAATGATGGATTTAGCGCCAAAACAGTTCTTTTTAGGATTGAAAAGCTAACATTTTAAAGAGGCATTTTGGGATTTCAGCACAATGACGCTGCTTCTTTCCTTTGCTCCATGTAAAATGTTGCAGAACACACTGGCATACTCCTGCAGTGAGTACTCTGTTCCACCCCAAATGAAATGTGTGTTGGCAGGTCGGTGCACCCATTTTCTGCTTATTGAAAAGTGCAGTTTATGGATCTTGGCGTGCACATGAGTCAGCACATCCATTTTGTGCTTTTTCTGGCATCAAAGCATCAAAGTGGTGTAACATAGCTCAGCTGAGTGGGTCAAAATATCTCACATGATGATGCTATCATATTCCTTGCAGATATGCTGTCTAAGCTATTAGACCTACCCCCATCAATACAACCCAACAAGCGCACAGAATTTGCCCTCTATGACTCTCAACTAACCCCAGAAATTACTCAAGAACTTTCATCTTCGCTCTCCTGGATTGCAATCATATTCAACTTATAATGCAAAAGGTTAAGCAGATAAAGCACCTCACCTGAAACGGAAACAATATTTTTGTTCCCCAAGACTCTGCAAACTCTACCAGCACAAGAAGTAAATATCTCCTTGCGTTAAGGCCAGCTTTAAAACTTAATGCCAGATATGGTGGCATGGTCAATCCTGCATCCTTAAAAGTGACCCTCATAGGACAAACTACTTCTTTTGATGATCCTGCAGTCTTAAAACAATGTATCCAATCTCAAAGGGTGGAAGATATGGATATTGGTGGCCATTCATCGAACAAACTACCTTAAAGCCTTAAAGCCTACAAACATTTCTTAATTTTTGACTCTTCACGCATATACTGTGCGAGAGAGTTGCCATGAAGCACCTGCTCTCGCTGGGTGCCCCGCCCTCCTTTTTGATTTTTTCTTTTCAATATGAAATATTTTGGCTGTTTCCTGCTAGCCATACTGCTAAGTATTATTATGAGCTATAATCTACTTTTACTCATGTTCAAATTGCTGTTTGTCACCCCTCACTTTTTATGTATCTCATTATCCATTTGTTTCTCCCCTAACCGTACTGGTGTAAGGTTGTAGGTCAAATGGTCGAATCTAAATGTTCGACAGGACAAATGGTCGACACCAAAAGGTCGACAGGTCAAATGATCGAATTTTTTTTTTTGTTTTTCACAAATTTTTTTTTTTTGGGGGGGGTCCCCCAACCTTATTTTTTTTGCTAAAAAACACTTTTTTCCCTAAACGAAATCCTAAAAAAATATATATAACTAAAAATAAATTCGATCATTTGTCCTGTCGACCAAATTGTGTCGACCGTTTGTCTGTCGACCATTTGTCTGTCAACCATTTGACTTGACACCCTGGTGTGTAACACTAATTGATTACTACATCAAAATCACATGGAAACTCTTATTTTTATACCCTCCTAATTCTGAGTTTACTATTTATTTCAAGCTCACACGGTTTACCTTTGATGCCCTATGTTTTTAAATATATCATTGTGGAATGCTAAAGGTCTTCACAATCCCATCAAAAGACAAAAGGTGCTTTCTTATCTCAATAGAACCAAACAAACAATCGCTTGCATTCAAGAAACTCGCCTCTCAACCCCAGAAGCTGCCAAACTTAAAAAGCTCTGGTTAGGAAAAGTATTTGCTAGTGCAGCACAAGACAAGACAAGAACAATTGTGTTATTAACCTGGTAAAGAAACAGTTTGATTGTAAATTAATTAGATCAGAAACTGATAACACAGGTAGATAGATTCTACTAAACCTTCTCTCTAATTCTATTCACTATTTAATCTTAAATGCTTATGGTCCTAATGATCCTATTTTTTCTAAACAACTTAAAGTATGTTTGCTCCGCTCTAATATACAAAACCTTATTGTATATGGAGATTGCAATGAAATATAGACCAATTTGTATATAGAAAATCTAATTGTCTTTTTTTAAAACACAATGTCCCACAATCAATTTCTAAAGTTCATCTCTAAATGAAGCCTAGTTGATGTCTGCAGCTTACATCACCCATCGGATAAGGAAAGTAACTTTCACTCCATTCCTCATGATTCCTTTTCCAGAATTGATTATATTTTTCTAGCCAACTCATTAACTGCTAACCCAATAGATTCCTCCAGAGATTGTATATCATTGTCCAACCATTCCCCTGCCCACATTAATCTTCACAAAATTAATTCATCTCGCAAATCAAACAGATGGAGATTTAACTTGGCCCTATTAAAAGATGAAAAATGTGCTTCTCTTCTAACAAATGTGCACAATAATTATTTTAAAATGAATAAAGTTTAGGATATATCTAACCCTAATAATTGGGATTGCTAAAAGCAGTTCTGAGAAGAGAAATAATTTCATTTGTTACAAAAAAGAACGTTATGAAAGATGAAACAGAAGAGATCTTAAGAAAACAAAAAATCCTAGAGAAACAATATATCTCAAGCGACTTGTCTTAATATATTACAGCTTATAATTAAATATAATAAACTCACCTCTGAATATTCAAGTGCTATTTTGGTGAAAAATAATTTCAAAATCTATCAATTAATGAAAATTACTCACCCCAAAACTACATGGACTGTTCTCTCACTTTGTGTTATAGTCAAAATCCGATGGCACTTTTACTGATGCTATACTTCTGGCATTTCCCAAATCTAATAAGGATCCAGAGGTGCTCCTAAGCTAAAAACCCATCTCCCTAATCAACAATGACTGCAAAACCTTCACAAAACTCTTAGCAAATAGACATATCCCTTTTATGCCAAAGGTAATTAGGCAAGACCAGGTCGGGTATGTCAAAGGAACATTTTCATCATCCAATATTAGAAACGCCTTAAATGACTCAAATATTGCAACCCTCTCAAATGATCCCCATGCTGCTGTAACTTTGGATGTGGAAAAAGCATTTGTTAGAGTGAAGTGATGCATTGCGTTGGGAAGGTATTCATAAGATGTTCATATCCATGATTAAAGTTCTAAACACCAACCCTAAAACCTCTATCTTTATACATGGCCTGATGTCTCCTTTGTTCCCTTTGGGTAAAGGTAGAAGGCAAGGATGTCTTTGTTCTCCTCTGTTATTTATTTTAGCCCTCAAACCATTTTTAGAATCCATTAGACCACATTCTGGTATACAAGGAATACATTTTGGTTATTTTCATGTCAACATGGCAGCCTATTCTGATGAAATTCTTCTATTTCTTAGGAATCCTCCAATGAGTTTGGGAAGTTTGCTTGACATTATATTTAGTTTTTCTTCAGCCTCGGGATGTAAATTTAATATGGACAAATCAGAAATGTTACAGCTAAATATTGTACTAAACATCTTGTTCAACCATATCGCATGAGATGGTGTCCTAAGAATATCAAATAATTAGGATTACAAATGTACACATCTGTCAAGGATGTTATTAAAGTACATACTAATATTGCATTAAACAAAATAAAAAATGTCATGGATTCCTTGTACCCATTATTTTTATCCTAATGGGGGCATCTTCAATCAATTCAAATGATGATCTTCTTGTGTATTTTATTCATGCTTTCTTTCCCAATTCCCAATAAAATCTTTAAAGATGTTGATTTGTGTCTTACAAAATGTTTGTGGGGGTAGAAGAAACATAGGATTTACAGTAGTAGGTTAAAGGAGAAATACGCACAGGGAGGGGTGGGCTTCCCAGATTTCATTAAATATCTTTCTGCCTTTATATTAAAGCAAGGACAATGCTGGTTTCGTCAAGCTCAACATTTTCTTACCCCGTCATGGGTTCGGTCAGAGACCAATATGGTTTGGCCTTTTTCTCTGTCAGACTGTTATGTGTTTGATTCTAAAAATTGATGTATCAAATGTAAGAATGTTCAATCTATGACCAAACAGATTAGAAGGTATTTTACCTCTACAAATCCCACCAAGTTCATATCACCGTTCATATGGTTTAACAAATGTATACGCATTAACAGCAAAGTTATTTGTTGGAAAACTGGATACTTAAAGGAATGAAATATGTACATCGACTTTTTAATCAAGAGACACCCATGACATTTGCTGAATTCAGAAAAAAAATCCTTATTCCCAAGTCCTTTTATCATCAATACTCTCTATTAATGGGTGCTATTATAGAGAATTTGGAACTACAGATGGAAACCCTCAAACCAACCTGTGTGGTCTGACAGAACTATATTTACAATTATCAGTACAAAGAACTTACCAACAATATGGTGGAAAATCCTCAGTGGAAAACACAGCAAGACTGGCAGAAAGTCTGCTCTCTCACTTTCGAAGACTATAGTTGGCCATGCTTCTGGAAACAAACCTTGACTATAACGGTGTTGGCTAACATTACCCAAACCCATTTCTTTTTTTGTCACAGAATCTGTATTACCCCTGCTTTTCTTTTTAAGTGTAGGGTATCCTTAGATAACACATGCTGGAACTGTCATGATGTTGGAGGTTCTTTCAAACATGTTTTCAGAATGTAAGTTTATAGAAACATTTTGGGATCATGTATGGCGCATCATTAAATGTATCTTTAAAGTAGTTGAACCTTTTCATTTTAAGGTTCTATACCAGGGAAGTGCTCTTTATCAGCATCATTTAGACATGCATGTATCACATTTCTTTGATCTTCTCATTTTGATTGAAGTTCAAGTTATCACGAATAATTGGAAGAAGTGTCACTCTTTGGGAAAAGCCGAGCTCTGACAGGGCATTAGCAATGTTTAAGGCTTGTACATCTTTATGATCATTAAAGCATAGGTCTAGGCCTCCTAAGAGAAGGGCTTGGGATATATTTTTTTAATTATCTAAAAGTATCGTAGAGATGTCCTCTTCGAAGGAGCCAATAGGTCCTGGTGGCCTATAAATGAGATGTATGTTAATAGTTTGTGAGTTAGAAGTTAGGAGCTTGACGGTTAAGGACTCACAGGATTTAGTATTGTTTCTATTCTTATTGACAGATTCGTTTTGGCAATGAGTGCTAGACCTCCCCCACGGGAGGTTGGTCTGTCTTCTCTGAAGACGGTATTGTTAGTAGGCACAGCGAGCTGGGCCAGCCGCTTGATGTTGCCATGTTTCCGTAATGGCTAAAAAGTCATAGTTGCCTATTTGTATAAGGTCAGCAATTTCAGTAGCATGGGCTATTAGTGACCTGGCATTGATAAGTGCTCCTTTGAGAACAGGGTTGGGTAGGGCCAGTCTTTTATGCTTGGCTGGGCTGGTTTGTAGTTTGTGGTATTTGTCTATTTTGTCAATGTGATTGGTGGTGGCACTTTTTAGGGAGTGGTTTTGTTTAGTAGTGTCCTTATGATGACCTCTACTATTTGTGCATGCAGTAAGGTACCTGGCAGTCGTTCGTAAATCTTAGGTAATCTGAACGTAGTTTAGAATTCCGGCACGTGATGTTGCTAGGATTGTTGTTTGTGATGAGATTAGGAGTAGGAATATTTTTTAAAGTCTGTTCACTGCCTGGGGCGGTCATGAGCAGTCTGTTGTTACAGTTAGGGCTTTGACTAGGCACGTCTAGAAGAGGTATGCTCGTGGGAGGCAATGCCAGCCTGAGGGCAGTCATAACGAGGAAGATAATAAGCATTGTAAGCAAGAAACATGTGCATACCTCACAGCAAGAGCGGTAATTCTGAAAGTCACAGGCAAATCAGGCTAGGTATAAACTTAAACAGTACATTCAGTAGGCGATACCATGGGTCAACTGCAGTTCAGTTAAAGCGACTTTAAGTTAGCAGGGTCTAGTTATCTTGAATATACTTTGTGTCGATGCTAGACAACGTGATTAATGCCTGGGAGTAATATGACGTCAGATAGATATAAAAGCAATGGTATACATGGTCAGTGTGGCGTTGTGACTAAGATACATGTTGACAAGGCATTCAAGTTGCAGCAAGTATGATATATATTGTAGTAGTTTCACATTGCACATATACTATTCGTATGAGACACTAGTGGAGCACGTATTCTGCCGCACGATAAACAAGATCACAAGAAAAATAATAAAAATATCGAGTGAGTCAATATGCTAGCACTAAAAGTGCAGCAGCAAGATAACAAAACAGAAGGATATGTGTGGCTTGCTTGATAGAGTTGTAGTTGTCAGCTCGGTGGGGGAGTATGAGGCGGACTCACTTAGGTAAAATTTGCAAAGGTAGTTATGCTGCAAATAGTTTCATGGCCCCTGGCTCCTGTGGTGCTCTGTCAGCTCCGTCAGCACAGGCCTTCTTTCCTAGGCCTTACTTCATAGACCAGCTAGTAGTTGACATATCCATTTATTTTGGGCAGAGACTGATTTGCCATCTCAGCATGTGTTTTATATAACAGTAAATATAGCCCTCATTAAGATTTTGGCTTTAATACAGCAGTATTTCTGTCATGGTGGAATTACTGTTACCGCCTTGGTGTCCAGTGAAATTGCTGCCATATTACAAGTTGGTGGGTGTGTGCCCACACCCTTGGTGGTAATGGAAATTCCGGGAGTGGAATTACGGCCCAAAAACACAACTCCAACCGTAATTCCATGTAGAATTAGCATAATTAAAGTTACTGGCGTATATTTGGTGCTAATTACACAGGCGGAATTACAGCCGGCGGAATTAGCTCAGGTGGAAATAGCATCATTTCCAGAACGGCAAGCACAGCGGCAGCCATCTTTAAAACCACAATCCATTCAAAATCTATTGGAAAGGAGTTCCATCCGACCCCAGAGGAAAGAATCATCATGTCAGGAGTTAAAGTCAAGTTGAAGCTCCCAGAAATGTGCCTCAGGAAACTTACATTCACAGAGCAGGAGCTCACTTCCCTAGGGGAGCAGGTGGTGGCCCATGCAGATTAGCTGTATGGGTCACATAATTGCAAGGCCAGCCAGAAGATTAAGAATACCATCTAGGCAGAGATCAGAGACAAGGTGGTGGCTGTAGGTCATGTCCAAATGTGGACATGTGGAAGAGGTCGAATGACGTCAAAGCACAAATCTGTACCCTAATTTCCAAACACTGCCGGGTGACAGCAGCCTCAGGTGGAGGAACAGTTGACACGCTGTAGCTGACCCCGTGGGAGGAGACGGTACGCAGCATACTCCACATGGCTAGCCTGGAGGGTGTGGGTTCTTCAGAGGTCAGAGACAGCACCTTGGAAGAACCCGGTGAGTACATGAGTGAATGATGGGCTCATTGCAGAACAACCCCAATAGCATGTTGACCTACACACAAATCCATGCTTCCAGGTGAGAGTAACCCTGACAATGCATGACCCAGCAATGTGACACTTCAGACCATTACATCATGAGTCATGGAAACACCCACCAAGTAGGATGATGATGGCATGATGTAGAACACAACCACCATGGAACTGCAAGCAACAAGGACTGTAATCCATTTGCATGACACATCACCAACACCCCTTCCTAGCACACCGAGCACCCATGTACAGGCACATCAGCCAAACTGGTTCCAACCATGCAGTACATGTCAAGCATTGAACACCACTAGATATGTGTCTCAAACTAACAACCACTGCAACATACCAGTAGCTGAAAGGCCCCCATAAAGCCTGTGTCCCACCTAATGTCGCATTTACACCATCACAAATAGCAGAGCACACCTCAGCCAACAGTGCAGCGGGATATGGAAGAAACATTGGTCCTGCCCTAAATGGGCACACATGACTCTTCACACCATGAAGCACATGACTAAACAGTCCAAGCAAGGCACACCTCCCACACTCACCATATGCATGCACATCAATCTCCACACTGTCTGACACATGACGTATGCTCCCATGGACATCTTGCAACCTGTGATACCATGGAACATACAGCACTACATGTCAGCATACCCTACACATGTCCATCAAGGTATTGATACAAACTTTAATGTCTCCCAACAGGCACACAAGAGACCAAGGACCCCTTCGATGTTGCCAGTACCTCTCACACATCTGCACCATCAAAAAGGCCACAGGCCATGCTTCAGCCAGGAAGGGGAGTGTCCACAAAACACCCAAGTCCAAGGGCACTGCATCAGCCACCACCGTGGGCACTGGCACACTGGGCATAATTGCACCACCAACTCGGGCCATGACAGAGGCTGCTGATCCACCCACAACTGAGGCACCTTCCACCACTTCTAGGGACTCAGGGGACCAACACACCCGCCCAAGTGTTGAAGAAAGGCAGGCACAGCCACTGCACCCGCCGCTATAGTGTAGCCAGAGTCTGCTTCCATTGACTCAATTCCTGCAGCTCTCCCAGTTGTTCACGGAATACTCCCTCTGCTCAGCATATCACCCATGTGGCCTTCCCACTACCCCTTGTCATCTCTCCATGCCCTCCTTTTTAACCACCCTGAGTACCCAGATGACCATGGGTACCATGATGGGGAGCAAGCATGCCAGGCATTCAGCAAGGAGAGTATGGGCACCGAACCAACTCCTGGGCCAGTACAGGACCCCATATTGCATACCATATGGAAGTGGCTCAGATAATGCATTCCATTGCCCATGAACAATTGGGACATTTGTAAGTGATGCATGATGTGGTTCAGAGTGCCTCCAGGTAGGTGACCACATCCCTTGTCGTTGCATGAGACCATGCACAGGGCCATCAATATGATGATGCAGCACCTCCTGTACAGTGAGACTGCCAGTTCTGTGTCGGCAACCCCTACCCATGGATCAGTGGCCACCATGCCACTAAGGTGCTCCCACCACTGTGCAACACATGCTCCTATGCCTACAAAGAAAGGGGACATGAGGAAGAGATAGTGAATTCATACATGCGATAGACTGGAGACTACAAGGTTGTTGGGTGGGTGATGTATTGGGGACGAGGGTGTGGCGTGGGTGATGGTGTTGCGGATGAGGGTGTGGGGTGGGAGATGGTGTTGGGGATGTGGCTGTTTCCATATAGATTAAATCACTGTTGAGTCAAATCAATGTTCTCAATGTTTATCAATAGTAGTGATGTATGTGCATTTAGTGAATTATCACAATTGAGTGATAAGTGCATATGTGCAGAATCAAAAATAGTTGTCCATGAGGTCCTGGCCGACAATGACTCCTTCCCTCACCTCCCACATATGTCCTGATTTGTTCTGTTGTCACCTTTGTCATCAAGGCAGGGGGAAATTAGTCCTCACTAATGTTCATGGAATGAAACTGTTTCCTGTTCAGGTATGTCTGCTCCACTACCTGGGAGCCCACTAATGACACATGTGTGCAATCTAGTGCCGCTATGATATTAGGGAACTGGACAATGGCGTGGGAACATGCTTTGGCTGCGTGCACCTGCATCTGGGTGGTGGGCATGGAGATGTGCTGATGGGTATGCCTCATGATTGCATCCAAGACTTGCTCCAGAACCTCTGACAACGTTGGCTGCCACATCCATGTAGCTTCCCAATGGTGTTTTGGAATTCGCCCATGGCACAGAGGTGTAGGATGGACCCAAGCTTTACCGGTGGGCACGGAAGTACTGATGGCGCTCTGGAGATCAGCCTTGCTCAGGGTCAGCAGGTCTGTGATGGTGTGGCGGTCCAATCGATAGAGTGTCACTAATTGGTTGTCCGTCACTGTTCAAGGGGATGGGCAGACACATGGTAAGTGTGGCCTCCCAAGCACACATCTCCTGCACCTTTTTGGTGCCTGTCTCCTTGCCTGCTGAGGCCTTGCATGCTGTTGTAGCTCAATGAATAGTAGCAGGTTGTGGATCCCATAGTTCACATCTGGTTGGATATATATGGTTGGGTAAGGTGTGGCTGTATGCACCCCTCCTGCATGGATTGGGTGCACCTGTGACTTGATTTCCATCACCTGAATGTATTTACCTGCACTGTATTTTTGGCTGAATTACTGCTGATTTTTGGTGGTATTGCAGCTGTATGTGTATGGCAGAAATACCATTGTTGTTTCTGGTGCTGATTCTGCCAGTGGAATTAGCCCCGGCACTAATTCCGCCAGGTTGCAGCAGTCATTCTGCCAGGGCTAATTCTGCCAGGGCCAATGCCACCAATTTTCTGGAAGACATAATTCGACAGAGTGGTAAAAGTGGCAGTAAATCCATTAGTGCCACTTTATCCACTTACCGCCAAACTAGTAATGAGGCCCAATGTGCTGTGCAATTTCTTTGAACACAGAACACAAAACAAAGCAAAGCATCACAAAAACACTAGAAGGTGAACTAAAGAGAAACCACACACTGCAAATACAGAATATGGTTAATTGGTCATTTAATAATAATGGTTAAGCTTTACAGAACCACTTATACAATTCACAGTAATGGCATTTTTAATATTAACTATCAGACAACAATTGGGATTTTTAAGTCATAGGGCCTCATTACAACCCAGGCGCTAATGGGTTAACGGCGCCGTAAAAGGCTTTGGCGCTGTTAACCTATTAGCGCCTAATTACGAGGTCCCTTTGTGGGACCCGACCTTAACGGCTGGCTTTACGAGCCGTTAAAGTCGCAATTTGCGGCACCGTACTTAGCGCCTTCCCCATTCCCATTGAGCCCTATGGGGCAAAAATGGAAATGGGGAAGGGCCGTGGCGGCATGGGGAATTACCGCCCCACCAACCTCGGAATGGGGTGGTAATTCCCCATTCCGCCATGGCGGACACCTGGTCGTAATGAGGCCCATAGTGTTCTTTATGATTTTTCGGAGTAAGGGATTTAAAGATTGCTCACAGCTATTGTCTTCATGCTGGTGAAGGATGTGCCATGTTACAAGACATTGATCGTATGAATGCCCATGGGTGAAGAATCTGTTAAAAATATCCAAACATGCCCTTTGACGGTCATGCTTTAGGAAAGGTCTTGCTCCTCACTCAAGAGCTGCTTTTTTTGCTTATAAGAGAGGAACTTGTGCATCCCACACGATAAGACCATCAGGGACTACTAAGTGGTACTTTTCACCTTTAAACAGTGCACAATCTGTAATGTAGAAGATGAGGGTCAGAGGTGACATTGAAATGTGTTGTTCCCCTTTGCATAGGCACAGCGAATTGTTCCATCATCCCATATTAAACATGGGTGAATGTCGTGAAGCTGCTCCTGTGCTAGGTGGCAGGCCAATGCCTAAGACATTCCAGGAATCTGGGGGAAACAGATAAGAATGGGTAGTTTCACAAAACGGCTAACGAAAAGAGGAAGTTGTAGTTGCTTTGGGTTCTCAATAGTTCCTAGATGACACAGGAAGCTAAGGCTTCTGTCAAGTCCCAGGCAGAAGTATGCCATGTCAAAACCCCAGAGTTGGGTCCTCCCTTTGTTGTTCCCCTGTGGGGCACTCTCCTTGCATTCAGAGAGCGGGCCTACCAGATCACGCATTCATCAGGCATCTGTGGTGATGCTTCTCAAGACAGACAGTGTATTCCAATATGGAGACCCAAGCCTCCAGCCTGATTCAGGTTCCCCGAGTACCTTCATGTTTAATGGCAGGCTCTGTGAAGGAC
The DNA here is from genome assembly GCF_040938575.1 of Ambystoma mexicanum. NCBI lineage: Eukaryota > Metazoa > Chordata > Amphibia > Caudata > Ambystomatidae > Ambystoma > Ambystoma mexicanum. The sequence continues at coordinate 1,028,896,445 of NC_090936.1, forward strand.
TTGATTATTTCCTTCTATGCTCTCCTCTAACAATCAGGAATGGGAGAGCCCAAATCCCTTTAAAAGCTACCTTTTGCTAGAGCTTGCACACCAGGTCATGCCTTTTAATAAGAGGGAGGTAACCCAACAAGCGTTCTGCCTTCATTCTGTGCTTAAGCCGACTTCCAAAGGTAGATGTAGTTATCGATCCCTAATGTGTTCACTCTGTGCTACCTCAGATCTCCTAAACGTGATCTAATTATATGCTTATCAAACTTGCTACCCCTGTGTTACATTCTCAGAAGCCAGAACATTCCTCTGATAGACTGTCAAGAGCGAATGTCACTTGCTTCAAAATCTCATTTCCATATTCAGAATTCATCACTGAGTGGCAGGGCCAGCCTCTGTGATGCTGGTCAAGGGACAAAGAAAATACAATCATGATTTCAGAGATTATGTGGCTAATTTGGCTAAATTGACTAATTTATGCTAGAGCAAGCAATTCTACCATCAGCTTCAGCATTTGAGCAAATTGTAGAATTGTTGGTAAATATTTGTTTTCCCATGAGTGCAAAAATGTGCAGTGCTTAGAAATGGTCAGGAATTGCCAAAGAAGAAAATAGAAGGCAACCTTCTTCTGAGGACAGTGGTTGGAGGAGGTGTAGAGAATGTCTGGAAATAGATAAAACAACTGGTTGCAACATCGGTCAGTCGGTCAGACTCTTTCCTGCAACCAAACTCCAGGGATCAGAAGGAATCAATACGTTGTAAAATCATGTTACTCAACATCGAGGAGAGCCAGCAAAATGGATGGGTATGTGGTGAATCGATGTAACCCAAACAACACATATTAGGTCTTACGAAGATCAGTGTGGTGGCAGCTTTTAGATGCCATATTGTTTTCATCTTCTTGTGTAGAGGAGAGGTAACAAAGGTAATAACCAATCGGGAAAGGATCCCTAAAAGGTATTCTATGCTTTCCTCTAAATGGGTCAGGTGACAGCAAAGGAAACAACTAGACCTCGAGTAAAAAATCAGAACAGAAGCCCATGCTGCTGAGGAATAGCCTCAAAAGATGGAAGACACCTCTCTGCTTAGCTGAAATCATGAAACCGTGGATAATAGCGGCAGTAAGATGCAGGCAAAGGCAAACTGACGAGGAGCATGCAGACGAAAGATCGCAGAGGAGGTGGAGAAAGTCGTGTGTGCCTCTGAATCTGATCCACCTGAAGCATCACAGACCTGCAGAGTGAAGGCCTGCCGGTGATATGCTCCTCTGCAATTCCCGAAGAATGACAAGATAGACAGTGAGAAGGAGAGATCATCATTGTCCACATCTCTAGGAAGAATATCTTAACCTTGAGCAAAGCCAGGAGGGAAGGACACTCTTTTACATCATTTTCTGGTGTTAGCGAAGCCAGGGAGGTGTATGAAGCCTCTATTAAAAAGATGGATGGTGCTGAAAAAGCCAAGAGTCCAGGGGAGCCTTGGTTAAATGGTTTTCTAACATTGATAGGGTCAACAGTGAAGGGGAGCCTTGGTTAAATGGTTGCTAACATCAATAGAGTAAGAAGTCAAGGGGCACCATTGTAAAAGGGTTTGCTAACATTGATAGAGTCAGGAGTCAAGCGGAGCCTTGGTTAAATGGTTGCTAACATTTATAAGATCAGGAGTCAAGAGGAGCCTTGGTTAAAGAGTTTGCTAACATTGATAGATTCAGGGATGAAGGGGAGCCTTGGTTAAATGGTTGCTAACATTGATCGAGACAGGAGTCAAGGGGATGCTTGGTTAAATGGTTAATAACATCAATAGAGTAAGAAGTCAAGGGGCACCTTTGTAAAAGGGTTTGCTAACATTGATAGAGTCAGGAGTCAAGCGGAGCCTTGGTTAAATGGTTGCTAACATTTATAAGATCAGGAGTCAAGAGGAGCCTTGGTTAAAGAGTTTGCTAACATTGATAGATTCAGGGATGAAGGGGAGCCTTGGTTAAATGGTTGCTAACATTAATAGAGTCAGGAGTAAAGGGTTTGCTAACATTGGCAAAGCCAAGAGAAGATGAACGTGTCTCTGAGACATTGTTCGGTAGAGGTGAAGGAGCATTTAGATAATTTTCACATGAGACAAGAGAAAACCTTAAACTAGTGGTACGGAAACCTTGAACCTTGAACATTGAACCTGGCATGTGATTACACCATGTCTGTCAAAAGGATATTGTGTCTGGAATCAATGAAAATGGAGACAAGGCTCCTATATGCAGCATGCAAAGCTGTATCACAAATTGACACATTGGCGTTTCACTTATAAGGGTTCGAAGACACTTGAATCAACACTGAAAGCATACTTCCTGGGTGGATATAAATCTTGCAGAATCATTGAAGGCAGCTGGACTACTTCTCACAGGCTGTTGCCTCACTTATTGCTCAACGTGGTGTTCCCAAAGTGATCTTAAAGAGAGGGACTTCCTTTCTAAGAGGCTCAGTTCATAAACCTTTTGATTCCAAAGTCCAGCTCGTATAAAGTCCAAGGAATGGCTGTGCTTAGTTCTTCAATTCAGGGCCTGGTTGTCCAAAAGTTAAGTTAGGCTTTGAAATTCTGTGACGTGTGCAAGGAGTAAGTAGATCTAGAGTGGGAAATGATTCAAAGAAGAACAGAATAACCATGTTTGAAATGCATCATGCCGCAGATGCCAAAGTGGAGGTCACCACTTGCCCCTTTTGGGGTGGGGCCAAGCCTGGTTTGAATATGGTCTTTCCCCTTCTGTAATGGCTTGGCAGGAGAAGAACAGTGGTCTGGAGGGTTGCCCAGAGCAATGCCAGTGGTTAAGATTCATTCTAACCCTTCCAGCCATCACTTCTTTGTTTTGCTTTGTCACCCCGAGTGGGACGGGTATGCCCAGACGTGGGTCCCGTGCCTGCTGGGCATAGAGACCCAAGCTACTCCTCACTGATAAGCCCGAACAAGGGTGAAACATGTTTGGGGGTGCTTGTGGTCTCGTGCAGAAGGGATGTGGCCTGCAGTTCGGCTGGACTGCCCCTTTTGGGGTGGGGCCAAGCCTGATTTGCATATGGTCTTTCCCCTTCTGTAATGGCTTGGCAGGCGAAGAACGGTGGTCTGGAGGGTTGCCCAGAGCAATGCCAGTGATTAAGATTCATTCTAAACCTTCCAGCCATCACCTCTTTGATTTTGCTTTGTCACCCGCGTAGGACAGGTATGCCCAGACGTGGGTCCCGTGCCTGCTGGGCATAGAGACCCAAGCTACTCCTCACTGATAAGCCCGAACAAGGGTGAAACATGTTTGGGGGTGCTTGTGGTCTCGTGCAGAAGGGATGTGGCCTGCAGTTCGGGCTGGACTGCCCCTTTTGGGGTGGGGCCAAGCCTGATTTGCATATGGTCTTTCCCCTTCTGTAATGGCTTGGCAGGCGAAGAACGGTGGTCTGGAGGGTTGCCCAGAGCAATGCCAGTGATTAAGATTCATTCTAAACCTTCCAGCCATCACCTCTTTGTTTTTGCTTTGTCACCCGCGTAGGACAGGTATGCCCAGACGTGGGTCCCGTGCCTGCTGGGCATAGAGACCCAAGCTACTCCTCACTGATAAGCCCGAACAAGGGTGAAACATGTTTGGGGGTGCTTGTGGTCTCGTGCAGAAGGGATGTGGCCTGCAGTTCGGGCTGGACTGCCCCTTTTGGGGTGGGGCCAAGCCTGATTTGCATATGGTCTTTCCCCTTCTGTAATGGCTTGGCAGGCGAAGAACGGTGGTCTGGAGGGTTGCCCAGAGCAATGCCAGTGATTAAGATTCATTCTAAACCTTCCAGCCATCACCTCTTTGTTTTTTCTTTGTCACCCCGAGTGGGACAGGTATGCCCAGACGTGAGTCCCGTGCCTGCTGGGCCTAGAGACCCAAGCTACTCCTCTCTGATATGCCCCAACAAGGGCGAAACATGTTTGGGGATGCTTGTGGTCTCGTGCAGAAGGGATGTGGCCTACAGTTCAGGCTGGACTGCCCCTTTGGGGTGGGGGCAAGCCTGATTTGCATATGGTCTTTCCCCTTCTGTAATGGCTTGACAGGCGAAGAACGGTGGTCTGGAGGGTTGCCCAGAGCAATGCCAGTGGTTAGCATTCATTCTAAACCTTCCAGCGATCAACTCTTTGTTTTTGCTTTGTCACCCCGAGTGGGACGGGTATGGCCATAAGTGGATCACATACCTGCTGGGCCTAGAGACCCAAGCTACTCTTCACTGATGAGCCCCAACAAGGGTGAAACATGTTTGGGGATGCTTGGGGCCTCGTGCAGAAGGGATGTGGCCTACAGTTCGGGCTGGATTGCCCCTTTTGGGTGGGGCCAAGCCTGATTTGCATATGGTATTTCCCCTTCTGTAATGGCCTGGCCGGCGAAGAATGGTGGTCTGGAGGGTTGCCCAGAGCAATGCCAGTAGTTAAGATTCATTCTAAACCTTCTAGCTATCACCTCTTTGTTTTTGCTTTGTCACCCCGAGAGGGACGGGTATGCCCAGACGTGGGGCCTGTGCCTGCTAGGCCTAGAGACCCAAGCTATTCCTCACCAATGAGCCCCAACAAGGGCAAAACATGTTTGGGGATGCTTGTGGTCTCATACAAAAGAGATGTGGCCTACAGTACGGGCTGGAGTGCCCCTTTTGGGGTGGGGCCAAGCCTGATTTGCATATGGTCTTTCCCCTTCTGTAATGGCTTGGCCGGCGAAGAACGGTGGCCTGGAGGGTTGCCCAGAGCAATGCCAGTAGTTAAGATTCATTCTAAACCTTCCGGCCATCATCTCTTTGTTTTTGCTTTGTCACCCCGAGTGGGACGGTTATGCCCAGACTTGGGTCCCGTGCCTGCTGGGTATAGAGACCTAAGCTATTCCTCACTGATGAGCCCCAACAAGGGCAAAACATGCTTGGGGATGCTTGTGGTCTCGTGCAGAAGGGATGTGGCCTACAGTTCGGGCTGGACTGTCCCTTTTGGGGTCGGGCCAAGCCTGATTTGCATATGGTCTTACCCCTTCTGTAATGGCTTGGCAGACGAAGAACGGTGGTCTGGAGGGTTGCCCAGAGCAATGCCATTGATTAAGATTCATTCTAAACCTTCCAGCCATCGCCTCTTTGTTTTTGCTTTGTCACCCCGTGTGGGACAGATATGCCCAGACGTGGGTCCCGTGCCTGCTGGGCCTAGAGACCCAAGCTACTCCTCACTGATGAGCCCCAACATGGGTGAAACATGTTTTGGTATGCTTGTGGTCTCGTGCAGAAAGGATGTGGCCTACAGTTCGGGCTGGACTGCCCCTATTGGGGTGGGGCCAAGCCTGATTTGCATATGGCCTTTCCCCTTCTGTAATGGCTTGGCCGGCAAAGAATGGTGGTCTGGAGGGTTGCCCAGAGCAATGCCAGTAGTTAAGATTAATTGTAAACCTGCAGTTATCACCTCTTTGTTTTTGCTTTGTCACCCCGAGTGGGACGGGTATGCCCAGACGTGGGTCCTGTGCCTGCTGGGCCTAGAGACTCAAGCTATTCCTCACAGATGAGCCCTAACAAGGGCGAAACATGCTTGGGGATGCTTGTGGTCTTGGCCAGAAGGGATGTGGCCTACAGTTCAGGCTGGACTGCCCCTTTTGGGGTGAGGCCAAGCCTGATTTGCATATGGTCTTTCCAATTCTGTAATGGCTTGGCAGGCGACGAACGGTGGTATAGAGGGTTGCACAGCGCAATGCCAGTGATTAAGATTCATTCTAAACCTTCCAGCCATCACCTCTTTGTTTTTGCTTTGTCACCCTGAGTGGGACTTGTATGCCCAGACGTGGGTCCCGTGCCTGCTGGGCCTAGAGACTTAAGCTACTCCTCACTGATGAGCCCCAAGAAAGGTGAAACATGCTTGGGGATGCTTGTGGTCACGTGCAGAAGGGATGTGGCCTACAGTTCGGCTGGATTGCCCCTTTTGGGGTGGGGCCAAGCCTGATTTGCATATGGTCTCACCCCTTCTGTAATGGCTTGGCAGGCGAAGAACCGTGGTCTGTAGGGTTGCCCAGAGCAATGCCAGTGATTAAGATTAATTCTAAACCTTCCAGCCATCACCTCTTTGTTTTTGCTTTGTCACCCCGAGAGGGACAGGTATGCCCAGACGTGGGTCCTGTGCCTGCTGGGCCTAGAGACCCAAGCTATTCCTCACAGATGAGCCCTAACGAGGGTGAAACATGCTTGGGGATGCTTGTGGTCTTGTGCAGAAGGGATGTGGCCTACAGTTCAGGCTGGACTGCCCCTATTGGGGTGGGGCCAAGCCTGATTTGCATATGGTCTTTCCCCTTCTGTAATGGCTTGGCCGGCGAAGAATGGTGGTCTGGGGGGTTGCCCAGAGCAATGCCAGTAGTTAAGATTAATTGTAAACCTGCAGTTATCACCTCTTTGTTTTTGCTTTGTCACCCCGAGTGGGACGGTTATGCCCAGACGTGGGTCCTGTGCCTGCTGGGTATAGAGACCTAAGCTATTCCTCACTGATGAGCCCCAACAAGGGCAAAACATGCTTGGGGATGCTTGTGTTCTCGTGCAGAAGGGATGTGGCCTACAGTTCGGGCTGGACTGCCCCTTTTGGGGTGGGGCCAAGCCTGATTTGCATATGGTCTTACCCCTTCTGTAATGGCTTGGCAGGAGAAGAACGGTGGTCTGGAGGGATGCCCAGAGCAATGCCAGTGATTAAGATTCATTCTAAACCTTCCAGCCATCACCTCTTTGTTTTTGCTTTGTCACCCCGAGTGGGACAGGTATGCCCAGACGTGGGTCCCATGCCTGCTGGGCCTAGAGACCCAAGCTACTCCTCACCGATGAGCCCCAACAAGGGCAAAACATGTTTGGGGATGCTTGTGGTCTCAAACAGAAGGGATGTGGCCTACAGTTCGGGCTGGAGTGCCCCTTTTGGGGTGGGGCCAAGCCTAATTTGCATATGGTCTTTCCCCTTCTGTAATGGCTTGGCCGGCGAAGAACGGTGGCCTGGAGGGTTGCCCAGAGCAATGCCAGTAGTTAAGATTCATTCTAAACCTTCCGGCCATCACCTCTTTGTTTTTGCTTTGTCACCCCGAGTGGGACGGTTATGCCCAGACGTAGGTCCCGTGCCTGCTGGGTATAGAGACCTAAGCTATTCCTCACTGATGAGCCCCAACAAGGGCAAAACATGCTTGGGGATGCTTGTGGTCTCGTGCAGAAGGGATGTGGCCTACAGTTCGGGCTGGACTGTCCCTTTTGGGATGGGGCCAAGCCTGATTTGCATATGTCCTTACCCCTTCTGTAATGGCTTGGCAGACGAAGAACGGTGGTCTGGAGGGTTGCCCAGAGCAATGCCATTGATTACGATTCATTCTAAACCTTCCAGCCATCGCCTCTTTGTTTTTGCTTTGTCACCCCGTGTGGGACAGATATGCCCAGACGTGGGTCCCGTGCCTGCTGGGCCTAGAGACCCAAGCTACTCCTCACTGATGAGCCCCAACATGGGTGAAACATGTTTGGGTATGCTTGGGGCCTCGTGCAGAAGGGATGTGGCCTACAGTTCGGGCTGGACTGCCCCTTTTGGGGTGGGGCCAAGCCTGATTTGCATATGGTCTTACCCCTTCTGTAATGGCTTGGCAGGCGAAGAGCGGTGGTCTGGAGGGATGCCCAGAGCAATGCCAGTGATTAAGATTCATTCTAAACCTTCCAGCCATCACCTCTTTGTTTTTGCTTTGTCACCCCGAGTGGGACAGGTATGCCCAGACGTGGGTCCCGTGCCTGCTGGGCCTAGAGACCCAAGCTACTCCTCACCGATGAGCCCCAACAAGGGCAAAACATGTTTGGGGATGCTTGTGGTCTCATACAGAAGGGATGTGGCCTACAGTTCGGGCTGGAGTGCCCCTTTTGGGGTGGGGCCAAGCCTGATTTGCATATGGTCTTTCCCCTTCTGTAATGGCTTGGCCGGCGAAGAACGGTGGCCTGGAGGGTTGCCCAGAGCAATGCCAGTGGTTATGATTCATTCTAAACCTTCCGGCCATCACCTCTGTGTCACCCCGAGTGGGACGGTTATGCCCAGACGTGGGTCCCGTGCCTGCTGGGTATAGAGACCTAAGCTATTCCTCACTGATGAGCCCCAACAAGGGCAAAACATGCTTAGGGATGCTTGTGGTGTCGTGCAGAAGGGATGTGGCCTACAGTTCGGGCTGGACTGCCCTTTTTGGGGTGGGGCCAAGCCTGATTTGCATATGGTCTTACCCCTTCTGTAATGGCTTGGCAGGCGAAGAACGGTGGTCTGGAGGGTTGCCCAGAGCAATGCCATTGATTAAGATTCATTCTAAACCTTCCAGCCATCACCTCTTTGTTTTTGCTTTGTCACCCCGAGTGGGACAGATATGCCCAGACGTGGGTCCCGTACCTGCTCGGCCTAGAGACCCAAGCTACTCCTCACTGATGAGCCCCAACATGGGTGAAACATGTTTGGGTATGCTTGTGGTCTCGTGCAGAAGGGATGTGGCCTACAGTTCGGGCTGGACTGCCCCTATTGGGGTGGGGCCAAGCCTGATTTGCATATGGTCTTTCCCCTTCTGTAATGGCTTGGCCGGCGAAGAATGGTGGTCTGGGGGGTTGCCCAGAGCAATGCCAGTAGTTAAGATTAATTGTAAACCTGCAGTTATCACCTCTTTGTTTTTGCTTTGTCACCCTGAGTGGGACGGTTATGCCCAGACGTGGGTCCCGTGCCTGCTGGGTATAGAGACCTAAGCTATTCCTCACTGATGAGCCCCAACAAGGGCAAAACATGCTTGGGGATGCTTGTGTTCTCGTGCAGAAGGGATGTGGCCTACAGTTCGGGCTGGACTGCCCCTTTTGGGGTGGGGCCAAGCCTGATTTGCATATGGTCTTACCCCTTCTGTAATGGCTTGGCAGGCGAAGAACGGTGGACTGGAGGGATGCCCAGAGCAATGCCAGTGATTAAGATTCATTCTAAACCTTCCAGCCATCACCTCTTTGTTTTTGCTTTGTCACCCCGAGTGGGACAGTTATGCCCAGACGTGGGTCCCGTGCCTGCTGGGCCTAGAGACCCAAGCTACTCCTCACCGATGAGCCCCAACAAGGGCAAAACATGTTTGGGGATGCTTGTGGTCTCATACAGAAGGGATGTGGCCTACAGTTCGGGCTGGAGTGCCCCTTTTGGGGTGGGGCCAAGCCTGATTTGCATATGGTCTTTCCCCTTCTGTAATGGCTTGGCCGGCGAAGAACGGTGGCCTGGAGGGTTGCCCAGAGCAATGCCAGTAGTTAAGATTCATTCTAAACCTTCCGGCCATCACCTCTTTGTTTTTGCTTTGTCACCCCGAGTGGGACGGTTATGCCCAGACGTGGGTCCCGTGCCTGCTGGGTATAGAGACCTAAGCTATTCCTCACTGATGAGCCCCAACAAGGGCAAAACATGCTTGGGGATGCTTGTGGTCTCGTGCAGAAGGGATGTGGCCTACAGTTCGGGCTGGACTGTCCCTTTTGGGGTCGGGCCAAGCCTGATTTGCATATGGTCTTACCCCTTCTGTAATGGCTTGGCAGACGAAGAACGGTGGTCTGGAGGGTTGCCCAGAGCAATGCCATTGATTAAGATTCATTCTAAACCTTCCAGCCATCGCCTCTTTGTTTTTGCTTTGTCACCCCGTGTGGGACAGATATGCCCAGACGTGGGTCCCGTGCCTGCTGGGCCTAGAGACCCAAGCTACTCCTCACTGATGAGCCCCAACATGGGTGAAACATGTTTTGGTATGCTTGTGGTCTCGTGCAGAAAGGATGTGGCCTACAGTTCGGGCTGGACTGCCCCTATTGGGGTGGGGCCAAGCCTGATTTGCATATGGCCTTTCCCCTTCTGTAATGGCTTGGCCGGCAAAGAATGGTGGTCTGGAGGGTTGCCCAGAGCAATGCCAGTAGTTAAGATTAATTGTAAACCTGCAGTTATCACCTCTTTGTTTTTGCTTTGTCACCCCGAGTGGGACGGGTATGCCCAGACGTGGGTCCTGTGCCTGCTGGGCCTAGAGACTCAAGCTATTCCTCACAGATGAGCCCTAACAAGGGCGAAACATGCTTGGGGATGCTTGTGGTCTTGGCCAGAAGGGATGTGGCCTACAGTTCAGGCTGGACTGCCCCTTTTGGGGTGAGGCCAAGCCTGATTTGCATATGGTCTTTCCAATTCTGTAATGGCTTGGCAGGCGACGAACGGTGGTATAGAGGGTTGCACAGCGCAATGCCAGTGATTAAGATTCATTCTAAACCTTCCAGCCATCACCTCTTTGTTTTTGCTTTGTCACCCTGAGTGGGACTTGTATGCCCAGACGTGGGTCCCGTGCCTGCTGGGCCTAGAGACTTAAGCTACTCCTCACTGATGAGCCCCAAGAAAGGTGAAACATGCTTGGGGATGCTTGTGGTCACGTGCAGAAGGGATGTGGCCTACAGTTCGGCTGGATTGCCCCTTTTGGGGTGGGGCCAAGCCTGATTTGCATATGGTCTCACCCCTTCTGTAATGGCTTGGCAGGCGAAGAACCGTGGTCTGTAGGGTTGCCCAGAGCAATGCCAGTGATTAAGATTAATTCTAAACCTTCCAGCCATCACCTCTTTGTTTTTGCTTTGTCACCCCGAGTGGGACAGGTATGCCCAGACGTGGGTCCTGTGCCTGCTGGGCCTAGAGACCCAAGCTATTCCTCACAGATGAGCCCTAACGAGGGTGAAACATGCTTGGGGATGCTTGTGGTCTTGTGCAGAAGGGATGTGGCCTACAGTTCAGGCTGGACTGCCCCTTTTGGGGTGAGGCCAAGCCTGATTTGCATATGGTCTTTCCAATTCTGTAATGGCTTGGCAGGCGACGAACGGTGGTCTGGAGGGTTGCACAGCGCAATGCCAGTGATTAAGATTCATTCTAAACCTTCCAGCCATCACCTCTTATTTTTTGCTTTGTCACCCTGAGTGGGACTTGTATGCCCAGACGTGGGTCCCGTGCCTGCTGGGCCTAGAGACTTAAGCTACTCCTCACTGAAGAGCCCCAACAAGGGCAAAACATGTTTGGGGATGCTCGTGGTCTTGTGCAGAAGGGATGTGGCCTACAGTTCGGGTTGGACTGCCCCTTTTGGGGTGAGGCCAAGCCTGATTTGCATATGGTCTTTCCAATTCTGTAATGGCTTGGCCGGCGAAGAATGGTGGTGTGGAGGGTTGCCCAGAGCAATGTCAGTAGTTAAGATTCATTCCAAACCTTCCAGCCATCACCTCTTTGTTTTTGCTTTGTCACCCTGAGTGGGACGGGTATGCCCAGACGTGGGTCCCGTGCCTGCTGGGCCTAGAGACCCAAGCTATTCCTCAGTGATGAGCCCCAACAAGGGCGAAACATGCTTGGGGATGCTTGTGGTCTCGTGCAGAAGGGATGTGGCCTACAGTTCAGGCTCGACTCCCCCATTTAGAGTGGCGCCAAGCCTGATTTGCATATGGTCTTTCCCCTTCTGTAATGGCTTGGCAGGCCAAGAACAGTGGTCTGGAGGGTTGCCCAGAGCAATGCCAGTGGTTAAGATTCAGTCTAAACATTCCAGCCATCACCACTTTGTTTTTGCTTTGTCACCCCGAGTGGGACGGGTATGCCCAGACGTGGGCCCCGTGCCTGCTGGGCCTAGAGACCCAAGCTACTCCTCACTGATAAGCCCCAACAAGGGTGAAACATGCTTGGGGATGCTTGTGGTCTCGTGCGGAAGGGATGTGGCCTATAGTTCAGGCTGGACTGCCCCTTTTGGGGTGGGGCCAAGCCTGATTTGCATATGGTCTTTCCCCTTCTGTAATGGCTTGGCAGGCGAAGAACAGTGGTCTGGAGGGTTGCCCAGAGCAATGCCAGTGGTTAAGATTCATTCGAAACCTTCCAGCCATCACCTCTTTGTTTTTGCTTTGTCACCCTGAGTGGGACGGGTATACCCAGACGTGGGTCCTGTGCCTGTTGGGCCTAGAGACCCAAGCTATTCCTTACTGATGAGCACCAACAAGGGCGAAACATGTTTGGGGTTGCTTGTGGTCTCGTGCAGAAGGGATGTGGCCGACAGTTCAGGCTGAACAGCCCCTTTTGGGGTGGAGCCAAGCCTGATTTGCATATGGTCTTTCCCCTTCTGTAATGGCTTGGCAGGCGAAGCACAGTGGTCTGGAGGGTTGCCCAGAGCAATGCCAGTGATTAAGATTCATTCTAAACCTTCCAGCCATCACCTATTTTTTTTTTTGCTTTGTCACCCCGAGTGGGACGTGTATGCCCACATGTGGGTCCCTTGCCTGCTGGGCCTAGAGACCGAAGCTACTCCTCACTGATAAGCCCCAACAAGGGCGAAACATGTTTGGGGATGTTTGTGGTCTCTTGCAGAAGGGATGTGGCCTACAGTTCAGGCTGGACTGCCCCTTTTGCGGTGGGGCCAAGCCTGATTTTCATATGGTCTTTTCCCTTCTGTAATGGCTTGGCAGGCGAAGGACGGTGGTCTGGAAGGTTGCCCAGAGCAATGCCAGTGGTTAAGATTAATTCTAAACCTTCCAGCCATCACCTATTTTTTTTTTGCTTTGTCACCCCGAGTGGGACGTGTATGCCCACATGTGGGTCCCGTGCCTGCTGGGCCTAGAGACGAAGCTACTCCTCACTGATGAGCCCCAACAAGGGCGAAACATGTTTGGGGATGCTTGTGGTCTCGTGCAGAAGGGATGTGGCCTAAAGTTCGGGCTGGAATGCCCCTTTTGGGGTGGGGCCAAGCCTGATTTGCATATGGTCTTTTTTCTTCTGTAATGGCTTGGCAGGGGAAGAACAATGGTCTGGAGGGTTGCCCGGAGCAATGCCAGTGGTTAGGATTCATTCTAAACCTTCCAGCCATCACCTCTTTGTTTTTGCTTTGTCACCCGAGTGGAACGGGTATGCCAAGACGTGGGTCCCATACCTGCTGGGCCTAGCGACCCAAGCTACTGCTCACAGATGATCCCCACAAAGGGCGAAACATGTTTGCGGATGCTTGTGTTCTCGTGCAGAATGGATGTGGCTTACAGTTCGGGCTGGACTGGCACTTTTGGGGTGGGGCCAAGCCTGATTTGCATATGGTCTTTCCCCTTCTGTAATGGCTTGGCAGGCGAAGAACGGAGGTCTGGAGTGTTGCCCAGAGCAATGCCAGTGGTTAAGATTCATTCTAAACCTTCCAGCCATCACCTCTTTGTTTTTTCTTTGTCACCCCGAGTGGGACAGGTATGCCCAGACGTGGGTCCCGTGCCTGCTGGGTTTGAGACCCAAGCTACTCCTCACTGATAAGCCCCAACAAGGGCGAAACATGTTTGGGGATGCTTGTGGTCTCGTGTAGAAGGGATGTGGCCTACAGTTCAGACTGGACTGCCCCTTTTGGGGTGGGGCCAAGCCTGATTTGCATATGGTCTTTCCTCTTCTGTAATGGCTTGGCAGGCGAAGAACGGAGGTCTGGAGTGTTGCCCAGAGCAATGCCAGTGGTTAAGATTCATTCTAAACCTTCCAGCCATCACCTCTTTGTTTTTTCGTTGTCACCCCGATTGGGACAGGTATGCCCAGACGTGGGTCCCGTGCCTGCTGGGCCTAGAGACCCAAGCTACTCCTCACTGATATTCCTCAACAAGGGCAAAACATGTTTGGGGATGCTTGTGGTCTCGTGCAGAAGGGATGTGGCCTACAGTTCAGGCTGGACTGCCCCTTTGGGGTGGTGGCAAGCCTGATTTGCATATGGTCTTTCCCCTTCTGTAATGGCTTAACAGGCGAAGAACGGTGGTCTGGACGGTTGCCCAGAGCAATGCCAGTGGTTAGCATTCATTCTAAACCTTCCAGCGATCAACTCTTTGTTTTTGCTTTGTCACCCCAAGTGGGACGGGTATGCCCATAAGTGGATCACATACCTGCTGGGCCTAGAGACCCAAGCTACTCTTCACTGATGAGCCCCAACAAGGGTGAAACATGTTTGGGGATGCTTGGGGCCTCGTACAGAAGGGATCTGGCCTACAGTTCGGGCTGGACTGCCCCTTTTGGGGTGGGGCCAAGCCTGATTTGCATATGGTCTTTCCCCTTCTGTAATGGCCTGGCCGGCGAAGAATGGTGGTCTGGAGGGTTGCCCAGAGCAATGCCAGTAGTTAAGATTCATTCTAAACCTTCTAGCTATCACCTCTTTGTTTTTGCTTTGTCACCCCGAGAGGGACGGGTATGCCCAGACGTGGGGCCCGTGCCTGCTGGGCCTAGAGACCCAAGCTATTCCTCACCAATGAGCCTCAACAAGGGCAAAACATGTTTGGGGATGCTTGTGGTCTCATACAGAAGAGATGTGGCCTACAGTACGGGCTGGAGTGCCCCTTTTGGGGTGGGGCCAAGCCTGATTTGCATATGGTCTTTCCCCTTCTGTAATGGCTTGGCCGGCGAAGAACGGTAGCCTGGAGGGTTGCCCAGAGCAATGCCAGTAGTTAAGATTCATTCTAAACCTTCCGGCCATCACCTCTTTGTTTTTGCTTTGTCACCCCGAGTGGGACGGTTATGCCCAGACGTGGGTCCCGTGCCTGCTGGTTATAGAGACCTAAGCTATTCCTCACTGATGAGTCCCAACAAGGGTAAAACATGCTTGGGGATGCTTGTGGTCTCGTGCAGAAGGGATGTGGCCTACAGTTCGGACTGGACTGCCCCTTTTGGGGTGGGGACAAGCCTGATTTGCATATGGTCTTACCCCTTCTGTAATGGCTTGGCAGGCGAAGAACGGTGGTCTGGAGGGTTGCCCGGAGCAATGCCAGTGATTAAGATTCATTCTAAACCTTCCAGCCATCACCTCTTTGTTTTTGCTTTGTCACCCCGAGTGGGACAGGTATGCCCAGACGTGGGTCCCGTGCCTGCTGGGCCTAGAGACCCAAGCTACTCCTCACTGATGAGCCCCAACAAGGGTGAAACATGTTTGGGGATGCTTGTGGTCTCGTGCAGAAGGGATGTGGCCTACAGTTTGGGCTGGACTGCCCCTTTTGGGGTGGGGCCAAGCCTGATTTGCATATGGTCTTTCCCCTTCTGTAATGGCTTGGCCGGTGAAGAATGGTGGTCTGGATGGTTGCCCAGAGCAATGCCAGTAGTTAAGATTCAGTCTAAACCTTCCAGCTATCACCTCTTTGTTTTTGCTTTGTCACCCCGAGAGGGACGGGTATGCCCAGACGTGGGTCCCGTGCCTGCTGGGCCTAGAGACCCAAGCTATTCCTCACCGATGAGCCCCAACAAGGGCAAAACATGTTTGGGGATGCTTGTGGTCTCATACAGAAGGGATGTGGCCTACAGTTCGCGCTGGAGTGCCCCTTTTGGGGTGGGGCCAAGCCTGATTTGCATATGGTCTTTCCCCTTCTGTAATGGCTTGGCCGGCGAAGAACGGTGGCCTGGAGGGTTGCCCAGAGCAATGCCAGTAGTTAAGATTCATTCTAAACCTTCCAGCCATCACCTCTTTGTTTTTTCTTTGTCACCCCGAGTGGGACAGGTATGCCCAGACGTGGGTCCCGTGCCTGCTGGGCCTAGAGACCCAAGCTACTCCTCACTGATAAGCCCCAACAAGGGCAAAACATGTTTGGGGATGCTTGTGGTCTCGTGTAGAAGGGATGTGGCCTACAGTTCAGACTGGACTGCCCCTTTTGGGGTGGGGCCAAGCCTGATTTGCATATGGTCTTTCCTCTTCTGTAATGGCTTGGCAGGCGAAGAACGGAGGTCTGGAGTGTTGCCCAGAGCAATGCCAGTGGTTAAGATTCATTCTAAACCTTCCAGCCATCACCTCTTTGTTTTTTCTTTGTCACCCCGATTGGGACAGATATGCCCAGACGTGGGTCCCGTGCCTGCTGGGCCTAGAGACCCAAGCTACTCCTCACTGATATGCCTCAACAAGGGCAAAACATGTTTGGGGATGCTTGTGGTCTCGTGCAGAAGGGATGTGGCCTACAGTTCAGGCTGGACTGCCCCTTTGGGGTGGTGGCAAGCCTGATTTGCATATGGTCTTTCCCCTTCTGTAATGGCTTAACAGGCGAAGAACGGTGGTCTGGAGGGTTGCCCAGAGCAATGCCAGTGGTTAGCATTCATTCTAAACCTTCCAGCGATCAACTCTTTGTTTTTGCTTTGTCACCCCGAGTGGGACGGGTATGCCCATAAGTGGATCACATACCTGCTGGGCCTAGAGACCCAAGCTACTCTTCACTGATGAGCCCCAACAAGGGTGAAACATGTTTGGGGATGCTTGGGGCCTCGTACAGAAGGGATCTGGCCTACAGTTCGGGCTGGACTGCCCCTTTTGGGGTGGGGCCAAGCCTGATTTGCATATGGTCTTTCCCCTTCTGTAATGGCCTGGCCGGCGAAGAATGGTGGTCTGGAGGGTTGCCCAGAGCAATGCCAGTAGTTAAGATTCATTCTAAACCTTCTAGCTATCACCTCCTTGTTTTTGCTTTGTCACCCCGAGAGGGATGGGTATGCCCAGACGTGGGGCCCGTGCCTGCTGGGCCTAGAGACCCAAGCTATTCCTCACCAATGAGCCCCAACAAGGGCAAAACATGTTTGGGGATGCTTGTGGTCTCATACAGAAGAGATGTGGCCTACAGTACGGGCTGGAGTGCCCCTTTTGGGGTGGGGCCAAGCCTGATTTGCATATGGTCTTTCCCCTTCTGTAATGGCTTGGCCGGCGAAGAACGGTGGCCTGGAGGGTTGCCCAGAGCAATGCCAGTAGTTAAGATTCATTCTAAACCTTCCGGCCATCACCTCTTTGTTTTTGCTTTGTCACCCCGAGTGGGACGGTTATGCCCAGACGTGGGTCCCGTGCCTGCTGGGTATAGAGACCTAAGCTATTCCTCACTGATGAGCCCCAACAAGGGTAAAACATGCTTGGGGATGCTTGTGGTCTCGTGCAGAAGGGATGTGGCCTACAGTTCGGGCTGGACTGCCCCTTTTGGGGTGGGGACAAGCCTGATTTGCATATGGTCATACCTCTTCTGTAATGGCTTGGCAGGCGAAGAACGGTGGTCTGGAGGGTTGCCCGGAGCAATGCCAGTGATTAAGATTCATTCTAAACCTTCCAGCCATCACCTCTTTGTTTTTGCTTTGTCACCCCGAGTGGGACAGGTATGCCCAGACGTGGGTCCCGTGCCTGCTGGGCCTAGAGACCCAAGCTACTCCTCACTGATGAGCCCCAACAAGGGTGAAACATGTTTGGGGATGCTTGTGGTCTCGTGCAGAAGGGATGTGGCCTACAGTTCGGGCTGGACTGCCCCTTTTGGGGTGGGGCCAAGCCTGATTTGCATATGGTCTTTCCCCTTCTGTAATGGCTTGGCCGGTGAAGAATGGTGGTCTGGATGGTTGCCCAGAGCAATGCCAGTAGTTAAGATTCAGTCTAAACCTTCCAACTATCACCTCTTTGTTTTTGCTTTGTCACCCCGAGAGGGACGGGTATGCCCAGACGTGGGTCCCGTGCCTGCTGGGCCTAGAGACCCAAGCTATTCCTCACCGATGATCCCCAACAAGGGCAAAACATGTTTGGGGATGCTTGTGGTCTCATACAGAAGGGATGTGGCCTACAGTTCGCGCTGGAGTGCCCCTTTTGGTGTGGGGCCAAGCCTGATTTGCATATGGTCTTTCCCCTTCTGTAATGGCTTGGCCGGCGAAGAACGGTGGCCTGGAGGGTTGCCCAGAGCAATGCCAGTAGTTAAGATTCATTCTAAACCTTCCGGCCATCACCTCTTTGTTTTTGCTTTGTCACCCCGAGTGGGACGGTTATGCCCAGACGTGGGTCCCGTGCCTGCTGGGTATAGAGACCTAAGCTATTCCTTACTGATGAGCCCCAACAAGGGTAAAACATGCTTGGGGATGCTTGTGGTCTCGTGCAGAAGGGATGTGGCCTGCAGTTCGGGCTGGACTGCCCCTTTTGGGGTGGGGCCAAGCCTGATTTGCATATGGTCTTCCCCCTTCTGTAATGGCTTGGCAGGCGAAGAACAGTGGTCTGGAGGGTTGCCCAGAGCAATGCCATTGATTAAGATTCATTCTAAACCTTCTAGCCACCGCCTCTTTGTTTTTGCTTTGTCACCCCGAGTGGGACAGATATGCCCAGACATGGGTCCCGTGCCTGCTGGGCCTAGAGACCCAAGCTACTCCTCACTGAAGAGCCCCAACAAGGGATGGTTTAGTTTTTAGTTTACATTTATAAAGCGCTCACACAGCCCGCAGGCATCGAGGCGCTGTTACAGGAATTGTTTGTTTTTCTTAGTTGCGTAATTGTGTGTTTTTTTTGTTGTCTTAGTTACGTATTTATAACGCGCTTAAACACCCAGAGGTTTCTAAGCGCGGACCCGGGGATCAAACCTGTTGTTGCTTCGTGTGGTCTTGCTTCCAAGACGCGCACGCTACCGCTAAGCTATCCTCCCGGTGGTCTGGAGGGTTGCCCAGAGCAATGCCAGTAGTTAAGATTAATTGTAAACCTGCAGTTATCACCTCTTTGTTTTTGCTTTGTCACCCCGAGTGGGACGGGTATGCCCAGACGTGGGTCCTGTGCCTGCTGGGCCTAGAGACCCAAGCTATTCCTCACAGATGAGCCCTAACAAGGGCGAAACATGCTTGGGGATGCTTGTGGTCTTGTGCAGAAGGGATGTGGCCTACAGTTCAGGCTGGACTGCCCCTTTTGGGGTGAGGCCAAGCCTGATTTGCATATGGTCTTTCCAATTCTGTAATGGCTTGGCAGGCGACGAACGGTGGTCTGGAGGTTGCACAGCGCAATGCCAGTGATTAAGATTCATTCTAAACCTTCCAGACATCACCTCTTTGTTTTTGCTTTGTCACCCTGAGTGGGACTTGTATGCCCAGACGTGGGTCCCGTGCCTGCTGGGCCTAGAGACTTAAGCTACTCCTCACTGATGAGCCCCAACAAAGGTGAAACATGCTTGGGGATGCTTGTGGTCACGTGCAGAAGGGATGTGGCCTACAGTTCGGGCTGGACTGCCCCTTTTGGGGTGGGGCCAAGCCTGATTTGCATATGGTCTCACCCCTTCTGTAATGGCTTGGCAGGCGAAGAACCGTGGTCTGGAGGGTTGCCCAGAGCAATGCCAGTGATTAAGATTAATTCTAAACCTTCCAGCCATCACCTCTTTGTTTTTGCTTTGTCACCCCGAGTGGGACAGGTATGCCCAGACGTGGGTCCCGTGCCTGCTGGGCCTAGAGACCCAAGCTACTCCTCACTGAAGAGCCCCAACAAGGGCAAAACATGTTTGGGGATGCTCGTGGTCTCGTGCAGAAGGGATGTGGCCTACAGTTCAGGCTGGACTCCCCCATTTAGAGTGGTGCCAAGCCTGATTTTCATATGGTCTTTCCCCTTCTATAATGGCTTGGCAGGCGAAGGACGGTGGTCTGGAAGGTTGTCCAGAGCAATGCCAGTGGTTAAGATTAATTCTAAACCTTCCAGCCATCACCTCTTTGTTTTTGCTTTGTCACCACGAGTGGGACGTGTATGCCCAGAGGTGGGTCCCGTGCCTGCTGGGCCTAGAGACCAAGCTACTGCTCACAGATGATCCCCACAAAGGGCGAAACATGTTTGCGGATGCTTGTGTTCTCGTGCAAAATGGATGTGGCTTACAGTTCGGGCTGGACTGGCACTTTTGGGGTGGGGCCAAGCCTGATTTGCATATGGTCTTTCCCCTTCTGTAATGGCTTGGCAGGCGAAGAACAGTGGTCTGGAGGGTTGCCTAGAGCAATGCCAGTGGTTAAGATTCATTCTAAACCTTCCAGTCATCACCTCTTTGTTTTTGCTTTGTCACCCCGAGTGGACAGTTATGCCCAGACGTGGGTCCCGTGCCTGCTGCGCCTAGAGAGCCAAGCTAATCCTCACTGATAAGCCCCAACAAGGGCGAAACATGTTTGGGGATGCTTGTGGTCTCGTGTAGAAGGGATGTGGCCTACAGTTCAGACTGGACTGCCCCTTTTGGGGTGGGGCCAAGCCTGATTTGCATATGGTCTTTCCTCTTCTGTAATGGCTTGGCAGGTGAAGAATGGAGGTCTGGAGTATTGCCCAGAGCAATGCCAGTGGTTAAGATTCATTCTAAACCTTCCAGCATCACCTCTTTGTTTTTGCTTTGTCACCACGAGTGGGACGGGTATGCCCAGGCGTGGGTCCCGTGCCTGTTGGGCCTAGAGAACAAGCTACTCCACACTGATGACCCCCAACAAGGGCGAAACATGTTTGGGGATGCTTGTGGTCTCGTGCAGAAGGGATGTGACCGACAGTTCAGGCTGAACTGCCCCTTTTGGGGTGGAGCCAAGCCTGATTTGCATATGGTCTTTCCCCTTCTGTAATGGCTTGGCAGGCGAAGCACGGTGGTCTGGAGGGTTGCCCAGAGCAATGCCAGTGGTTAAGATTCAGTCTAAACCTTCCAGCCATCACATTTTTGTTTTTGCTTTGTCACCCCGAGTGGGACGGGTATGCCCAGACGTGGGTCCTGTGCCTGCTGGGCCTAGAGACCCAAGCTACTCCTCACTGATGATCCCCAACAAGGGCGAAACGTATTTGGGGATGCTTGTGGTCTAGTGCAGAAGGGATGTGGTCTACAGTTCGGGCTGGACTGCCCCTTTTGGGGTGGGGCCAAGCCTGATTTGCATATGGTCTTTCTCCTTCTATAATGGCTTGGCAGGCAAAGAACGGTGGTCTGGAGGGTTGCCCAGCCCAGAGCAATGCCAATGGTTAAGATTCATTCTAACCCTTCCAGCCATCACCTCTTTGTTTTTGTTTACCATTTACCCCATACCAGCAAGTCATGAAACCTTACTGACGCACGCTCAATATACACAAGCAAACTGTAGCCATGCATTGGTGAAAGGGTACTCTTGTTCGAAGTGGAACCAAGTGTTCACAGTGTTTTGAGACTTCAAGACACCCACACGAGGATGGAATACAACCAGGGTCACTCGAGCCGTACCAGCGGGCACACGATTATAAAAGTAACTATCAGTACATATGACCCTGCAACAACATGACTGCACGGCAGTGTTAGACAAGACCTACATCCAAGCAAAAATACCTGGATGTTCACACTTGCACCCCTGCCACTTCCACTGACCTTACCATTGGCCATACACATGCCACTAATAACAACTACGTTCTCCTTCCAGATTCCCACAGCAATCAGCAAGTCTTCCAGGCACAGGCGTTATATGCCATATTATTGCTAAGCATGTCCACATAAAAAGCAGACACCGCCTACGCCACTAGCATGCCCAACTGTCCTTGGCATCTATTCACACATCACAGGAAACGAGCATTGCTAATTATATTCACCGCTGTACGTGGGCGCTGGCGGTCAACAGCGGGCATGGCTTCCGCGCTCACAATGCTCGCTGCTCGCAGGGCAGGCTGTTCAAAGCAGAAAGCATCATCGCCACGTTGCCTTCGAATGAACACTTTCATTACCGCAGCGCAAATTAACTGTGTGTGTCTGTGTATAAACATGAGCCTGGGTTAGTACTGTGCATTTTACAATCTGTGAAGAATTAATCAGTAGATCAATAGCACAGATGGACTTACAAGCTTTGGGTGTCATTTTAGACGTCCTCAAAGCCTAAATGAAAGCGCAAGAGCCAGGCGTAAAGGAGTTAGGCCTATTGTTAATACCTTCGTTCACGCTCATGGCATTTTCGTTTTTTTGAAGGCAGAGGGCGGTGCGACAGGAATTATGTTTCCACCACCGTTACATTAAAAAAAAACCTGCTTTTATGCAAGCATGATATTTTCATGCAGACCTAAAAACAATGAATTCTTATGGAATCCGTCTGCTTTTAACACCAGCAAAAAGCAGGCGGATTCCAAAGGAAATCATTGTAAACGATGCCTGTGATGCATAAATCGCAGGGGGTGTTCACAATTTGCACTGCAGAGTACAAAAGAGAGGCGAAAAGACCCTTCTGCTGTCATGTTACACTTATTTTAGCACAGCGCAGTGCAAATGACGGAAATTGTCCAGAGGGGATCTGTTTGGATGCAATTGCAAACCTATGCGCTTCCCTCTGGGCAATTTGCGCTTTTAAAATTGGCTCCTTTGGGGCTTCTGAGAAGCCTTCTCAGGAATGCATTGCACATTATGAATTGTTCACCTGTTTATGCATAATTTGCGTGAATGGATTTTTCCCATGCCAACACTACATGTGTGAGAGTTATATAACCAATAACATATTTTAAAGATCGTTAATGTTTCAACAAAAACAATGATAACGATTTGCTATTAGCAATAATAGTGTCAATTTAAAAATGTGTTTTGCATTTGTGAATGTATTTGTACAGGCAACATGGAAACAAGCATTGAAAATGCCAACAGTTTGGGTTTTTGGGTAGGCATGGGAAAGCCATCTGCCAGGCACTGCCATAGTGGCATTAACTGGAATTTGATGGTAGCAGTGGCAAAATGGTGCGTGTACCTGGGCATCTTATAGCACTGCCTGTCACTAATTTGTATACACAAGCCACAACTGTTGGCTTTGACGATGCTTGCTTTTAAGGGAGCTTCAGTGAAGGACATGCATAGTGCATATAAATAGAGTGGCTGAAGCCAGACCTTGTTAAGACATTTTTATTACACCAGCATCTCGTTTACAATTCCAATTAATTCATTCACACTCAGAAGACTTTCTTTGAAAAAAATAAACTGTCAGGCACTTGAGTGCAATGTTTGATATTAAGGCTTGAATAAACTTAGCTCAGAAAGTTCCCATGAGGAGTTGTTTTGGACAGGGAGTGGCAGGAACTGGGTGGTAATGGCCATAGGGATTAGCATGGCAATGGGCAGTCAATAGGTGGGCAAATAACCAAACAAAACCTATACGCTTTGGACCCGATTCATGGAATTATTTATGCAGTAAATGCGGACTATATGAGCCAAACGGTATCAGGTAATATTTTCGCCAGAAAAAATATCGCCGTACATATGGTCGTCGGGAACGGCCATAGGCGATAATTTTGGTGGCGAAAATATTAGGTGCGGGGGTGTCCCCCGCACATAAAAAATGATGCAGGATTTGCAGGTGTGTCCCCCGCATGGTCCATGTGTAATTTCCGCCGCAAAAATATGGTGATATTTTTGCATTGCAGTATTTTTGCGGCGAAAATATCACATGGAACCAGCCAAACTGTGTGCAAAATCCCGTTTGTCGATTCATGGATCGACTGCACAGCACTCTTTCGTACGTTGCAGGGACTTTGCGCAGGCTCAGCAAGCCTCTGCGAGCGGCCAAGTGCCTTTCGCGAGACACCATGCAGAGCGTGGTCTTTGCTTGCGCAGAGGGCAAGGAAGGGGGCGATACTCAAAAAATGAGGAAGAGCAAGGGAAAATTTGGGCATTAAGAGGCACGGCCCACAGGCCATCCGTCGCACGTCCACTATTATGTGGAATGATACGTATTCATGGAACCGAGCTTGCAACCGCTCGCTGGGGAAATGGCCATACAAAGCCCTCATACTATCTGCCACCCAAAGGCAGGCTTACAGAAACCTGCGCATAGGATTCACTGTGAAGAAGTAAGATCTGTCAGATTTAGGTGTGCATGTACACAGCCATGGTTCCAATCTGACTTAGGAGTGTGCCTACGCAGTATAGCAGGGTGTACGAACGATTTATGGGGTCTTGCATGCAGATTTTCTGAGGTTTACCCGAGTTACGAATAATTGTATGCATGTTGACGGGGTGCCGGTAAAAAAGGTATGGGGGACCACACGCAGGCTCGCAGAGATGCAGGCCTTGCTTGCGGGGGATCCCACGTACTGTTTGAAGGGTGTATGTATTTGCCCAGGGAACTCGGAAAGGTTCTGGCTGTTTTTGCTTTGCAATGGGGGCGTGTCGGGGCGTTCCGGCTGTGACTTGCATATAAGGTTACTTTGCGCAAACAATTCCATGAATACGCAGAACACGCAGAATGAATTTTGCACGCAGGCTTGCACATTGTCGTTTTTGGTGCGGGGCCTTTTTGGGATTAATGCAAACTTTTCAATGAATCGGGCCCTTAGTGTTCCTTCCCAGATGCCTTTTCTCCCTATCTGCATTCGTTGTAATAGTTTGGGCTTATATGTGATGCTGAAGTCACTGGCGTAATGGGGGCCACCACAGGCCCTGCAATGCGGGGGGCCCTGCTAGCACATGTCCAGGGAGGGGGCCCTACTTGGAGGAATAAACATGAAAAAAAATAATATTTCATTTTTTTAATTTTTCTTTTTGAATTCACTCTGCATTCATAAAGAAATTATTTCTGTAACAGAAATACTATTTTTTTAGGAAGGCAGAATGTTGACAAAAAGAAACTTTCTTTTTGAAGTCTGAGGGCTCCCCCACCCCATGACATGGAAGACCCCAGGCTGCAGGCCTCCATGTCATGGGGTTGGGGAAGCCCTATGACTTCAAAAAGAAATAGTTTATTTTTGAATCACTCTGCCTTCATAAAGAAACTATTTCCGTTATGGTTCGGTCCTTAACGGAAATAATGTCTTCATGAAGTCAGAGTGACTTCAAAAAGTAACAATTTCTTTTTCAAGCAATAGAGTCCCCTCAACCCCATGACGTTTGTGTGTGAGTGTATTTTGAAAGGGTGTACACTTAAATGTGTAGGTGGATAACTGTGTGAGTATATGGTGAAAGGGTGCACACAAATGTATGGGTGGCTGGTTGTGCGTGCATGCGTGTACAGTGAAAGGGTGCACACTTAGAGTGGCTGCCCAAGTGTGCCCGCATGGTGAAAGGGTGCACACTTAAATGTATAGGTCGCTGCCTGTTTAAATGTATGGGTGGGATCCTGGGTGTGTGTGCCTCTATGGTGAAAGGGTGCACACTTAAAAGTATGGCTGTCTATTTGGGTGTGCCTGTATGGTGAAAGGGTGCAAACTGGCTCTGCCTGTATGGTGAAAGAGTGCACACTTAAATGTATGAATGGATGGGTGTGCATGTGTGTATATGGTGAATGGTGTCTGTGCCTGTGTACAGGGGCGCAACAAAACCTACATTTCGAGGGGGCTGATGCTTTAAATGTTGGGAGAGGCGCTAACTTCACGGGAAGTGGGGGAGGGGCAAACTTATTTGTGTGGGGACATCTAACTACTTTATGACTACTTTATGCATTTTAATGATACTATGTGCCTGCAACTTCAATGTTACAAGCAGTTAACTCTCTCCTTTAAGTCAGAAAGCACCCACTTATGGACTGCTGTGTGAATGAGTGGTCTCCTGCTCCCTCTCTACCCTGCCAATCATTCCCCTGACATGCAAGTACGAAACCCACATCACAATTTAAATTGCCTATAAAATGTGGTATTTGAATGCAGGTACTAACAGTGAAATGCTTTAAGTCAGTAATTGCTGGGCCCTTGTTAACAGCGAAACCCAGATGCCGTTTGACATCTGTGTCCTGTTCTGTCCGGCAACTGCTCTGAAGGTCAGCCAGGTTGAGTCATCATAGCCCAAAGTTTCAGGGGGGAGAGTGCTGAATCCCAGTCAACTCAATGGTGTTACACCACTACTTGTGTCTAATGCCTTGATTACTTATTGGTAATCGTCATTACTCCTAGCCCTATTCTTCCTCATCCCTGTACTTGTGTATGAGGCAGTACTTATGTATGAGGCACTCTGCCTCATACACAAGTACTGGGATGAGGTAGAGGTGCATGGAAGTAATGCCTGACTCCTCAGCTACCTCTAATCTTCAATAACCCTAGTCCCACTCTTCCTCATCCCAGTACTTATGAGTCAAGGAGCCTCATACATAAGCTCTAGGACAAGGAAGAGGGATGTGAAAGTAATTCTGGGCCAAGGAGTTGATTTTGGAAGTTGGGGTAGGGGGTAGGAGCGAGAGGGTATGTGTGGGGGGTGGGATTGTGCGATAAATCATAATGGTTGTCCATGTCCAGGCTAAGCAGGCGTGATATGTGGTGTAAGTGGCTAGAGTCATTTTGGTGCAGTAAGTCTAGTCATTCCTCAGATCAGTATGACTTTTCTTTTACTGCACATTTCTGATAAAGCAGTCCTGCTAAGTATAATTACCTGGCTAGACTGGCATTTGGGTACTGCCAGTCTAGCCGTTTCTTACTCCCACTCTCCCCCTCCCTTCCTTATCTATGTTTTAGCTCTTGCACTATCTGAAATGTTGTCAGGCCGAGTACGATAGTTAATTTCACATCCTTACTGTTCATGGCCTGTAAGAATGTCATTGTTTTTTCCCTTGTTCCCTCCCTTGCCTTGAAGCGCTTTGAAACACATTGTGTACAGGCGCTATATAAATAAACTATCATATCATATCATAGCATTGTATACTTTTCTGGCCATCTGAGATAGTGTGATATGATTATGATATGATAGTGATTATGTGGCTAATTTGGCTAAAATGACTAATTTGTGCTGGCACAAACAAGTCTACCTTCAGCTTCAGCATTTGGCCAAATGGTAGAATTGTTGGTAAATATATATATATATATATGTATATATATATACATATATATATATATATATATATATATATATATATATATATATATATATATATATTTTTTTTTTTTTTTTAAAGTGCAAAAATGTGCAGCACGTAGAACTGGTCAGGAATTGCCAAAGAAGTCAATAGAAGACCACCTTCTTCTGAGGATAGTGGTGGGACGAGGTGTAGAGAATGTCTGGAAATAGGTAGAACAACTGGTTGCAACATTGGTCAGTCGGTCAGACTCCAGGGATCAGAAGGAATCAATGTGTTGTCAAATCATGTTACTCAACATCGAGGAGAGCCAGCAAAATGGATGGGTATGTGGTGAATCAATGTAACCCAAACAACACATATTAGGTCTTACGAAGATCAGTGTGGTGGCAGCTTTTAGAAGCCATATTGTTTTCATTGGTTTGTGGAGAAGAGAGGTAACAAAGGTAATAACCAATCGGGAAAGGATTCTTAAAAAGCATTCTATGCTTTCCTCTAAATGGGTCAGGTGACATCAACGGAAACAAGTAGACCTCGAGTAAAACATCAGAATAGAAGCCCATGCTGCTGAGGAATAGCCGCAAACAATGGAAGAAACCTCCCTACTAACCTGAAATCATGAAATGGGATAATAGCGGCACCAAGTTGCAGACAAAAGCAAACTGACCAGGAGCAGAGGGACAAAGGATCGCAGAGGAGGTGAATCAAGTTGTCAGTGCCGCTGAATAATCCCAAAGAATGACAAGATAGACAGTGAGAAGTTGAGATCATCATTGTCCACATCTGTAGGAAGAATATCTGAAACTTGAGCAGAGCCAGGAGGGAAGGACACTCTTTTACATCATTTTCTGATGGTTGGAGAAGCCAGGGCGGTGTATGAAGCCTCTATTAAAAAGGTTGATGGTGCTGACAAAGCCAGGAGTCCAGGGGAGCCTTGGTTAAAGGGTTTGCTAACATTGATAGATTCAAGAGTCAAGGGGATGCTTGTTTAAATGGGTTTCTAACATTAATAGAGTCAGGAGTCAAGGGGAGCTTTGCTTAAAGGGTTTGCTAAAATTGGCAAAGCTAAGAGAAGATCAACGTGTCTCTGAGACATTGTTCCGTAGAGGTGAAGGATCATTTAGATAGTTTGCACATGAGACAAGAGAAAACCTTAAACTAGTAGCACGGGAACCCTGAACCTGGCATGTCATTACATCATGTCTGTCAAAAGGATATTGTGTCTGGAAGAAATGAAAGTGGAGGCAAGGCTCCTATATGCAGCATGCGAAGCTGTATCACAACTTGACACTTTGGTGTTTTACTTATAAGGGCTAAAGAGACACTTGAATGAACACTGAAAACATACTTCCTGGGTGGATATCCAATGGGTTTATAAACCTTGCAGAAGCATTGAAGGCAATAGGACTACTTCTCACATGCGGTTGCATCACTTATTGCTCACAGTGGTGTTCCCAAAGTGATTTTAAAGAGAGTGACCTCCTATCTAAGAGGCCCAGTTCATGAACCTTTTGATTCCAAAGTCCAGCTGGTATAAAGTCCAAGCAATGATTGTGCTTAATTCTTCAATGCAAGCCTGGTTGTCCAAAAGTTATGTTTGGCTTTGAAATTCTCTGACGTTTGCAAGGAACAAGTAAATCCAGAGTAGGAAATGATTCAGAGAAGAACAGAATAACTATTTTTGAAATGCATTGTACCGCAGATGTCACAGTGGAGGTCACCACTTACCCCATACCAGCAAGTCATCAAAACACACTGATGCACGTCCAATTTCCACAAGCAAACTCTAGCCATCCATTAGTGAAAGGGTACTCTTGTTTCAAAGTGCAACCAAGGCTTCACAGTGCTGTTGGACATCCAGGGCACCTACACGAGGCTTGCATACAATCAGGGTCACTCGAGCTATACCAGGGGGTACAGTATTATAAAAGTAACTAACAGGACATGGTACGGTAATGTTTATTTATATAGCGCCTATACACAGGCAAGTGTTTCAAAGCACTCAAGGAGGGAGAGAACACAGGGAAAAAACAACAATCGCTCAGAGACCTTGAATATCTGAGACGATAACGGTCTGCACTGGGAGATTAAGTGAATATGAAACATTTAATAGTTTAGATAAAGCAAATAGGCATGCCAGTGATTCTGCGTTTTTTCCAAGTGCACATTAAGGGGAGAAGTCAAAGGAGAACAGACACATAATCTTCAGGCAAGCCTTTATACAGATCGTGCGAGTGCGGGAGGGCAGGGAGGTGCAGGGGACAAGTGCATCAGTAGAGAATGGAGAAGCACGGGCAGAGAAGCTCTCATGGTTTTGTATTACAGATGCAGTGTGGTGAAGGGCCTTACGGCAAGTGCAGAGGGACTAGAAGGGATGCATGGGACCTGTGAGACTCTGAGGTACACCAGACGGCCAGTCAATAAGCTGTGTGGAAGGAGGGAGAGAAGGAAGAGCAGAGAGCTAAGTTATCAGGGTAGAGTGAAAGAGAATGAAGAGGAGAAGAGAAAGGTCTTGAGGAGTTTCAGAAACTTGAGAATTTACTCAGCAGGTGACCACATATGACCAGAAGGACCCTGCAACAACACGAGCGCATGATAGTGTTTGACAGGACTTACATCCAAGGAAAAATACCTGGATGTTCACACTTGCACCCCTACCACTTCCACTGACCACACCATTGGCCATACACATGCCACTAACAATAACTACGGTCTGCTGACAGATTCCCACAGCAATCAGCAAGTCTTCCAATCACAGCCGTTATATGCCATATTATTGCTAAGCATGTCCACATAAAAAGCACACACCGCCTACGCCACTAGCATGCCTAACTGTCCTTGGCATCTATTCACACATCACAGGAAACGAGTATTGTTAATTATATTCACCGCCGTACGTGGGCGCTGGAGGTCAGCAGCAGGCATGGCTTCCTCGCTCACAATGCTCGCTGCTCGTAGGTGAGGCCGTCCAAAGCACAAACGAGCAGCTGCCTATTATAGGCCGGCATCATCGCCACATTGCCTTCGAATAAACACTATCATTGCCGCAGTGCAAATTAACTGTGTGTCTGTGTATAAACCTGAGCTTGGGTTAGTACCATGCATTTTAAAATCTGTGAAGGTCAGATACTTTAATTGAACCAAAGCCAGGGACGTAATTTCACTAAAATGCCAGGGTAGCGGAAGTGACACCACACAACCCTTGACCACTGATAACATCACAGGAAGTGGTGTCATTTGACCACACCTCGAAGTGACATTACGGGAAGCGATGGAACACGACCTTTCACCCCTTCACAAAACAGAAGTGGTATCACTTAGCATTGTTCCTATGTACACTACGAAAAATATGGTTACAACATCGCTGTAATCTGATATACATTTCATACAAGAATGGATCATTATATGTATCGTTAATATCAGTGTGTATAGGCCCATATTACCAGATTATTGTGTATACAAGTAAACGTCCAAGGCCAATTGATAATGATGTGTTATTATATGGCACTTACACTTACGCACTTTAAATAGAGCACATATACATAAAATATCACCCAACCTGTGTTGGTACTCATTTATCAACCTCAGAAAGATGAATGCCTGAGTTAGCCTTGCCGGAATTCAAACCTGCAACCTGCAGACCACACACACAAATCGCAGCAGCGAGCGCTCAACCCACTGAGTTATCTTACTGGCTATAGCTATCTTCACAGCAATAGTAAAATGAGCAATTACATGTCTTAATATTCTCAAAGTCAGAAATCAAATTACACTCTGTAGCGGATACCATTAAACTGGTAACTGAGATTTAACAGCAGGCCAGTTCATGTGCAGGTCTGGTATAACGTTGGACACATGTCAAGCCTTTGTGGATCTACTTTTCAGGATTCAGAGTTTTGCAAAATACATACCATTGGGAGGGTTTATAACACTGTATTAAAGAATTTATATTAGCACACCAATGCAGCACACTCACACAGCATACCGTATTCTGGGCACTCATTACCTCATACATGCAAAGAAGCTTCCTGAACAGCATGCTGTGGCGATAGGAAAGATAGACATATTACAAGAAAGCATTAACTGTGGCAAAATTAAATCAAGGGCCACTTTATGTGCTATGGTCAAACTTTTTTACACTATACACACGCTTTTAGGCACAAGGATTGTGTCAAGTGACCGCGGACACCGAGATGGAATGTCTTGTGATGATCGTAATAGAGACAGCGGCAGAAAAAAAAACAAGCTATAACTGCAACTTGTGAAAAGCCAAATACATAGTGCAAAATGGATGCGTATGCTTTTTGGACGTTTTTGTCTGCATTGTGAATTTGAGGTGTTTAAGAACAGACTAAATCAGTGACTCACCACCTGAAGTGTGCCTGAAATAAACCTTCAATGAATAGCAATTATTGCATAGAATTTCACAAAGATACATTATTTGTTATTGCTATTCTTTCTGATTTAGGGTCACTGCTCAAAGTGTTACAATTGTGCGACCCCCTGTTTTTTTAAGAGGCCTGAACAAGAAAGCCAGGCACTCCAGAAACAAATAGTCATATGGCGCTGTCCACCGCCAAGAAGATTCCATTTGTAAAAATAATTAAAAAAAATATATTTGTTTTATAATCTTTTTGGTAAGGGTAGCAAGGTAGGCCACAGGGGTAGCAAAGGAGACATCAGGGGTCGCAGTTGTGACACCTGGCAAACCCCAAAAGATGTCCCTGACCAAAGCCTCTAATTAATCATTAGACCAATAGTGCAGATGCACTTACAAGCTTTTGGGGGTCATTGTAGACGTCCTCAAAACCTAAATGAAAGCGCAAAAGACAGACGTAAAGGAGTTACGCCTATTTTCAATAACTTCATTCACGTTCATGGCATTTTCGTTGTTTTTCAAGGCAGAGGACGGCACAACAGGAGTTATGTTTTCATCTCTGTTTTACCCTACACCTTAAAAAACCACCTGCTTTTATGCAAGCCTGACATTTTTATGCTGGTGTAAAACCAATTAACTCCTATGGGATCCGTCTGATTTTTACACCAGTAAAAAGCAGGTGTATTACAAAGGAATTCATTTCAAATGATGCCTGCCATGCATAAATTGGTAAACAAAATGGATAGCCTTATAGATCGGGAAGGCACAGAAAGGTCATCAGTAACTGGTGAACAAGGGGGGGTCTGACCTTCCCATATAATTTTAATAGCACATATCTAATTTTGGTGTGATTACATAAACTGAAAAAGAGGCTTTCATCAAACTAATCTCCAGAAACAAATGTTGAACCCTAACATAGCTCTGGGCATTCAAAGTCATTACCCATGGCTGTCCCAGTTGGAGTACAAAGCATCAACAAGGAGAACAACAACTCTGGTGTGCCACTAACTTAGTGGTCACTATTTAATCAGAAGCTTTTTTTTGAAACTTTAAAAATAAAAAAAAGGAAAATTCATACATACAGATTCATCCAATCATGAGAAAGTGAAAAGAAGGCAAAAAAATGCCTAAGAACACACATGAGAATTGTACTTGTGAACAAAATTACCTACAAATATGCAGTGGTAACAGATGCAAAGCAATGATTTTGTTCTGTACACATGATCAGTGAAATAAACATTGTTTTGCGCATATCATGTATAGTTTGTGAAAGAAATGGATTCACCACCCACTATACTCCAAACTTTTGTCATCAGGTATGGGAGTTATTTTGTGTTTTTAATGCATAAGAGATTGCTTTCCTATGACTCTGAATCAATTCAAAAAAGTGAAGTATTGTGTCTTGATTAGATAGGTAGCCAATCTATGGTAGCTGTAGGTGTGTTGAAACCAATTCAAGGTCAATGTCAGAAAGTGGTTTCTTGATGTTTTAAAGAGGACCTCAGGGTGAATGCGTGTCTAAAGACATTTCGGCGGGCAGTGGAGGCTACCTTCATCTGGACCTGCAGATGTTGCTCTACAATAGAAGAGCCTGCAGTGTTAAAAAGTGAAGGGATGTCTAGGGAGAACAAGCCCAACCCATAGTATAAGAAGTTGGAGAAGTAGAGAGAGAGGGTTCATGTATGAAATGGAAAAAAACAGTGTTGAGACATATAAATGTCCAAATCGGCACCACCCACCTAGAGAAGGAACTTCTGTAGAGTAAAATGCTGGTCAGGCCGTTTTTTTGAGACAAGGGGTGCAAGGGACACTGCGGTGGGAGCCAATCAGAAGAAGCGTGGATCCCAAGAGAATCTTTATATCTTTATGCCAGTTCCTCAATCAGTATGTGAAAGGCAAAGACAAATTCAAAATGAAACTACTAGAAAATATGGATACATGTCCAGTGCGCAAATACACAGTACTACACGGACATTCATTAGCCTGCATTTCAGGACCTATTTGCAAAAGCACCTTCCATCATATCAAAATGATATCAAAACATCATTCAACTATAAGAAATCTGGTCCATAAACTGTACTATGCCAAAAGTCCTGCTTTAGCATTAGCCAATTTAAATAACAATCGTCTACATGGTACAGCCAAAGAATTACTTGAAGAAATAGAGCATATCCAGAGAAAATATTTTGGAAGTGAAAGCCACTTACAAAATGCAATAGCTTTACAGCAGACTAGCAACAATTGTACAGATGGCTACCTTCTACTACACACATACAAAAAAGAAATACTAACATTGAAAAGTACATCCGCTGAAGTACCAAACCATGTGTGTGTGTGTTGCCACAGAACTTTTTATAAAAGTAGCACAAAAACTGTAGACATAACATACACAATAGAAGAAAATGAAGATTCCAAATGGTTTGAATTAGCTCTCTACCTTATAGCAGAAAACAAATATGAAATTAGTGACTGCTTAATATTTTGCAATTACTGCACTGCAAAACTTGACAACAACCAAACTTCTTCATGTGCTATCACAAATAAATTGGAATTATTCCCACTACCAAATCCCCTGCAACAACTCAATTTATATGAGAGCATCATAATTCAAACAGTGCACCCATTTCAAGCAATAAAAAGCCTTCAACGAAAAACAGCAAAATTACCTCCCTCTGAATTAGTGAAAGGCATTTGTGGCAAAGTAGTTTATTTGCCATTAGATCTGAAAGAAAATGTACACACTCTGGGAGTGTAACGTCCAATAGATCAATCTTTAATTGTCTTGGTAAATGGTGTACTTACAAAAGACAAAAAAAATTGGCAACAACTCGTGGATTTACATAAAGTTAGACAAGCCTTGCAATATCTACAAGACAATAATGAATACTAAAAAGAAATTAATATTGAAGACAACCTGAGGGAAACCACTGAAATAATTCAAGAGTCACCAGAAACTGGTCAATTTCAACTTCTAGATCCTGCTACAGTATCCAATATTTTAGACCATTATACACTTCATCCATTACACTCTAAAGACACCATAGATGATGCACTAGAAACATACCAAATGTGACAAACCAATGGATCACCGAACAGCATATGGGAAAAAAGTATAGAAACACGTGCCTTTCCTCTACTCTTTCCTACTGGGAAAGGAGGAAGGTACGATGATAGACCTACTCAGATAACAGCATCAGAATACCACTCTTTATGAATGTATTCTGAAGATCCCAGATTTAGACAAAATGTGCAATAGATATTCCACCTACTCTTTGAAAGTGAACTAGCAACTCTATGCTACGGAGTTGCACACACATTGAAATCAGGGATCCATTTTCAAAATATGTTAGCTATGCAATTACTACAAAAAGTGCAAGAAAAAGATGAGGTTCTACAATCAAGCATTATAAATCTTTTAGCAAACATGCGTGGTACAAAAGAATACTGGTTCTGACGTCACAGAGATGTACTTTGTATGATAAGAAACCTTGGCCCACTCACTTGGTTTTTTACATTAAGTTGTGCAGAATATACATGAGAAGATTAACATGGTTTCCTACGCATAGCAAACAAAAACAAAACAAACATAGATATGCTAACACCTGGAGAACTCTGCTCTCTAGATCCTGTTAATGTTTCAAGATATTTCCATCATCACTTTATTGCTATGCTACACTTTATTTGTAATAAAACTATTCCTCCCCACAGAGAAGTCCAACAGTTCTTTTGGAGAAAAGAATACCAAGCCAGAGTAGCATCACATATCCACATGCTGTTATAGATGCTCCTAAATTTGGTCAAGACAGTGATGCCACTGTTTTACAGTTTATCGAAAAATATGTCACTTGTGAAATTCCTTCACAAACAACAAATAGTGACCTTCATGCACAAATTTTACAA
This sequence comes from Ambystoma mexicanum, assembly GCF_040938575.1. NCBI lineage: Eukaryota > Metazoa > Chordata > Amphibia > Caudata > Ambystomatidae > Ambystoma > Ambystoma mexicanum. Next base: position 1,028,931,168 of record NC_090936.1, read on the forward strand.
TTTCAAAGACACAAATGTGGGAAATATTGTCATTGCAAATATAAAAACAAAGGGAAATACTACATCAAATGCTGCTTTGGTTTCCCTAGACCAGTTACAACAACATGTCAAGGAAACAAGTTCATGTCTTCAGTTAGACAAAGTGTCAAAGGTAAATCATGTAAGAACACAAATTACATAAAAAGGAAAGAAGAAGCAAAATATATCAATGATTACAATTAAATCATTTCCCTCTTATCGAATGCAAACATAGATGTGCAGTACATTGCAGATAATTCCAATCCAGTTGCACGATATGTCACAGCCTACTTAACCAAAGCAGAAAAAAACAGAGCTTCAAGACCTCTGGGATGACTTCTCATCTGACAAAATACTGTCACAGACATTGTATAGTTTAGGCATAAAAATGCTCTCTCATAGAAAATGTGGCTGCTATGAAGCTGCAGACCGTTTAACCGGTACTGCTTTGCATGGACAATCTGAAAATATAGTATGGCTAAGTCTTGGTCCTGTTAAATGTAGAAAAAGAGTTCTCAAATCATATGAGGACATTAGAAACTATAGCCAAAAATGATCCCAACAGTCAAGACATTTTGAAAAACAATTTACGAGACACATACTACCCAAACAGGAGTAGCACTTTGGAAACCATGTGTCTATACCCCTTAGTCCAAAACTTCATATACAAAAATGATATAAAACCAGATAAAACAAAGGTAGATACAGTGACAAATTGTGAAGGCATCTTAGTGAAACTTACCAAACGAAGCTTAATTAATCATATCAAATTGTCATTAAAAACTCCTCAACATAAAGAACTATATTACATGTCCCTACTATAACTTTATAAACCATGGAGAAAAGAAAAAGAGTTACTAGATATCTATGACTCCTATGAAGACGCTTTCAAGGCAAATGAAAGTACTATAACAGATGTAAACTTTACACAGTACAAAACAATATTGTACAATGAACATCAACACGAAGAACAACTCCAGGCCCAACTAGATGAGGACACTCCCGACAGTAGTCAACCATCAGTAACAGGAAGCCAAGAACTACTGGGACAGCCACTAATAGCAAATGAGGCAGAATTAGCTATGACAGAAGTAGAAAATAACATGTGTCACTATTAAACAAGATACAGAAGACTTCACTGTACTGAAATAAAAAATGAACAATGAGCAGCATAACATTTTCAAAGAAGTAACAAAACAAATTGAACATGGTGTACAACATGAAAATAAAAAATGTACCTGACAAAACTACAAACCTATACTGCTATATGTCAGTGGTCAAGCTGGTTCAGGTAAAACATTCTTAATCAAAATCATCAGCAAGTTCCTTCAAACATTGACAAACAACTAACTGTCTGCTGTTGTAACTGCCCCCACAGGTTTAGCTACCTACAACAAAGGTTGTGTCACTTTACACTGATTACTACTCCTTCCAGTAGAAACCAAAACAAATTAGATTATTACAAACTTTCTACAGAAGCTGCAATGGAACTACGCAGAGTTTTGAAACACATGAAAAGGCTACTAATAGTATGCTACTCTTTGGAGGAAAACACATTATTGTTTTCAGAGATCTTCTTCAATTAACACCAGTGAAAGGTGAATCATTGTTTAAAACCTTAGGGCACAAACTCTGCCATAAAACTGTTGGCAGCATAGGAAATGTCAACCTTTGGCAACATTTCCAACACAGAGAATTAACAGAAAACGTGCGGTCTGCAGACCTCACATACACCAACATTTTAAAAAGTATTAGAGTTGGTATACTATCTCAAGAAGTACAAGCAATATTACAAACCCAGCACATTTATGCACTCTATGGCCATAACTCATGTGCTACTGATTTTATGGAAAAATTAGCACACAAAAATTTCAATTGTATGCTCTTGCTGCCAACTCTTGCATGCTGTTCAAAATTCAATGAAACAATGTTGAAAAAAGAAATGCAAGCAATAATTGAAATTTTATCCACAGACAAACTGGACGTACATGGTATGACACTACCCATGTGTCAACAAGCCACAACAAGATTAAATACCTTAGAAAACTCTATCCTCCAACACAGCTGGTTTGGAGAACATTTTAAAATTTTCTTTAAACTGTAGTGTAATCCTTACACTTAACCTTGACGTGGAGCAAGGACTAGTTAATGGAGCACTTGGTACAGTTGTTGGCTTTCAAATATTCCCATGTGACAACAACATTCAGTTTGTCAATATTCTCTTTGACAAACTATCAGAACTTAAAAGGATAGGACACTCAACAGCCCACTTTCTTCTTTTCAAAGACATGTATGTAGGCAGAGAACAATTTTCTCTAACTCTAGCATACGCAGTCACCATTCACAAATCACAAGGTCTTACCCTAGATAAAGCATTGGTAGATATTGGGAGCACTGTCTTTAAAGAAGGCATGAGCCATGTAGCACTTTCCCGCTTACGTAGACTTGACAGACTATTTCTAATCAACTTTGATGCAAGTAAAGTAAATGCTGATATTCCTTGCATTCTAGAATACAATAGACTACGTTCACTGTACACCCCATCTAAAAACCTATCCTATTCCACAAAAAGTAAAACATTGTAAAAGAAAACTACATCAAACAGAAATGATACAGTATCTCACTGCAATTCCTCAAAAGAAAGTAAAAGGAGCTAATACTTCATCAATTACCACAACCAAAGAAGAATCTGCTGCTCAAAGTAACTCAAGTGCTTCTTCAAAGAAGCAACACACCCTCCGAACAAATGACTTGGACACAGAACTATCAGGTCCATTCAAATTTTCAAACATAACTGGTGTAAATTGATATGCAAATGTAGAAATAAATATTCTATTCCAATTGCCACCAATTATTGACAATATTTACTTACCCAATAGAGACCAACTGTGTTTGGAAATGTTAGTCCTTCATAGAAATGCAACAACAGTCCTGATAACACCTACAGTGTTCATAGAATAAGACAAAAATTGGGCTACTGTGCTGGAATAGTCAAATTCACTATAAACTCACAAGAAGAGCCACAGGAATTTCTAATGTACTTACTACAAGTACTGGAAAACAAAACATACCTATAAATGAAAAATTTGCATACAAACTCTACAAATCAAACAGTACACAAAGTTTTGATTTGTGGATATTTGATGGATGTTTGATTCTATGTGTGTGTTATGCTGTGGTGGTTGTGGCCAGGGCCTAAAGTCTTGGGTGCATGGCCGAAGGCCCAAGAGTCAAGGCCCTGGCCACAACCACTGCAGCATAACACACCCACAGAATCAGACATTTTAACTGTGGTATATGGCCTACATAGGGGATATTAATTACAATCAATGCTCTACTAACAACCAAAAACCAACACCATACTAAAGTAAAATAGCTAGTAGTGCATTTATTATGTCCGTTGACAGCCGTGAAGACCACAGACATGGTGAACACATCAGTGGCACCTGCCGCCTAAACAAACACAGCATTTGACCCATCACTTACTTCCCCACGCTCACCAAGCACTTTTACAAACCAACACACTCTCAAAAATTGTATTTTTCCCCCGTTCGACGCCACGCTGTCCGCTGATCCAAGATGGGGGGTGCATCAAAACAATGTGACGAACCTCACACTTCACCCCAGCCAATCAGCGAACATGTCACATGTCCGCGGACATGATGCAAGCCTATTAGCTAATCGGTGTCCTGTCCGCGGAGCGTACAGGGAAATGTGTCCGTGGAGCGGACATGGATATCACTAACTTTTTTAGACCTACTTTTTGGTCATTTAAAAAAAAAAACTACTCGATGGATTTCCACCAAATTTACAAAAGGCCTCTTTTGGGACAAAGCCGCTGCTGCTGCAAATTTGGTGCAAATCCGTCCAGTGGTTTAAGCTGTAGGCATGAGCAGAGTTTTTTTCACCATTCACACTATGGGAAAAAAGAAATTTTGGGACCCCCTACAACTTTGACCCCCCTGCACAAACCTCACAAAACCTTGCAAAATAATTCAGAGTGAGCCATATACTTTTTTTGCAAAGTTTGATGAGGATTCGTCCAGGGAGAGCAAAGTTATTAGCCACCCAAAAAGTGCTCTTCCTATGGGATTAGCAATTTATCCATAACTACACGGCCACTACCGTGGGCCGTGTAATATCTTTGCAGCTCCAAGCCATTGGGTTTTCTAACAGTAAGTATCCATTCTAATTGGACTATGACATCATGATCTGGGGGAGATATCAGGCCATATACACTTAATACAAGAACTGCCCACCAGTGAGTAAGGTAAGAGGAGAGAGATGCCAATAAACATAGAGCTATTTTGAAAGCTGTTTAAACTATAACTGTTTAAATGACAACTTTGTAAGTGATGGTTTGTTTGCCTTATAGGTGATGGGAATGTGGAGAAGCTGGCACATGAGAAACAGCTAGAGCAACACTAACATTTGCATAGTCGTCTAAAGCATTAAGAAGCAGCACCACTCAGGTAGATTATTGTATTTCTAACCTGTTACCCTTGGGGTGAAGGGATGTTATGCTAGGTGTACTCATGAGACTATTTAAGTATTTTTTAATCGTGTCTTTATCCCTGTAGGGATCCTCAAGAAGATAAGCGAGATAGAACAGTGGAATTCATTCCAAGTCACTTAAAGATACACACAATTCTGCAGCTGATGAATGAGTTGAGCCACAGAGGACAGAGACTTATATAATTTGGGCGAAGATAAACATAATGTGATTAAGGAGTTTAGATTACTAACACTATGAGTAATCAGGTCATAGCGACTTAAGATTCTCAGGGTAATTCATGGAAATAATGTGCACCGAAAAGGGGAGTGCAGGTGTGAAAATCGCAGCGCATGCATGCTAAAGCCATGCATGCAGCCGTTTGTTGATTCGTGGAATGTGATGCGTGTGTATTCCCCGGGATGTTCACCAAATCCGCTGGTGGCGCACACAGGCGTCCACGTCACTAAACGCTGTGCGTGACGTGCACAGCGAAATGCACAACATGTAGTGTACACAACAAAAGGGGGGAACACGGGGCGGAACACGCAGAATGGGGAACAACGCATGAAAATGTGGGCGTTATGGGGGAAGTACCGCAGCTAAATCCACACAGCGCCCACAAGCATGCAAACAACACGTATTCATGGAATCGAACAGGGGAAACCCCTGTGCCACAAAAGACACGCTAATCCGGAAACACGTACACCAGCAGGAAGCAGGCGTAAGCAGCCCTGCGCAGCATAAAAGTGCACACACAGAGCAAACAAGCTCATACGCTACGATGAATATACCGTTCCTCGCAGCAGTGGTGGTGGGACACTGCAAGAGGAGGATAGCCAAGCCCTGCCTTTTTTTACCCAGGACCAGCCTTTTTGGGATGCCTGATGATCAGGTCTATGGGAGGTACAGGTTTCCACCACAAATAATCCTAGAACTGGTTGCTGAGTGGGAGGATGACTTCACATCACCCACCCTGTGCTCCCAAGTACTGAGGGCCTTGGAAAAGGTGCTCAATGTACTGCATTTCTTGGCCACTGGGTCATTTCAGAGGACAAGTGCCATAGTTGGGGGTGTCTCACAGGCCACGCAGTCACACTGCCTACACCAGGTGTTGGCAATCATGACTGCATGCCCCTCAGTCAGCACGCACATATACATGCTCAGAACACCTGTAGAAAAGCAGGCCGTGATCCAGGACTTTTATGGGGTGGCACACTTCCCCAAAGTGCTACGTGCCATTGATTGCACCCATGTAGCTCTACGCCCTCCCAGGGCCACTGAGCACATCTATCGAAAATGCAAGCACTCGCATTTCATCAACGTGCAGGTTGTATGTGATGCCAAGGGAATCATCACCTCAATATATGCCAACTATCCAGGGTCCAGCCATAATAGTTTCATATTCAGAATGTCACCCCTAAAGCGGGACCTGGAAGCTAGGAGGCATGGCGACACATGGCTCATTGGTGAGTACAAATGACTCTGCACATGCATGCATGTCAGACACTGAGAAATGGGAAAACCCAACTAATGACAACCATTATCACCTCCCCAGGGGACAGTGCCTACCATCTGAGCACCTACATGATGACGCCAATATGGAACCGCACCACACCACCCGTGGTAAGATACAACACAGCCCATTTTGCATCCCGGGGCATAGTGGAGCGCACATTTGGAGTGCTCAAGTCATGTTTTCGCTCCCTTGACAGCTCTGGTGGCCAGCTGCTATATGCGCCCCCAGTAGTGTGCAGGATCATAGTGGCAGCATGTGTCCTGCACAACGTTGCAACCCGGCGGGGCGTGCCGGTGGACATGGTGGTGCCCCCACATCCCCAACCACATGCACGGCCGCTGCGCATGGGAGAGGAAAGGGCACGTGGTGAGGCAGCCCGTACCCAGCTTGTGGCAAATTTCTTTACCTAAAATCCCATTCCTGCGGAGTGCACACAGACCTGGCACATACCAGCTGACAATTGATGATGATGATGACAAAAGAGACAGTCTACTGTCACAACCATACCACCCTGAGAATGTTTTCCTGGAAGTGCTACATTGTGTGCATCCCTAGCTACTTGAACAGACCCAATGCTGTGTCAGTAAAAGGCACACATTCATGCAGCATGAAGGACTACCCCCTTGAAAAATAGTACACCCAAAAAGTGCCATGTCACCCAACCCCTCCCTAACCCCATCTCAGCTACCCAACACACCATGGCATGGCATGCTATGTGAAAGCAACCAAATGAATGCACAACACATGACACAGGTGTCACAAAGTGCACCGTCCCAAATGGAAACAGGCCAGAGACAATTTCCTCTCACTAATGAAAAAGAAACAGCACACATGAACAAATACCAGCAAGACAAAACATTAGTACAGGACCCAACAGTGGGAACGTATGACAGTAAAAAATAAAAGTAGTGCAAGTGTCACAACCTGACAAAGGCAGCACATCGACCCCTCCCAACTCCAGTGTGTGGCTGGTAGGCAAATGTGACAGTGTACTGCATACAACATGAACTGCATCTGCAATGGAGACCGGCTTGTTAAGACATGAAGAAGCTACATGCATATATGCAAAATGCCCTGCATGGAATACAATATACAAATCAACCATGCAGTGGAGAAATCATCACCAATCCCCACTGGGGATGTATACACAGTTTGGACTACAGACTGCCCACACAATTTATGGGAGCCCAATGCCTCTGTGTAGGTTACTGTCAGTTGGTCACACCCTTGCAAGCCCATGGAAAGGGGAAGCAGGAGTGCATGTGTGTCAGGAACCCAAGTTTCAAACCCAAACACAGGACAAGCCTGCATGTGCCCAGCTGGAACACACAGTGGATGCGTAAGGGAGCCACACAAAGCAACACACTGTAACATGAATTTACAATCTGAAAGAAACTATGTTATCAACAAAAAGGATATGCAAATTAAAAAAATGAAAGGAAAAATAAGAAAAGAAATAAAATGAGAAGTAACCAAAATAAATGAAATAAAAAATCACTAATCTAAATCCTAATTAAAATAAAAAACAAAAAAGAAAATTAAAAACTCAAATGAAACATGAAATGAAAATGAAAATAATAAACCGAAAAAAGAAGAAAAAAAGAAAATCAAAAAATGAAATTCTAATTGTAATATTCAATTCGGAATCAAATATGAAAAACCAAAAATAAAAAAAATGGCAAAAAGAAAAATGTTCAAGAAAAATTAAAATGCTCATGTTTCGACCGGGGGGGGCACCCAGGAGGGAGGAGGTACAGGGTGCACCCCAACGCCTACATGCGTGGAAGTTGAGAAAAAATAAATTAAAAAAACCTCCATGGGCTCAGGGCCTGCACGGATACCCTATAGTGGGAGAACTGCTGTCGCTGTCATCACCCTCTGGTGGTACATTAGAAGGTGTGCGTGGTATAGGAGGCAGACCACGCAAAGCCTTGGCATGCTCCTCCATGGCAGCAAGCATGCAGGTCTGAAAGGTTTGGTTCAGCACGGATTTCTGACTGCAAGGCCTCGCGTGATGCCCGGATCTCCTCACGGGTTGCCTGGAACTCAGATGATAGTGTGCGTGTTAGCTGCTCCAGCTGCTGTTCTGACCTTGTACTCTGGGACACCTCAAGTTCACCCAGCGTACTGAGGGACCTGTGTTCTAACGTCAGAGCATCCCTGTAGGCCTGTGACTCTGTGACTCTGCAGATAAGGCTGTGCACAGAGTCTCCAGTCCAACCCATTGTTCCCTGTTGAACACCAAAATGCCCTCCCTGTGTGAGCGGCACATGGACTCTGTTGCCTGCTGCTGGAGCTCCACCTGCTTTTCAGGGGGGAGAATGGGAGTGGCCACCCTATCCACAGCCTGAGCCATCATCTCACATGATGACCCCTGTTGTGCTGCAATAGTATACATGGAGTTCTCCCACACAGTATTGCCTGGTGGCGCACGGCCACCGCGTTGGCAGGCACCACACCTGTTTGGGGCAAGGTGATGTACACCTTGCTGTGCTGGCACTGCCTGAGGCTGCAGGACTGCATTCCTCCTTTGATCTGCTGGCCCAGGAACAGGAGCAAATATAGTGGAGTGTGACCCTGTATCCGTAACCACCACAGGCAGACATTCCAACACTGAATGCCCCATAGAGGGGTCTACCCCAGTGCAGGTGGGTTGGACAGTACAGCATCCCTGCCAGAAACACTCACCTGCGACGGGACATTTGTCTCAATGTCAGATTCAGCACCTGAGGAATAGAGGTCTTTGGAGGTGTACCCAGAGACACTCGTGGACAGGATGGTCTGTAGGGCTAATGGATTTTCACCCACCACCACCCCACGTCCTCCACTGGTGCCTGCTTGGGGCTATGAGTACTCCTGGATCTGCGCCATCTCCTCCTCCTAAACAGCATCTATTGCCTCATCACCTGCACAAACATAAAACAAAAGTAATGAAGCCAGGCATGAACAGCATAGCCGACACACATAGGCATCACAATCTACACATTGAATACATACATGACACATGTCACACATGACACTATCTCTGGCATCCATACACTGACAATGAAGCGGAAGGGGAGCCTAAAATCAGACACTGAGGAATCCAAGATCGAAAAGCAACACATGTGCTGTATGCTGCAGAGCACCTGCATCACACATTACACTGTGAGTGGCATGGACAATCCACATACATAACACATGCCAGCGCACAGATGGAATGTAGCATAGCCATGGCAGATTTGACAAGGACAGCCAGATGGTAGCAAATCAGTACTGTCCCCCATCCATGTGAGATGGACATCATGAAATAGAACATGCATAAGAGTGTGACAAAACACGCATGTGTGACACGCTGCAACAAAGCCCGTGTTTACTAATACAGTGATGACAGGCACATGGATACATCAATCGTTGGTCACTTGGACATGACAGAAGTCAATTGCCATGTTGAACTTTCAAACAGGGCCCCGAAGTGATTGTGTGCAGGGCATGTGTACGTGCACAAAAGTCAATCAGCATGATGGATGAAATCATTTCCGTAATAAGTAAAGAAATGTGGGGCATTGTGGGTTGAAAATGTCTGAAGTATGGTGAATTTGGGCAGAACGGCACAAAAATGTGTGTTTGACATGCAAATGATTCCATCAATCAGGCAGAATGAAGAGGAAAACAGTATCAACAATGTTGTTGCATTATGGCAGTGCAGTAATCAGGTGCAAAGTGTAAACTGTGGTCAGAAGGGATACTGTGAAACCTAAAGCCAAGGGCGGGGGATGGTTTTGAGGCACCCCATGGGTGACCTATAGCAGTCATGACTACACAGCCTCACCTGGCACTCAAGCAGAACACACCACCCACGCAACATACACATGGTTTGCACACATATGCATGGCCACTCACCGGACATTGCCTCAAGATCTGGTAGGTCTGCCTTGGATCAGATCCTCTGTGATGAAGCCTCCAGCGATTGACTCATGTTCTATGAGTACTTCCTCCTCTGGTGGAGACCCACTGCCAGTCACCAGAGTAGAGGCATGATTGGAAGCCAGCTTGTTTTTTGCTCTGCGTTTGAATTCATTCCGCCGCTTTGATCAATCATCAGCTGTGCGCCTCACAAATCCAAGGGAACTAATCTGGTCCGCAAAGCACTGCCAGTGGGCCCTACGTTGAGCAGTCATAGTCTTGCACCCTGCAGTCACCAGCATTTTGCGGCCATGGGCCGACACGTAGCCCACAAGTGCGTCTAGTTCCACATCATTGAAACTCTGCTTCCTTGACGTGCCGGAGGGGTGAGCCGTGTCTGGGGTCCCAGCCTGTTCCGCAAGAGCACGCTTCTTCCTCTTGAGAGGTGGTACAGACCCTGAGTGGCTTAAACGGCTGTGGTCGGTAAGGGCTGAAGTGCAGGTGGATTGGGCACTGGAAGTAGGCAAAGGCATGATGATCAAAGGTCTCACTGCAGGCATTGCTGGGTGCTGTTGGCAGGACCAACCTTGGTGTGATGGTCTGGGACCAACACTGTCCCGGCTGGGTGACTCAGTGCTGGGGTGGATTGAGCTGAACCTGCCCCTGCAGCCTCCTCACCCTGGCTACTTGGGGCAGCAGATGACATTGCTGCCCCAGATCCATGTGGCCCAGTGACAGCAACTTTCACAGCCACACGTGGCTTTGACTTCATGACATGGAAGTCAACCTGTGAGTCATCCCGTGCCAGTTCGGTGAACAATATGGACCGGGTCAGGGCCTGTGCTGGGATGGTGTCAGATGCATCTCCCCCACCGATTGGGGGGAGGCATAGGTGTCCCTGATTGGTCTTCCACACACTGGCCTCTTGGCCCACCCTGCACATCCTGGCCACGTCCCCTACCGCGGACACCTCTTGGAGGTCGCCCACCTTTGCCTCCCTTACCACTTGGTCATCTCCCAACCATGGCACTGATGTTCTTGTGCAAATGGGAGGTGCAGTAAACAATTGTCCTGGGCAATTGGGGTGAAGGGGGCAGGGTACTAGATGGAACACCTACCCCTGTGCTCTAGCAAGGCTGTCTGTGACCACTGGGGGAAGATGACGGGCCACGCAATGCTCAGGCACCCCGAAAACAACATTTTACGTGCATGTGACCCCTGGTAGCCCACGTGCATGGAATAAAGGACCCGCACTATGCTGTGGCAGCCAGAAACACAAAAATAAGTGTACGTGTGGTACACGCAGGCTACAATGACCTCTGAATGGGTACGCTACACACAGGGGCAACCACAGTTGAAAAATATGTGCGCGACTCATCATCGGCCTGGAAAAAGAAAAATATGCGCGTGGGCGCATTGGCAACACCCCCGCCAAAAGAAGAATTGAACACTGTTTGAGTAAACAAGGAGTACAAACTGCAACCGTTGTGAAGAAATCGCGTGTGAACCGACAAGAAGTACAAGAATCACCCGCTCGCTCTCCACAAAAAGCACGTGGCATGTCACTTACGTGCTTACACGCTATGGGCCTTTCTTCCAATTATACGCAGTGACACCAGGATGTGCAGTTTTTGCACGTGTGAAATCACTATCCACCCGTGTGGAGGGAAACGCCTGTGCACTTTACGTCACAGATACGCTTACGCGCTAAGGGCCTTTCCTCCAATTACACACTGTCGTGCTGTTTTTTCACGTGCCAATTCACTCCGTATCAAGCTGGCCATTCGACAGCACGAGGAAGACCACGCTCTTGCCCAGAAAACCATTTTCCTGCCCCCAGAGCTCCGAGCCGGCTGCCACCAGCCATCTGCTGCTGCCTGCCCGCCTGCTGGCCACGTGCCCTGGTATTTGGTGCCTGCATATCAGCCATCTGCAGGGGTCCAGTTGCTGTGACCACCCCTGCTGGAACAGAAGACTCCAGACTGAAGTTACATTGCTCCACAGCCCAGCACCAGGACCCAGTTGCCCACCCACACCTGCCTCTGGGGTTGCCATGTCGGAGGAAACAACATCAGAGACCACTGGCAACCCCCAGCCAGAGAGGCAGAGGGCTACCAGCTTCAGTGCCGCAGAAGTTGGTATCCTGGTGGAGCAAGTCCTGATGCATTATGATGCCCTTTTCGGAAGAGCACGCGCCGATAATGAAGGACGGAAGAGGATCAGGAAGGACATTGTGGCTGCCATCAACGTGGAGGGGGTGGCAACCCGCGACATAGCACATGTCCGAAAGCGCTGGGAGGACTTCAGGTCCAGGACCCTCAGCAAGGCCCAGCGACTCTTGGAGGCAGCACATGCATCGGGGTGCCGGGTCCTCCTTACCGACAAGCAGATGAGGGTCCTGGAACATATATGCCCAGCGCTCCACCTCCAGGTCCTTTAGAGGCAGACCTGTCTGGAGGCAAGCGGTAAGTGTCCATGTGTACTGATTGGACGCAGTGCATGTTGAGGTGTGCCAGGAGTGTGCAGCTTGGTCATATGTCTGGAAAGGGCCATGTATGGATGTGTATATGCAGGGATATGAGCCTGCCGCATGTGAGTCCAGTCATGTGTGAGGCGCATCAATGGTATATGTGTTGAAATGCATGATGGCCAAATGGATGTGGGGATGCACACATGCTAGCATTTCTGTGTTGTAAGAGGATTCAATTCAACACTACAGCTAAGTCAACGCCTAGTCTATAATACTGAATGAAAACCCTTATTGATATATCTTTAGGTCCAGTTCATGCGTTCTGGATGACTACCCTTATATAACACCCCTCTCTTGGAATCCCCCCGACCCCACTGAGCCAAGAAGTAGTTCTGTTTTGCAAGTTAAAAGGGTTTATTTGATGATTTAAACAATAGATATATATATGACACTTTATAATAAATTAATAATTGAATAGCACACTTAATCTGATATGATAAAGATTGACAACAGAGAATCTGGCACTAGCACACTTCTTTATAATTACTAAGGAGTTGAGATGAAATGGATAAGGTAGCACACTGGTAATTAGGAACAAAAGTATAATGTGGTAGAGGATGCTTTATGTAAGCTCAGGTGGATGCAATATTCAATGAATGCAGTACAGAAAATACTCAATATGATTTCAACCAAACAATGTAATCACTTTTCTCTGGCAATCCCCTCCCCCCCTTGATGCAAGGCAAGGAAATGGAAGGCACACAATTCTCAGAAATGCAATTCAATGTAATTCAGTTCACCCCAGCAAGCTTAAAGAAAACAGATAGGAGTTTTGAAAACACAGGCCCAAATGCTTTTATATGTGTTAGCAATGGATGAGAAATATGCTGGAAATGCTTTTGATTCCCTTTCAGAGGTTCAGGGTGAGTGGTATCTAGTTAATATTAGTCCAGGCTCACACTAGCAATGATGCAGGGATAGTTAACAGGTTAAACGAATTTCTGGCAAATGGAAGGCAAGCAGCAGCAGTTTTTACATGTGAAGAAATTGCAAATCGCGGTAAAATTCGCGGATGCGTGTTCCGCGATTGCGGTAAAACTATAGGGGGTAGGAATGCGGTTCTAGGTTCGTAGGAAAGCCACGATTCTAAGCTATCAAATAAAAGTTATTGCAAGTCTCTAGCACAAACGGTTGCGGAGATATGAGCAATTTTGTGAAGGTCGTTTTTCAGATTTGAAATTTTAAAGTTCAAAAAGACAAGTGCAGCTTGCAACTAGCAAATCACAGGTGACAGCTTTACAAGTGACAGGTGACAGTTAGGAGACAGTTCTACTTAGATTAAAATAGGATTGAATTATATTATTTTAACTAAGAGATTGGTTCTGCACAGTTTTCTAGGTACTCACACTATATTCTTGAGTGAAATGGGCCTCGCCACGGATCTGGTCAGGGTTTTAGACTGGACTCTGGTCTGGTCTGGTCTGGCCTCTGCACTTCACAGTGATCTGGGTCAGCTCTCTCTGCTGGTCTGGGTCTCTCTGGGTACAGCACTGCTTTCTCTCTGGTTCTCTTAGTTCTGGATAGATTGAAGTCTCTAGTTTGGCTTTCTGGAGGTTGATGAATTTAAAGTATGGATTTTTCCGGCAGAGCGTCCCGCTGCAGGTGGATTTGGAAATTCCTATCTGTCCTGTCTGTCTGCTTTTATGTGTTTAGAATGTGGGTGTGTTCTAGCATCACTGACCCTACCTCTCTCTCAGCTTCTAATTGGTCAAACTTCCATTTATCATTTGATTGGGGAATGAACTGTGAGTCAGAGTGATGTCATTTTACAGCCTGCAGAAAGTCCACTCCTCCTGTCAACTTACACACAAATCTAGATTTGAAACAAATACATATTTGCAGAGGTACATATTGTTTTAAAATCATATGCACCCATCATGCATTACAGGAGGTATACCCTGTTCAAACTCTGCTCTTCCTGGGAGCTTGCATTCAGAAATGGCACATATTTCACTTTTTAACTGATTTTGCAATTTCTGACATTGACCCAACTTTACATACATGTGTGCAGGGAGTAGGGACATTAACTGATGAAGTTTCAGATTTTTAACATGCATACATTTAGAGTAATATCCACTTTTCCGCTAAAACCCCCCTGAACACGCCACCGGGTCGAAAAACCTCTTAAAATGTGGGCAGAAAAATCACAAGAATTATGGTATCATTTATAAAATTTTCACATGTCCGCTCTATGAGTTATTCATCTTTTTAAAGTTATGTTCTGGCTCCAAAGGGGTGTGGTTTACCCTCAGCACAAGGTTGAATTTCTGGTTTTTTCCAGTTCTGCCAAGCCAGCTTGCTCTCACAGGCAGTGCCCCTCCCAGCTCCTGCCAAGAGGAAGCTACATTTTACGACTGCGGTAATAAAAACCTTTGCCTGAGTGAAGAGGGCTTTGTTCACTCTCCTGCAGAGCACAGATAATTCAATTATCAGATAGATGGCATATCCTTAGTGTGGGCAGCAAAAGGAAGGTTGGCCTGGGAACACAGCTGTGACTCAAGTTTCCTCCTGATGGGGGTAGTTGCCAGGCAGAATTCAGTTCCTTAAGCCAGGTTTCAGATAAAATGTCACTTTTTGTCCCCCAGTCTAAGTCAAGACATTTTTTTACATATGCAGCTATGATGCTGATTCTAAGTTTAAACTATGACATTTAAACAATTGCAACCTATGTGACACTCAAAAGTAGGTCACTCAGTCAATTTAAACATTTTCGATTTTAGTGTCTTTAAATCCAGTGCAACTTAAACTGCTGCAATCCAGAGCGCAGCCAGTCTTGTTATAAGCATTTTTCTGGGCTCTTCATTTCCCAGATTTTGTAGGCACACAAAACTCCATTCTACCAAATGTCTGCTGGTGTTCAGTGAATATTTTGCACATATTGCAATGTTTGAAAATAGGCATTTTGACTTGCCTTCAGGGAAACAGAGTGGTTTTAAAACGCCGGCTTTTGGATAGTGGTGAGTACTGGTACTGCACCCATTTTTGGGATTTAAGAAAATGAATTCCCAACAATTCTAGGTTGCATTTGGCAATCAGCATTGCCATTCCCAATGGTTTCAGACTACTGTGCGGGTAGTCCAATGGTGGTTTTAGGCAGCGTCCTTCTGTGCCCATAACATCGGCAAAAATGGGTGGCAGCCTATTCTTCCTGCATTTCCCTGTGCATTTTCTGGGAAGCTCTGGCCATCATGATGTTTTCATGTCAGTACTGCACAGTTTTGAGGTAGGGCTAGGATGCATGGGTAAATACATCCCACAAGCCCCCCTCTTGCGATGGCCATTCTATTTCACGAATGGGACTCGCAAGATCTGGGATGTTTCCTCATCTTCTTCCAATAGATGGCACAGTTCAGCATCTTTTCCTCCATCCGGTACTGATCGATCAGTTCTCCTCGCCGGTCCTGATGGGAATATTGGGCGGTACCCCGAGCCCGTTGCGTCTCAGCTCCCGGTCTCCGGATCGTCCTCCTTGGCCCGTCTCAAGGTTTTCTTTCTCCTAGGACGACAAAGGAAGAGCGGCAATACCTATTCATAGACGTTTTTCCACCACCGTTGAGATAGTGGGGCAGCATATGCATTTCATCATGACGAAATATTACATTCTTATTTTGAAAAAAAAAACAGTATAACTAAGAGACAGTTTCATGCAAATCACAATATTTTAGAGACTAGATGTGGTATGTTTTATGATTGGAACTGAATTAGTCTGAGACAGTGCCTGCTAGGATTCCAGAGGATTCCTCCAGTTGTTGCAGAGTGTGCCTGGGATGGCAACATTTCAACTGGTTTATGTGGACCCACTTGTCTTCCCCCGCTGCCAAAGGACCTTTGGGGATGTGGATTTTGTAGGCCACAGGGGAGATTTTGTCTATGATCTCAAAGGGTCCCTTCCATGTAGGCAAAAATTTGCGCTGCTTGGCCTGGTTCCTTTGGAAGTTGTATAGATAGACCCGGTCCCCCACCTGATATTCCTTCCTGGAAGTTTTCAGGTCATAGTGGGTCTTCATGCTATCAGCTGATCTTTCTAGATTCCGCTGAGCATAAGCAAAAGCATGTTGGAGGTGTTTCCTTAAATTCTCCACATACTCATGAGTAGTGGAGGCATTTATCAGTGTCTGCTCTTGGGTCCTGTAGAGCAAATGCTGAGGAAGCACCATCTTGCGCCCAGTCATCAACTCAAATGGTGACATTTTGGTTGCAGATGAAGGGGTAGATCTGATAGCCATTAGGACCAGAGGTAATCGGATATCCCAACTTGGCCCAGAATCTGTCACAAACTTCTTTAATATGCTCACAATTGTCCGGTTATATCTCTCTACTGCCCCAGAAGAAGCTGGTCTATAAGCAATATGCAGCTTTCTCTTGACCCCCAGTATCTCCCACATCTTTGTCATTACTTCACTGGTGAAGTGGCTACCTCTGTCTGACTCAATCCTTTGAGGTAGACCAAAACGGGAAAAGATGTGGTTAATCATCAAGGCAGCTGCAGTTTCTGCCTTGCAATTTGGGGCTGGGAGACATTCCACCCACTTGGTAAACAAGCATGTCACAGTCAACATGTACTTATTCCCCCTAGCCGAGCGAATCACAGGGCCTACAAAGTCGATTTGTAAATCTGACCATGGCAGTGTCATTCCCCTCTTTTGTAAAGGCGCCCGGTGCGTAAGGGATGTCGGCTGAAATTGTGCACACACAAGACAACCCTTCAAATATTGGTTGAGGTCCTGGCCCATGTGTGGCCAGTATGCAACCTCTCTTAAGATTTCCAGTGTTGTGTGAAACCCCCTATGACCGGCGGTGGCCGCATCATGGGCGTGACTTAACATCAGGCTTCGGAATGAGGTAGGAACCACCCACTGATCGTGGCCAGCTTTGGATTTCCTTACCAACAAACCGTCTTGGATTCGGAACATTTTTGGACATTTCATCAACACTCTTAGGTCCTCTTTCCCAATGTAATCGGTATCCGTCAGGGGAAAGTTCTCAGGGTCCTCAAGGTGCTGGTAAAATTTACCAATTATTGGATCCCCCTTCTGAGCGGTAATCAAATCATCATCAGGGGTCTCCTTACTCCATTGTGCAATTGAAAGGTCGTTGTGAGCATTTGCCTGGGACCTAGTGATAGCAGTGACCTGGATTTCCCCCAACAGGGACTCAATCTCAATTAGATCCCCTTGGATGGCCCCGGTTTTGGCCAGCTGATCAGCTAAGTCATTTCCAGTTTTGTCTGGTCCCTCTACTTTGGAATGACCCTTGATCTTTTTCCAGTAGATGGTCATCCCATTCGATGTGACCAGATCATCAATGTTTTGGATCAACTTCCCATGTTTCAAGGGTTTGTTGTTAGCACATAACATGCCTCTGGTTTTCCAATTAACCAGGTGCTCCACGAACCCGTTCCGTACATAATCTGAATCTGTGATTATGACCAGTTCGTGGAGTTGATGCTGGACAGCAGTGAGGATGGCCTGATGCACAGCCATCAATTCTGCCACCTGACTACTTCGGGGACCAATTTTGTATCCAGCAGAGGATTCTGGGGATTCATTCACCCATGCATTCCCTACGCCGGCCACCAGTTCTTTCTCCCCGTTGTTGTCAACATGGTAAGAGCATCCATCCACATACACTGTGGGCATTCCCTCACACTTGTCCTCTTCAAAGACTTTGTGGGGGGAATTAAGGTATGCCTCCATGTTGTCCTTTATTTTTAGACTTTCGTCCTCGAGACAGTTTTCTCTGGCACAATCATGCAAGTCAGCCAGACCTTGCGCGAGGGGACTCTTCTTGTTTTGGCCATATCTGACCTCCACAGGAAAGCCTTGCATTGCCAGAATCCAGGAAGTAATTCGGGAATTACTCACATTTCCGGCCCGGATTCTGTCACTTTGGAGATATTGCAGAGGCTGGTGTGGAGTCTCCACTATGATGTGTTCCCCCTGGATAAACGGGCGGTAATTCTTCAATGCCAACACCGTCGCCAGGAGTGCCTTCTCACAATCGTTGAATTTCTCCTCCACAGAGGATAAAGTTTTGCTCGCATATGAGATTACTTTATTGACCTTGTCATGCTTTTGGTATAATACTGCCGTCAAGCACGTATTAGAGAACCCTGTCTCCAGGAAGAACTCCTTGTTTCTGACAGGGTAAGCTAGGCAAGGCGCTTGTGAGAGGCTTCTTTTGAGTTGTTTTACCGCCTCGGCTTGTTCTGGACCCCATTCCCACTTGACCCCCCCCTTCAGGAGATGAATCAGGGGTCTGGTGATCTCTGCGTAGCCCTCAATGAACTTTCTGCTGTAATTAGTCAGTCCAAGGAGGCTCCTTAGTTCCCGCAGAGTTGTGGGGTCTTTCAGTTTCTGAAGTGCTTCCACTTTCTTTTCCTGGGGACAGAGACCCTGAGGAGTAATCTCATGCCCCAAGAAATTAGCACGGGTTCTACACCACTGTGCTTTCTGAAAGGAAAGTTTTGCTCCGGCAGCCCTCAACTGTGTCAGAACATAACGGATCTCCGCTATGTGTTCCTCCACAGATGAACTTTTGATGAGGACATCATCTACATAAGCCAAGTTACCCCTTGCACCCAAGTCAGGCATGGCCTTGTGTAGAAAAATGTTGAATTAATTGCCGGAGTTGAGGTATCCGAAGGGAGTCCGGGTCCAGGTGTACTGCTGGCCCCCAAAGGTAAAAGCCAGTTTGTATTGGTCCTCCCTACTGACAGGCACGGTCCAGTACCCATTGGTCAGGTCTATTGCAGTGAATACCTGTGACCCCTGGATCTGGGCCAGCCCTTGGTCAATGTAGGGCAGAGGCCATCGGGAAGTATGGACCCGTTTGTTGAGCTCCCTGAGGTCGGCGCAGAGTCTCCACTGGCCGTTTGGCTTCAATATTCCCAGCACCGGATTATTGAAGGTGCTGTGGACTGGACGGATTATTCCCCGGGACTCAAGGTTCTTAATTATTTCGGTAAGGGACTCCATTGATGCGAGAGGCAAGCGATATTGCTTCACAAACACAGGAGTCATGCCAGGGTCCGTGGGGATTGTTGTTGTGTGGATGTCAGTGCGACCACAGTCATATGAGTCTACCGCAAAGAGATCTTGGAAATCCAAGAAAACTTGTTTCAACTTTTGCTTTTGTTCCAGAGTCACACAGGCATCAGCTAGGTTGACTCTCTCTTCCACCATCTGCCTGAAGCCTGGAAAGACTTCTGGTTTGGCTATTTCAGCGGCCTCCTCCAGCTGGGTGGAGAAGTCCCTGGTCAGAGTGCTGATTTGGACTGGAGGCTTCAGGTGGGAAAGGCAGCCCTCATGGACCTGGAAAATCACCTCATCCCTCCTGAAGTCACAAGTCACATCTTCCTTACCATAGGGGCAGGAAGTGTACACCAGGAAGTTCCCCCCATGCCGGGTAAAAATCCTGTCTGGTGTTGTATGGTCCTCACTGTCACTGTCAAAACAGTCCTTGGGGATTGGTCCTAACAGTTCATTACCTAAATCAATGGAAAAATGTCGGTCATCAACCGCCATTCCAACAATGGTGCCTGCGGTTAGAGTAATACTCTTTAAGTCGCTGTTATCCACCTCTATTGGAATGGTGTCATGTTCTATGTTGACTAATGGAGTTGGGTTTACCCCCAACCCTTGCTGTTGGAGAGAAGCATTTAGATGTATGTAAGCATCAGGGTTTTTCAACTCTTGTCCCCTTTTAACTTTCACTTCCAGGGAGAATTGTCGGGTCCTTTCTGGGATGGTGACTTCCTCTTTGATCTGAATTTCAACTGCATAAGGTAGCAATTGAGCTGACCTAAATGCTTTTTCTGGATCATCAAAGCCCATGGGATTATCCGCTAATCGGGACCAAGCTTTGAAGTTTATTAGGTCCAAACTAATGGCAAAGCGGTTGAGAATGTCACTGCCTAAGTAAAAGGCGGCAGGGACGTCTCGCACGACCCAACAATTATGGACTATGCTCTTGTTGCCAATGGAGATTTTGAGCATGCACCTGCTTGGCAGGAGATGTTTGGAATTAGGCGCTTCCAGGTCCATTTCCCATTTGTCTATCAGTTTGAATGTGGGAATGGCTGGATCTTTTGGGAGTTGGCGAAACATGGCTTCGCTGATGAAGCTCTTACCGTTGTTCACACACACTCGAGCGAGAACAGAGTCCTTCCCATCATTTAACTGAACAGGGATGAACAACTGCTCTCCTATTTGCTGAATATCAGCCAGACTTTGAGCTGATTTCACATCTTTCTGGACTATAGGAGTGGGAGTTTCAGATTGTGGATTAGTATAGAATTTCAGAGTGTTTCCTTCCAGCGTGGAATACCACTTTAGACTGGAAGGAAGGTTGATTTTCAGAAATAGAGAGGACCCCCCATCACCAGTCTGTTGTCCTACTGCTATTACTGTCACGTCTGGAATCTGGTTGTTCTGGAAGTGAAATTCTACTTGGTCAGATTTTTGTTCAACCATGTGGCATGTGCCGTTTAAACTAACATGGTTGACACTCTGTTTTAATTTTATTGGTCGGCTAGTCTGGGTCCAGAGGACCTTGTTTACACAATCTATTAGGGGTGACAACCTTCTCAGGAGGTCATTCCCTAGTAAACAAGGGGTGCCCTCTGGGGTCACAACTATGACCGGGTGTTTCAACTTATGTCGCCCAATTTTAATGTCCAAATCTGCCGTCCCCTCGACGGGAATTTCCTTCCCGTCAAAGTTCTGCAGTTGTCCAGGAAGAGAGGTGAGAGGAATTTGGTAATTCTCTCCCCTTCCTGCATTCAGTTCGTCAAAGGTCCTTCTGGACAGAAGGGTAGCTTGAGATCCAGTGTCCACCAGTGCCGAGATTGTACCCTGCCCCTGTACTTGTACCGGGGCATAATATCTTCCCTCCTTCTCCTCAAGGGGGCACAGATAATGTACATTTTTGGACAACTGGTGGGCTAACTTTCTGGTCTTGGACATGGCGAGAGAAGAGATTTGGGCAGAATTCGGGGAAGAGCCTTGGGAATCTGAAAGAAAAATTTGGCAACTGGAGATCAGAGCCATTGTGGGTTCCCCTGGTTCCGGTTCTGGGCCGCCCCCCCCTTTTTGGAGGCAGTCCCCAGGATGGGTTTGAACCAGGGGATTTTCTTGCTGTTGGTTCTGGGATGAGATGGTGGGCGGCGGTAGCTCAGTCTCCACATCTCCCCAGTCTGGATTTGCATCCCTAGGGACCCATTTTTCTTTGGGAGGAGTTCCCCCCTCTCTGAAGGAGAAGATCCTTTTCCCAGGATCCTCTGAGGATCCCTCTCCCTCAAATTGGAAGATCTGTACCTCCTCCTCAAACTGAGTCTGTTTGGGTCTTTTGTTTCTCCTACCCCCCCTCTGCTCCTTAGGAGGCAGACTTTCAGGGGCAAGAGATTTCGTTTCCGGTTCCTGGGTTTCCAGGGGCTGTTTACAAGTGAGGAAGGAAGCTTCCTCCAAGGCTTTACACCCCCCTTCCCTTTGTGCCTCCTCCCTGGGAACCGGTGAGTTATCGGGGTGCTGCCCCCGTCATTGTTCTGGAGCACCAGGTCCAGAGTTGGGTGCGTTCTGCGCCGGCACGCCCATCTGAGGGTTCTGCTGAGCCCTCAGTATGTGACCCAGGTCCCGCGCCATGTTTTGAACCTGGCGCTCTAACTGGGAAACCCGCTCAGGCTGATACGGGGCCCTGTTTTCTCCCCTGGGCTGATCCCGGGAAGGGTAGCTGTCCCTCCTCTGGTAATACCCCGGGTTGGGAAGATTTGGGTACCCCTCCACCCTTGGCCTCCCCTCTCCCGGATTCAGTGGTCTGGGCTCAGGGAATTGGGGAAAGAAGGATGGATGGTTTTGGGGCTGAAAGTCGGGTGGATATCTGGGGAAAAAGTCCTGCCCAGGGTTTGGTAAATTTCTGCCCTCCTGTGGGAAGTTTGGAGGGAAGTTCCCTGGGTTAGGTGCTTGTCTGGATCCCCCCCCTTGGGCTGGAGGAGTCCACACATAACCCAGGATGGGTCGATTTCCCTTGTAACGGGGACTTACATAATCAGGAGAGCGAGGGACCCCATTTGTGGGGCTGCCTCCTTGGCTCCCTGTCTGTGACTGACCCGAGGACCTCCTGGGCCTAGCATTATTAGGTGCAGGCAGGTTTTTAGGCCCCCCCATCTCCAAATCCAAAACGGGGGTAACCTTTACCTCTGCCACCTTGGCAGCAGCAGGGGTGCTGTTGGCTTTGGGGTTTTTCTGGGCATTACTTTTGCTATCTACCGGTTTCTGCACCTCATAGATCCGGGTAGCCTGTTCAATGACCCAGTCTAAAGATCTTTTCTCGTGAAAATCCCTCACGAGCTGGGTCATGATATATTTGGGCAAGGCATGGAAAAACGTATTTATAAATTCCCTGCTGTCCGTGCGCACCCTTCTTGTGGTCTGTGCAAAAGCACGCTTTAACTCCTGCACAAATTCTTGTGGGGCCTGATCCTCGCCACATTGCAAATTGTAGGCTGCCTTGCGAGCCTCTTGAGGATTTCTGTGAACAGAAAAATGTTTCAGGATGGCCGCCTTATAGGTGGACCATCTTAAATGATTTTGGTCCTCCAGCCCCGCAAAGAAACTGGAGTATTCCGGGGAGAAGGTCCACTTTACATATTGAATACAGCTTTGGCTGTCCTTCAAATGAAAAGTCTCCATCATTTGTTCAAACAACTCTAAGTGCTCCCAAACAGAATACTTAGCGTTCTTATGGTAAGGCGTAATGACGCTCCTGATCGCCTTAATCTGCTTTAAGGGGTCCTTAAGCAAGGCCCTTTTTGCCTTATTGGCCTTTTTGGTTCGGGTAACCCTTGTCCATTCATCCTCGGACTCAGAGGCACTGCTCCCAGAGGTTCCCGTCTGATCTTCCAGGTTTTCCCGGATTCTGCGAGCCTGGGAATGGCTGGCAGAATGTGGGGACCTGGTCTCCTGTGTCCTGCGCAGTTCAGAGGAGTCTTCAGATTCCTCCTTGCTGCCAGGATTTGATGGGTACCCCCTCCACTGACCTAACTGGGCAGAGGTTTTCAGGATGCCCTTAATGGGCCTACTCTCCTGGGGTTCCCCACTGAACTGTACTGTACTTGGGTGCCCATACCCCGATGCCCACCCCTCCATTCCTGAGTGGTACTGGCCTATGAGCCCCATACTCTTAGCTGGATAGTAATCTGCCATCCCTGTGGCCCTGTGCTCATGTGCGCCAGGGGACATGGGGGTGGCAGAGTACAGGGACTGAGAGGTATGAGGGCCTCTGGTACTAGGGCTCCTGAGGTTATGCTCCGGAGTTTCCCTTTCCCAGCGAACCTCATCTCTATCCGCCCCTGCTCCCTGTTGCAATGCAAGAGCCTGCATTTGTGCCTTCAGTTCCTCAGTTAAGGCCTTACTGGACTCTATCAATCTCTCCTGCATCGCTACCTGTTGTTGGAGCCTATCATTGTGTTGACAGAGGGCCTCATTTTCCCTCTGTGCTTCCTGGTTGGTCCTGGAGAACTGGGCCAGTCTTTGCTGAAGGAGGGTTACCTCCTGAGCTGTGTCCCTATTGGCCTGCTCCTTTCTTGCTAGAGCATCCTCCACCCTCCTGGTGTGCTCTAACAAGTTCTGGTGTTCTTTTTGGAGATCACCCAGTCCCTGGTGGGCCAGGTGATTTTCTTCCATTTTTCTTTTTAAATGGCAGACTTCCTGGCCTAAGGCGTCTCTTTCCTGACTAAGAGCCTGCATTTGTGCCGCCAGGTCGTCCCTTTGCCGTTGAAGGGCACCAGCTTTTTGGCGCTCCTCATCAAACTCTGCCTGGGTATCCAGGTCTTTCAAGATCAGCTTGTTGCTCTCTACCTTCACTCTATCTAGATGACTTTGCAGGGTGGCTACCTGCTCCGTGCATGCCCTGTTAAAGTCTAATTGTTGCTCCAGCTTTTTCTGGCTCTGCAGTAAGGAGTCCAAACTATCTTGGTGCTCCTTCTGCAGGGCCAGCAATCTGGTATCCTGTTCTGACTTTTCCTTTTGCAGCACATCCATATCCTCCCTCATTTTAGTGATGTACAGTCTGCTGTCATTTTCTGACTCCTGGCTCCTCTGCAGCCTCTGCTCAGAAGAGACCAGGTCAGATTGGACCTTCTGTAATGCCAGCAGTTGCCTACTCGCCAGATCTTGGCCTTCAGCACATTTGTCCTGCACGGCTCCCATATGTAAATATAAATACGCCGCTACCCTGGCAATCTTATTGTGTTCATCTTTGGCTTTAGGAGCCATATATAGTTCACTCAGGGCCACATGTAAGGGACTCTGATCTCTATATATATCTGACCCTGTTTCAGTGACCTGTTGTGTGATGGCCTGCAACCACACATCCTGGCCCTGTTCGGTCCATTCACCTCTCACAAATAGCTTATGCAAGAGGTGCTCTCTGGCTATTTTCATGTCTACTAAGGTCGTCATTCTAGAGATTGGTCTCTGTCCTGACTTACAGAAGTTAGTATTTTATTCTTGCAGAACAGAACTTTTCTTGGAGTGTCCCTTTTGAGGAATGCTTCACAGCGTAATGCAGCGTGGTGATCCGACCGGACGTATGTATCCCGTCAGTTAGCACACTGTATTAAGCTGCACAAGTGGTAAATCTAACCCAACGTCTCGGCTCGAGCCCCCAATTTGTAAGAGGATTCAATTCAACACTACAGCTAAGTCAACGCCTAGTCTATAATACTGAATGAAAACCCTTATTGATATATCTTTAGGTCCAGTTCATGCGTTCTGGATGACTACCCTTATATAACACCCCTCTCTTGGAATCCCCCTGACCCCACTGAGCCAAGAAGTAGTTCTGTTTTGCAAGTTAAAAGGGTTTATTTGATGATTTAAACAATAGATATATATATGACACTTTATAATAAATTAATAATTGAATAGCACACTTAATCTGATATGATAAAGATTGACAACAGAGAATCTGGCACTAGCACACTTCTTTATAATTACTAAGGAGTTGAGATGAAATGGATAAGGTAGCACACTGGTAATTAGGAACAAAAGTATAATGTGGTAGAGGATGCTTTATGTAAGCTCAGGTGGATGCAATATTCAATGAATGCAGTACAGAAAATACTCAATATGATTTCAACCAAACAATGTAATCACTTTTCTCTGGCAATCCCCTCCCCCCCTTGATGCAAGGCAAGGAAATGGAAGGCACACAATTCTCAGAAATGCAATTCAATGTAATTCAGTTCACCCCAGCAAGCTTAAAGAAAACAGATAGGAGTTTTGAAAACACAGGCCCAAATGCTTTTATATGTGTTAGCAATGGATGAGAAATATGCTGGAAATGCTTTTGATTCCCTTTCAGAGGTTCAGGGTGAGTGGTATCTAGTTAATATTAGTCCAGGCTCACACTAGCAATGATGCAGGGATAGTTAACAGGTTAAACGAATTTCTGGCAAATGGAAGGCAAGCAGCAGCAGTTTTTACATGTGAAGAAATTGCAAATCGCGGTAAAATTCGCGGATGCGTGTTCCGCGATTGCGGTAAAACTATAGGGGGTAGGAATGCGGTTCTAGGTTCGTAGGAAAGCCACGATTCTAAGCTATCAAATAAAAGTTATTGCAAGTCTCTAGCACAAACGGTTGCGGAGATATGAGCAATTTTGTGAAGGTCGTTTTTCAGATTTGAAATTTTAAAGTTCAAAAAGACAAGTGCAGCTTGCAACTAGCAAATCACAGGTGACAGCTTTACAAGTGACAGGTGACAGTTAGGAGACAGTTCTACTTAGATTAAAATAGGATTGAATTATATTATTTTAACTAAGAGATTGGTTCTGCACAGTTTTCTAGGTACTCACACTATATTCTTGAGTGAAATGGGCCTCGCCACGGATCTGGTCAGGGTTTTAGACTGGACTCTGGTCTGGTCTGGTCTGGCCTCTGCACTTCACAGTGATCTGGGTCAGCTCTCTCTGCTGGTCTGGGTCTCTCTGGGTACAGCACTGCTTTCTCTCTGGTTCTCTTAGTTCTGGATAGATTGAAGTCTCTAGTTTGGCTTTCTGGAGGTTGATGAATTTAAAGTATGGATTTTTCCGGCAGAGCGTCCCGCTGCAGGTGGATTTGGAAAGTCCCTATCTGTCCTGTCTGTCTGCTTTTATGTGTTTAGAATGTGGGTGTGTT
Source organism: Ambystoma mexicanum (assembly GCF_040938575.1). Lineage (NCBI taxonomy): Eukaryota > Metazoa > Chordata > Amphibia > Caudata > Ambystomatidae > Ambystoma > Ambystoma mexicanum. The sequence continues at coordinate 1,028,957,788 of NC_090936.1, forward strand.
CTAGCATCACTGACCCTACCTCTCTCTCAGCTTCTAATTGGTCAAACTTCCATTTATCATTTGATTGGGGAATGAACTGTGAGTCAGAGTGATGTCATTTTACAGCCTGCAGAAAGTCCACTCCTCCTGTCAACTTACACACAAATCTAGATTTGAAACAAATACATATTTGCAGAGGTACATATTGTTTTAAAATCATATGCACCCATCATGCATTACAGGAGGTATACCCTGTTCAAACTCTGCTCTTCCTGGGAGCTTGCATTCAGAAATGGCACATATTTCACTTTTTAACTGATTTTGCAATTTCTGACATTGACCCAACTTTACATACATGTGTGCAGGGAGTAGGGACATTAACTGATGAAGTTTCAGATTTTTAACATGCATACATTTAGAGTAATATCCACTTTTCCGCTAAAACCCCCCTGAACACGCCACCGGGTCGAAAAACCTCTTAAAATGTGGGCAGAAAAATCACAAGAATTATGGTATCATTTATAAAATTTTCACATGTCCGCTCTATGAGTTATTCATCTTTTTAAAGTTATGTTCTGGCTCCAAAGGGGTGTGGTTTACCCTCAGCACAAGGTTGAATTTCTGGTTTTTTCCAGTTCTGCCAAGCCAGCTTGCTCTCACAGGCAGTGCCCCTCCCAGCTCCTGCCAAGAGGAAGCTACATTTTACGACTGCGGTAATAAAAACCTTTGCCTGAGTGAAGAGGGCTTTGTTCACTCTCCTGCAGAGCACAGATAATTCAATTATCAGATAGATGGCATATCCTTAGTGTGGGCAGCAAAAGGAAGGTTGGCCTGGGAACACAGCTGTGACTCAAGTTTCCTCCTGATGGGGGTAGTAGCCAGGCAGAATTCAGTTCCTTAAGCCAGGTTTCAGATAAAATGTCACTTTTTGTCCCCCAGTCTAAGTCAAGACATTTTTTTACATATGCAGCTATGATGCTGATTCTAAGTTTAAACTATGACATTTAAACAATTGCAACCTATGTGACACTCAAAAGTAGGTCACTCAGTCAATTTAAACATTTTCGATTTTAGTGTCTTTAAATCCAGTGCAACTTAAACTGCTGCAATCCAGAGCGCAGCCAGTCTTGTTATAAGCATTTTTCTGGGCTCTTCATTTCCCAGATTTTGTAGGCACACAAAACTCCATTCTACCAAATGTCTGCTGGTGTTTAGTGAATATTTTGCACATATTGCAATGTTTGAAAATAGGCATTTTGACTTGCCTTCAGGGAAACAGAGTGGTTTTAAAACGCCGGCTTTTGGATAGTGGTGAGTACTGGTACTGCACCCATTTTTGGGATTTAAGAAAATGAATTCCCAACAATTCTAGGTTGCATTTGGCAATCAGCATTGCCATTCCCAATGGTTTCAGACTACTGTGCGGGTAGTCCAATGGTGGTTTTAGGCAGCGTCCTTCTGTGCCCATAACATCGGCAAAAATGGGTGGCAGCCTATTCTTCCTGCATTTCCCTGTGCATTTTCTGGGAAGCTCTGGCCATCATGATGTTTTCATGTCAGTACTGCACAGTTTTGAGGTAGGGCTAGGATGCATGGGTAAATACATCCCACAGTGTATATACTATGGCATGGTTGGGGTGTGACACATAGATGCTGGTTCCACCTTCATGTACGTGCATGGTGTACATGTGCGTGTGTGTGTATTTGACATGTGTGCAACTGTGATACACCATGGATGAATGTGACACCGACATGTAGGAGGCTGATTGGCACATGTTACATAGTTGCCGGTGATTACACTGTGACAGGTGGTGGAGATGTACAGCTGCATGTATGTCTAGTGGCCTGTGTGCATGTGTTCGGTGTATGGATGCTGCTGCCTGCTGCAACATTGCTGTTAATTTGCGCATGCGTGTTGGTTCAAATGATATGTGTATTGGGGAGTGTGATGCCATCTGTGAAGTTTTACATTGCCACTCATGTGCAAATGTCATCTGTGTATCAGACCATTGTACAGTGCCCTGATGCCTGTGATCTGTCTCTCCTTGTCTGCAGCGTCAACTGATGAAGAGGGCAGAGACGGTGCTGTGGAGAAAAGCTGCAGGGATCCTACCGCCAGCCCGAGACGCAAGGCCGAGCTCCCCTCCCAGGTTGTCATCTCTTTGGGGAGTGAGGAGTCTGATGCGGCGTCCACGGCCAAAGCTGCCAAGGGAAGGTACAAGAGGCGGAGGTCGGAGGTGGACTCCTCGGCAGCAAAAGGGGCAGCTGAGCCCCCAAAGAGGGCTATGGAGGTAGATGGCACAGAGTCATCCAGGTTGGTGGGGGGTTCAGTTGAGGAGGAGGCCGTGGAAGGACCACGCACGGGGCCTGGAGGGGGGATTCCACTGGTGCTAGTGGTGCAGTTCAGCGGCAGGGACAGGAGGCAGCCCAGGCCGCCGCGGAGGTGCCTGTGTTTAATCCTGTCCCCGATCCTGTGACTGCATCATCCTGCACCAGCAGGGATGCCTTCGTCCAGACCCCTTCTCAGGGAGGGGATGCGCGAACAACAACTGGCCTTCCTCTCCCTGCAGAAGTGGCAATCCATGACCGGGTTGAGCCTGTCCTAGCCGGGGTGGCGTTGCGTGAACGTGGTATTCGGGATGACATGCAGACTTCTCGTGAGGAGAATGTACTTCATTTCGAATACCTCATTGACCGCGTCAACCTACTAGGACGGGTCACCGGAGCTGGGTTCCTCTGTGTGCTGGATCTTCTACCAACCCCCTCCTCAACTGCACCCCCTATGCGCCAGTCGTCCTCTGTGCCATCTACCTGCCCAAGAATCACCTGGGCACCCTGTGGAACTGCCCCTGACTCAGCAGGCAGGCTGGTGGAGGACACATCCCTGCCACAGTCGGGAGTCAGAGGTCCAGCAGGGGTGGCCACCCCAAAAACTGGACCCCAGCAGGAGGAGGACGTGCAGGCATCAACAGGCAAGGCACATGCACAGCAGCAGCAGGCTCAAGGTGGGAGCGATGATGGCTCGGGGCCATCAACATCATAGGTTCAAGAATCAGCCGGAGGGCAGGAGGACCCTGGATTGGGAGTGTCTTCCGTGTGGCAGCGGTTGGGCCAGCGGATAGATGTGGAGCGGCAGTGGGTGGAGGAGGCACAGCTCACTATGGTCACGGCGGAGAACTCCATGCGCAGGGCGTTGAGGCGGGCTGAGTGCCTTGAGGCAACTCGCAGGGAGTTGGAGGCTGCCATGACTGCATCCCTGCGAGACTTTGAGGCCAGGGAAGAGGCCTGCCTCCAGGATGTTGAAAAGGAGTTCGATGATGCCCTGGCCCGGAACATCAAAGAGTGAGCCATAGGACTTGCCCGCCGCCTTTGAACATAGTTCTTTAGTGTTAGGTTTCCTTTGTTTTATCTTTTGTTTTGGTGTTAACGGACTTTTCTCCACATCATGTATATAGTTATTTTTTTCCCTAGGACTTTTTGATAGGTTTCATTTATTTTTGGGATCATGGAGCCTTTGGACTTCGTTTGTACATAGTTGAAGATTTGTACATACTTTCTTTATGGACAATTCGCATGGTTCAATGGTTTTATTCTTATTGACATTGGCGATGGACCACTTTTCTTTTTTCATGCTGTGGATTTTTGTTTTTCATTGGATTTTTGTTACTTTTTGTTAATATCTGTCATTGTTTATTGATTTTCACGTTTGTTTCTCTTTCTGTAATTTCATTGGGTTTTTAATACATTCATCTGAGTTCATGATTGGTGTTGTGTACTGTCATTGTTTTTGTGCATGTCTCAAGTAACATTGCCTCTGTCATGTGTTGCCCTTGTGTGGCTCTGTTGTGCATTTATGCATGGGCATGGTGGTTCTTTTAAGAGTGTCATGCCATGGGTCATTTGGGAGTGGGTACTCTGGATGGTTGCATGCTTGTACTGGGCGGCAAGGGGGATTTGGGTTGCCATTAGGGCCATGGGTCTGTTTTGTTAGAACATGTTGTTTGGTGGCCCATGTGTCGGAGCCTGCTGGCAGGTGCCTGTCAATGTGGGTGGGCGGGGGGTTGGGGGACATGAGTCGGGTCCTGCTGGCAGGTGCCCGTCAATGGGGGTGGGTGGGGTGTGGGGGGACATGAGTCGGGGCCTGTTGGCAGGTGCCCATCAATGGGGTTGGGTGGGGTGGGTGGGGGACATGAGTTGAGCCTCCCATGTGCATGGTGCCATGTGGCCTGCCTGCAGAGCATGGGCAGGGGTGATGGGCTGCCTGTGGGGCAGGCCCAGCGGTGATGGGCTGCCTGCGGGGCCTGGACTGGGGTGTGGCCTGGTCCCCTGTGGTGTGGGCTGCCAGAGGGGGCGCACATCCGGGAGGGCACACACTGCCAGATCGCGTGTGAAACTCCCTGTGCACCCCCAAAATACATGTACCCCACTCGAACCAGCCCAATCGCGTGTGAAAGTCCAAGCGCACCCCCGAAATCCACATACCTCACTCGCGCTAGGCCTATCACGTGTGAAACTCCAGGTGCACCCCCGTAATACACGTACCCCGCTGCTCACGCCAGGCCTATCGCGTGTGAAACTCCACGCACACCCCCAAGATACACGTACACCGCTCGCGCCAGGCCTATCGTGTGTGAAAATCCCTGCTCACCCCCAAAATACACATACCACGCTCGTGCCAGGCCTATCACGTGTGAAACTCCCCACGCACCCCCAAAATACACATACCCCACTTGCGCCAGTCCTATAGCATGTAAAGCTCCCCGCATATGGCGGCCCTTTGCGCCATATTGTGGATTTCAATGGCTTTTCCTTGCGCAAGCGACGTTCTTGGGGGCGTAACTGGCGCTGCGGGATGTTCGCTGTGCCAGGGCTCAAAATGGCTTGGGAAATCCATGAATACGCGGTGCGCCAGAAAGCTGTTTAGCGCGCACGGCACGCGCACGCTGGCGCACGCTTCCTCTCTGCGCTGCTCGTGTGTGCTGCCTTTGCGCTGAAATCTATGAACAACCCCCTTTATGTGCAAAGCACACAATAGTGTATCATTTTTGTACACATTTTTCTACCAATTGATGTGTAAAATTGATGTATGCTTTTTAACATTTTCTATATTGAATTATAGTGTGGTAATAGCGTTGTATTTATGGCATAATAAACTTGAGTTTTTTAATGAAGTAAAAGCTTGACAACATTGAGGCGGGCCACTATTTGTTACAAGGCCCTTCCGAGACTCAGATGAGGATTTTATTAGTGACATTTACTTTTGGACCTCCGTTTGGTTTATCTAACATACATATTCCGACTTAGTAGGAAGGTATAGTACACCGCAGTGGGCTTAGCCTGTGTGAGAATAGTGCCAATGGTAAACACATCAACCACAAAGTTCACATCATGCTCTTTAAGGGGAGTAGGCAGATGACAGAATGGCGAGCCATAAAAATAGATGTTAGATCCATGACTTTGTAGACATAATAAACAGAAGTGTCTGGGCAATGATCTAGCAATTCCTCAATGTTCAGTGGTGTACAGGGCTGTGAACATCCTGCCAGCCAGAGGCTTGTAAACGGATCAGGGCTGTTACCTGCGCTTTATGCACCTGAATGCTGCGGTAATCCCTATCTGTAGCCTGTGGCTCCTGCTAGGGTGCAAGCAGTTTAAAAAGGCTATTTTCAACGCAAGATGGGTTCCTTGCATATTGTATTTGCACAATTTCCCATCAAGAAAAGGACAAACCAAGATGTACACTGCCATAGCAAACAGAAAAAGGACTAAGTCGCCTTTAGGTTTCTTTTGGAGTGGCAGAGCAGATTGGGACCGAACATGCGTAATAACCAATCTAGTTATGGGCTTCAAGGAAGCCATAGTGCTCTGACCTGATTTCTGTATGTGTCCCCCTTGTGAAAAAAACTGTCAGCTGGGGTAGGTGACAGCCAAAATGGTGTCCTCAAGGATTTAGGGTCGATTGTAGATCGTGGGGCTTACCACGTGGGAGTTTATTCTTGTAATATGGTTGAGTGGCTTCTTTGTATTCCCTCTCCCCTAAACGAGAGGGTAATTCTTCTTTAGTACCTGGACTGGCACTCCTCTCCAACTCCCTGATAGCATCCTTGGAATAATGGTATTTGTTTAGTAATAATGAAAAGGCCAAACCTATTCTCTGTCGTGACCAACAACAGCAGAGGATATTCCGACTTGCCTCGGTGCCTTCTCTACACCTTTTTTTGGTAGAACAGAGCAGTGACGTAGAATACTTGTGTTTCCTAATCTTTATAAATTCGAGTGTTGCACAGGAATATTAGTCCGGTAAACATTCCCTAAATTCACACTCAAAAGTGAATTGTTTATTTCCAGGAGCAATCGTGTACACTGACTTATTGTCTCTTTTTTTTCTTCATCTTTTTCAGCAGCTGCGTGAGTTAAAATTCAGAAAATTGCTGGAAGTAGAAACCCTTCTTTGGGTGAGAATCTGCAGATATAATAAGTTCAGTGAGAATTTGTCAAAGATGGTCAAATATTTCACTTTTGATTGCCTCGTGCGTGTCTGTCTTTGTTTTCAGTAGAGGGAGAGTCACAAGAAGTGGCTAGAACAGAAATCCTGGGCTTCCAGCGAGGTTTCTCAGAAAAACGATCACTGGCTGCATGCAGGTGGGGTCTTAAATAGGTTTGAAATCAGGTGAGGTCTCCGGTTCCTGTGAGATCTCCAATTCTCGCAGGATCTTGCAGTATTACTTTTCTACGTGCCCTTGAGGTTTGTTAGTGTTCAATAGCCCACTCCCCCTTGCAGCTGTGAAACCTGTAGCGGTCGCCCTGCCAGAACCATGCTGACCCCACCTCCCCATTGCCCCTGTACCGTTCCCACTGGGAACAAAGAGCCAGAGTGGCCTGTCTGTATTTGGGCGAATGTGGACATTGAGTGGCAGATTCCATCCGTGTTCCCAGCCACCTGATTGGAGCAACAACCTTCCCCAGATGCAAATGATCAAAACACAACTGCTAAGTGGGTCCATGCTGGAAACTACGCAATCCAGAGAACACACTTCCATGAATCAAAAATACTTGTGTCTGTGGAACAACGATGATTTAATCGCCAGGGGAATATCATGTGTTCATTTGAGAAGACATATGTGTGTTGTACACAACACAAGCATGGCCCGGGATATGCAGTGGAGATGCAGGCCACAAACATACGGATACATCAACAGAAATACAGAATGCTACATTTTACAGAGTCGCAGATGACATTTCCACAGCACACCTGAATGCATGAGGGTCACTACTCTCATGGCATGTGATCTGTGGTCTCCACCATAGAGAATACGGCGAAGGGGCAACGACGTGGGATTTTGTTACACTAATTTTACCTGCAATAAGATAATTAAAGAAAGCACAGTCACTATTGAGTAATTTACAATGAACTGTCAGTTTATTAATGCTATGACTTACCTCCAGTGAATGACTTTGAAGAATTTGGTTGGTTTCATTGTATGTGGTTTGATGAAATGTAATTTGTATTGACTTCAATAGGAAAGGTTTACTTTATTTATTTGTTTTATTTATTTACATTTTTAAAGCGCTCACACAGCCCGGGGGCATCGAGGCGCTGTTACAGGAATATGGGCCTCATTACAAGTCTGTCGGTAACCGCGGCGGTAAAACCGCCTGGTTACCGCCGGACTCGTATTACTATTCCGCTTCCGTGATTCCCAGGGCATTACAACCCCGGTTTTCCGGGAATCGCGGAGGTGGAATGGTGTTAATCCCCATTCCCATCCAGTCCTATGGGACTCGATGGGAATGGGGATCATGGAAACACTGGCAGCATCTCGTAATGCTGCCGGTGTTTCCTCGCCTGCCTGCAGGCGGGCGGTGTTAAACCCGCCAGGTCAGATCTGGCGGGAACATCACCTCCCGCCTGCAGGAGTTGTGATCGCCCGGCATGGAAACAACGGTGGCGGCGGGTTTACCGCCACCGTTGTTTCCATACCGGGCGATTTGTAATGAGGCCCTATGTCTCTTAGTTGCGTATTTATAATGCGCTTAATAGCCAGAGGTTTCTAAGAGTGGACCTGGGGATCGAACCTGTGTTGCTTTGTGTCCTCTTGTTTCCAAGGCGAGCACTTTGCTGCTGAGCTATCCTCCCGGGACCAAGCAAGGTAAAGCAAGGTACAGCAGCATTGAGCACCTGTTCTGCGGGCGGAATCAGATGGCAACGAGCCAGACCCACGGTAATGGCACAATAAATTGAGGTGCTTAGCGCTGGCCCCCGGCACTGTTACTACACTGTTCAGCTCCCATAGCGGGTGCTTAAGCTATTAGCACCCAAGGCCACCCAGTGGGGTGCTAAGTGCAATACATGTATCAGGTAGAATGGGTCTCGGCAAGCCCATAACCCGTTCTGCCTGACAATTCTATCTTCACCTAATATCACCTGCTTGGATGTGGGAGGTGGGGATCTCTGTGGAGAACCTCCTGCATTTCCAGGGCGGCCATGGGCGGCCAGTGAGCTGTGGTGATGTGTGGTTTCGCAGTGGCACCGTACCCAAAAATCACTTAAGTAGCGGGTGGCTGTACAGGGTGACTGGGGAAGGGTGTGAAGTGGTGTAAAGGGATGGAATGTGCAGCGGGAGGAAAGATGGCCAGTGGTGGATCCGTTGTGCAGATCATCCGAACCCAGGCATATAATATGAGGTATAGCCTGGATTTGGAGAAACCGGATTGGCTAATGCTCCCACTGAGTTAGCTAATACATAATAATAAAAAATAATTATTATTATCAATTTGACTGTATTGGGTGCAGAAGGCAATCTGACTTTTCAATCACTGTACGAAAGTGCATCTTGACAATCATCTCTTCTATCATTTGGGTTTAAGTACTAAGACCTCCTGCTGCCATGCTTTACATCGATCGCAAAGCAATTCCTATACAGAAACAAAGAGACAAGCCATGTTTCAGGCTTTTCACATTTTATTTTCTACAGTTGAAAGCCATATTACTGCGTGTACATTACTGATGGTGTGAGCACGTGCAATGGGTTATTCTGACGTGACGGAGTGCCAAGGATGGCAAGGTTTCAAATGGTTGACATCCAAACGAAATCTGAGCTAAAATGAAGTTGGCTACCCATGTTTATTACTGATTTAAATGTTGCCTTTTATAAAAAAAAATACATGCGTTTGTTTTGCTGGTTGTTTACTCCCAGCACTTGTCTTCTATCGTCCCCACTTCCCTTTTTCCGGACTTTCTCACTTAGCTTAATTTTTCCTAATATGAATACATTGGGCCTCATTATAAGTTTGCCGGTCCATAAACAATGGTAACGGTAAGCTTGCCGGAAACCGGTGTTTCTGGACTAGCAAATTACGAATTCTGCGACCGGGTGCCTTTCAGCCCGCCAGGTCTGACCTGGCGGGCGGAACGGCACCCGCTCCAGACCTTGGCCGCAGACCCTGGTGGATGCACCAGCACCGTACATGAATGGTGCCGGTGCATCCGTCCTCCCCATTCCCATTGAATCCAATGGGACTCAAATGGGAATGGGAGTAATATTTTCCGGCGCCTGGGAATGGGTGGCAGCCGTGCCTGTATCTACCAGCATGGCTATCGCCAAAGTCATAATGACCCCCATTGTCTGTCTATTTTCCAAAGCCTAATCACTTTTATTTACCTGATTCTTTTTTGTGGAGACCATGGGAAGTTAATACTTTTTGTCAGATTTACCTTTGGCCTGGTCAATCATTACTTGCTCCACTTTAAGTCTTCTCTCAGAGTCGAGAGCCAGGTTTGAAACTCTCCACCGGTGCTCTACATGTGTTTAATGTGATTAGATATCACCCTTAAATGCCTTGCAAGTGGCCAAAAATTAAAACAGAAAACATAATATGAAGTGTTGTACACATGAAAATGTTATATCATAAGGAAATTATTAAGTCAATGAGTTTGAAAACAAAGGAAGAAGCTGTGGGAGCTGGGTTATAACCTCTGAACCAGTGCTCTAAGCTTTTATCTTAGTATCTGAACTGGTTGGCATGGTGTAAATAGGTATCCCAATATATATACCCCTTTCAGTCATTTTCATTCATTCTTTCAAACCCCTTGGCCTTGCAAGGCTCTGTAGAAACATGCATTTCCTGGTTCTCCAGGCAGCCATACGTTGGTAGACACAGACTCTCAGGAATAAGACCGCCTTGATGCCTGCTTGCTGACTGCTTGCTAACTGGACCCTCAAATCAAACATTTGTTGTCACACACTTAATTTGAAAGGCAACTGTGACCCTTAACACAGAGTACTTCTCAACCTTTGTACATTCTCTTCATCTTCAAAAACCCCATCCAACACACTTTGTTTTTGTATGCATTGTCAATGCACATACACAAATTACATTCTATTGTCCCTGTCGTTACTGTGTGGTGCTCAATATAATCTCAAAGTCAATGCTCAAGGTGTAAGTCTATCCATACACCTGTAACTAGTACATTCAGTAACAATGTTATTTATTTATTTATTCATATTCGTTAAGCGCACAGTTCAGCCCTGGAGCATCATGGCGCTGGTTACAGAAAAGCGATACTTACTTACTTCATCCTAGAGGCATACATGCTTGCAGGGTTCGACAATAAAAACATTAGCACTGTGTGTATGTTTGGCTGTGGGTAGAAGAAGTTTTAGTTGAAGAGAGAGGTTTTGAGTTTTTTTCTAAAAGCTGTGAGGGGGCATTCTGATCTTAGAGCGTGAGGGAGATTGTTCCAGAGTCTAGGTGCTATTTAGGGGAAACCCCGACCTCCTGCTGTAATCTTGTTGATGTGAGGTATTGTGAGTTGGTTGGTGTAGCAAGGTCTTGTAGGTCTGGATGAGGCCGGTCTGTGAATAGTGTCTGAGAGATATGGTGGTGCAGAGTGATGGATGCATTTGTGTGTAGTGGTTAGTACCTTGAAGGTGATGCATTCTTTGACAGGGAGCCAATGAACGGATTGTCTTGCGTGTGATATGTGGTCCCATTTGGAGATGCTTAAGGCTGCTCTCAGAGCGTTATTTTGGGTGACCTGAAGTTTGTTTAGGTTTTTTTCAGAGGTGCCGGCCAGAAGTGCGTTACAGTAGTCAAGTTTAGCACCTATGGTAGCTCTTGCTATTGACAGGCAATTTTCTTTGGTGAGGAATGGTTTGATGGCGTTGATGCGTTTGGTGCTTAGTGCGGATGCGGAGACAATGACATTGACTTGTTTGTCCATAGACAGGGTTGCATCAATGTAGCGCTTTCACTGAAGATAGGACTGGGATAGCGCAGTTGTCAATGTTAAAATTGACATAGAGACTATCCAGTCTTGCAAGTGTAGACTGTTGGCCAAGCATCAGGATTTCAGTCTTATCCCCGTTAAGACATAGACCGTTAGTGGCCACCCAGGCTTGAATAGTTGCGTATATATGTTTTAGGGCCAGGGCGTCTGTGTGGTATGAACCAGTTAGGGAGAGGAGCACTTGTGTGTCATCTGCGTAGTTGGTGTAGGCGATCCCAAGTGCATCCAGTTTATCGAAAAGAGGCTTTGTAAAGAGGTTGTACAGCATAGGTGCTGTACAAGAGCCTTGTGGGACACCACAGTGAAGTATGGATGGTGTTGCGTTGGAAGTGTTTGAAAAGACTTTCATGGCCCTCCCTTCTAGAAAGGATTTTATCCATGAGGTGGCTTGGTCTGAGAAATGTGCAGAGTGGGAGAGGTGTGAGGTGAGGGTCTTGTGCTCCACTAGGTCGAACACCGCTGAGAGGTCAAGGAGAAGGAGAAGGGCGGGTTTGCCTGTGTCCAGTATCATAGTTATTTGGTTTTTAAGGTCCAACGGAGCAGTCTCCGTTCCGTGGGTTTTGCGGAAGCCTGACTGTGTGGTACCAAGGATGGAGTTTGATTCAAGGTATAATTGGATTTGGCTGTGTGCCACTTTATCTAGAATTTTGAGAAGGAATGGGACTGTTGTTATAGGTCTATAGTTGTTGGGCAGCGCGGGGTCGAGAGTGGGCTTTTTTAGAAGTGGGCACACCCAAGCTTCTTTGAGGCTGTCTGGGATGGAGCAAGTTTTGAAAGAAGCATTCATGAATGCGGTAATGAGTGGGGCAAGTGGTTCAGCGCAGTCCTTGGTTAGCTTAGGAGGGCATATATCGCCTTTCCAGGTCGATGGCTTGAGATGTTTCAGGATGTCCAGGACTTCTAGTTCTGAGACTTCGTTGAAGGCAAATTTAGGGATATTGATGGTAGTGCTAGAGGTTTGAGACTGTGAGTGCATACTCTGTTTCGGTAGGGTATTGTAGTGGTCACGGATTTTGTTTAGTAGGAGGTCTATTTTGTTGAGCATGGCAGCTTGGATACTGTTGCACCAAGATTCATCCTTAGCGATTTCGTCAGTAGAGGTGGGAGGGACTGTAAGCTCTTTAAAGATGGAGAAGAGTTCTCTTGAGTGGGGTTTGGAGTCTGATATTCGACGGTTGTATGACTCAGATTTGGCATTGAAGAAGGCAGCTTTGTATTTTTTTGCAATTACTTTTAATAAGTCTTTGGTGATGTCGCATGGGTTTGCCTGACAATGCTTGGAGGTCCTCTGTGAACCATGTATTGGAATGGAAGGACTTTTTTTCTTTTTTTTCTTCTAGAGGAGCAATGGAGTTTATTGCATTAGTGAGTGTATCCTTGAGAATGTCTGCTAGAATGTTAGGATCTTGTGAGAAGGGTGGGGCGAGGCATGGGGTGTTAAGAAGGGGGCGTAAATTGCCTGCGGTTAATTTTTTGGAGCTTCTGGTTATGGTGGCAGATTTATGTACTAATGGTTTTTTGGTAGGTGTCGTGGGGATGGAGAATTGTATGCATCTGTGATCTGTCCACGGGAGGAATGTGTTGGAGGTGATGGAGGAATTGCAGTTATGTTCGGCCAGCCAGTCTAGAGTTCTGCCTTAGTGTGGGTGGGCGATACAATTTTTTGTGTGAAGTCTAGGTTGGAGAGGTCCTTAAGGAAGGAAATAGCTGTTTTGTCCTTTGGATCGTTATAGCCTAGATTAAGATCACCCAGGAGTATGGTTTTGGTGGATTTTTTAAAGTTTTCGCTGAGAATGTGAATGATTTGCATTCTGCATTCCCTTTCCATGTGTGGGGCGTGGGTCTGATATTACGGATGTCTTTATAGATTAAGGCAACCCCCCTCCTATTTCTGTTGGTCTGTCTTGCCTAAGTATGGAGTAAACTTCTGGTAGTGCTAAAGTGATGGCGGGTCCTGATGCTTCATGTAGCCAGGTCTCTGTGATGGCTAGCAGATCTAAGTTGAGACTGGAGTTAAGCTCATTTATTTCCAGGGCATAGGTATTGAGCGAGTGGGTGCTAAGTATTGCGCATTTGAGTAGTGGTGCCAACTGGATTCTGTTAGGAAGCTGCTGTTTTGTTTGTTTTGCATGCTTGGAATTGGATGGGATGGGTGATTTGGCGGTGGGCATAATGCTGGTAGACAGGAGGAGGTTGTGAGGATTGCTGGGCGTACAGTTGTGTGAGACGGCTGTGCGGGAACCCAGTCTGAGGTTTCTGTGTGATGTAGGAATGTGGTGAGCGGAGAGGGTTCTGGGTAGAGTGTGCATCCTCAGCCTGCACAGTCTGATGCAGCTGTTAGGTACATAGGTGTGAATAATCGTGATGTCGGGACTGGCGTGAGTAGGTGTGGAGTTGGAGTTAGACAGCATCATGATGCTGGAGCTAGGTAGGCTGGAGGGGAGATACTGTCATCCATGTACTGCTGTGGCGAGGAGTGTGCCTTGAGTAGTAGTGTATTCATGTGGTAGTGCGTCCCTGATAACATGCTGGAGTACTTGGTTGTGAGTAAACAGGGAAGCGGGATGGAACACAGGTGGTGCTGGTAGTGCGAGGCGCTAGCTGCCTATGGGATATCGGGTGATAGAACTATGCTAAAAACAATCACTTTCTACAAGTACATAATGAAGCATTCCGAATGATGAATATGAGACATAAGCATTGCATTGTAACATGTGAATACGTAGTAGGCCTAAGGTAATGATACATAAAGTCATTTACAAAATAGGATTATATTGCGTTCACACTATTTAGATTCTGTGGGCAATGCGGGGCAGTCTTAGATGGAGTGTTTCACTCGCGTATGCTTCGAGTCCAGGGGAGCATAGGTGGAATAGTGATCACTCTGTGACTCCAGAGGCGAACAGGGGCAAACAGGAAGGGGCCTTTCACTCTTGGGCCTTCCTGTTGCGGGCCGGCTTCCGTCTGCCGGCAGCCTTCTGGGAGAAGTTGGGGACCGTTGCTAGGCAACCACTATCAGCAAATGTGGCCGGCGGCCATTTTGGCTTGCATCCGTATCAAGGATGCGGATTTGTTGAGTCTCTGGTGGGTGCCTGTGCAGCGGGGCCGGGGACACAGTAGGGCTGCAGTAGGAAGCTGCCTGTAATGGTAAGGAGCTCCGTGCGCCTGATCCTGCCGAGCTCTTCAATGCAGAGCGATGCAGGCTTCTTCTGTGCGCCTCGTGGCGCCGTAGATGCAGATCCCTTCAGTGGATCTTAGCTGGAGGAGGAGGAGGGCTCCTGCCCTGTCGGGGGCAAATGCTGGAATGGATACAGGGGCAAACAGGAAGGGGCCTTTCTCTCTTGGGCCTTCCTGTCGCGGGCCGGCTTCTGCCTGCCGGCAGCCTTCTGGGAGAAGTTGGGGGCCGTTGCTAGGCAACCACTATCAACAAATGTGGCTGGCGGCCATTTTGGCTTGCATCCATGTCGCGGATGCAGCTTTGTTGATCCTCTGGTGGGTGCCTGTGCAGCAGGGGCCAAGGGCACAGTAGGGCTGCAGTAGGAAGCTGCCTGTAATGGTGAGGAGCTCCGTGCGGCTGATCCTGCCGAGCTCTTCAATGCAGAGCAATGCAAGCTGCTTCTGTGCGCCTCGTGGTGCCGTAGATGCAGATCCCTTCAGTGGATCTTAGCTGGAGGAAGAGGAGGGCTCCTGCCCTGTCGGGGGCAAATGCTGGAATGGATGACAATGGAATGGAATCACAATGTTGTCTTTGTGATGCATCTTTTGAATATTAATGCAACAAGGAAAAAGGGTTCACTCACACATTAAACTACCTATATGTAGGTGAAACTTCAGCAAGCAATTTTTAACTGTACCCTCAATCCACCACTGTACAACTTTGTGAAAGAGTCCTGTACATCATGCCCAAGTACTTCAGAATCCCCTGCTAGCCTTTAATTTCCAATCATGAGGCTCTCCTCATCAAGTGGATGTGTAGGTATGGTTGTACACAATAACTGTAATGAGCCTAGGGAGATTGCAGGTGTGCTGAATGATGGAAGTTTGAAGAGGATGGATGTCAGCTCGTGCGTTAGACTCTGAGCAGTAGCTAACTTCTTGGATTGAAGGAAACCTCTGGCACATGGAACTGCCTTGGTCTGTCAGCAGCCATTTTGCATAGCAGAGGCTTTCTGAGGCCTGGTGTGATATTTTGGGCTCAGGCACCAGGAGCCTGGTTAAATCTTTTCCAATGACAAGAGGGATGTTGATGGTTGATTTAGATTTGGAACAGGCGTGAACTCACTCGGGCAGATACCGCTATGAACTTTCCACATTTGATACATACCAGATCGGTTTTGTGTTTCCCGTTCATTGAAGACCTCACTACAGCAATGGTGGCACTACATACCCCATATCATTCATGCTCTGGTGAGGGCTAGGGATGCCAACTGTGAAAGTATTTCACAGATGAGAGAACACTTTCTGGTTCACACTGTGACAGTACATGTACCACAAACATTGCCAGTGTGGAGATATGATTTTAATGAGGTGAAATAAATGCCCCTTCAGGAGTTTGACTACTCCTCTCAGTGGAAGGGTGCCAGATGAATCTCATGCCACTACTCTAGGTGCCATGATCATCCTGATTGGCAAGGTTACTTTCTTGCTCTTTGATCTCCAGCATGTGAAAGCAGCAATTGGACACTTCACTATCTGACATTATTGTGGTGACAATTGAGCGCTTAGTGAAAGCCACCTCATTGCGTCCATTTTACAGCATTTGGTTGGTGTTATGCTGAATTTTTCACAGCAATTTTTAGAGGGAGTGGTGGGTTATGGATTTAACATTTAGATGTTTTCAATGGTGTGGAGGTGGAGAGGGGGGGGTTCAGAGCCAGGGATATGGGGGGATGTCCACCACAAAACATGCCTTAAAAAATGGATAAAATGAACCCCACAAGATGTCAGATCTGTCAACACCGGTCCCTCTAATCGAGCAGCAACATGGGCCAAAATATGCACTGGTAGAACAGACACCACATAAACTTTGAGTGGGGGGGCAAGCAGAACAGAGAAAATAATGGTCCTCCCTCCTAAACTTAGTCTCCATCCGGTCCAAAGGATATTGGAGAAAGTTTAGGGTGTACATTTGTTTATGGATGTAGCCAACAAATGGCATACATCAATTGAGGATCATTGTGTCCAAATGATTTTTAGATTAGATGAGGAAGAGCACTGAACTATCTCCACTCAAGACATCTTGGATAGGCTGGCAAAACAGGAAGCTGGTGTTCAGATGCAGGTCCACCGCCCGAACGTAAGTATGGTCTGGGAAAGGTTGTCTAGCAGGGCATCAGGACGCCAGCAATGACATACTTGTCATGTGCCACAGGGACAGTAGCAGTGTTGATCATTTTAGGTTAGTAGATGAGAGATGGCACAAAATAGCACTAGCACACAGTGGTATACATATATAAATCCCTCTCATAGGTTCATTTTTAAAATCACATGTTTCATGATAACATGTTAAAAAATTTCAATGTTTCTCCCCAGAGCAGGGTAAAGTGAGTGATGCAGGAATGATTATTTCTAGTCATAAATTCCCGGCACAGGAGATTCTCAGAAAAAGTGAACATTAGGCCAGCAGAACTTATCACACCCAGCCTTATCTTGTGCAGAGATTTGCATGCACATAACAGATGTCTCTGTGTTTCCAGAACCCCCACTCCACATAATCGACAATCCCAGGAGACATCAAGTGGCCGGTGTCAGACAGTTTCAATCTCTCTGTTCACCACCATGTTAAATTTGCTTCTAGGGTGGTCCCAAATTAAATAATTACCCAAAAATGGTTCACTGCATGTGGGTCTGCCCTGGTTGAGCAGAGTGTGAGCAACATATTCTGCTGCAAGAGTCTTTGTGCTGAGGGTGACCACAGCTTGTTTAGGCAAACAGGATCTCTTTCATTCCCTTCTTAAAAGTCAGTAAAGTTTTTTTTAATCAGGTTTTCCGGTGCGAGCAGCAGCCATTTATTGGCCAGAGTGCAAAGGTTTCCCACGGTGCTGGTTGCCATTAAAGTGGTCCTAACAAAATATGCTTCAAATATTAGCCGCAAGAGAGTGGCGGCTGGTGCATTTGCCAAATTCCAAAGTGTGGTCAGGCAGTCTAAGATGACTCTGCTATGGATGGGCATTCCCTTAAATTCTAATATTATCATCTATATTGGAGTGCGTTGGGGCAGACGCAAAAAGGGATCTTAACAGGAATCTCTCCTGTCTGGCCAGCTCTTCTAGGCTGGAGAGTGACCAGACTTCTGCTCCGTATAGTAACAGAGACAGCACTTTGGTCTGGTAAAGATTGATCATGGGTCCCATCGAGAATCCTCCTTCTCTTCGTGCAAAGGAGTAGATGTCTCCCATTGACACGTTGGCCTTCAGGCTGATGTGTTCAAGATGTTACAAACTGTTCAATCTAGAGTATATGCCCAGGTATTTAAAAGAGGGAACTACCTCCAGCTTGTTTTCATCGATTTCCCATGCTCAGGTTTTTCTTCTCTTCCTCACTGTATCAAATATCATTATTTTTTATTTTCAGATGTTTATTACCAGGGAGTTTTCAATGGTATAGGACATCAGGTTCGACAGTGTAGCTTGTAGACCATTCAGAGTTAGATCTAATATTACAAGGTCGCCAGCATTTCCCAACCATTGTACCGGGACGACTCCTAGTTTAGGGCCTATGGGGTTTGCATTGCCCAAGGCCTCGCCCAGATCAGACAGATATAGGTAAAAGAGGATAGGAGCCAGCATGCAGCCTTGTTTGAGGCCCCTATTAGTCTCTATCCAGGCTGAGATACCACCCTGCTGGTCCAGTCTAATGCTTACTCGAGTCTCAGAGTAGAGTGATGTGATCATTCTGAGTAGTCCCTGCGGCAAATTATGTTTATTTAATTTCTGCCAGAGCCTTGTGCAGTCAACCGTGTTAAAGGTACTGAAGTTAATAAATGCTGCGTAGACCGGGAGCTTTTTACTTCTTGCTTGCTGAATTATTGTAGTAAGGTCCAGAAAGTTGATGTCAGTGTTATAATATTTTCAAAAGCCAGTTTGATTTAATGGAATAATGCAGAATGTTTCTGCCCAGTCCTCTAGTTCTTTCAATTGGTCTGGGCAAAAATCTTGGCAGGCACATCCAGCATGGCAAGCAAACGATAATTTTTCACATTGTCTTGTCTACACTTCTTTTATATAGGTACAATTATGCTGTCCTGACATGAATTGGGGATCATTTGTGTTGACTCAATACATTTGACGAGGCGGTGGAGGGTGTGTGCCCAGAGTTCAGGATCCACCTTCAGCAGAGAGTTGAAGGTGCCATCTGGGCCTGGTGCCCTCTAGGTTTTGGTTGTTCCAATGATTCCTTGAATGTCCTTCAGGCTCAGGGCATAGGACCATGGCCCCTCGAATGCCGTCCAGCTGATGTCAGTACCCAGCATACAGCAGAGGACATGGTGGGTGTACCCTGCCCAGCCCTGCTCTGAGACTCCATTCAACAATCCTGACTTATGGTCTTTGCCGTTTACTATCCACCAGAAATTGTTTGAATCCCTAGAGAGGGAAGCCAGCACTAACTCTCGCCACAGAAGACAGTTCTTTACAAACTTGTGATTCCTTAACCACTTGTTCTACTTGAGCTTAGCGGCATTCATACAGACAGTGTGTGCGTCTGGTGAGGCTTCTGACTTAGCTAAGGCCCGCAGTACTCCTCTCAATGCTCTCTTTCTGTCCCAGATGTTTCTATCATAGGGATGGTGATTAGTATTCCCAGGACCGGAAGTCTCTCTCCCTGTGATGTTCATGGTGGTGAGAGAGCATCCCTGGATGAGGGTCAGAACCTACTCAAATGAGTGCATCCCCAGCCTTGGCTTCTCCTCCTCCACACTGATGTAGTTAACTGAAGCCTTTCTAGCAGTCAAGATGGCTGTGTTCATGTTGCGCTCATTCCACGAAATACGATTCTGACCCCTATTGTCAGAACTGTCAAAATCCTTTGTACCTCCCAGATTCCTCTCCTCGCCTGTACCATCAAAAGAGTCCTTAGAATCCTCAGATACCTTCTTCTTTCGATCTTTCTTGGTTTCCTTGGATCTCCTTTCTTTCTTATCATGTAGATAAGGGTGAGGTCCCTCGGAGGCCACCGTGACCTGCAGGGAAGCAGGATCAGGGTGAACCCCAAGGAGCGATCTCCCAAAAAGGTCCAGGCAAAAAAGCCTGAATAGGCAGAAAAAACCCTGGTTGAGATGAGAGTTCGAACTTGTAAGTGAGGTATACAATTTGAAGAAACAAGGTCCTCTATGTAGAACAGAAAGTCTTGTTCAATAATGCACCACAGTAGAAGTCCAATGCAGGTAAGCCCTTCTGAGTAGCTCAACACAGATATCACCTCCGGTGTATGGTAGAGTATGGCAAGTAATGCTTAAGTTATTCGATTGAAGATGAGGAGGTTCTCAGAGAACGCAAATATAAAGGTAACTGAAGAAACAGGGTCGGAATGGACAGACGGAAGGATGAAAGAAAACAGCAGAAAACAAGAGAGAGCAAACGTATAAGTTTACCCTGCAAAGATGTACTGAATAGTACACACAGAGAGAGTGACCTCCCCAACCCAGAAGGACAGGAAACTGCGGAGGTAGACCATAGGGAAACGGTAACGAAGACCGAAACTCTCGGAAAAGGAAAGGAAAGGAACACTAGAATGGACCTGATCCAGCACAAAAACCGACCGGATCAGGTAAGAGAGGCAGACAAGTAATGAAAAGGAACACTAGGAGTCCAGGAAAAAAAAAAAGAATAAAAACACCTATGTAGACGCAAAATAATTAGACTCAGTGCCAAGTCCACGCGGAGAGCAGCCCAGAAGCACGCAAGACAGATTCGGGAAAAGAGGCACAAGAAAAACAGTATAAGAAAGAAGGTACAGATGGGAAAACCAGAATGGAATTAGGCAACGCAGAAAAGTAGCAGCGCGCTAGTACAAAGCAATAGTACTGCAGCGAGGGTTCAGACAGATATGACTCAAAGCGTATCCAGAAGTGACATAATTGATAACTACGGCGGCCATTTTAGGAGTAGACTAGACCGCTGAAGTCGGTCAGGGCGAATGATACTCCCCAATGAGTAGAAGTGAACAAGTGAGGTGACGTGAGCAGTGCCGTCAACACATGTCAACGAGCCTGATGTCACTGCTGTTGATATGACGCAATGGAACAATCGCATGGAATAGTGCAAGTATCCGAGATCAATTTAAATAGCCATTGTGCCCCTTCTGAAATAGCCTTTGTATCCATAATGCATTAGTGTTGTGCACAGAGGGCCTGGGCTTGAGGGCTTGCTGGCAGGAGTCGAGGTTGTGCTCCTTGGCTGCCTCGTTGTGGCAAGTCTTAATGTGTACAGGCCATTTATGATTCGACATGAGGGGAAACATCAGTTTTGTCGCTGGCAGTTTGTCCGAATTAGGTGCAGGCGCTAAATAGCTTGCCATGGTGCCCAGTTGCGTATTGGGCCGCAAAAAGGATTCCTGTGGTAGGTCCATGCATATCGGAGCCTGCAACAGCATTTATGTCTCCCATGTGAGAGAGTTAGTTGCAGGAGGAAGGGTATTCTTTGCATTAGTCCTCTTGCTGATGTTTTTTGCAGTGTTCTCGCTCGCGACCTCTGGCACAAAGGTTACAGCGCAGTTAGAAGTAGCCCTTGCAGCAAGCAGAGTGGGGACCTGGGCAGACTCTTCAGAACAATGCTCATCCCTGATTATGCTCATGTGAGCGGAGCAGTGCCTGATTTCTGCTTACTTAAAGCCATCTGTTTAGTCATTCTTTTTTTCTCAAGCAAATCTAGACACATAGCAGCTTGTTTGACTGTCTTCTTTTTCTTTCTCATGTACCAGTTATTGACTTCTGTCACTGACTTGTCCTCATCTACGACATGATATTGTTTAATTGCATCCTTTGAGATCACTGTGGACAGTTCTTGCCGGGCTTCCAGAATGGCGTTAATGTTTTTATTTTTCGTGGTTGAGATTCTCGCCAGAGGATAGGAAGCCAGACACCAAGACAATCAGCCTCACTCCGCCTCGGCTCCAACAGGGGACAGGGTGTTTTCAAGGGTCCGCCTGCCTCGAAATAGAGTGGCAGGGAAAACAGAGGCAAGTGCCGCATTGTAGCTTTGATTTTTGCCAGTATTTCGGTTCATAACATTGTTTTACCTGCATGCACTGCACCTCACAGAGAGGACACGTCATAATATTTTTCATGTAGCACATTGCCCCACGTCTGTGATTGGCATGCAGCACATTGCATGGTCCCATATGTACTACACTTGCATGGCACCTCATTCCCGCATTCATCACACTTCAAAGAAAACACACAGCACATTGTGTAGCACACCTGTACATAATCAAGCTCATTGCACTACATTTCCTGGTAACATGACAGCACGGTAGAAGGTGCATAACACATCCAGTCATACTTTCACCATCTGGCACAACACACACACACACACACACACAGCCCATTGTGTTATAATTTCTTTCATGGTAAACATGTGCACTTTTTGCTTTTGATATTTTTTAGAACACCTAGTGTGGAACACACTGCAATGCATTATTATGTCTTGTGATTGTAGGAATACTAGGTACTATGAACAAGAGCTTTGCCATTTTCAAGTAGGCCTCAGTTAGAGGAATTGAGCTATTATATTGTATTAGGCAATAGCTGCTAGTTGGGAGGACTTGATTGAATGTTGTCCTGTCATCTAAGCAGGCTGAGCGCTCAGGGACAGATGGGTAGAGGTATGAGGTAGCTGCCAGCTTATTATTTCCAGGTAAGCATTTCTGAAGGGATCAAGCGATGAAGGCTCAGTCCCAGACAGCAAATGCTGCCTCATCAGATAGTTGGCGGTAACCCTCCAATACTACCGGCAGGTTGCGGCCATCCCTATAACACTGATTCCATCACCTGATATCCCGGTGCCACTGGGATACCACAAGTGGCGGCAGAACGATAAATTCCCATTCCCACAGAGACCTTTAGGACTTCGTGGTAATGGGGACACTGAAGCAACAGCGCCATTGCTAACGGTGCCGGTGCTTCTGTGCGAGACATGCCGGTAGGGGCCTGCACTCCCATCAGGTCAGGCCTGCTGGGGGATCCGTGCCCCTACTGGTATTCTCATAGTATGGCGGACTGGAAAGGGTGCTGGTATGTTGCTACCGGCACCCTTATTTCCGAACTGTCATACTTGTAATGAGGCCCATGATGTTTGTGTAGGCCACAGTGAGGGGTGGGATTAATTCTCAGCCAGCCACCATGTGAAATTGGCTGAATAAAATGGAGAAATGAGCAGAAATGATGGTCCAGGAGAAGAGCTCAGCAGTGGACCTCACATTTTTTCTATAACACCATTAATTTCAGTGAGATTACTAGAGGATGGTGTAACAGGATTGGCAATATGCATAGAGATAAGGAGCTACATAGTGAGCAGGTTCACACAGTGGGAATGGGGAATGAATAGAGGAGATGTGTGCCATGTTGGTTTGGTGCTCATTGGTCGATCTCGGTGGGATTTTGCGGCCAATTATGTGAGGTAGCATGGTCCAATTAGAATGAAACCCTTTACAGAACTGTTTCCCCGAGATGAGATTGGTGCATTTTCTGCTGACCAACTGGGCGTGAGATCATGTTGGGTGGGTGGTGTTCTTTTCTGTGACAAAATAGTAACTGACAATAGTTTTTGAACAATGTCTAGGTTGTTTAAGGGACTAGTGATGACCAGCAAATGATAATGTTAGGATGATGTTTCTGTTACGTTTCTTTTGCAATATGCTAATTTTTTGTTTGTGGCTATGAAATGCGTTTGAAGTTAGCTATGTTCAGTTCATCTTCATGGGTACAAATAGATTTTGTGTTTTTTCCTGCAAATAGTGCACTCCTTTTTGAGTTTTGTGGATTCTTTTTTTACTACTTTTGGACTTGTGTTGGGAGTGCCCCAAGCTCAACACTGAAGTCACTGTAATGAAGGAGCCCAACAAATACATTCAGAATAAAAAAAAATATGTAATAATCTCCATCATGTGGCCTTCCAGAGAAAACTGAGGGATATGGCTCTGCAACAGGGCTCTCCCATATGTTTGATTTTATTCATTTCAAGATTTCCTTGTCTCAAGATAGATAAACCTCTACATATTAAAATCACATAAAGGTCAGGATCCATGCCATCCTTGAGTCCTTAGCAAGACAAAAAAGTTGATGGATGAAAGGTTTTGAATTAATCTAAACCTCTGGCATTGTTCTGGGCAACTCTCAAGACCTTTGTTCTGCACTTGCCAACCATTTACAGGAAGGGTAAAGACCATATGCAATTCAACCTCGGTCCCATCTCAAAAGGGCAGTACAGCGTGAACTGAATGGTCACATCCCTTATGCACGAGACCACAAACAACCCCAGATAAGTCTCAGCCTGGGGGCGTCATCAGTGTGGTGTAGCTCAGGTCTATAGGTCCAGCAGGTATTGGACCCACGTCTGCACATAACCATTTCACTCAGGGGGTCTAAAACAAGACACAAGAAGTGATAGCTGGAAGGTTTAATTACTCTGCACCACTGGCATTGCTCTGGGAAACCCTCCAGACAATCGTTCTTCACCTGTCAAGCCATTGCAGAAAGGGGAAAGACCATATGCAAATCAGGATTAGCCCCACCCCAAAGCAACGCCAGAGATTCAGATTTATTAAAAACCTTCCAGCCGTCCCCTCTTTTGCGTTGCTTTAGTCCTCGAGACCTTCTGCAAACAAACCATGAGACATCCTAATTGTATTCCATGAACATATGCAGCTATGAGAGGTTTTGAAGGCAGCTAAGGAAAAGGGTCAGGTGGCTGAGAATAGCCACAAGCTGCTTGATTACTCCATGTCATCCATGAAACTGACACAAGAAGGAGAACATGTTTCCCACTGGCCATTTGCAAAGTAGCTGAACCACAGCTGTGGCTTATTTTACCCTTATCTATTCAAGGTCAATTTCAGCATTCAGACCAGAACTTATAAAGTCCCCAAAAATGTATTTGCACCCAGGGAGGCTGAACCAACCAATCAGGTTGCTGCAACAGCGGGCGAGAATACACAATTCCCACCCGCTCTTCCAGCGACCGAGGCCCTTCCCCGGGTGGTGCTTTTTTTCCCTATTTTTCTAATGTGGGGAGGCAACAGGGAGGCTCTCCCTGTTGCCTTCCCGCTCCCACTCCAAATCACCTGTGCAGTAGCACTTCTTGGGGCTCATCTATGTGCAGATTGGAATTACCATAACAAACAGTGTTGGACCCAAATGCCCGGACAGACTCAAAGAGTATGGTAACATACTACTTTATTATCAATGCAATAAAGTAAAGCAATCTGGCGAACAACAAATTGTAGTCCATAAACTCACAATTCAAATTGGTTCCACAAAGGCTTTATACCTAGTTGTGCATCAGCTATGACATCATCCTACTAGGCAAATAACAAAACCTATCAGGTAGGGATTGGTTAGGGTAACATATCTTCTAATAGAGTCTATAAGTGTTAGTTACTTTATTGAATGCTTGTCTCTGGTAAGCAAGCCTCTAACCTCGTTCTGACTGTGTATAATACAGATAATAACAGTTTAACAGTAGCAGATTTGCTCATGCAACATTGTATGCTCATCGTTGCATAGGTCCTCATGATAGGTTGCCACCCTCTCCCAACCATGGTCACTTGGCTCACTAGCAGCTGTATGGAACTCATGGTGACTACAGTACAGACAGACACAAGTGATCACAGTTCAAGGGTGCTTATTAAACAGTAAGTGCAGGGTGGAAATACGCCTAATGTAAATTTAAAATGGAAGCAAGCATAGACCATAAAATTAAAAATAAGGCAATCCTTGTGGCGTCTTGTCAAAGTAAAAAGCCTATATTAAAAAACATATTGCCAATTCCTTACAACTTATTATAGAAAGAGTGTGTGATAGAGCGTTCAAATAAAGGACAAACTGTCCAAATAATAAGTCAGGATGTGATTGCTTTGAGGTCTCCCATCCCCACGTTTTTAGCATGGGACAAGGCAGGACTATGGAGCACAACACACGCTCGAGCCTTCCCAGCACAAGCTAACAGATCCGCATCAGCTACCAGGCTCTTCAATGGTTAAGTCTCTTTTCAATAAAAGTCTTTTGCCTTTGAGGCCTCATACTCTCGACAAAGACAAAAGTTCTATTCTACGAACACTTTGGGCGATGGCTTCACCTCTGGATCCCCCTATTCTGGGCGCAGACCCCTCAGAAGTTATCTTCAACAAATCTTCAAGACAGCTCCTTTCTCAGTATACTTTGTGTGATAACTTTCCACCCCTGGATCTCCCTCGGCCAGGCTCGGACCCCAAATGACAAGGGGGACACTTCCCTTCTCCTGTCTTGCAATAATTCTCGTTTTTCCAAAATCTCAATGTCTTTTTAAACAGGTTTTCAGACTTAGCCCCTGGTTGCCGGCTTCCCTCTGCCAGGTCCACCATGTGCTAATTTTCACCATGTGGGATTCTTTTCCCTTAGCTTTCACAATCATCTGCTGGTCAAAGACTTTCAACAGTACAGAGGATTTCACAAGACCCCTGTTTGACCAGTTTAACCTTTCTATGCCTCTTCCATTCCCCAAGGACCCCCTCCCCCACTCAAGTGACCCTCCTCACTGGTCAACCCCCAGGAACTGGATCCAATAGCAATGGCAATGTCCTGGCCACCTGGATGACAGATCCCCGAGGACTAGCTAGGGACACACCTTCAGGTTTCTCACACAGCACGTAAGCAAAAAGAAACTCGGGTGCAGAGAACAACGCCAGTCTACTACCCACTAGCCCAATTAGTCCCCCATCTCTCACCAACCAAGCCTGCTGCCAAGGCCTCTTCTTTGTAGTTGACCTTGCGGACTGTTCTCTTTTTTGGGACTGTGTAGGTACACCACTATCTTCATCTGAAGCTTAATGAATAGGCCTTGCTTTCAAGTTCTGAATCACATGTGACGAGACCATGATGTTGTCCATTTTAACCTTTTATTTAGTTCTTATTAGATTCAGTTAAACTGGGTGTCATCACTCCTCTTTGCCCCTGAGACTTGGTTGCTCTACCTCACATAGGCTTTTCTGAATCTTGTATTGTCAATACTTGCTAATCATAAATGTTCACTCATTTACTTAATCTAAGAGAAATATGTCCTGCGTATATTGCTTATTGTTGTTACCTCCCCTTGAATCCTTCAGTAGCTTCTTGCTGTGGCATCCTTGATCTCTGGCCTGCAGCTATTCTTTGTTCATGCATGAATTTGTATATCTAGCATATGTCAGCTCTACAGCTCCGGTCTCTCCTTCGAACTCATTGCTTGCTATCATTGAGAGCCGGCGTCCATGTTTTCAACATGACCACTTCACCTGTGTTATGTTTTTTACTGCAGCAAGCTTCTAAACTGGTGGTACTGGGAGGTCAGGCTGCGGAAATGGTGTCATGGGGTTACCAGCAACCCCTTAATGAGGGCCATAGTCCCTTTTCCATTTCATTGGCGGCTGACATGTTTTTTACATTTTATTTTCTGACCAGACGTCCAGAGCGGGTCCCGCGAGAGACCCTCGGAATGAGGCGGTACAGGGTTAATGGCGCCGGCACATTTTCCGGCACTGTTAACCCCTTACCACCTCACTTGTAATGAGGCCCATTATAAATTAGATATGGGGCCTCAGTACGAGTTTGGAGGCAGCCATGCCCTTAGTAAGGGCATGGCTGCCTCCAAATTCGGGTCCGGGTCCGTGGTCCGTGAATGGGGAAATACCGGGCCATTCTGACTTTGGTGGGCACGGTATTTCCCCATTCAGGGAACCCAGACCTGGATCATCCCCATTCCCATTTGAGCCCCTATAGGGCTCAATGGGAAAGGGGAGCATGCTAACAACGGGCCATTTAATGACGGGCCTGTTGTTAGCATGCTGTCCCCTCGCGGGACCCGCCAAGGACGTCTGGTCTGACCAGACGTCCAGAGCGGGTCCCGCGAGGGAACCTCGTAATGAGGCAGTAAAGGGTTAACGGCGCCAGTACCTTTACCGGTGCCGTTAACCCCTGACCGCCTCATTTGTAATGATTCCCATGGTCTATACTTAGAAAGATTACCCATCTGAAACTACCAAAAATGCGTTCAAAGCCATCTCTAAATCCTACAAAACCAACATCACCCTAGCTAAAGCTGCCTCCTTCAACGCTAGGATCTATGACGCCAAATCGGGGTCAAAGGATGTGATGCTGGAAATGCATCTGAGGGACGGGGCCTCTGAGTCCTTGTCCTTTTTCTGTTTTTACCGTGTGTTCTGTTATGTTTTCTGCCCCGGAGTCCGTGTGGGACTCCTGGCAGTGCAGCTCTCTTTTGGTTTGGTGAACCGACCCATGGGATACCCTTATGGCACCCATGGGTAGGGGTACAACCCTGTGCCCCTAGTGTATGTTTTTGGGCACCTGTGGGTGGCCCACAGAGCAGGGTATGGGCTGGTGGCAGCTCCATGCTGAATTTGACAGGTGCGCTGGGTATCCTCCATTTTGGGATACCCCGGCCCTGCCATTGGGATCAGTTGATTCCTGATAGAAACAAGATGGCCCCTGTGGCCTCTTGCTTTCTATTGCCTGTTGTCTTGTTTTCCCAAAGTCCCGGGAAGCCCTGACTCTGTCCCTTCCCCCTGACTGGCTGTTGGGTGGAAGTTCCATGTATGGTATGGTGGTGAAGGCCCAGCTAGACTGGCTGGAGCCTTCCCAGTGTCTGTATGTTGTGGGTACCTCCTGTGGGTGGGACCTGGGTGAATGGAGTGTGTGACCAATATACACTCCTTGTTGTGGTTGTCTGGTTTCTGGCATGTGAGACAAAGACTGAGACAGCCCTGCCCGAAACTGGCCTGAATGCAGTGTGTAGTGTTGAATGGCTGGGTACTTGTTCCAATCCACATTCCTTGTTGTGAGTGTCTGGAAGGGAGGAGTGTGGCCTGAATGCACCGTGTGCCTGATTGGCTGACTGACTGCATGAATGCCCTGCAGTATGATTGGCTGCTGAGTGTGTGCCAGCAGCGTGGATGAGAGAGAGGATAGTATATCTGGGGACCTCTCACCACTGGAAAAGTGTTCAGAAGGGACCTTTGGTTGAGAAGCGACCATTGTGCTCCTACAGCAGCCAGGGAGCTGAGTCTCCACTCTACGAGTAACTGGAACTGCTGATCCTCGACATCCAGCTGGAAGAAGAAGACTTGCTGTGGCATTTGCTTCGACCGATCCGAAGGCTGTCTAAATTCGTCGAGGGCTGACCCGAGAGAGGACCTGGTAAGGCGCCCTCTTCCCGTGCTCCGAGGGACCATCGAGCACCGCTCCATCTTCGCCGAAGCGCCCTGGAAGACAGGTCCTCGAAAGGCTGTCGACCCGAGACGGGACCGCCAAGGAGATCGAAGTGAAGCACCCGGACATTGACGTCGTCGAAGTCCATTGCCGTCGACCAGGGTTCGCAGGTTTGTGTAACCGCTGGAGGCCCGTCGAAGTTGTGTTGCCCAGCCGTGGGAACCACTTGACGCTGTGCCGCCGACGACCGGAGCCGTCCGCTCCATTGCCTAAGAACATTCAATTGAAGGACTCTCTCGACCGCATCGTCGACCGCTTATCCTGCTGGAGAAAGTCGAGGCCGACCAACGCGCCGAGGAGAAACCTGCCGGTGGGTTTCCCGCCACCCAACGACCTCAAAGACTCAGACGACTCGACGCCCTTGCTGGGCTCCCGTCTCTACAATCTTTGCGGTCCAGAACTATTGTCATCGAGGTGCCCCGCACACCTCCGCCTTGCAGGACGCCGACGCCCCGACGCCGACGAGCACCGCTCGGACGAAGCTGCCGCCTCTTCGACATCGTTCCACCTCGTTTGTCGACGGACGTTCGACGCCCCGTGCCTCCCGCCTGAAAAGGAAGGCATTCAAGAAGGGCCGTCGATTCCCCGTCGCCGACCAAACGAGTCCCTCGACGTTAGTCGACTCCACCAGGTACATTGGGGGGGTAAAAACATTATAGAGGAAAATAAGACTTGCAGAGCAATACATGGACTGGGCTGGTGCTATATCTTTCTTTACAGGTTGCCCAGGTGGGGGGATCTCCACACAGAATTGTGCCTAGTGGTAGGGGTCAGTATTCTGCCTATTTGCTCAAACATCTTATTCCCTCTATTCTCTCTATTGCTGGTTTCACTCTATCGGTCTGTGTGACATTGTACAGTATTGTTCATGCACTTCAATGAGATCTAGGGTGGTACCACTTTAGGATTGTAAATATTTGTCATTGTAGATTTTGCCGGAGTACAAAGTGAGTTATCATGATGAATGTACATAACCTTAACTATTGATTATATAAAGACTGTGTTCTAACCAATACAGAGTGTGGATATTCCTTTGTGGGGGCTTGGGGATACACTGTACTTAAGAACCAGCCTGCATCACCTCCTGAGAAGCTAGGCCTTGATTGCTCGACCATTGCTACCGAATAGAGAATCTTGGCTGGGGTCTCCTGTACCTCTCCTCCACCATATAGGGAGTGGGAGTACAGACACCCCCCACCGGTCGTTGAGATCCGTTCTCTTGCACTGGTGGCAAGCGGTGGGATGCTTATGGTTTTAAGAATCAGTGTATAACCGTGCCACTTACAAAGGATATTTGCCCTTTATTGAATTAAGGTTTAGTTGTGTACAAGGTAACTGCATTACAAACAATGGAGTCTATTGCGAATGGCAAATTAACTCGGATGAGCTTGGAGGCTCTCCAGAGTGCTTGTGAAGCTAGGGGATTAGACTTTGTGGATAAGTCTAGGGCTGAGCTGATAGCTGCCCTGGTGGACTACCAGACTGATAGTGAAACTCTTGATGAGGGGGGAAATGCAACTGATGAGGACTCTGCCCCTGGGGTTTCAGCTGAATCTGTTTCTGGGAATGCCGCCATTCCTGCTGCCTCTGTTCCAAACTCCAGCAATTCCTTAGAACTTGAGTTATTGAGGATGAAATTGGCCTTTGAATACCGCAAGTTGGAAATAGATGCTGAGCTTAAGAAAGAGGAATTGGCTCAACAAGTGGAACTCAAAAATAAGGACCTTGAACTCAAGAGCCAGGACACTGAATGTCAGAGGATCCAGCTAGAGAAAGCTAGAGTGGAGACTTCAGCTAGATCCAGTGAGAGTGTCAGGTCCCCAGCCACCAAGTTTATGAAAGATTTGGTTGGTGTGTTTGTGGAGGGTTCGGATATCCTCCAATGGATTGAAGCGTTTGAAATGGCTTGTGAGATTCATGATGTGGATAAAAGAGATTGGGCGAAGTGTTTGTTAAGCAGAGTGCCTCAAACCGGGTATGACTGTATTCTGAAGCTGAGTGTGGAAGAAAGGGGTCAGTACGAGTGTATGAAGTCTGCTTTGATTGCCAAGTTCGGCAAGACACCTACCCAATACCTTAGAAGGTTCAGGGATTTTAAGAAAAAGGAGAATATGTCTTGGGTTGACTGGGTGAGTGCTGCGCACATGAACATGATGGGGTGGATCGATGGATACAAGGTTAAGACTTTTGTTGAATTGTCCCACCTCTTGTTTTTTGAGCATTTCTCTGAAGCCTGTTCACTAGAGCTGCGTCAGTATGTGGCTGACCAGAACATTTTGGACCCCTTTAAGCTGGCTAGGTTGGCTGACAGGTGGGTCTCCCACCGGGTGTCCCCTAAGGACTCCAGTGGGAAGGACAAGGATAAAGAGAAGGGGGCCTCTCAGAAGGCTGAGGAGCCCCCCAAGCAATCACAGTCGGGTAAACCAAAACCTTCCTCTCCTAAGACCCAAAGATCTAGTGGGGATAAGTCATCTGGGGGTGGGAATAAGAGTAGTGGTCCACCTGCTGCAAAGCAGGCTCCCAGTGGTTCCAGTACCGTACCTCGCACTCCTGGCGCTTGTTGGGACTGTGGGGCTCTGGATCACAAAAGGGGTGACCCCAAGTGTAAAGGTAAGGCACTTGGAGTACAGGCTGTCAGCCTGACCTACCCTTACCCCGTGTCTGAGGTGGAGGCCACTGTCCTCCCCTCCTCTGCCGGTATCACATTTGGTGCTCCGGTGGAGATTTCCTTAGTGTCCCTTGGGGCCTGGGACCAGTACGCGGAAGTACTGGCGACAATCCCACAGAACACCCGTAGGTTTTTGAGAAGTGTCCTCTTGAATGGCCAGCCTTCTACTGGTTTGAGAGACACTGGGGCAAGCATGACAGTGGTGGACAGGACCCTGCTCAGGCCAGAGGACTATGAAGGTGCTCCTCTGCAAACCACCAGGTTAGCTGGTGGGCCTCCCAAATTATCACCTGTAGCCTTAGTCACACTCATGATTGGCGACAAGACAGCGAAGCTTCCTGTCCTGGTTCAGGACAATGTCCCTGCTAACATTTTGTTAGGGAATGATCTAGTAGAGTTGGGGTTGATCTCGGATGGTCTTCCCATGACTGCTGCTGCCGTCACTAGATCACAGGTGACATCGGGTCTGGCTGTGGGTCAGTTACCCGAGCCAAAGGCGAGGCCTAAGGCAAGAAGGAGGAAGACCCATAAGGCCACCTCTGTGGAGGGAGCACCTTCTCTTCCTGCCGCATCCATTGGGATCCATGCTCCGGACGGGCTGGGTCCAGTGGAAAACCCAAACTCAACTCCTGTGGGAGAAGAGACAGAAGACTCTCCTGTGGGAGAGGTTCTTAACCCGGAGGATCATCCCGACCTTCAATGCTTGTTAGCTGAAGGGGGACCCTCCCGGGCGGACTTCTGTAAGGGACAGAGAGAGTGCCACTCTCTCGAGGGACTAAGGAAACAGGCCCTGGCCCAGGCACAAGGAGAGGTGCCTAGGCATTTCCGGATTTATTGGGAGGGTGAGCTCCTTGTTAGTGAGCCCACTAAGCCTGAACCTGGTGCCCGCAAGAGGTTGGTGGTACCCCAGGTTTACAGGCCCTTCCTACTGCAGTTGGCGCATGAGGTGCCCTTGGCTGGTCATCTTGGGACCAAGAAGACTAAGCAGAGGCTCTCTGCCCATTTCTACTGGCCACGGATGGGAGTAGAGGTGGAGTCCCACTGCAGGACCTGCCCAACTTGTCAGTTGTCTGGCAAGACTGGAGGCAGTGTCATTGCCCCACTGCAGCCGTTGCCAGTGGTTGGCACCCCATTTGAGAGGGTGGGCATCGACATCGTCGGTCCCCTTGACCCTCCCACTTCAGGTGGACATCGGTTCATCCTGGTCTTGGTAGATCATGCCACCAGGTACCCTGAGGCGATACCCCTTCGGACGGTTACGGCCAAGGTGGTTGCCAGGGCTCTCCTGGGCATTTTCACCCGTGTTGGATTCCCCAAGGAGGTTGTCTCTGACCGAGGATCCAACTTCATGTCTAGTTACATGAAAACCATGTGGAAAGAGTGCGGGGTAACTTACAAGTTCTCCACCTCCTACCACCCCCAGACCAATGGTCTGGTTGAGAGATTTAACAAAACTCTCAAGGGCATGCTAGGTGCTTTGGAAGAGCCCATAAGGAGGAAATGGGATCTCCTCCTGCCATGCCTACTGTTTGCTTACAGAGAGGTACCTCAGGAGGGTGTTGGTTTCAGCCCCTTTGAGTTACTCTTTGGACATCCCGTGAGGGGGCCCCTCGCCTTGATCCGAGAAGGCTTGGAAGCCACCCCTCCAGGTCCCGCCAAGCAAGTGGGGGACTATGTGTTAGGCCTCAGGCGGAGGATGGCACAAATGATGGGTCAAGCAACAGCAAACCTCAAGGCCAGCCAGGAATTGAACAAGTACTGGCATGACCTGAAAGCTTCGCAAGTGGATTGGACTCCGGGACAGGAAATCCTTGTGATGGAGCCTACCAAGCCTAGAGCTTTGGCAGACAAGTGGACTGGACCCTTCAGGATCATCTCCAAGATGGGCGAAGTCAACTATCTGGTTGACATGGGAGCCCCTGGGGTAGCTCCTCAGCTATTCCATGTCAACAGGCTCAAGCCTTTCCACAGGCGAGCGGAAGTCTCATGTCTCTTGCTAGCTTCTGGGCAAGAAGAGGATGAGTGTGAGCCTCTCCCTGATTTGCTGCATAGCAACCCTCAGGATGGCTCAGTGGAGGGAGTACATCTCTCTCCAGATTTGACAACAGAGCAACAGAGGGCCTGTAGGGCTTTGCTCCAACAGTATGCCTCTCTGTTTTCACTGAAGCCAGGCCTTACACCGTGGTGTAAGCACGAGATTGACACTGGTGACAGTGAACCTGTCAAAAGCAGGTGCTACCGTATGTCAGATACCGTTAAGAACCACATCCAGGCTGAGGTCGCCAAGATGTTGGATCTGGGTGTTATTGAACCCTCAACCAGTCCC
Organism: Ambystoma mexicanum; assembly: GCF_040938575.1. Taxonomy (NCBI): domain Eukaryota; kingdom Metazoa; phylum Chordata; class Amphibia; order Caudata; family Ambystomatidae; genus Ambystoma; species Ambystoma mexicanum. Next base: position 1,028,991,506 of record NC_090936.1, read on the forward strand.
TGGTCCAGTCCAGTGGTCTTTGTCCCCAAGGCAAGTTCCCAGGCGGGTACCAAGGATTGGAGGTTCTGTGTGGACTACCGAGGAGTCAATGCCGTCACCAAGACTGACGCACACCCATTGCCCCGGGCTGATGAGCTCGTGGACACTATAGGTGCTGCCAAGTTTGTGAGCACCTTTGACCTCACTTCAGGCTATTGGCAAATAGCTCTGACGGACCATGCCAAGGAAAAGACGGCCTTCTCAACACCTGAGGGACTCTACCAGTTTAGGGTCATGCCTTTCGGGTTGAAGAATGCCCCCTCCACCTTCCAGAGATTGGTCAACCATGCGCTCAGTGGGCTGGAAGCCTTTTGTGTGGCTTACTTAGACGACATTGCCGTCTACAGTTCCACCTGGGAAGAGCATTTGACACATCTGGATAGGGTGTTGCAGGCCTTGAAAAGGGCTAACCTCACTATCAAGGCCACCAAGTGCCAGATACCTCAGGGGAAAGTTACCTATCTTGGTCATGAGGTAGGAGGGGGTCAAATCCAACCTCTCGCCAGTAAAGTACAGGATGTACAGAACTGGGAGACTCCCACTACTCAAACCCAGGTGAGGGCCTTTTTGGGTCTCACTGGGTACTATCGCAATTTCATGGCAGACTATGGGACCATAGCTGCACCTCTGACAGCTCTAACGTCACCCAAACAGCCTAGGAAGGTTAATTGGACCGAAGACTGTCAGAGGGCCTTTGATGGCTTGAAAGAAAGTCTGTGTAGGGCACCTGTGTTGAGTGCGCCTGACTACAGCCGACCCTTTATCGTCCAGACGGATGCCTGCGACACCGGAATTGGAGCTGTCTTGTCCCAGTTAGATGACAAAGGGAGAGAACACCCTATCATATTCATCAGTAGACAACTCAAGGGTAGAGAGCTTAGGTGGGCTACTGTTGAAAAGGAGTGTTTTAGTATAGTTTGGAGCCTTAGGCGTTTTAGGCCCTACCTTACGGGGTCTACCTTCAAGGTCCAAACAGATCATAAGCCCCTGAAGTGGCTTATGCAGATGAAGGGTGAGAACCCGAAATTGCTCAGGTGGTCCATTAGTCTGCAAGGGCTAGACTTCACCATAGAGCACAGACCAGGGAAGAGTCACGATAATGCAGATGGCCTTTCCAGAAGGTATGTTGACCGTCTGGATGAGGGTGTCTATCCCGTGGGAGATTAGACACCCTCCACCTCAGTCTGGGGGGGGCGACTGTGATGCTGGAAATGCATCTGAGGGACGGGGCCTCTGAGTCCTTGTCCTTTTTCTGTTTTTACCGTGTGTTCTGTTATGTTTTCTGCCCCGGAGTCCGTGTGGGACTCCTGGCAGTGCAGCTCTCTTTTGGTTTGGTGAACCGACCCATGGGATACCCTTATGGCACCCATGGGTAGGGGTACAACCCTGTGCCCCTAGTGTATGTTTTTGGGCACCTGTGGGTGGCCCACAGAGCAGGGTATGGGCTGGTGGCAGCTCCATGCTGAATTTGACAGGTGCGCTGGGTATCCTCCATTTTGGGATACCCCGGCCCTGCCATTGGGATCAGTTGATTCCTGATAGAAACAAGATGGCCCCTGTGGCCTCTTGCTTTCTATTGCCTGTTGTCTTGTTTTCCCAAAGTCCCGGGAAGCCCTGACTCTGTCCCTTCCCCCTGACTGGCTGTTGGGTGGAAGTTCCATGTATGGTATGGTGGTGAAGGCCCAGCTAGACTGGCTGGAGCCTTCCCAGTGTCTGTATGTTGTGGGTACCTCCTGTGGGTGGGACCTGGGTGAATGGAGTGTGTGACCAATATACACTCCTTGTTGTGGTTGTCTGGTTTCTGGCATGTGAGACAAAGACTGAGACAGCCCTGCCCGAAACTGGCCTGAATGCAGTGTGTAGTGTTGAATGGCTGGGTACTTGTTCCAATCCACATTCCTTGTTGTGAGTGTCTGGAAGGGAGGAGTGTGGCCTGAATGCACCGTGTGCCTGATTGGCTGACTGACTGCATGAATGCCCTGCAGTATGATTGGCTGCTGAGTGTGTGCCAGCAGCGTGGATGAGAGAGAGGATAGTATATCTGGGGACCTCTCACCACTGGAAAAGTGTTCAGAAGGGACCTTTGGTTGAGAAGCGACCATTGTGCTCCTACAGCAGCCAGGGAGCTGAGTCTCCACTCTACGAGTAACTGGAACTGCTGATCCTCGACGTCCAGCTGGAAGAAGAAGACTTGCTGTGGCATTTGCTTCGACCGATCCGAAGGCTGTCTAAATTCGTCGAGGGCTGACCCGAGAGAGGACCTGGTAAGGCGCCCTCTTCCCGTGCTCCGAGGGACCATCGAGCACCGCTCCATCTTCGCCGAAGCGCCCTGGAAGACAGGTCCTCGAAAGGCTGTCGACCCGAGACGGGACCGCCAAGGAGATCGAAGTGAAGCACCCGGACATTGACGTCGTCGAAGTCCATTGCCGTCGACCAGGGTTCGCAGGTTTGTGTAACCGCTGGAGGCCCGTCGAAGTTGTGTTGCCCAGCCGTGGGAACCACTTGACGCTGTGCCGCCGACGACCGGAGCCGTCCGCTCCATTGCCTAAGAACATTCAATTGAAGGACTCTCTCGACCGCATCGTCGACCGCTTATCCTGCCGGAGAAAGTCGAGGCCGACCAACGCGCCGAGGAGAAACCTGCCGGTGGGTTTCCCGCCACCCAACGACCTCAAAGACTCAGACGACTCGACGCCCTTGCTGGGCTCCCGTCTCTACAATCTTTGCGGTCCAGAACTATTGTCATCGAGGTGCCCCGCACACCTCCGCCTTGCAGGACGCCGACGCCCCGACGCCGACGAGCACCGCTCGGACGAAGCTGCCGCCTCTTCGACATCGTTCCACCTCGTTTGTCGACGGACGTTCGACGCCCCGTGCCTCCCGCCTGAAAAGGAAGGCATTCAAGAAGGGCCGTCGATTCCCCGTCGCCGACCAAACGAGTCCCTCGACGTTAGTCGACTCCACCAGGTACATTGGGGGGGTAAAAACATTATAGAGGAAAATAAGACTTGCAGAGCAATACATGGACTGGGCTGGTGCTATATCTTTCTTTACAGGTTGCCCAGGTGGGGGGATCTCCACACAGAATTGTGCCTAGTGGTAGGGGTCAGATTCTGCCTATTTGCTCAAACATCTTATTCCCTCTATTCTCTCTATTGCTGGTTTCACTCTATCGGTCTGTGTGACATTGTACAGTATTGTTCATGCACTTCAATGAGATCTAGGGTGGTACCACTTTAGGATTGTAAATATTTGTCATTGTAGATTTTGCCGGAGTACAAAGTGAGTTATCATGATGAATGTACATAACCTTAACTATTGATTATATAAAGACTGTGTTCTAACCAATACAGAGTGTGGATATTCCTTTGTGGGGGCTTGGGGATACACTGTACTTAAGAACCAGCCTGCATCACCTCCTGAGAAGCTAGGCCTTGATTGCTCGACCATTGCTACCGAATAGAGAATCTTGGCTGGGGTCTCCTGTACCTCTCCTCCACCATATAGGGAGTGGGAGTACAGACACCCCCCACCGGTCGTTGAGATCCGTTCTCTTGCAAAGGAAATCTTCACCATATTCAGGGAACTGGAAAAACCATCCTCTCCTCCTCCCGCTCTCATCAAAGATGACAACTGGTGCAATACCATTCAATCCGCAATGCTAGACAAGCTTAACACTCTTCAAACTAAAATTCGTGGCCACCAAAAAGCCCTATCCCGCCTCATATCTAACCTGCATAATCAACCCACCATACCCTCCACCACTAATCCCTTTCCATCTTTTGACTTCAAATATATTACTGAGCACGAGGTCATCGCCCTGCTCAAGTCCATCAAACCTTCCAACCGTAAGGGAGATGCTTGTCCAGCTAGTCTCATTAAAGACTCAGCACAGATCCTAGCTCCATTCCTTACAGCATTCATTAATTCATCCTTCCAGTCTGGCCACGTTCCAACTGGACTTAAGGAGGCCTGGGTACGCCCACTTCTCAAAAAACCCTCGCTGGACCCAACGATCCCGGGGAACTATCGACCTATCACTACTGTACCCTTCCTGCTGAAAATTCTGGACAAAGCAGCTTACCTGCAAGTCCAAAAGTTCCTTGAAGAAAACCGTCTCCTCGGCCTGCGGCAATCTGGCTTCCGCCCACGACACGGTACCGAAACGGCTCTCTTGGACTTAACACACTGCCACCTCACAGTGGTCAATGCCATTGCCTCCTCCTCAGCCTATTACTCTAAAGTCCTCAACACTGCCAGACCTTTCCTGTCACGCCAGAATTCCCTCACCATTGCTAGGGCAATAATTGGATCTAGGCTGGGCTACTGTAATGCCCTACTCGTTGGGACCTCCAATAAGAACCTGGCCAAACTTCAGCTAGTTCAAAATAATGCACTTAGGGCGTGCACAGGTACCGCGAGAAAAGACCACATCTCCGAAGTCAGAACACAGGCACACTGGCTTCCGGTGAAAGAGAGGATTGTTTTCAAAACACTCGCCCTAACCCACAAATGCCTCCATGAACTTGCTCCACCCTACTTGATCCAAAGAATCACCAAGCACTTTGCCACCAGACCATTAAGATTGTGCTATTCCAACACGATTGTCACGCCCAAATCACGCAAGGTGCGCGCCGGTGGTGCCAGCTTTCCCACACGGGCCGCCACCCACTGGAACACACTGCCACCTCACATCAGAATGATTGAATCCCACCAAGCCTTCCGCAAAGCTGTTAAAACCAAGCTCTTTGTATGAAACGTACCTGACTGCATTCTGTTACTGTATTACGAATATCATGCCTCACCTGCAACTATGCTTGTAATTGTGTATCCATAAGACCTCTGGTCTCATGCATATCTGCTGAATTAAGAATCCAACACTTACTTGTAACAGCGCCTCGATGTCCATGGGCTGCAAGTGCGCTATACAAATGCGAATAAATAAATAAATAAATAAATTATTATTATAATTCACGTAATCAACAACACAACCCACAGAGACCAAGAAAGAACGTGGTTACAACTTCGGAAGCATTAAGTGGTGAAACAGAAGAGGAGAATACAACAAGGGATTTGTCAGGTGAATCACAGTGGAGAAACATCTAGAAGTGGCCCAGGGTCTTTTTTAGGACATTGAAAAACTAGACGAGGTAAGAAGAATAAATCCATCCAGAAAAGTGAATTTTCCAGCTAAAAAGACCTGGTGATCAATATTGCAAAGTATAAACTAACTGAATTTGTACATAAGACCCTTTGTCCCAGAATATAGTAGCAGTTTGCTGAAAGAAAAGATTGATTTTTTTACCTGGCACGGCAAATGTGTCTGAAAACATTTTTTGCTACAACACATTGGTCTACATCTACAGAAACACCAGAATATTTGGAGATTAATCCTAAATGCTTTTTCTTTCCTCCAAGTCAAAATCAAATGCTAGAAGCATTTCAGGAGAAGATTCTCAACAACTCATTGAATGCTCTTTTGAAATTACGGAACAATCCAAACATCATTTTGAATCCTGCAGATAAGGGGGGAGCATTGTTGATTATGGATCGAGATAAATACAGTGGAGAGATTGGAACAGTTTTTTTTGTTTTTTAAATTTCTTTATTGGTTTAACAATATATACAAACATCCAGTAATACCAGTGCACTCAATCAAATACCACCATTATTAATTCCCTCCCTTCTTTCCCGCTCCCCCGCCCCAAGACCACTGTCTGTGCATCAGACCTCACTGTGCCAGCGTTCGAGTTAGCGTTGTCTGGGTCCTCTGGGATAGTGTCTTCCCCGCCGGGATGGAGCAGAGGCACCGTCAGCGCCACCCATTGGTGCAGATCTCTGCTGTTGTCCAGCCTCTGTTCCTATAGCGCAGTCTCCCACGCTCCCATTTCGGCAGTCACCCACCGCAGGAGGTCCCCCCACCACTGTGTCACACTTGGATTTTTCAGGCTTTTCCATCCCATGGCTATGCGTCTTTTCGCTGTTATGTATGTTAGGTCCTTGAGTTTATTTAGAGGCTTGTTTTTCCTGCTACGTCTGTATCTGCCCAAGATGCAAGCACCCGGTGTCAACACCTCCACGTCGATGCCCACCACTGCCATTTTTGCCATGACCTGTGTCCAGAACTCCTGTATCACTGGACATCCCCAGAGCATGTGAGTCATAGCAGCCCTGGGTTCATTGCATTTGGGGCATACTTGGATCTCCGCTCCACTAAACTTGGAAATCGCTTCTGGTGTGAGGTATGCTCTATTGGTTATGTAAAACTGGATTAGCTGCAGGTGTGCGTTTCTGGAGATTTTTTTGTGATAGTGAGTTATTTTCTCCCATTCCTTGTCGTCAAATTCCAGGCTCCCACTTCACCCTACTTTTGAGCTGGTTTCTGGTTGTGCCCTCCGTTAGTGACCCATATAGTCGTGAGGTTTCATGACCCCCTTCGGCCGCATTTAGCATGGTTTCTATGACCTTGTGCTATGTTACCTTGTTCGTGGCTTCTGGCCATCTGTCCACCATGCTCCGCACCACAGCTCTATGGAGCAAGAACTGCCCTGGCGGTAGACCCGTGGTCTCATTGAGTTCTGCAAACGTTAGGATTTCTTGTCCCTGAACCAGGTCCCCCAGTGTGGCCACGCCGTGGGGCTCCCATTGGGTATGTGTTTCTGTTTGTCCCTGGGGTCTTTTGGCCATGATTGCTGCTATGGGGATTTGTGGGGAATACAGGTCCTCTGCTCTCACCGGTTTGCTGGCGTGTTTCCACAGCCGGATCCCCAGCTTAACCAGCTTAACCAGGTTAGGACTATTTTGCAATGTGGCGGTCGGGACGCAGAGTAGGTCCCTGAGTAGCAGCCGAGGCAGGACTGGTTGTAAGAGTCGAGTGTCTGTTGTGGTTTCGTTAGCCATCCATTTCACTACATGCTTGAGCTGACTTGCCAAGTGATAAAGTTCGAAGTTGGGGATTTTCATGCCTCCTTTTCATATGGTCTCTGTAGTGTCTCTAGTGCCACTCTGTGTCTGCCTCCTTGCCACTAGAACCGTCTGCTAAGTTTGTCTATTTCCCTGAAGAAGGGAGGGGGGATATTGTATGGGACGTTGGTGAAGTTGTGTAGTAGCCGGGGCAGCGCCAGCATTTTGAGGAGGCCAGCCCTCCCTGCCACAGAGAGCGGCAGTTTCCCCCAGAAGTCCATTGGTTCCGCCAGGGCATCCTTGGCTCTAAAGGTTGAGAATGTGTTCAGTTCTGGGGGTTCGATGTATAGTGATCCCCAAGTATCTGAAGGAGGTTGTCTTCCATTGGAGGGCCATGGGGGAGAGGGGTCCATAATCGAAGCCGCACAGCGCAGCGAGGGGGTAGAGGCAAGATTTGTCTTCATTAATCTGGATCCCTGTGTACCTGTGGAATCCGTCTAGTGTTTCCAGAATGTATGGGAGGAGTTCAGGGTTGTGTAGGTATAGTAGCATGTCATCGGTGTACATTGAGATGAGGTGGGTTAAGCCGCCTATCTCTATGCCCCCATCTCCATATTCCTGACGTAGGTAGGCTTCTACGGGTTCTATGGCCAAGATATATAGTGTGGGGGAAAGCGGGCATCCTTGTCTCGTGCCCCTGTGGAGGGCCCATCTATTGGAGTATGTTTTATTAGTGCGTACCCTGGCAGTGGGATTAGTGTATACCAGCTGGGTCCATTTCAGGAAGACGGGCCCTATCCCCATTTTTATCATGGTGGTGTACAGTCATTTCCACTGTACAGAATCGAAAGCTTTGGTAGCGTCTATGGACACAACCGCGTATTTCAAGGGCCTGCTTTCGGTGCTGTAAATTACGTGGTACAGCATGCGCAGGTTTTCAGTGATGGAGCGCTCAGGCACATAGCCCGTTTGATCCTGGTGTATCAGTAGGGGGATCACTCTACGCAATCTTTGCGCTAGTAGGGCCGTTAAGATCTTATTGTCTACATTTAACATGGAGAGGGGCCTATATGAAACGCACTCTGCACCGTTCTTCCCAGGTTTTAGGAGGGGAATGATAACGGCTTCCCTCATGGATTCAGGGAGTGTGCCTGTCTCGTAAGCCTCATTGAACACTTCGGCCAGTAAGGGGGCTAGAGTCTCTTCATATGTCTTCTAGAATTCCCCCGGGAGACCATCCGTGCCCGGGAATTTTCCAGACGGCAGAGATCTAATGGTTGCCTTCACCTCATCCGGTGTAATGGGATCATCAAGGGCTTCCGCCATCTGCATGTCTAATCTGGGTAGCCTGATAATATCCAAGCCATTATCTATTTGAATGTCCGTAGGGGATGTGGCGTCCGAGTATAGGTCTTGGTAGAAATCAGAAAAGACTGAGTTTATTTCTGTCTGCGTGTGCGCATTGGTGCCATCTGGTTTGCGAATGTGGGAGATAGGTGTCCAGGGGGTTTCCCTCTTATAGAGCCATGCTAATAGTTATCCGGGTTTGTCCCCCGGGGCGGGGGTTCTCTTGGTGTGTTTGGCATAGCTTAATTTCCCAGTGAGTAAGGCAGATTTGTCTAAATTCGATCTCCCACTGCAGTTGTTCAGGGGTTGAGTCAGCCTTCCCCTCCAGATCCCCCAGCTCTTTTTTTCGGTGCGCTCAAGTGAGGCTGTGATGGATCTTTGAGCCCCTCCCACCATTGCAATCATGTCCCCCCTCATGACCACCTTATATGCTTCCCACACCATGCCTATACGCCTCACACTATTCAGGTTTGAGTGCCAGTACTCCTCTGTGCTTTCCTATATGTGCTCCCGGAAAGCTGAGTCGAGTAGGGCTTTGCTCCTGAGCCTCCAGGTGGGCACCAGGGGCCTGGGCGGGAGCACCTCCCAGGTGATCGCTAAAGGAGAGTGGTCAGATAGCACCCTGGGCAGGTAGTGTGCGTCCCCAAATGCAGCATGTTGCTCTTGGCTCGCAAATATGTAATCTAATCTGGTGTGGACTGCGTGCGGTGGGGAGTAGGAGTATTCCCGTTGTTCCGGGTGTTGTTCCCTCCACAGATCTTGGAGTAGGAGCTGATGTGTCAGTGTGGTTAGAATTTTGGTAGGAGGGGATGGACGGGTGTGTCTGTCATCTGATCTGTCCTTACAGGGATCAAAAGTGCAGTTGTGATCTCCCCCCCATATCATGGTGGTATCTCTGTAAGAGTTGAGCCGTGAGTATAGTGCGCGAAAGAAGACTGGCATCGTGGTTAGGTGCGTAGGTACTGATTAGACATACCTCTTTTCCCTCTATGGTGCCATGTGCCAGCGCCATCCTCCCCACGTCGTCCGTTTTGGTGCCTACCAACTTGATAGGAATCGTCGGGCTGATCCAGATCAGGACCCCTCTGGCATAGGAGGAGTAAGAGGACCCTATTAGGGTTCCGCGCCAGGTCTTGGCAATTGCTTCAAGTTTTTTTGCACTCAGATGGGTCTCTTGGAGCATGGCAATCCCAAGCTTGCATCTTTGTAAATATGCTTGTATGCGCATTGCTTGACAAAGCTATTCATGCCTCTGACATTCCATGTCATAATTTTGATTTTGTCAGCCATGGTGCCGGGTTGGTTGAGCATTCGAGCGAGGCATCTCTCGAGTCTGATTTTTCGTTGAACTGTTGTTGAAGGCTCCTTGTGGTCTTGGTGTTTCCCCCTTTATGTCCCCAACTTTAGTGCCAACTCCCGAATTCCCTCTCCCCCATAACTTTAAACTCCCCAAACTAAAAACAGGTCCAGCGAGGTTTCCCTCGTTATGACTGTCCCATTTCTGCTCAATTTGACCACACATGGCCTCCTGGTGCCCTACGGGTGGGTATATATACCCTGGTAACTTTAGGGGGTAGAGGGGTGTTCGTCTTCGGTGTCGCTCTTTGAGGAATCATTCCAGCTGCGCCTAGCTTCGGCTATTTTGTTCCCATATTCTGCGGGTTAAGGGCCCTGCTTGCGGCCCTGTGCTATGGCTCACCGCGACCTCTGCCTTTTCACATCAGCATTCGGGATCTGTTCCCCGTCCATCCATTATCGGGCCTCCGCAGGGGTGTCGAACAAAAGAGCCCTGTTGTTGTGTATCACCTTTAGTCTCGCCGGGTATAAGAGCATGTATCGCAGACCTGCCTTTTTCAATCTGGCTTTTGTGTATATGAATTTTGCTCTCTTCATCTGGACCTGTAAGGTGTAGTCCGGGTAGAGAGCTATTTTCACAGAGACTCTCTGTATCTGGCCCCCGGATCTGGAGAAGGCCAGGATGGTCTCACGGTCCCTGTAATTAAGCACTTTTGCTATCATCGGTCTAGGCGGGGTGCATGGGGGACGTTTTTTCGTGAGTGATCGATGGGCCATTTTGATCGTGAAGCCCTGCAAGAGTTTTCCAGCTCCTATCTCCTGTAGCAAAAGGGTCTCTACATAGTTTGTGGGGTCTGATCCTTCAGTTCCCTCCGGCAAGCCCAAAAAACGGATATTATTTCGGCGTGCCCGTCCTTCGGCCTCCTCAGCCCTGTCCTCCAGGTTCTTCACCCTCTGCTGCAGCACGTCCACATCTTTTAGGAGCTGTGTTTTAGCTTCAGTTGTTTCTCGCACCTGGACTTCCAATGTTTCAGTCCTACTGGCTAGGGAGCGAACATCTTGTTGTGGTAGGCCTAGGTCTATGGCCACTGCATCGATTTTATTTTCCATTGTTGTTTGGAACATTTTGATGGCTTCCAGGATCTGAGTGTTGCTTGGTTAAGTTGCCCCCTCAGAGGGGTCCGGCAGCACCTCGGGGGATGCCTTATTTGTGGTTTCAGGTCATGTGGGCCCTCCAGCAGTGTAGGTGTCAATGGTGGTTTGGGGTCTGTTTGGCCCTCGCTCCTTTCACGGACATCCCAGCCAGGTTGTGGCAGCCTTGTTGGGCCTGCTCCAGGTTCCAGGGTCCGGAGAGTTTGTTCAATGGGGTGCCGCTTGCTAGTGTCTGGGGCAGGCTGCTCAGCTGTCTGCGCTCGTTCGTACTGCGCTTGCCTTCGGTGCTGCCTAGATGTAGAGGGGGGTCGGGTGGGGCTCTCACCTCCACCACTCGCCTCTTCTGTTTCTCACTTGCCACTGCTTCTCCGGTGCTTGTCCGCCCCCCTCGGGAGCGGGTTCTCTGGCGGCGGCCCAGCGGGCCCCGCACACCTTCACCACTTTGTGCTCTTCGGTTGCTGCCTCTACCGCCAGGGGTTTTCTGCCGGTCCGGATCTATGGTCGTGCCTTTTCAGCTCCCAGAACGGGCAGTGTGCTCCCTCGTTCCGGACTCGTGGGCCTTCGGTCCGGTCCGCAGGTCGCGGACTGGGGCCACAGCTCAGTTTTGGCGTGCGCAATGATACACGGGCAAATGCCTAAGAGAGTCATCATCTTGGGCGTGGCTTCGCGGTGGTGCTTCGCGGTGGTGCTTCGTGAGTTGTCTCGGTTCCTCCAGCGCACTCTCGGTTACAAAACTCCGTCTGGGGCTTCCTGATGTCTTCTGCGACGGGTATGGTGGCTTACAGGTATCTAGGGCTTCTGTAGTGCATGAAAAGCAGCTTATCGTGGGCACATCGCGCAGAGCTCACCCAAGACGCGTCCTCTTCACATGGCGGTTAGCCACGCACCCCCGAGATTGGGAAACAGTTGTATGACAAAGACACATATATGGAAGTATTGCAGGACCCGATGGAACAAGCACGGAGTGTGATACAATCTTTGTTAGATGAAGCTGAACAAAATGAATGGATAACTGAGAAGACAAAATATTTTTTGCTCAAACTGCAACGGCAGATGCCAGTGATCTATATCTTACCAAAGATGCATAAGAACTTACATGAATCAGCAGGAAGACTGATAATATTAGCTACAGGAAGTTTATTGGAACCCCTTTCACAATATGTTGATAAATAAATTCAACCCTTGATTCAGTCATCAAGAACTTATATCAAAGACACCACTGATTTTTTTTGTTAAAAACCACTGAAATTCAATATAATGACAGACATGATATTCTGTGTACTATTGATGTATGCAGTCTATACACTAACTTAACACATAATGACAGTGTAAAAGCTATGGAATGGCTTCCAATGGCAACAGATGATTCTACTGCCAATAACATTTTTATATTCAATTTATTGAAAGTGGTATTATTTAAAGGCATGGTCTAGTAAAAAATGTTATTGTCCCTACGGGTCGGCCATGTTTTTTTAAGCCTAAGTGGCTCGATTTTAGAAAACTTTCCTATGGACCTTACCCGAGTTTTCGTCCATTAAACGCACGCGAAAACAAGCACCAGGGAGCCGCCATTTTGTGATAATCCTACCTTTTCCCCGATCGCCCTGGCTGACCTGCTTTTGCGGCACTAAATCAATTCCCCCGCCCCTGAGCCTGTCATCAGCAGACTCGTACCGCCCATTTCCCAACGCCAAAGCACGTCTTGTGTCAACATTCGCTGCGCTAATGACGTGTCGCCATGGAAATGGCAGGACGCCTCTTTCCTCAATAAGTATAAACAGACCGTTTCACAACACACAGCAGCATATTTTCGATTCCATTCCTCTCTCTGTGTTACTTTGAGTATTCTGTGACTCGTTTCAGTGCTCTGGTCAGCGACCTTCGCCGCTTGTAGCCCGTGTGAACACCTGTACCATCTCGGTAAATTATTTTACTTTGTTTACCACACAATGGCTACAATAATGCCCTACATGTACGAGCCCGAGTTTACCGAGGAGGAACTACTGGAAAGGGAAGCACGCGAAAACGATGGGGATTCGGACGGCAGTTGGCAGGACGAATCAACAGATGAAGAGCCTGGGCCTAGTCGAATGGACGGCGTCTCCACCTAGTGCACATGCAATCGGTGCGAGCTAATGCCGACTGAGGACTAGAACTGCTGCTCTGAGAAAACTCGGGATCCCTGGCCTACATTTCGGAAGGCGAGCCACGACCGCAATGCATAACCGAGCTGCCAGACTTCAGGGCAGCCTGCCTCACATGGGCTGTGTTGAGAATAATGATGGTGCTTATGCACGAACTTCGCGCAACTGTTCGTCCTCGTAATCCGAGTAACGAGTAAGTATACTCTGCTTGTCATGCCACTCCTATTTCATGTTCTTCTACCATATCCAAAATTACATCTACATATCATTGTAACGCATGTAAGTCGTTCAATAGTGTGCATTGTCTAGATAGCATTTGTCCATGCAGAATGCCATTAGTTACAAGAATTGTCATTGACAACAAATGTTTATTAAAATTATCTTGGTCATTTAAAAACAGTTTTTTTCATTCCTTTTGACAGGTGGTACATGCTGGTGGCCTATCGTTCCTTTACATGGTGGCTCCACGGGAGGCTTGGACACCGCGTTCGAAGAGTGATACCCGCCTGTGCCGTTCATGCCATTAGAGAAACGTTCCCGAGTGACAGCGGTCAGTACAGGGGATTTTCTCTCGCTGTGCTGCAACCTGACCTGTATAATCTTTAAAGTCTTGTATTTTTGTGTCATGAAGATAAGATACAAAATAAAACACCACATATATTTTAACAACGGTTAAATGGATGGACGTCAGACATCTGTGCTCCGAATGGGTGAAGGTCTGGTCGCTGTGAAGCAGGGTGGTCACTATCTATCTAAGCTAACATAACATATTCTCGATAATGCATGCACTAAATAACACTTGTTCAAAGTCTTTCAGTGGGTTATGTCTCTATAAAAGTCACACAATGTCTATACTAACAATTACCATTGGATTATACAGGCCTTAGGTTCTTGACCACTATAATACACCGGTTGAAGTGTGGGTCTGTGCTCACAAGAGTCTCCGGTATGTGGCATTTGTTATTGATAAGCAACGATATACTGATATAAAGGCGGTTCGCGCCAGTGGATGCGCGCTGGCATGGGGGGCTGTCAGGGGCGTGAAAGGCCAAGGTGCCAAACTACATGTACACTTCAAAAAGTATCCCACGCCAAGGGGCCATCGGTCTCATGGCCTCCTCAGACCCCGTGTCTCCAGCCAGGCCTCCCCTTGAAGCAGGCCGCCCCCCTGCAATCCACATAAGTGTGTCTCCATTCAGCAGTCTTCCTGTGCCATATCTGCACGCCCCAGGCCCATCCATCCCACCCCCCTCTATCAAAGGCAGTTCGCGCCAGTGGATGCGCGCTGGCATGGGGGGCTGTCAGGGGCGCGAAAGGCCAAGGTGCCAAACTACATGTACACTTCAAAAGGTGTCCCACACCAAGAGGCCATCGGTCACATGGCCTCCTCAGACCCCGTGTCTCCAGCCAGGCCTCCCCTTGAAGCAGGCCGCCCCCCTGCAATCCATATAAGTGTGTCTCCATTCAGCAGTCTTCCTGTGCCTTATCTGCATGCCCCAGGCCCATCCATCCCACCCCCCTGTATCAAAGGCGGTTCGCGCTGGTGGATGCGCGCTGGCATGGGGGGCTGTCAGGGGAGCGAAAGGCCAAGGTGCCAAACTACATGTACACTTCAAAAGATGTCCCACGCCAAGGGCCAAGGGGCCATCGGTCACATGGCCTCCTCAGACCCCGTGTCTCCAGCCAGGCCTCCCCTTGAAGTAGGCCGCCCCCCCTAAGACCACGACATACATACGTCATTCATTCACAAACACACCCCTGTTTCTAATACTTTATAAACCACTTGATATGTCTCATGAGAACATCTTTGTGCTTTGCAAGTCAACTCCTGAACGTGTTACCTGGCAACCACTGAGATCTACGCTAATCTGCTCGTCGTCGTGCTATCCGTGAACTTCTGTGACCGCTTAGAGCAAACCCATCAGTGTGCTACCAGTGGCCACCCACCTATTCTCCTGCAACATACTGCTCTGCTTGCTGAATCCAACTGTTTGTTGGTCAAGGTAAGGCCATGTATCCTAGTCATATTTCGCAGATTTTTAAATTTCTATCTATTTGCGAGTTGAGTGCACAATAGTGCTAGGTTCATTGGTCTCATTGCTATTGATTTGAGTTTCCATTGCTATGCTATCAATAGATCTATTTATTTTCATCTGTGTCTATTGTCATCGAATTGCACCCTTCGGGGGTCCAGTCTATAATGTAAGCATGTTTCCTTCTCGTGCAATACAGAACATCCAAGGGATGAGTCACATGTTCAGTTTTTAGTCACATCATTTATACATTTCTGCAACTTATGCAAATACTAAGCCGCACATAATGAACTGGTATAGTTCCTGCGACCAAAACAAACCTTGCATTGATCATTGTATGATTCATTTACTTTTGTATCAAATCTTTATTTTTGAAGATTGTATAATAATGTCGATATTTACTTTTCAGATTTATCAACAATGCCTGCCTGTTCGATTAGCGGTTGCCCTTCGAAGACCCATGCTAAATCTGAAGGCACTACAATGCATGTATTCCCGAAAACTGTTGATCGAATAAGAGAATGGGTCAGACATTGCGGATATCCACTGGATGAGCTGGAAAGTAGAGTCCAACAAGTCTTACAGGACAAGAGGGGTGATCGACACCGCATCTGCAGCCGGTACTTTTCCTTGGACATGTACACAACATCTTGGGTAACAAAGAAGAATAAACAGCGAACGACACGGAAATTGCTCAAACGCTATTCCCACTCTATTCGTCCACATTCCACCACCGGTGAGTCAAGTGTCCGGATTTAGCCTAGGCCTTGCGGTAGTGTGTCGGTATCCAAACGGATTAATTGATATTGTAGGTGTTCTATCCCTATTAATAATTTCGATATTGATATGAGTGTATAGGTTTTTGAATAATGACATTTACCAATATATTCTTTTTCGATTTCATAACCCACAAACGCAATGTATATATATGGGAACAGGGAACTGTGCTGTATTGAGCATTTTACAAGTATTCTGTTGCCTTACATGGCTATTTTTAATATTGGCATTTCATTATCAATCATTAATTTACCTTTACAACTTCTTGACTATCCCTTGAATCTGAAGCAAGAACATTCTACATCCTTCACGTGGTTGCAGTTATCAACCACTTCTAGCGCGTATCAGGTAATCTTACTAGGCTAATCCGCTACAGACCTGTTTTATGCATGTCAAGTAATATTTTTATTTTATCGTGTAATCATTTTACCGAATGTTTGGTTAGTGCTTTCCAATTGATATACACCTTAGTTATCGTCCACTGGTGTTTGTTTTCAGTTATAATTAGTGTTATCCATACTAATGCAAGTACTGTCTTTCAGGGAGATGCTGAAGCGTCCGCCACATCTACAACATTTCTAGATGTTCAACAGCTAGAGGTATGGATACTGACAGCTCCATCGAGCGTCATCATCAGAGCTGGAATTCTTGTCGTTTGATTGTTCTACACAATGTTTCATTCGTGGTTAGCCGTTGATATGTACCTGTGCTGTCGACCCCAGGTGTGTGTTATGTTTTCACTATTGTAATCCTCACTAATGCAAGTACTATGTTTCAGGCAGTTGATGGAGCGTCAACCCCTGCACTTGATGCAGAGCCTGACATTCAAGTAATTCCAGGGGAAGTGGAAGCGGGACCATGCATATACGAATCGGCGCAACAGCTTTCGGAAGTGCGCACTTCATTTGCAACATCCATAGATATTCTTCAGCAGCACGAGGTATGGATAATGACAGCTCCATCATGCGTGATCATATAACGTGATTCCATTTGCTGTACTTTATTCCCTATTAGCGCAAGTGCTCTGTTTCAGGGAGACGACGAAGCTTCCACTACAATCACAACATCCAATTTAGATTATGCAGATGTAAATAAATCGGAGAAATAAGTCGATGAAATGTGATCATATTTAGATTTTCCTTGATTCTTTTGGACAATGCATCATTTGCGGTTATCTCTTTATATGTACCTGTGTGTTCGACCCCAAGTGTGTGTTATGTTTCCAATATTGAAAACCATACTAATCCAAGTACTGTGTTTCAGGGAGAAGACGGAGCTTCCACCACAATCACAACATCTCATTTAGATGATGCAGATGTAAAGGAATCGTTGAAATAAGTCGATGAAATGTGATCATATTTGGATTTTCCTTGATTCTTTTGGACAATGCATCATTTGTGGTTATCTCTTTATATGTACCTGTGCCGTCGACCCCAAGTGTTTGTTGTGTTTCCAATATTGAAAAGCATACTAATGCAAGTACTGTGTTTCAGGGAGATGCGGATGCCTCCTCGCCAATACAACCATTCATGGCAGTCCATACAGAGCCAGAGGTATGGATACTGACAGTTCCATCGAAATAGATCATCACTGGTCGAATACTTGTCGTTTGATTGTTGCACACAATGTTTAAATTGTGTTTAGCTATTGAGATGTACCTGTGTGTTCGTCCTCACGTGTGTTTTATGCTAACAATATTTTGATACATAGTAATGAAAGTACTATGTTTCAGGGAGACGATGGAGCCTCATTCCGTGCTGTCTATGCGGATACAGAAAATATAGTCGTTGCAGCGCAAGAGGAAGGGAGGACATGCGGAAATGAATCGGAGCTACAGCGTGCAGATGTTGAAGGTCAAGTCAAAAAAGTAGCAAAGAAAAAATACAAAAAAGGTTAGTTACAAACAGTTCATAACTTTAAAAAAATGTTTGTGCTGGGGACTATTTTATGTTTTTTCCAGTCAATTCTACTACACTCCATCTTGTGTTTAAACTGAACATCCCTTTTCCAATCTCTCCTCCAGTTACCCGTGGGTGTCAGAACTATACACACACAGACAGTGAAGCGAATGAGAGATGTGGCTTGCCAGACCGTGTACACTATGGAGGAACTATTAATTGAGGCGAGGCGTGTTCAGGCTCGAGATGCTCATGTCCAATGGCCAGAACATGAATTAACTGTGTTTGGAGACTACGGCAAAGTTGCATTGGACCATAGCTACAGTGCGACCGCACCACCACAAGAAGATGTTATTGAATGTATTGAAGATAGCTCTGAAGTAGTTGCAGATCAATTAACACAATCTACACCCGCCAAAAATTTGCCACCAAAAAACCTGTCGACATTGTTGTGTTCTCCCATCAATGTTGAAGTAATAGATGTCGAAATGACAGAGAATGAACCAGCCGCAGCATCCATAGACGCATCAGAACTTGATATCAGCGATATTACTTTCCAATGTGTTGAAATCTCCATAACGTCACAGGCCGAAACAACGTTGACGCAGGATGACAGTCTAATGAAAGAAAGCAAATACATTGTATTCGACAGTTGTTTGATGGAAATTATAAGTATGCTGAAATGTGTGCATTCCATTAGAGGGAAAGTATGTGGGAAGCCATTGATTAATGTGACTCGTCAAATAAAAGGCGGTAACGTCAAAATAAATGCCGCCTGTAGATTAAATCATAGGTTCTCATGGTCTGCACAACCGATGCTGGGGAAACTGCCAGCAGGCAATCTACTGTGTGCGGCTACATCACTTTTTAGTGGCTCCAGTTTTAGAAAATTAGAGGCTTTCTTTCAGTTTGTGGGACTCCATTTCATTTCTAAAGCACTGTATTACATATACCAACGTGATTATCTGTTTCTGGCCATTAGTGATGCTTGGAAAATTGAACAATTGTCTCTAGCAAGTACATTCGAAGGTAAACGATTCAGGCTTGCCGGCGATGGACAGTGCGACAGCCCTGGATTTTCTGCCAAGTACTGCACCTACCACTTTCAGGACATGGATAGTAAGAAAATTGTGAGTTCGGTGGTCGTGCAGGTAACACAATGTACATCGTCAGTGGCCATGGAGAAACTAGGATTTATAAAATCAGTGGAATATCTACAATCAAGGGGAATGCACATCGACCTCATAGCCACGGATACACACGTTTCAATTGCCAAGACAACGAGAGAGCAGTTCCCACATATTAAACATCAATTTGACGTATGGCATCTTGCTAAATCAATCAATAAGAAAATCTTGGCTGCAGGGAAAAAAAAAGGTTTTGAAAGTATTTTGCAGTGGTCACATTCTATCACCAACCATCTTTGGTGGAGCTCAAAAACTTGTGAGGGGTCAGTGGAAATACTACTTAAAAAATGGCGGTCACTGATGCACCACTGTACCAACGTTCACCGCTTGACAGCAAATGAACATTTCCACCAATGTGAACATGGCCCTTTGTCCCCAGAGGAGGCACGGAAGAAGAAATGGTTGATTCCATCTTCACCGACACACAAAGCCATTGAGAAGATTGTTTTTGACAAAACTCTATCAAGAGATTTGAGAGGACTGACAGAATTCTGTCACACAGGAGATTTGGAGGTGTTCCACAATATGTGCCTAAAGTACAGGCCAAAGCGCTTGCATTTTAGCTTTCGGGGCATGAAACATCGCACTCTACTAGCGGTTTTGGCCCATAACAGCAATGTCGGACGTGAACAATCTAGGACTAGGGGTAAAGGAAGGTTGCCTCGCTACACTAAGGTGTTTTCAAAATGAAGTAAGCAATGGGTGATCAAACCAGTCTATGATGAAATGCAGTTTGACTTTGTGAAAGGCCTTATTGTTGCTGTGTTAGAGAAGCACAGATATGGAATTTTGGACGTTTCTGTGCAGAGCAGTGATCCATTGCCACCGAACATTGCGACTGTGCCATGCCCACCCGAAGCACAGCTGATTGTAAAGTACAAATCCCGGTTTAAATAATTGCAATACGATTGTCTTTTTGTAAATAAATGTTATTGTACAGTGTACCTGTAAACCTAACCCCTACCTTCACCATCATGGGTGGCGAACAAGCTGGGTGTCATCTTTGAATTCTCTCTATTCACCTCACATATGTGTATTTATATATTTTTCTCATGTCTCATCTCATGCAAATGTAAATGCTGCGCACTGTTAACAGAGAGGAGGCTTGCGTATTGCAAATAATAAAACAAACAAACAAACAATAAATCTCACTTTTAACTCAACTGGTACTTTATACTTTCCCTGACCTTCCGCCAAAAATTAAATGTCTCAATTTGGGCTGCAAAGCTCGCAGACAACGGGGACAAAATTGGGGGACTTAGAACGCGCCAGCCAAGCGGGCCGTGGCATTTGGGAGAGAAGCCAGTTCGCATTTGCACATTGAGGCGCACAACATAGACGGATTCTAAACTTCAAGTTCTCACAGATGCCTATACTAAGTGATGTTGCAAATAAAGAATGCGAAGGACAGCGCCCAGATGAGGCCCACAAGTCGCACTGGAAGTTTAAGGGTCTATTGTTTTTTTACCTTGAGGCAGGGACCATGCCGAAAGAACTACATTTGAAGGGAGTGCGCAATAATGTAAGAGACGATAAGGCAGAAAATTCAGAAACTAGACCGAGTTTCATTTTAGTTCAGTATACGAAAAATCGTTGTCAAGAGCACGGTCCATTTTACAGACTGCATTACGAAGAGACACAATGGAAATTTCAAATATAATGTAAGTAAATCTTTACACGCTTTTATACCGGAATGAAGATTTATTGAATGGATACATGAATAAATGAATGAATGAAGAGCTAGGAAAAGCAAGTAAAACGTGTTCGTAGTGGGCACATGGGCATGCAGGTCCACTGGTCTCACCGATCTCGGTCCTTGGCCCAGCCACTTTTCCCTGCACTGCCTACCTGCACTACGGGACTGTCTCTGTATCCTTCAGCCCCTTCTCCCGGCATTTACCTTGCACTTGCCACCAGCTGGCCCTATTATTTTATTTGTATTCAACTAACCATGTACAGCCCTTCCCCATGCGCAATCAGAAAGACACCTGGCCTAGTAGGATCGTTGTCTGTCTGCCCTTGTTCCCCACCTGCCTCGTCACGCCTAGAAACACTTGAGTATAGGCGCGTTACAAATGCCATATCATATATCATATCATTCCTCACGCATGTAGACTCTCGTTTATCATTTTATCTCGATTTATCTCATACTTTTCGCATTGATTTTAGAGACGAACATACCCCATTGAACTATCCTTGCAAGCAAATAGTTTCTGATCGGCCGTAATAAATAAAATGAGTAATATTAATGAAGTTCGGCTAGCGAGACTAATTATAATTTTTTTGTTTTCATAACAGGTATTTGATCCCATTCTGCCACTGCCATCTGTTTGAGACACCGGCGGATGGATTCTTCAGCAGACACCTGCAGCTTCATGTCAACAACTGGAGCACGTTCACCATATTATGGGACGATCGCCAAGGGCCCACATGCCCTTACGCTGTACTAGTGGCTAGAAGCTACATATCAACCTTTAGGCTGGACTAGTGCCTAGTTGATGGAACAGCCTTGCGGTTCACCGTGCTTCCAAAGTGATTATTTTTACGAAAATGAACACCCTGCGTACCATAAAGGAACAGCGCGTGACTCAAGATGAAACGGAACAGTTATTGCGGATACAGATAAAAGAAAATAAATGGCTTTTGAAGTTCATATGGCAATTGCTGAATATTCTCTAACCATTTAATGTCAAATACATGTACTTTACCAAATGTACTGTGTTGCTGTTTCATTTTAAAGTACAGTTTCATATTCCGAATTGTGGCGCGCTGTGTTGTGAGTTGATCTGTGTTGGTTTCCGGGTTCTGTGTGGAGTCGCGCAGAAGACGACTGGGCGCGTTTGCCTAGGCAGCACAGTAACGTCACTGGGAGAGGCGGGGAATATGAATGTTTTGATAATATCAGGCTCAGGGGCGGGGGAATTGATTTAGTGCCGCAAAAGCAGGTCAGCCAGGGCGATCGGGGAAAAAATAGGATTATCAGAAAATGGCGGCTCCCTGGTGCTTGTTTTCGCGTGCGTTTAATGGATGAAAACTCGGGTAAGGTCCATAGGAAAGTTTTCTAAAATTGAGCCACTTAGGCTTAAAAAAACATGGCCGACCCGTAGGGACAATAAAAAATTTTACTAGACCATGCCTTTAATCATTTGTTTTATTTTGGAGAAAAGATTTTTCTTCAAATTTCAGGGACATCAATGGACGCAGCGATGGCACCAAGCTATGCAAATACCTACAGGGCCTTTTTAGAAGAAGAGTTTGTCTTGAACAATATAAGCGGGAATACCAATTTGAAATGCTTTCACTGAATAATTGACAATGTGTTTGGAATATGGAGGGGTACATTGGATGAACTGAAAGAGTTTTTTGAATTTATGGACCAGATAGCTCCAAGAATTTGGTTTACGACTCAGACGAGTACCAGCAAGATTCAATTTATGGACGTTGAACTGTATGTAAAAAACAATACATTGGACTACAATGTACAACAAACCAACTGACAAGAAATAGTCTTCTAATGGCTTCTATCTTTCATCCCAAATGAACAATCGAGAGTATACCATACAGCCAATGTTTGCGGTACAAGAAAATGATATCAGAAGAACATGAGTTTTCTAAGAAAACAAGAGATCTGCAAATGAAATTCACAGAAAGGGGATACTCTGAGGCAATGCTATCCGTACCTAAAGACAAAGTTACAACAGTGACCAGAGAATCAGCATTGACCCTATGCAAAATTTTAATAAAGAGAAATTGGTGTATGTTACAACTTACTCTCAACAAAGTTTTAGATTTAATAAATCATCAAAAAGAATTGGGAGATTTTGAGAATTGACAACACACTTGCCCAGCTATTCGAAGAATTGCTGACTTTTGCATATAAGAAGAGTAAATCAGTGAGCGACATTCTGGTGTGGGCATAATATAAAGAAAACACACAAATTAAAGCATCTTTTAAAGGAACATTACCATGCAATAAGTATCAGCATTGTAATAATGTCATCAAAGGCAATTATATTGACCATCCATATACGGGCAAAAAGATTGAATTACAACACACAACTACATGTAATTCCTCGAATGTGATTCATGGATTCAGATGCCCTTGTGGCATTTTCTATGTAGGCTTAACCACTAGAAAAGTAAAACTAAGGTGAACTGAACATAAATGAAGTGTGGTACAAAACAGCACCATTCACCTGTGGCTCAACACTTTGGTGTTTTGCAAAGCACATCAAAGCATGGATAAGATTTATAATCTTAGAACAATGAGATGTCCAAAAGGAGGTAGAGATTTAATGAATTTACCTCACTAAAAAGAGATATTTTGGATTGAACGTTTGGAAGCGTTGAGTCCAGGAGGCATGAACCTTGAGTTTGACTTGACATGTCTTTTATAAAAAGTTATTTTTTTCTTGAATGCAACATTTAGGATATATGTTGAAATTGTAAATGATGAATAACAGTGCTCTGTGTGGTATCCATCAGTAATTCAGTCTCATAATCTATTAAATATGGAATTACTCAGTCACATTAGTGCTTGGTAACGTGAGAAACTATGTAAATGCCTTGGAACTGACCCATAATTACAATGGTATTTCTGTGATAATGTATTGAAATAATTACGATCATGAGTAAAACCTAGTTGTAGCATAAGAATCATTCTGGTGACAGTTCTTCATTGTACTGATAATAACCTATGGGAGACAGATCTTAGTCTGATGTCACTTGACAACATGAGAAACAATGTAAACACACCCAATCTGACCTGTGATTACAACAGTAGCTCTATGATATTTTATTGAAATATATCATGCTTCCAAGGGAAGACCAGCTGTATCAAAAGAATGATTCTTATGATACAACTAGGTTTCACTTATGATAGTAATTATTTCAATACATTATCACAGACATACCATTGTACTGAACAAGTGTTGGTATAGTGGTCATATCATTTGAATAGTTACATTCTTTGTAGTTAGTCCCAAAAATGAACATCATGTATACACATATGATGTCTTTAAGTACATATATAGATAATTTACTGGGGTAATTAATACCGCCTGATAAGTACAATCATTGTCCTCTCTGGAGGCATTGAGAACTGTATGCTTGAGGCATCACAAGCATAAACACTATATGCAATATGATCCTCAGTTAGATGCAGTACATTTCAAAATGGCCACGGCATGATAACATAAGAAACTGAACATTTTGGGTGGAGAGCGGTTCACGTGACGTGATTGTCATGTGATGAGCTCTCTATATTATTCCATGCATATGCAGGAAGGGAGGCTGTTTATACAGCTGGTTCCTGATTCCTGCATCGAGCGGTTTTTGGTTTCTTTTTGAGGTAAGCGTATATATTTGAGAAATTCAGGAGTAGGGTTGAGAGCATCGTTGTAAGTATACATGTGATGTGGCGCATGAACCTTAATGATCTGCAGCATATTCCAAAATGGCAGCTACATTACAATGTGAGAAATTGAATACTCTAGTTCAAGAGATCACGTGATGTGGTCGACACTTGATACCCTTGCCATTATATTACTCAAATGCCGGACTGGAGGCTGTTCAATTAGTTGAATATTCGAGATATATAGAGATTTGTTGTGTCAATTCGGGAGGTAAGTGATAGAATGTGATGGTATTCTGGGCCAACATGAGGATATTAAATTGTTTTTTGTCCCAAGATCGTGATGACATATTGAGGGTGGCTGCATTTTTGTTGTCTTAGGACAAGATTACAACATGACCAATTGGAAACAGACGAGGGAGATACAGGTTCGTTTTCATTATAGCGATTTTTATTTATAGATTTTATCAATAAATAGTTTTGTATGGATACTTATATAACTTCTGACATTTGGTCTTGTTTATATGTTTGTTTATTAGATTTTTGAAAAAGATAAGTTACACCTGAAGAAGGGGCGTTCTGCCCCAAAACGCGTAGTGTAGAGTTTATAAGCGAGCGTTCCAACAATATACCCTCTTTGTGGACAATTGATTGCTCCAAAATGATTTTGAATTAATATCAGATGAGTTAAATAACAGATGTTAAAAACAACAAAAACATCAAAATGTATAATTTGGTAAAAATTGTGAAATAAAAATCATTATTGTTGTTGTGTTTCTTCTTTTCTTCTTCTCCTTAACAATGAAATAGCATTATAATGATATGATTTAAAATTTAAATTACATTTGTAATATAAAGAAAATATCTCTTTGACTTTGTTTTGTGAGTACTTGAACCAGTAATATGGATTAAAATGATCCATTAAACCTTTTTTCATGAAACCTTGAGAGGAATGGAGTGACTGGTTAACTTGTCAAATTATTTAGATAAGCAGATTGTTGTGTATGTTTCTCTCCAATATTCCCTTGTAGGAACTTTTTATCACAATTAATTTAATATGTGATGTCATCAGTGATGTCATAAATGACATGTGTGATTTCATCTTTGATATCCTGGGTATTAGTCTTAGCAGTGAATGGTGGTGGCGCGAGTTATGGTTGCTAGCTTACCATAACTGGCCTATTTCTGGGGGTTTTCAGTGTTACTTGTAACCATAACTTCCCTTTAACAAAGATTTTTCACTGAATTTCATGGGTTTTTACCAGTGCACCCTAATTCACTACAACTTCCTAATTGTGTAGTTACCCACAATATAGCACACATTTTGGCCTATCTAGAAAGTTTCACCTTAAAACTGTGCCATTCCTTTCCTTCTAGCATAATTTTTAACACTTCTATGAACTTTCTGCAACTTTTTGCACCGTTTTTAGTTCGCCGACATTCACAAACGCGTGACGTCATCACAGACTTTCCAGACAGTGGGCCTCATTACATGGTAGGAGGTAACCATGCCTCTATTAGCGGCATGGCTACTCCCTTACCGCATACAGGGTCTGGGTAGCCGGTATGGGGATTTACCAGGTCATTCCGACCCTGGAGGACCCGGTAAGTCCCCATGCCAAATACCATAGGGCTCCATGGGAATGGGGAAGGAGCTAATAACGGTACCGCAATTTGTGGTATCGTTATTAGCTCTGAAGTCAGGTGTTAAGGACAGGACCCGCTAAAGGACCTCGTAGTAGGACACTAAGGGATTACCGGCACCGGTGACCTTACCGGTACCGGTAATCCCTTAGCGCCTACCGTGTAATGAGGCCCAGTGTCACGTATCCACACACGCGCAGTGTGATGAAGTGTTTGTGAATGAGTCAGTGCTTCACGAACAGGTCTCTGCTTCAGGAAAGGTTTGAAACTGCCTTTTCTGCTGATCTAGGAAGTTTCAAGCTGAACATGGACCCTAACACAACTCCTAGAGCTATTCTTACCGATTATCCATCTGCAATCCAGGAGAGAACACATTCATTAGTATAACTGCTATTTAACTTCAAAAATGGCATCAGCCATGGCCTCTCCTCCTCCCCAGGAGCCACAACGACCAACACCACCACCATCACAAGCTGGAGGGCCTAGACAGTAGAAAAAGAACAATGTTGAAGAAAATAATGAAGAGGACCAGGAGGATGAGATAGAGGAAAGGCCTACCTCCAGCACCCAGAGATAATCATGGGTGTCGCGGTTGTTTACCACCATTGGGGGTATACCAAAGGCTAAGACTACCAGTGTCAAATGCGCTGAGTAACATTGTACTCAGTTGCAGGCAACCTGGCCAGTACTCTTACAGGACCAACTCCATGCGCCGCCACACCAAATCCAACCACTGGGATGCTCTGAGAAAGGCTATTCCTTTCTCAGGAAGTAGTAGGCTGTCTTCCTATTCCTCATCTTTCTCAACCAACCCCACCTCCACACAGGCTACTCCTGTGTGGCACAAACTCCCACCAGGTGCAACACAAGCCATAAAAGAGGCTTTCCAAGACAACAGCATTCTGTGTATACTGCAAGTCACCACTCTGCAGGGGGAGCAGTTTCAAAGTGTTTTGAGGCTGTAATCAACAAGCATGAGAAACACTGCCCCCTACCTTAGATTGAACAAATGCCCAACATCCTCCCCTATCAATCTGCCCCTCAATTTATGTGGTTGGTGCCCCTTCCCTTATTTCCCTTCACAACTTACTTCCTGGCCATTCCTGCAAAAAAATTAAATATAAATAACAAAACACTAAAAAAAGATACCTCTAGGAACCATCTTTCACAGTTAAAAAATAGAAGTAAAAAAATAAGTGTATAGACTTCATCTCCATTACATTTTTCAGTAAAGTTGTTAGACTCCATAATATTCTCCAACATAAACATTAGCATTTTCTACTATGCTAATGGAAATAATGGACAATTGTATACTAGAGAAAAAGAAATTCTTTTCTGTCCCAACTACTTTTACTTAGCATACAATAAGGACCATAAACCATGGAACTTCATGACTATCCGAGGTCTCTGCAGACCCCTCTCCAAGCTATGCATCATTAAAAAACATGGATTGCACGTGCACACTATCGCACAAGACAGCCGTTCTAAACATTTTACTT
Organism: Ambystoma mexicanum; assembly: GCF_040938575.1. NCBI lineage: Eukaryota > Metazoa > Chordata > Amphibia > Caudata > Ambystomatidae > Ambystoma > Ambystoma mexicanum. The sequence goes on from NC_090936.1 coordinate 1,029,018,778, forward strand.
TTATGTTTGTAACACTGGCTCGTTGCCTGCTTTCAAACAGTCACACATCTATCCACCAATCAGTTCAGAAAAATCTACATATAATCCTATCCACACATTAAACTTCCACACACCAACTGCCAGTTAAGAATGTTCTAGAAGCCTTTTGCATCTGAATTTTCCTTGCTTACCCAAAGAAATTGTACACACTGCTGCTATAAATGCATGTATATAATGTGCAGTATGAGAAGTTCATGAATGGAAAGGGAAGTAGAAATTGCCAAGTGCTGATAGGAGCCCAGAAGGAAAGTGCCAAGAGGTGCCGAGGTGGGAGGCCACTGGCTAGGTCCTGGGGCAGAGGAGTCCCAAGTTTTGGGTACACAGCCACCAGGCGGTAGACCTGTAAAGGCAGTACTGAAAGGGGCCAGGGGTGTACTGGCGTCAAGTAAATATAGGGCCTGGAACATGTGATGTTCACGTGGGACCAGGCCACAAGACTCAGTGGCAGTGGTATGAGTTAGCAGGGAAGGGATTAAGTCAAACAGGAAAAGGAAAGTAGAGTTTGTATTAACTTTTCCACATCTTAAGGAAGTCCAGCTGAAGTATAAGAGGAGCAGGAAGGCTGTTCCAAACAGAGGCACCAGCCAAAGAGAGAGACATGCCGCCTGCTCTCTGTTTCAAAAAGCATTTGCCAAGCTGAGAAGGTATCAGGTAACATTATCCCCACCAATAATATCGCCATATATATGGTCGTCGGGAACGGCCACAGGCGATGTTATTAGTGGGGATCATTTTTGGGTTGAATAGGAGTGGGGATTGTGGGGATGTCACCTCCCTTAAAAATGGGGGCTGCAGGGGTGTCCCCTGCAGGTTTAATAGGTTAATATCACTGCAAAAATATGGTGCCATTCTTGTACAGCAATATTTTTGCGGGGCTATTAACACATGGAACCACTGAGAATAGAGCTACAATAGAATAGGGCACTAGCAGGGCAGTATTTAGGGAGAATAAGTTGGAGATATTGTTATCACAGGCCCCAGAAAGCCTTGTCAATGACACAGAGGATATTGAATTTCATCTTTGCAACCACCAGGATCTAATGTATACATTTTAGGCTGCAGCGATACGATCCCTGAGCTTGATGCCAAGTATATGTCTTGCAGCCCTATTTTAGATTAGCCAAACAGGACGTAGACTACAAATGGGTAGGTTATGGAAGAGGCTGTTGCAGTAGACCAGCCTACAGAGGACCATGGCTCAAGAGATATTGAGCTTCCGGGGAAGGTGAGAAATGGTAGAATGCTATAAGGAGGTGAAGCTGAAAGTGGGCTTTCTTTACAAGCTCCAAAATGTAAGGCCTAAAGGAGAGAGAGATGCTAAAGATGACCCCAAGGTTTTTTGCACCTCAAAGGATGATGAGAGTAGAGGGTTCAAAGAGGGCAGTCAGAGTTGGGGAAAAATAGGGCACAAATGTCACAATAAGAAAAATCTCTGTCTTATTGGAATTGAGAAAGAGATTGTTAGCCACACACAATGCCTCAATGGTGGTCAAACAATCGTGGATAAAAAACCGAGGAGAATAAATTAGTTGAGGGAAGTTTTAGTAAATCTGTGTGTCATTAACATAACACTAGAAATGAGAAAAGAAGGACATCAGATGGGCCACAGGGAACCCTAGGGTACTCCGCATGTAGATAGTGAGGTGGTGGAGTACAAACAGCCCAGCTCCAGCTGGGAACGGCGTTTAGTGAGGAAAGCAGGTCAGACCAATCCAGTGCCCGGTCCTTGATGCTAAAGGTATCATGTAACTGTTTAATGAGGATACAATGGTTGAACGTGTGAAAGGCAGATGAGACATCAAGGAGCACTATCCTCAATTGTAATACAATCATAAATACCATAAACACTTCAATTATATCATTCTGCCATATTAAAAATACTGTATACTCCCTCTACTGTACTTATAATTACTATACACATATTACTATAGTGTGCGTGACTACTGGCCTCAACCACCACAATATAATTAAACCATATAACAAATACGTACAATAAACCATCAAATAAAAAAAAACTCACCTAGAACCTCCTGACATCCAAATCATGTCCATGGAAACCAAAAGTGACCACGGACTCAGCAGCATCTGCAAACCCTTTTTTCACCTAGAAAAACAGCTCCATTTCAACTTTATTCCACTACTTCACCCGTTCCAGGCCCCCTTTCAGCCACCAAACAATCCCAAATGTGTTTTTCAAACAGTTTGCTCACAGTGGTGTCTGTGGACTACTGCGGTGTTGGTGGACTCCGCTGCACCTGCGTGCCCTTTCTCAACTATAACAACTGTGCCATTTCATCTTTATTCCACTGCCCCGCTGCGCTATCCACAGACACCGGCCGATGTCTACAGATCCAACATGGCAACTGTTTAAGTAAATAGAACGAACCTCACGTTTTTCACCATCCAATCAGCAGATGCGTTTGATGTCCGCGGACATCATGTCACCCCCTGATTGGTCCATACATTTTTGTGGACCCCAAATCTGGAAATGAATCAGAAGACAGGACCCAGATATCACTAATATTTCTGGCCTACTTTTTGGCAATTTTTTCAAAACTACTGGACGGATTTACACAACTTTTGGACCAATTTGCCACTCCTGGCTCAAATTTGGTGAACATCCGTCCAGCTTTTTGGGCTGTAGGTGCGACCAAAATACTTTTTCAATTGTGTCTATAGGATTTCCACACATAACTTTGCTCTTCCTGGATGAAACCTCCCCAAACTTTGTATAGTCGTTCCGAGTGGGGCATATCTTATTTTTGCGTGGGTTTGGTGAGGATTTGTCCAGGCAGGGAAAAGTTATAAGCCGCCCATAAAGTGATTTTCTATGAGTTGAGAAACATAACCATAACTACAGGGCCGCTGCCTCAGGCCCTGCACTATATATATATATATATATATATATATATATATATATATATATATATATATATATATATATATATATATATATATATTTTTTTTTTTTTTAAATTGGTTGATATTGGTTGCTCATGCTTTTATTACTGTATTCAATTGCTGTGTCAAATCAAGTACCATACAGCATTTAGTGGCTAGATGAAAGCCCAGGCTGCAGTAGACTCCCCACAGTCAAGTGGAAGCAGGGCCCCCCTTTCCTTCAATTGCAAGGACAAAAAGAACTCCCTTCTATAATGATGTGGTCAAGAAATGTGCTGCCGCCATCGCCACCTGAAATGGCTAGAGAAAGGCTGGTGAAAGGAAAGAGCACCTTACCACAACTGTGACTGCAGAGGAGCCATAATGTGCCATTGTTAAATCACTGAAAATAAAAGGAGAGCCCCAGCTATGATGCTCAAACCCACCGCTCATTCCAGTTCACTTGCACGGGTGGGTGTTATAACATTTAAGCCATCAATGCTTTGGCAGCGAGCCGCACCTGAGCACTTATGTGCCGGCATCTGTGGTTTCAGTGTGCATTATGGATAGGGCATGCATGTGCAGGTGCTACAACAGGTATATAGCTATTGCAGAAGCACTATATGTATATATATATATATATATATATATATATATCTGTTTTGTTTACTTTTCAGCAGCGTTTGATAGTTTGGAAAGCTTCAAACTTTGGCATATGGTGGAAAGCTGGCAAATAGACCCGTCCTTGCATTATTTCATTAAAGCGCTCTGTAGTGAGACAGAGGTCAGATTTAGACTCTCCCAGGATGGAGAACTTACCACACCTTTCCCCACTAGGTGACACTAGGCGAAGATTGAAACAGGGGTGCACTTTGACCCCCCCCTGCTTTTCAACCTTTATATCTCTCGGCTTTCTCAGAGTCTGAGTCAGGTTCTGAATTTCCTGCCACAGTATGGTGGAGAGGCGCTTCTGTGTATTTCTCACGTGGACAAAGCGGTTATTTTAGACCGTACTAAGATTGGCCAACAATGTTCTCTCCATGCACTCAATGGTATTGCGATCAATTTTGGCCTAAGACCAAACACAAATAAGACCAAGGTTATGGTCTGTGATAGGGGGCCCATGCTAAGGGCCAATGTATTTGATGACTTACGGGGGCAAAGCTGGAAAGAATCATATACCATTTCTGGGTATCTCAATAGGCCAAACATGTCATTTGCCTAATCGGTTGAAGATATGACCCATAAGGTTTGGCACAAGTGGCTTACCCTTAAAAAAATGATTGATGCTGTAAGGAAGGCATGGTATCAAACAGAGAAGACAGACACATGTGATCACAGTTCATGGGTTTTTATTGAACTACAATTGGGTTTGAATAACACCTATGTTCAAGGAATGATATGTCAAGATAGTTGACCTGTTAGCTTCGCTTCCCCATGTTTTCAGCACGGGACAAGGCGGCACACTCGAGCTCAGCAAATACTCTGGCTTTTCTAGCAGGACCTTCTGTGCCAAAGCCTCTTTACAATTCAAAGTCTCTTATTTCAGAGGGCCTGATGTGACAAACAAACATTTAAAGTTCCTTTCTCTTCAGGATTGTCCTATGCACAACTTCTCTGGTGATTCACTGTTCACCCGGGGCCCCCCCCTAAGCTGGGCTCAGACCCACTTTATCTCATTTCCCAAACTTTCTTTACTATATCAAAATCAAAGACTTTCGACTGTGCGTGGGATTTTGCTTGACCCGTCGCAAGATCATTTCGATTCACAATTCTTTGTTGTCTTCTTAATATGCCGCTTTTAACTTTCACTTCTGCCACTTCTCAACTGGACTCCTTACAGAGACCTTCGACTGAGCACCCAAGTTTGGACGGACCACTCTGTCAAAAGCATCATATCAAAGTCTCTTCAAAGTTCTAACACTCATCAACAGTTCAATTTTACTCGCGTCTTTTAGCACACATGTTTTAACAATGTTAATTCCATACAATGTTGTTGCTTACAGCTTTGGCTTCAGCATAGACTGGTCGCACTGGGGGTCATTATGAGTTGGGCGCTAAGGGTTAATGGTCACTGGTAATGATGCCGGTGCCGGTAAACCCTTACCACCCTATTCCGAGGTCCCTTAGCGGGTCCCATCAGGAACGGCTGGTCTGAGCAGCCGTTCTCTGCGGGTCCCGTTAAGGGACCTTGGAGCTAATAATGGGCCCGCAATTTGCGGGCCCATTATTAGCACCTTCCCCATTCCCATCGAGCCCTATGTGGGTTCAAATGGGAATGGGGATTGGTTAACTGAATGGGGACTTACCAGATCCGCATAGGTTGGAATGTCCTAGTAAGTCCCCATTCAGCCAGACCGGACCCGGACCCGGGTTTGGAGGCAGCCATGGTGCTAATAGCGCCATGGCTACCTCCAAACTCGTAATGACCCCCACTGTGTTGATTTCACTGACACTGCTTTGTTCTTGGAGACAAGGGCGGTACCACGGCTGCTGCTGCTTCTCTGCACCTTGATTAGTGACGCAGGAGGGCCCGGGGTATCTCTGGCACACAATACAAGATTCTTCAGCCTGGTTTCCTGGTCTCATACTTTCTAATCTCAGGGGCTCTTGAAAGTAATAGTTTCTTGTCAGAAAGGTCAAGGGAACTTCCTTCCTTGTGACCCCTTCCTGTTGTGCCATCTCATTTCTCTCGTACAGCAGCCGTCTCGAAACTGCTGCTTCCTTGTGTGCTTTGCCTCGCTCAGAGTGTGCTTTCATGCTCCGCCTTTTATCCATGTGAGGAAGCTTAATAGAAGTCAGGTGTGAGTGATGGTCAGTAATTGCCTGACCTCGCCTGACCATTGTATTGGGACACGTCAGACATACTGCTCGGGTGTTAGTCTGTTTTCTCCAAGAGTGGGCCGTCCATGGGAATGTGCTTCTGCAGGAAAGGGGGGAAGAGTTCCTACGTATTCTATCTAATCGAATGGGGTAAAGGTGCTACAGGAAAGAGAGAGATACTGCGTCTCACCATCCGGCGTCCCACTCCCTGAGGACCCCTCACCCAGGCGATCCTCCCGCACTGGTCCACCCCCAGGGTCTGAATCCAAAGGCAATGGCCATGCTTGGCCACCTGAGAGATCCGCGGGGACTAGTGGGTGAGACACCTTCTGGTTTCTTACAATGCTCAAGGGGAAGATGCTATGAAGCAATGAACCTGGTATAAAGACCGCAATTGTTCCTACAATGATGTATGCTTTATCCTGAGGGCGGTGGCTCCTCTGCATGAGCTAGAGGGGACGCTTTTAGGTTGTTATTAAAGCTAAACCTTCCGCCTTGCATGCCGGTGGAGGTGATCAGGTTTGAAATCGGCCTGTCTTCCATAATCACAACTTGGTCTCTGGCGGCATGTACATTTTGGGCAAGAATACAGTATGAAATGGTGGGGTAATGACTCCCTACTGTGCCATTCGGTGCAACACTCCCTCAGATTCTCCAGGAGTGTGTGATGCAAGAATCTAGACACAAGAGTCAGAAGGTTCCTGGAAGAGATTGAGGTATCTACAGTACCGGACACATGGCTCGGATACAATGTATCTAAGATTCCAGAGAAAGCCTGGATATTGGATGCGGACCAGGCACTAACACATTTAGGAACTCTCTGAAAATGTGTGCCATATTCTCACCAAGCATTTGTCCTGGGCGTACCAAAGACATATTTAGTAAAACATTGTGTCCCGGCCAACACCAGATTTATTCATTCAGTGAGGCTACAGACACTTCCAGTCCTGGAAATCACTGGGGCCTGGGTGGGTATAATGCATATAAAGACAGAATGTGTAGACATATTGAATCAGGCCAACATATATTGATGCACTGGACAAGGTGTACAAGAGATAGTACCGCAAATGTGGTCTTTCATCATCTGACCCATTTTGGAGAAATATCTTCGGGGTACAGTCATTGGTGTTATCGGCCACACACTTTTATGTGTGGAAAATAGTGGACAGCAGACTTCTGGTACCCCCTGAAATGGTTTAATGAAACATAATATATGAAATATAATGACATTTGTTAATGTCTAAGTTTAAACCATGTCATTTTTATAGAGATTTTATTTTGGGCAGGCAAATGGTTTTGTAATATGTGGATTTAAGAAGTGTTTTGTGCAACTAGAGGAGATTTTGGAACCAAAATAGTGGTGATATGTGTTGATGAAAGAGCTGTTTCAGGTGAAAAAAGAGCAAAATATCCACACATCGCTCTCTGATACCATGCATGCACCTCTGCTTTTGCCACAGACTATGGGGGAGTAATAAACTGGGAGTGAACACTGTTGATTAGGCTCATTTGTGCATTTACCAGCGTAATGTGTAAGTATAGAAAGGTAGAAAACACTACCAAATGCCTTGTTGTCAGGAACATATTTACCATAAAATGAGTACCTTGATATTGCCCATTGCCAAAGTGCATGTGTGACGAATCCACACACACTTTGCTCTTCTATTTGAAATGCATGTCCTGACCATACACCCATTGTTTTTTCCCAATTCCACAAATGGACATGGGAGCTATGTGGCTTTTGCAAAAGGGCAGGCACTTTAGTTTGAAAGCATTGGTTATTTCAGTACCAATTTATTTATTTATACATTTTAATTCTTACACAGCGCTGCTCACCCTAAAGCCTCAGAGATATAACAGAAACTGCAGGTTGTAGGCATCACCCGTTGCACTTGAGAAATAAACATTCATTATAATGATTCAAGCACATGCATCCCTATCTCTCTCAGGCTGTGCATGCAACCTCATGCGTATGTCAGACATATTTTGACTCAGATGTGTTGTGACATGCATATGTGTTTTTGTGAAAGGATTGTGTCAGATACAACACACATGTGCGCATGTTGTTGTAATTAAATAATGCTTGCACTAACATAAGATTCATTTTTTGCATGTCACTCAAATAGCTGCTGAGAAGCCAATATTGCAATCATGATTGTATTCTATAGACTTGGGAACAGGAAACACCTGCCAAGTACTAATTTGATTCATAGTATGGAAAGCAAAATAGATTAGTGATGATTGAAAGGATGGAGAGATGGCATAACAGCATTAGGAGTGTGTGGGTAAGACGTCTATAATGTGAAACGTGAAATTACCGTGGTAAGAACCTAGAAACACTTGTGTACAGGCGCAATATAAATGCTGTATCATATCATATGATTAGTGAACACGTGCCTATAGGTACTTATCCCAATCTATTCTGGCTCGATTTCTAGAGGGGCCTAAGTTTGCAAATGCATCCCACTCATTCTGTGAGTAGGTAAGGAATTGGGAAAATGTTACTCACATGCGCCAACCTTATTTATAAAGTGTTCAAGGGTGAGTCATACAAATTTTAGACAAAACAATTTCCAATTAGTGTTTATGACACGTGTTTCCCCATTGGAACTGCCAATGGTTCATCAGGAGAGGAAATTATTTCCAAATTGTGATGCTGAGTTTCTCAGGGTATGTTAATATCCATCCAAATAGTTTTGGTTGTGTTAGGAAAGTAATTAGGTAACCAATATATCCTATTCTGCCTAATAATTATGTGAAGGGGTTGCCTTCTACTCCAATTATGGGTTAAATTGGTCAGAAAAGGCTTATTTTTACTCCTTCTATGATCTTAGGTCCTTCAATGCCATGATAAGCTGCTCGAGGGATACCCTGTGTGAGTCATTTTTACTATTATCTTTTATTTAAATGGAACCATATGTGACGCAGCAAATGACTTTCATTCCATCGATGGTACAACACATCAGGTCTAGGATATATCAGTGGGCCTCATTACGAGCATGCCTACCGGCACCGTTGTTACTGGACCGGCACACTCTGAGTCTGCGGGCGGCTGCCATCCTGCCCACCAGACCTGACCGGGCGAGATGGCACCCGCCCGCTGACTTTCCAGGAAGCACTGTTATTAACGGTGCCGGTGCTTCCATCATCCCCATTGAGTCACATGGGACTGAAATGGGAATGGGAATTTACATTTTTTCGGCGCTTGACTTCCAGGAACACTGGGGTCGTAATGAGTCCCAGTGACTTTGAACAGCGGACTCCCAAACGTCCTGTACTTGTTACAGCACCAATGCCAGGCTGCCACCCCCCAAGCCTAGAGCGCTGCCTACTTGTCTGTCAAACAGCCTTTGAGTGGGCTAGCTATGATGTCTTCACATTCCACTCCACTCCAGGGAAGAACAGATTAAGGAAATGGCGAAATCCTGCCCATGGGCCTGTATTGACAGGTGGGCAGGAACAGCCAAGCACCATTCCCATCTGTTATTCACGGGAGCCCAGAGCAGAGGAACCATCCCATCCTCTCCTGGTGAGTGCGAGTGAGTCTTCTCCCACAGGGTGGCGTGAATTATGAGTAGGGTACCTGGAAAGAGGTAAGGCCCACCCTAAGTACTGCCCCTGCACTTGGAGTGCTGCAGTGGCAGGTAACAACTCTTGCAGTTCAGAACCCTCTAAGTGCAGACTCAGTGCTGCTACTTGCCCCCTGCCCCTACTCCCCATGGCAGTGCTGGGGTCTGAATAAATAAAATCGGGCCCTTAGTATTCTACCTATTGGTTTCCCTCCTCCTTTATTGCTTGCATTCTTATACAAGTTCCATGCCATACTATTCTCACAGCATCTACAGATAGACCTTTGCAAGAATGCAATCCATGTTTCAACTGTTCTCAACTGTCCTTTCACAAAATATGTAAGCACTTTGTGAATAAATAAACAAGTGCATTTGGTGTATACATATATGTGGTGTAATGATACCTTTTTAATATTGTTCATTATACACCCAGGAATAAGCGCACATTGCCTAACTATTCATTTTAAAATGTGACTGTGCAATAAGACTGTCAAGTGAATAACAGTCTTATGTTAGGCTTCTGCAGCATAATCAAGTGTACACAATATTTGAAATAGAGCCATTCAATTAATAGAAAAGCGGGTAGGCACACTGCTCAATATTCACTTGTCTTAATTCTAACACGTGTAACTGCACTTTGGCTGCACTTCTCCATCAACATGTCCAGGTGTTTTTTTTTTTTTTTACCTTGCCCACTTGCTCCGCTGGACTGTTCTGCAAGACAGATTCACAACTGTGTTTCCTTTTTTAGTGTTATCAAGTGTTATTGGCATAGAAGGAGCAGACATGCCTATGGAGTATATAGCATCACATGGAACTGCGTACATAGAACCCACAGGCCGTGTCTGTTGCAGAATCACATGCGCCAACCCATGTCGTTGATGATAATGAGGTTTGCACTTTTAAACATAATTCTCCATTCTTCAAGTAACAGAACATCATTGCTCATCATTTCTTGTTCGCAAAGTGGTATTTACAAGGTACACATATCCAGTTTGATATGATATGATTGGTTATTTATAACAGCCTTAATACCCAGAGATTTCTAAACACGGACCCGGGCACCTGTGTTGCTCTGTGTCGTCTTGCTTCCAAGGTGAGCATATTGCCCCTGAGCTACCCTCCCGAGCTATCCTCCCTTCGGTTTCATTCACAAAGTACCAAAACTGCCAACATATTACCTATTGGGGCACGTGCATAGTTTCACCCAATGTGTGGGCTTCCTCAAGGCCTGAAACCTTGTTTTTCCCTCTTCAAAATTGTGCACAGATTTTACTTATGTATCTTACATTGATTTCATATATAGAATCTATATATCCTTCTGTGATTTCACATAAATGCATTAATCTATAGTATCATCCTCATACAAATTCACATGTAATCTTCTGAGTAACTCCAATAAATGTTGATTGATTGGTTATTTATAATGTGCCTACACACAGGTTTTTCATATTATATTCCCTTGGTGTGTCATTTCATATGTTTTCACATTGCATTATTGTCAATTTGTATCTGTGGTCTTATTATACTCCTCCAATGATGATAGAAGGTAGAAACGTGTGTTGATTCTATATGCTGGTTGTAGACCCTCTTGAGTGAAAGAGATTCCATAGAACAGGGTATTTGACCCATGTTCATTCTCAGTAGAGGGGCTCCCACACTCCTTCGTTATTTTCACTTTTGTCCACAATTGGTTGGATCCTTTATTTTGATTCTTTTTAGCTTATTTAGAGATTTACTACATTGTACTTTATTAAGGATTTCAATCAGGCAATACAACCGGGTCGCACCTAGTATGTAATGCACAGTTGAAATATTTATTGTGTCTATAGGTTCAATATTCTGAGTGATATACCACCCATATACCACCCATATCACACCTATCTCAAAATACTTGCCAGACCACAGTGGACCAGGAATCAGGCTGGTTGGTAAAGGTAAATATGTATTTATTATTTAAAATTCAAATCACACATAAGTTTGTATATATATTTATATATGGTGACAATGCAAATCAGAAAATAAGTAAGGCAATTGAATATACTTTTGATCAATACAGAATAGAAAACACAGTAAAAAGAACAGTTCTGTTTGTGACAAGATAGCGTTTAAGTTAAGATTCCCCCTGCAAAGTTCTTAATTCACACATGAGCAGTTCTGCACAGATGTAAGTAAGTAGCAGGTATTTAGGAATGAAGAACAGAATACAGTGTTTGAATATAATCTTCCCTCCCCAAACAAGAGAGAAAAGCGCTTTTGAAAATTTACACTTTTAAACTGACAGTTGAAAATGGCTTTGTGAAACACTGACAAATGTGCAAAAATCCTTCAATTAATAGAAATTCTTATGAGAGCAACACTAAACAGGTCCTAACAAACATGAGCAACAAGATAAACAGCAGTACACACTTTAGAACTGAATGGAAGTTAAGAAACACTTTGGATGGGAAAAGACGCGTGTAAAACCTTTGCAAAAGGCGAATTTGCGCCTAATTTCACTATGCGATTTTTAATTAAAACGGGTCAAATATACTGTTCCGCAGTTGTGGACGTAGCTAAGGGTCCTAGGTTTAAGTGAGAGTTGAAATTACATTTTTATTTATAAAATTGAAGAAGTTATGGAAGTTTTAGTGAGAGGCGTTTTTGAAAAAATAGAGAAAAGCTGAAATTTTGTTTCAAAAATGACAAATCGTTTTTATTTAAACTATATTAATGACTACAAAAAAGAGAATGCCACCCGTGAATCTCCACAGTTACGCACGGCCGCTTATAACTCTTCACATGTGATACTCTGTTTTCCGTTCTGGGAATTATTTTATCAAACCAAATCACTAATGGCTTATGATTTAATGAACAAATGAGAAAAATCAGCGCAAGAATGGTTCTGACAATATTAGGGTTCTGAAGTTAAAGATGGGATAGGTTGAGATTGGGATAGGACAAGGCAATTGTCATGATCTCTGCTTCCAAAAGGTCAGGGTTTTCCCAACTCCCTTGGAAGCAGATCCATAACCCAGGTTCCGAGTGCCAACCAGTCCCAATTGGGACCTTTTGGACCCAGTCCTGGCGCCAGTGGCACCAGGCTCATAAATATGCCCAGTCTCAGCGCTGGAAGCGCCGGGCTCATAATGCTTGGGTGGATTTACCTGCAGCAGACCATGCTGCTTACTTGCCTGCCAGTTGAGCCTCTGATCCTCTTCTGTTTGGAACTACATTTCCTGTTGGGTGGGGCAGGAGCCACTCCCTAGATTCAGAACACTGGAACTCTTCTGGAAAGCAGGAACTCTTTTCTTACCTAGGCGTGGCTGTGGAAGGAGACACCTAAGCACTACAGGAGGCTATTTAAACCACACCCGATGGATGAATCTTGCTTTGCGTTATTCTGCATCCTCTGCAGCAGAACGCTCATCGTGTCTTCTGCATCTGATCCTGGGCCTAAGGAAAAAGGCTTACCATCCTGAATCCAGTCTTCAGCAACACCTATAAAGACAAGAAAGAACAGGTTAGCATTACGGTCTTCAGTGACAGCTCTTCACTTACATGGTCCATCGGCTGTCACCAACGCCTCGCGCTGCATTCCGGCATCTGAAAGACAAAGGCTTACCTACTCTTCGTGCGCTCCGGAGGTCTTCACACTGCATTCCGACATCTGAAAGACAAAAGCTTACCAACTCTTCGCACGCTCCGGAGGCCTTCGGCGCTGCATCCCGCATCTGAAAGACAAAACAAGGTGCGTTTAAAGACATTGGGGAACTTTAATACTCACGTGCCATTACTCCTTTCCACATCCAACCCAGTGGGTATTCCGGCACCCTGCAGCCGCTCCGAACTTGTACCTGCAAAATAAAAAGACAGTTAGAGCGCATCGTGAAGCAGGCAACAAGCGCTTACTTACGTGCTTCCAGGCGCTTCTATTCATCACACGGGCTCCATCTTCAACTCACTTCAGCCCGTCATCCGCCATCGCCGGAACCCTGCAAAACAAGAAACATCATTACTAAAGACTTTAAAGACATTAGAATTACTCGAAACTTACCGTTCGTGCAGTAAACGACGGACAGCAGTCCTCTGAAGTCAAGAGGCCTGCTCCCCTTATCCAGTGAAGAAACTGGTTACAGCACCCTGCCCCGAGGCAGATGGAGAGCACGGCGTTCACTTACCTATGGTGAGAGCGTTAACCTTTGGGGTTCTACAGGAGAAGAGAAAGGGAAGAAGAGAGAGACATTCAATAACCCAGTTCCTTAATCCCATATTTTCTATCTGCAGACATCTTACCCTTCGAGTCAGACATACAGTGCACAGAGGTCCAGCCCAAAGAGCCAGCCGTGTGTTACACATCACCTTTGAAGATACGGTATACGCCCAGTCAAGACCGGCGCCTCTACGGGAATCAGGTGAGCGTTACAGAACGCAAAGCCTACCACAAAACTCCCGTCCAGGCACTATGGAAACCTCGGATACTGACCAGCTAGCCCAGTTACTTGGGGAACTAAGGGCAGAAGTGCATGCAGCCCGTCAGGAAACGAACGCTCTAAGAAGGGAACTGATTATTTCCAAGGAGCGAACAGATGATCTCGCTAGACAATTGCTACAGTCACAAGCCGGACAGACCCCGTTACCCGCATCTGGGGGAAATCTTCCTTCTACATCCTATATGAATCCAGTGCAGATCAACCTACCTGGGAATGTACCTCTGGCTCCGCCCGAACGATTTTCTGGTGACCCAAAGAGGTTTGCAGTATTTATCAATCAGTGCCGGTTGCATTTCTTATGCCGGCCAGCAGCCTTTCCAACTGATCAAGCTAAAGTAGCTTTCGTGCTTTCATACCTTAGTGGCAATGCGGCAGACTGGTCGAACCCTCTAGTAAATCAAGATGATCCGGTCCTCCATGATTTTCAAGCTTTTCAGCTCAGTATGGAAAAACTGTTCGCAAGAGATTCACAGGGGCAAGCCTTGGACAATGAGCTTCTTTCGTTGCGACAAGGTAATCAAGACCTTTTGGCTTATATTGCGTCTTTCAACAGACTGATAGTGGAAACTCAATGGCCTGAGGACAAAAGGATTACGCTGTTTTATAGAGGTCTACGTGGAGAGCTCAAAGATGTGTTAGCCCAAGTAGTGAATCCCCCACAAGATTGTTCGGACTATATAGACTTAGTCGTTCAAATAGATCACAGACTGCAGAACAGGAAGGCCGATCGTTCCAAGTTTGATGCTCGAGTATTTTCCAAACCGCCAACTCCTTCCAAAGGAGTAGACTCCGGGGAACCCATGCAAATAGGGGGTCTGAAAGGTCCTCTAACACAAAAGGAGCGGGAAAGGAGAAAACAGTTGCAATTATGCCTCTATTGCGGAAACTCAGGGCACTTTCTTCGAGACTGTCCGGTGAAACCTGCCAAGAAGGCAGTAGGAGCTGCAGTTACCAAAGTTACAAACTCTGAGCAGGGAAACGACCTCGCCCGACAAGAATATAGGTCCTCTTGCCGAGCGTGAAAACCAGTCCGTGACCTCGCATTTCGTGATACCTATGGTCCTCATTAGCCCTGATAATCCGGATCGATTACATGCAATTGAAGCTTACGTCGACAGCGGTGCCATCGGCAATTATGTGGATCATGAAATGGTTTTGAGGATGAATCTAACTCTTTGTCCCAAGGCTGTAAAGGACGTCATTACTACGGTGGATGGTACGGAGATAGCCTCCGGGCCAGTAACGCATACCACTCAAGAGGTGACGCTAGTAAGTCAAGATGGACACCATGAGAAGATCGTGTTCGATGTGATCAAGGCCCCTCAGTTTAAGATTATTCTAGGAATACCTTGGTTAGAGAAACACAATCCTCTGATCGATTGGCGAGCAAGAACGGTCCAGTTTCCAGAATGTGTCTCTACTTGTCACCCTCCACCTGGGGTTGCACTGGCAGCAATTTCTTCAGAGACTCCCCAGTTACCTCCCGAATACCTAGAATACCAAGATGTTTTCCGGAAGGATCAGGCTAACTCTCTACCTCCTCATAGGTCTTATGACTGCCAGATAGACCTGATACCTGGATCTACTCCTCCTTGTAGTAGAATTTATGCTCTCACCGAGCCTGAGAACCTTCACCTTCGACAATACCTGGATCAATACCTGGCAAATGGGTTTATTCGTCCTTCCAAGTCCCCTGCTTCTTCAGCTTTGTTCTTCGTTCCAAAAAAGGAAGGAGACCTTAGAACTTGTATAGATTATCGCTCCCTGAACCAGATCACTGTTAAGAATAGATATCCGTTACCTTTGATCCCTGAACTCCTGGACCAAGTCAGAAAAGCATGCATATATACAAAGCTGGATCTTAGAGGAGCTTACCACTTGGTACGAGTAAAAGAGGGCGATGAATGGAAGACGGCCTTCCGCACCAAGTATGGGCTATTTGAATATCAGGTCATGCCCTTCGGACTTTGCAATGCCCCGGCCGCCTTTCAATATTTTATGAACGATGTCCTCAGAGAGCTCATAGATGTGTGTGTTGTTGTTTACATTGACGACATCCTCGTTTATTCTTCATCGGAATCTGAACATCGGAAACACGTGAAAATGGTCCTCGAAAGATTGCGTCAACACAAACATTTCGCTAAGTTGGAAAAATGTGTTTTCAACGTGACTGAAGTTGAATTCTTGGGATTCATATTATCACCTGGCGGAGTGCGTATGGATTCAAAGAAGGTCGATGCAGTTCTCAAATGGCCATCACCATCCTCCGTAAAAGGTGTGCAAAGCATGTTAGGCTTCGCTAACTTTTACCGCAGGTTTATCCCCGAATTCTCTCGAATAGTCCAGCCCATCACTGCCTTGTTAAAGAAAAACAAATGTTTTGAATGGTCTACCGAGGCGGAACAAGCTTTCCCGGATTTGAAGACTAAATTTATCGCTGCACCAATCTTAAAACACCCTCGCCCCGAACTCCCCTACATCGTTGAAACTGATGCTTCAAGCCTTGCCATGGGGGCAGTTCTATCACAAAAGGACCCGGTAACCAATCAGTTGCATCCCGTGGCATTTTGGTCCCGCAAATTCTCGCCTCCTGAAATCAATTACACGATTACTGACAAGGAACTTCTGACTATCAAGTCTGCCTTTAAGGCTTGGCGGCATTATCTGCTGGGGGCCCGACACACCGTTACTGTGATTACGGATCACCGAAACCTGCAATATTTGAAAACCGCAAACGCCCAATCCTCTAGACAACTCCGTTGGGCATTATTCTTTGCTGAGTTTGACTTCATAATTACCTATCGACCTGGTACAAAGAACGGTAAAGCTGATGCCCTTTCTCGGATGGGAGTGGAAGAACACTTGATCAACCCTAAATCTGTACCAATCATTCCCGAACAAAGAATTCTGGGTGTAATCGCCACAGAATCCATAGAGGAAGTTAAGGATAAAGCCAGGCAACTTGTGACTCCAGCAGACATACAGTATTGGCATCTGCAGGGAAAGGACTTTGCAGTAAAGGACAACTTATTGTATTTCCAAGAACGATTATACCTACCCAGCACAGATTTACAGAAAAAAGTAATCTCTTGTTATCACGATTCTTTAATGGAAGGACATCCCGGCATGGCCAAGACCTCAGAAAAGATCAAGCGCTACTTCTGGTGGCCGTCTTGGAAAAAAGATATCAGAGACTTTATCATGTCCTGTGGAGTATGGCCCAAAACAAGAGTCAAAAGGAAAGCCCAGCAGGCCTCTTACGCCCTATTGACATCCCACCTCGCCCTTGGCATACGCTTTCTATGGACTTCATCACCGATCTACCTCCATGCTCCGGATACAATACGATTCTAGTAATCGTGGACTTATTCTCCAAGATGGCGCATTTCATTCCACTCAAAGGCTTGCCAACAGCAGCAACTCTGGCCCGAGAATTTCTCGAAAACATCGTCGGACTGCACGGTTTTCCTTCGGTTCTAATTTCGGATCGAGGTAGTCAATTTATTTCTCATTTTTGGCGAAGTTGCTGTCGGTCGGCTCAAATTGATGTGAGACTATCGACCAGTCACCACCCTCAGACCGACGGACAAACCGAGAGGACCAATCAAACTCTGGAACAGTATTTACGCTGCATGCTGCAACAAACTGAAAAAACTTGGAAAGACATCCTTTGGATAGCCGAATATGCCTACAATAACTCTGTCCATTCGGGAACTGGGAAAACCCCGTTTTTTCTTTTGTACGGCAGTCACCCTCGAACCTCGGAGTTGGATCCCCTCCAAGATCTTGAAACACCAGCAGTAGACTACCTGCATTCTACAATCACCCAAGCCTTTAAGGAAGCTGTTTCTCACCTTCAAAGGGCTAAAGAACAATACAAGAAAGGAGCAGATCAACATCGGAAGGAAGCCCCTCAACATCAAGTAGGGGATCAAGTCTGGTTATCCACCAAATATCTACCTCTAAAAGGGCCACGCACATTCAACCCAAGATACCTTGGTCCCTATTCCATCACTACCATAGCAAACCCAGTAGCGGTCAAGTTGGACTTGCCCCCGCACATGAAGATACATCCGGTCTTTCATGTCTCTCTATTAAAACCCGTGCAACCTCAAACCCGACTAACTAAATCTCCAAAACCTATCCTAGTTGATGGAGAACTCGAGTTTGAAGTCAAAAGCATTCTGGACTCCAAGATCTCCAAATCTAAACTATTTTACCTAATTGACTGGAAAGGCTACGGCCCACAAGAGAGAGCCTGGGAACCTGCTGAATATGTCCATGCTCCTCGCCTAATCAAAAGATTTCACCGAACATTTCCTGACAAGCCAAAACCCCCGGAGAAGCCCGGTTTGGGAGGGGCCTTGAGGGGGGGTACTGTCATGATCTCTGCTTCCAAAAGGTCAGGGTTTTCCCAACTCCCTTGGAAGCAGATCCATAACCCAGGTTCCGAGTGCCAACCAGTCCCAATTGGGACCTTTTGGACCCAGTCCTGGCGCCAGTGGCACCAGGCTCATAAATATGCCCAGTCCCAGCGCTGGAAGCGCCGGGCTCATAATGCTTGGGTGGACTTACCTGCAGCAGACCATGCTGCTTACCTGCCTGCCAGTTGAGCCTCTGATCCTCTTCTGTTTGGAACTACTTTTCCTGTTGGGTGGGGCAGGAGCCACTCCCTAGATTCAGAACACTGGAACTCTTCTGGAAAGCAGGAACTCTTTTCTTACCTAGGCGTGGCTGTGGAAGGAGACACCTAAGCACTACAGGAGGCTATTTAAACCACACCCGATGGATGAATCTTGCTTTGCGTTATTCTGCATCCTCTGCAGCAGAACGCTCATCGTGTCTTCTGCATCTGATCCTGGGCCTAAGGAAAAAGGCTTACCATCCTGAATCCAGTCTTCAGCAACACCTATAAAGACAAGAAAGAACAGGTTAGCATTACGGTCTTCAGTGACAGCTCTTCACTTACCTGGTCCATCGGCTGTCACCAACGCCTCGCGCTGCATTCCGGCATCTGAAAGACAAAGGCTTATCTACTCTTCGTGCGCTCCGGAGGTCTTCACACTGCATTCCGGCATCTGAAAGAAAAAAGCTTACCAACTTTTCGCACGCTCCGGAGGCCTTCGGCGCTGCATCCCGCATCTGAAAGACAAAACAAGGTGCGTTTAAAGACATTGGGGAACTTTAATACTCACGTGCCATTACTCCTTTCCACATCTAACCCAGTGGGTATTCCGGCACCCTGCAGCCGCTCTGAACTTGTACCTGCAAAATAAAAAGACAGTTAGAGCGCATCGTGAAGCAGGCAACAAGCACTTACTTACGTGCTTCCAGGCGCTTCTATTCATCACACGGGCTCCATCTTCAACTCACTTCAGCCCGTCATCCGCCATCGCCGGAACCCTGCAAAACAAGAAACATCATTACTAAAGACTTTAAAGACAGAATTACTCGAAACTTACCGTTCGTGCAGTAAACGACGGACAGCAGTCCTCTGAAGTCAAGAGGCCTGCTCCCCTTATCCAGTGAAGAAACTGGTTACAGCACCCTGCCCCGAGGCAGATGGAGAGCACGGCGTTCACTTACCTATGGTGAGAGCGTTAATCTTTGGGGTTCTACAGGAGAAGAGAAAGGGAAGAAGAGAGAGACATTCAATAACCCAGTTCCTTAATCCCATATTTTCTATCTGCAGACATCTTACCCTTCGAGTCAGACATACAGTGCACGGAGGTCCAGCCCAAAGAGCCAGCCGTGTGTTACACATCACCTTTGAAGATACGGTATACGCCCAGTCAAGACCGGCGCCTCTACGGGAATCAGGTGAGCGTTACAGCAATATATATTATGGGTTACTATGATTCCTGTTTATACTTACAGTTCACTGTAAATTAAGATTGGACCATCAGGGTTCTGGTCATCCGGATTGGGTCTACCGGCAGCAGGGCACCTCTGGCAAGATGGTGAGCGGGGCAGTTCTGGTCAATTTGACTGGCACCTCAGACTGGATTTGGGTAGGCCCTTCTGGTCACTGGACACGGTAGATTAGCAGGATAGCTAGTTCAGTAGGAAAGCATGGATGGTAGTGAGACAGACTGGATCAGAATGAATTCCTGAAGTTCTTTTGGGATGGACAAGATGAAAAATTCAGGAACAAGATGAAAAAGTCAGGAACACATTGCTGCGTGGAAATCAGGATGGAGTCAGGAATCAGTGTGTGTCTATGTGTGGTGAAGTTCCTATATGTATCATGCCAAGTGACATCACAAACTTTATGGTAGGGGCAGAATTTCAAACCACACCCACACGGCTGTGAGTGGTCAAAGGCACTTGCCTTGTTCTGGTTGGCAGTCAGAAAAGTGATGTGATGTGATTTGGGAACTCCCACACAATTTAACTGTCCCAAAAAATTACATTTCTATAATTATGCCCTCTTCTAAAATCGGACACATATATTACATATTTTGTGGGTTATCTGGGCATCTTACTCCCATTTCAGTAAGAGCTGTCTTTGTCGTTCTGAGGAATTTCGTCCATTTTAATTGTAACAGTTTGGCCTAACAATTTCTAATTCAGTACATATCTGGGCGATTACCCCTAGGACGCGGGTATACAATATTATATTTGCAGCCTCAATAGTTTTGCCACAATTACTAATTTCATGTAACTTTGGTTCCTTACATAGTACAAGGTTCACTAACGTCTCCACAGAAAGAGCATAAAATTAGATTTACAACTACCAATTTTTAGATTTGTCGTCCTTCATGTTGCAAAGTTAAAGGTTTTCAAGACTTAACATGTAGGCATTTTAAACAACAGATTTCTTTAGCAGTTTTTTTCTCTCCTTTCAACAGACAACAGCTGTCAAATCCCTTTCACCAGGGTGGGGTGTAGAGGGAAGTTTCCTGCCCCTCCCCAGAAGGGATCAGTGCTCAGCCTGCCATTGTCCTTGGCTCAGCCCAAGACAAATGTCTAATGAGGTCTTTGTTCTAAATATGTGAGAACCTCCAGCATCAATTAAGCCTTCCTGGTAGCAGCAGAGTGTCAACATGAAGTGTCACCTTTCCCAGGCGGGGCACTGTCAAGTCAGAATTAACTAGTTAACTCCAAACTTTAATATTCACCTAAAATCTTTCATTTAAAATATATAAAATGAACAGAGTTTATAGGGGATTTTGACAATTAAAGGCATAAAGCCCTTCACAAAAACATACTTTTAAACAGGCAAATGTTGCACTTCTTTATGGAGAAAGCACCTTTAAACTGAGTCTTTTACATCAAAGTTTCCTTTGCAGCATACACATCTATTCAGCACCCTTTTTGTCCTTGAGTGCTGGAATTTCTTTGCAGCCCGGAAGTGAGCATTCAGCCTTTGCTTGGAGTTTCTCTGCACAGATGAAATTGTTATATGTTGCCACTTTTAGCCACATTTCTCCTGTGGAACTTCAAATAAATGTTGCTGTGTTGCCTTTTTCATGAAATACATTTCTTAGCTGCTGTCAGTCAGTGAGGTCCGATTTCTCTGAGCCACCTGGAGGATCTGTAATTTCAGCACACTTTTAATTGCAATGGTTCACTTGGAAAATGACTGAATTTAGTGCCAAAGCAGCACTTTGAGCACTTTGAAGGTTGCAATTGGTTGGGGAAGCTGCATTTTTTAAAGCCATTTCTGGTTTTTAGCCCAATTCTGTGACCTTGCTTCATGTTACATGTAACAGCACCCACTGGCTTTCACCTGCAGTGAGTTCTGTTTTACCCCAACTGTGTGTGTGGCAGAGGTGTGCAGCCTTTTGCGATGGTGAACCATGGCAGTTTTGCAGATTTTTGCGTGCACAGGGGTGAGCACATCCATTTTTTGCTGTTTCTTTCCCCATTAGCAAAGGGGTGTAGTGGGGTGCTCCAGCGTGGGTAAATATATCCCACAAAGCTTCATTGGAGTTTCTCAATTTTTGGCTCACTGGGTTCCGGATGATTATCCTGGTCTCGCTGCTTTCAAGATGATGGCTAATACTTATACACAAGCCAAAGCTGATGGCTTTGCCAATGCTTAACACTTATCATGTTTCCTTTATCAAAGAGGCCCAATACATAATGTCATGCCACTGAAAGAATAATACCATTAATCATGCTTGCTTTATCAAATGTACCCAATACAATGTCATGCCACAGTAAGAAATGGCTAGTCTGGTTGCATAAACATGCCAGTATAGCTAGATACATAATAGCACTTATCATGCATCCTTTATCAAAGATGCCCAGTAAAAAATGCCATGCCTGCCCCTGTGTGCCCCAGCGCCTCATACACACCCAAAGTGATGATGTGTACATGCGCGGCACTGGTGGGCCTAAGAGACAGGCATGTAATTTTTTACTAGGCATATATCATAGATACCCAGTGAAAACAAGCATTGGCAATGCCAATAGTTTTGGCGTTTACTGATATTCTTTGCATGTTGCTTTTATAGGCACATGGGTGCAAGGAGAGAAAGCAAAGTTTTAAAGAAGGATGCAATAAGGGGTGCAGAATAAGAAGGGGAATAGAGCAAGGGAGGAAGTCATTGATAGTTGATGCCATTGATGATGAACACAAGGCGATATGAGCAAGAATGGGTCAGAGTCGGAGTGTAAGAAATAAAGAGAGAGTATGAGAGGTATGATGATAGGGGATAGGGAGAGGGGGTAATGTGGATGCAGGAATAGAGGGGGTAGAATGGGGTAAGGTGTAGGGTGGGTGGAGCAAGAGAGAGGTGGTACAGTGCTATATTAAGGGATTTCACCAAAGAACTAAGGTACACACAGAAACTGTGGGTATGCAAAACTGACCGGGGAACACCCACTTTTAAGTGCTGCTAGGTACCTTTGCAGAGGGGTAAGAAAATCATTGATAATCTGCAAATCCTTAAAGGAAAAAGAGTGAGAGTGAATACAAGTGGTAAGGGAAAGAGGAGAGAGATAAGGAATAAGCAAACAACAATACACTATGCTCAAAGAAAACCGAGGCCTGTTACAAAAATGTATGCCAAGATCACTCTAAAAAGTCCAGTCACAATAATTTGTAGAAATTAAAGCAACAATTCATTTGAATGTGCATGTTAAAAAGCATTGGCTTGTTTGTTTGACTATCTATGCTCCAAAACTAAACAGGGAGGAGAGTGCAACATTTTGAAGGAGGATGTAATAAGGGTTGCAGTTGTGCAATAGAATGAGAATGAGGATAGAGCAAGGGAGGAAGCCATTGATAGAGGGTGCCATGTATGATGAGCAAGAGAAATTATGAGAGTGAGAGGATAGGAAATAAAGTGAGGGTGCGAGAGGAAGGATGAGAGGGGATAGGGAGAGGGGTTAAGGTGGGAAGTTGGAGGTAGGTCTGGTAGGCATAGTGGGGTGGGGTAGGGTAGGTGGGAGATCAAAGGGTGTAGAGTGGTTCGGGCTAGAGAGACAGGTGGTAGGGTGTGTGGTGGGTTAGAGAGAGAGAGAATGTAGGGTTGAGTAGAGAAAGAGGCGGTAGGATGGGTGGGGATATAGAGAGAGGGGTTTACGTTGATGGGGTAGAGAGAGGGGGTGGGTGGAGGTGGAGGTGGAGGGGGCAGGGTTGGTTGTTTCGAGAAGAGAGGGTGAGTTTACGGTGGGCGGGCATAGTGACTTCAAGGTTCGAGAGATATCAGAGGGGGCACTAGTCATTTAGCAAACTTGGAGCCCAAAATCTTAAATTGTGCAGCAGTGACAGTGCCACTAATATTTGCGAATGACTTTTTATAGGGAAAGGGATCAGTCTGCAGCATGCCAGATGTCTTGCCCTACAACTTCGAGCAGCCCTATCCAGTATATTCAATGGTGAGACGTCATGGGAGTAGTAGGGCAAACATCGGGTGAACCACAAGTTGCCTACCCTACAGCAAGGGATAGGGATGGCCCCAAAGGATAAGAGGAAGAAAATATTGCATCTAAAAATAAAGAAAAAGAGAAGCGTGGATTCTGGCAGAAACAGACCATTACATCTGAGATCAGGAGTGGGGAAGTCGATCAAATCACTTAAAACGGAAAGACTGGTCAAACATTCAGAAACCAGAGGGCTACAAGAAGCATGAAGCCTGATTTTTCCATTGTAAAGTGGATCTTAGTGGTTTCTCCAACGGGGTGAAAAGGAGAGTACATAAAGTTGTTTTGATGGACATGGTCAGTTTAGCCACCAGTAAAGCTTTTTAAACTGCTGCACTTGCAAGCAGATTTTTAGGCTAGCGCGAAGGCAGACTGCGTGAAAGGCTAGGAAGTACCTACAAAGTGATACAGAGCAAGCAAGAGAAAGAAAGACAGAGAGAAAACATGAGAGAGAGAAGTCCAAGAGGGAGAGAGACACACACATTGGGACAAATGCACACACAGGAATAAGTTGAGAGAAAGAGGGAGAGAGCAATACATTGATATAGAGACAAGGAGACAGAATTATAGAGTGACAGGTGGAAAGAAAATCAAAAAGAGAGACCAACAGAGAGAAGGAGGGTGAAAGTAAAAGGGAAAGAAGAGATCGAAAGAGACTGATCGAAAGAAAGAAAGAAAGAAAGAATGAGCGAGAGGAACCATATAGAAAAAGGAAGAAAAAATAGAAGCCAGGGTGTAACAGGCAGAAAGAGATATAGAAGCAGAAATAGCAGCAAGAGAGAGACAGCATGGGAGAGTTTTGAGGAAAATAAAATCTCTAAATCAGCAGAACATAAAGGAAATAAAGAGTGTCCAACCGTTGAACAAGAGCAAACAGGCAGGCATTAGACACCAAATAAATAGGGCTGCACTATTGAAGCAATACATAAATACTATATAAAAATGTCCTGCAAGCCACTTTTGTGTAGACCCATTACCCGTGTCAGGTTTAGGAGCTGCAGGGAATTTCATTCCATTAGCCCGCTCCCCTCCACAAGCCTACTCTTTTGCAGGTGGACAGCCCTACAGACTCGATCCGTAAGCCACTCCCGCTACCCCCACCTCTACCATTTTCTTGTGCGTGAGAAACCCCAGCAGTCACCAATCTCCCACTAGGCGTTGCTCATTCACCCCGAAGTACCCGCCCCTTGCTATCTGTGTCCTGGATCGGACAGTCCAATAGGGTAATAGGGCAATGCCCTAACCAAAATTGAAAAATGCTATTGTGGGCACGTTTTGGGGGCAACGTGGGCCAGTTTGTTGGCCAATGTGGGCCAGTTTGATGAGTTACTTCACTTTGCGGCTGGTAGCTTGAACCAATGTTGCTGAATACATATTCTTTAAAATGCACAATTTGCATTGCATTTTATCAAAAAACTCCCGCTTGGGTACTATTCAAACACTCTGTCCCAAAAGGAATGAATTGACATTTGCATCTGTGGGCCACTTTTTCATGTGGGCCACTTTTTCATGTGGGCCACTTTTTCATTAGTGCCCAAGACAATTTTATGCCCCAGCCCGACCCTTCCATTGCCCTCACTACCTAGGAAATCCCACCTGTCCCCATCACCGGCCCAACTCCTTACCACATGCAGCTCCGCCGTTCTCCAAGACACGGGTTAAAAAAAATAGTTTGTTGGGAAAAAGGTTGAAAGAAAAATGGGCACGTTGCTTTCAGTGCTTCTTCTTTCTTTCATCCAGTATATTGATAATATCCGGAGTGTAACATTAGAATCCCAGGTCCCAATTAGGATCCAGATATCATGAATAATATCTACCAGTGTAGCCATGGAACCTGGCGATTCTTAGGATTCTAATTGCCAATATGGGTGCTTCCTCTTCCAGTGCACTCTCTCCATGCTCCCTTCTTGGGGCTCGATTCATGGAAATATTTGTGTGTAAAATGGGGGATTTGCGCGCCATTCTGCACGCAAATCCCCATTCCTCAATTCACGGAATGGACTGCACAGGACTTTTCCTGGACTCACGTGAAATACATGCAGACTCAGCACGTCTCTGCGAGCTGTTGAGCACCTTGCATGATACAGCATGCAGAGTGTGGGCATGGCTTGCGCAGAGGGCTGGGAAGGGGGCGGAAACCAGAAAATGGGTAAGAACTTGTAAAAAAGTGGGCGTTCCGAGGGATGGCCCGCAGGCAATCCCTTGCACGCCCACAATTGCGCCGAACAAACTGTATTCATGGAACCACCCAAGCAGCCTCTTGGCATAGTAATAGCCACGCAAATCACTCCATCTCTACGCCACCCAAAGGCAGGCGCAAGTATGCTTGTGTGAAGGAATTGCAGCGCAGAGGTGGGTTTGCATGTCAGATCAGGGGTACGTGCACACAACCGGGTGTCCCGATCTATCTCAAAGGTGCACGCATGCTGTTTAACGGGGTGCAGAAACGGTTTACAGGGGTTCGCACGCAGATTACCCAAGAAAATACCAAGTTACAATTTTTCATACGCATGTTGTTGGGGTGCCGTCAACAGTTACGGGCGACCCTACGCAGGGTCCTCAAGATGCAGGCATGCTTGCGGGGGACGCCGGGCACTGTTTGAAGGGTGTGTGTATTATTTAGCTGTTCTGGCTGTTTTTGCTTTGCGTGGGGGCATGTCGGGGCGTTCCAGGCACGACTTGCAAATATGGTTACTTTGCACAGGGAATTCCATGAATTTCTCGGGTGTGCCTTTTTTATTCTGCGAGCAGGCTCGTGCAGTGTCCTTCTCGGCGTGCAGCCCTTGTGGGATTTATGCGCACATTTCCATGAATCGGGCCCTTAATGTCCACAGCCTCAATGGGTATAGTGTGCTTGTCAATGTCGGTGGATGGCTCTCAAGTAAAGGAATGTATCTTCCACAGCACTTAGAAGATTAAAGAATGAGGGCTGATTCACAGAAGCATTTTACAATGGCACACTCCGATAGGAAAAGGCTCTGTGAATCAAGCCCTAGACATGAAGCACTATATAAGGAAAACATTATTATTAGGATTATTATTATTATCCCTACAGTTTCCACCCACGTTGTGCAGCCTGGTTCAAAATGGAAGCCTACACCACTACCATCTGTGCCCCATGTTTGAGATGCTCTGCACTAGTGCACTACATGTTCTTTGTAAAATGGTCTGCACTTCTGAGAGCTAAGTCTGCACAGTCTTTGCAGGCATCCAATACCTACAGAAATGAAATATCCCAACCAAATAATACACAATTTTTGTGGGGAGTGGGCATTTTACCCTATTCTCTCATCTTTTCGAGAAGGATCTGTGTTGAGCAAAATGAAAAAATAAATATGTTCCTCCTTGATACTGGCAAGTATGGCATATTCAACGTGTGCAGGAATCGGGCCCTTCAGCACTTAAGCTCCTACCCACGAGTAGCCCATCTCCCCAATGGCCAGTACTTGCTGTGCTGTTGTGTTTAAATTCTTTGTGTGTGGCACAGATGTGAATATGTACTTCACTTACAGGTAGGGTACATTACCGATATTAAAATGATAATAAACGATAGCACAGGAGGGTAGCTCTGTGGCAACGCTTGGGTCTTGGAAGCAAGATCACCCTGAGCAAACACAGGTTCAAATCCCGGATCTGCGCTTGAAAAAAAAAAAAGAAAAAGAGCGCGTTAACCTGCGCTTCCACAATGAAACTAGCGCCTAGATGCCTACGGGTTATGTGCAGCTGCAAATAGAAATGCGTGTTGTTTTGAAACTGCAGTTTCTGCCTAGTTTTAGTGCTGTAAAGATCGCTTTTGATGGACACTGAAACTAGCGACTAGCGCTTAAATGCATTTTTCTAGTTCCTAATGAAATGGTGCTGGGAAAAGAGGCTGAGTTGCCTCTGATCTGATCCTCCAAACACCGATTACAGATGGAAGCGAACTTTTGCAGCCCGTTCTGTTGTGATGGAAAGATTTAACAAACGCGACGCCTATTCAGTGACCGTGTTGGAAACAGGGGTCGGGCCGGGGTTTCATCGCACGATTTGCTGCATTTTGTGGATAATTGGTGCTGGCTCTTGAGGTCTGCTCAAGCCTGTATAACTGCGAGATTTCATAAGCAGCCCCCACCTCCGGGGGGAGCAGCGAGCAGCACTCCCACTGTGAATCTCAAGCTGGAGCTGGGGCCACCTCCAACCCCACACAAGTAGATGTGCAGCAGCAGCACAAAGCTGCAGGAAAGCACAGAGAAGGGCGCCATGACTAGGAGGCTGCGGTGCAGCGCCAGGCGGACCAGAGTGGGGACTGGCTGCTACTCGACTCGGACGTGGGAAGGAGTGTTTTTCACCATTCTTACCGTTGATTTCCTTGTGCTTCAAAACAAGCAAAACCGAATCCATGCTGCACTGCAACAAAATGTACTGGAGTCGGTGGAGGTGTTAGGTCTCTGAGGTGGGATTGTTTGATGGCATGACCGGCTGCAGGAACGTTGGGGTTTTTGTGCGTGTTTGACTTCAATGTGATGGCAGAGGGCCTGTATGGTGTCTGTTGGGTTGGATTGGGTGAGGTTTCTGCTGGGAAAGCCATGATAGAGAATGCAGCGTGAACATCAGCGAGAGCTGCTGGGGCAATGTTAGTGTGGCTATGTACGCTCATCTGATTCCAAAGGGGGATGGGGTGTTCTAGCCGCATCATTGAATGGTGGTGAGTGAGGGTGCTCACCAATACGCATTCCGGCAGGAACAGGGTGGGAGGGGGTATACCAAAAGGACATGCAGATAGAGTTGAGAGCCTTAGGCAAGGGGGAGCTGACAACGTAGATAGATAGGTCTGGCTGACCTTCATTACATGTGATGTTGCAGACCGCCAAGGGCGCTAGATTGGTGGCTGGGTCTGGCGGGTTGCAACAGATAACATAAGAGTGCGTTGGCCTTAACCATCCGAATCGCTGTTGCTGAACGGGCTAAGCTCAGCAGAGCATTGTGTGTGGCTGGGGTACTCGGTTTCATGGTGGTGGCCATCTTCAGCATTGCAGCCTCCAGGCTGTGATTCATGGAGCTCTGGGGCAGTGGGTGGCTGGAAGGGCCCATGGGATTCTTGGAGCACTCAGTGGCAGAAAAGAGTGTTGGCCTTTTCTTCCGGCCTTAGCTGAAGGCCAGCTTCACCATCCAGCTCAGTGTTGCTGTTTCCTTTTGTCCCTTGATTGCCCAAACCTGAACGGGCTAAGCTCAGCGGAGCATTGTGGGTACCTGGGGTACTCGGTTTCATGACGGCGGCCATCTTCAGCGTTGTAGCCTCCAGGCTGTGATTCATGGTTCTGGGGGTCAATGGGTGGCTGGAAGTGCCCCTGGGGGGCGCGGAGCTCTCAGTGGCAGAAGACAGCGTTGGCCTTTTCTTCCGGCCTTCGCCGCCAGCCGTCTTTATATAGATCCTTGATTGGACATTCCTTTATTGTGGCTGTTATACTCTTGCAGTTTGGGGTGCTATTGTCTCACCTGTACACCCCTCTTAAGAGTATAGCCTGCCCTTGGCACATGTTACCATAAACGTCAAAGGAAGTATATCTCTTAATTGTTGCTTTTTCACCTGTATAATTGGGATCACTCTTGTTTTGTAGATGTGTGAGGCCTGGGTAAGCAGTTTAGCCACTATTCATCCTTGTACTCCTGCAGGGCAGAATTCATGTAATCACATATATCCTAATTCAAAATTATTCCCGGCATATTTGGTCTTTGCTCCGGCTTCCTCTTTAAAGGGCCCAGGTTTGCATAATTTGAAACCTCAAATAAATGAATGCATGAAATAAAATGAATCACCAGGTTTCTGAGTGGTTACCCAGTGCATGCCAATGGAGATAATAAACATCATAACTGCAATTATTATTTGCATGATATGGGAAACAAAAAGACACCCTGTGCTATGTTGTTGTTTAATGACACCAAATA
This sequence comes from Ambystoma mexicanum, assembly GCF_040938575.1. Classification (NCBI taxonomy): domain Eukaryota; kingdom Metazoa; phylum Chordata; class Amphibia; order Caudata; family Ambystomatidae; genus Ambystoma; species Ambystoma mexicanum. Next base: position 1,029,048,362 of record NC_090936.1, read on the forward strand.
TTAGAGGCGACCCTTGCACTGTTTTAGTATTCATTTTTGAAAGGGCATGAATACCCAACTGAGCAGCATTATAAACATCAATGCAATTCTGTGTTGCTCTAGAAACATTTATAATTGGAGTTGTGCAATTGTTATCCCCAAAGGTTAATGTGGCGCTGTTGAGGTGTGGGACTGCTATCTGCATAAAATTAGTCACACTGTGTGGCATTGTAGTCACTATCCACCACAGGAGGCTCCTGTTTATTGTATAGAACATTCTCTATTTTATAGAAATGCCCTGACTTGCTGGAATTGAGGAATAGTTAGGTCTAGCTGGAGCACGCTTTTCTCCCTGTCAAAGAGAGCTACTGCAGATTCATTCAAGTGAGGCTCTGCTGTCAGAGAGCTGTAAAGTTATTCTCAGCCCATGTATCCAGCTCAAAACCCTGTAAAAGCCGTGGCCTTTTTTATGGGCCAGAGGTGCTGTTTAAAAGGACTTTCTATGTTTCCAGGATGCATGTACATTTTTTTCACTTTGATGCTGCATTTGGAACGGTCTATGGTAGGTTTGTTGAATGATTGTACAGTCAAGGGCCATTCATGTTTAATAGGTAGTACTGTGCAGACTGGCATTAGTAATGTAACTGCAACAAAGCTACACTTCATCACTTTCTTTTCAGGTGAAATATACGGCTATGCATCTGTGCTTCATTATTATGCACTGTCTTTTACAGGGTATTCCTTTTTTGTCAACCTATGTGCAGCATGTATATGTATTCTGCTTATCTATCTATCTATCTATCTATCTATCTATCTATCTATCTATCTATCTATCTATCTATCTATCTATCTTTGCTTATAAAGCACCAAAGCCGTCAGGCATCCAGGTGCTAAGACAGAAAAACAAAAGCTACAGAACAAAAACTCCAAGGTTCTTTTGAACAAACAGCTTGGTCTTCATAGGTTTCCTGAAAGTAAAGTGATGTTCTTCCTTCTGGAGTGATTCAGGAAGCTCGTTCCAAGCCTGCGCCACCCAAACAGGAAAGGAACGACCATTTCTCCAGGCTCTTTTAAATGTAATTTTTGTTAAGGGAAGCATCGACAAATACTGATAGGTTTTGGTGACCACATACTGATGTAACATTTCCAAAGGTCCACCCAAATCTGGGACAACTGATAACACTAAAGGGGGATACCTGTAACAAAAAAGAGCAGCATGCAATCACCTGAAAAATAGCATAATGGTTTTTGCATGCACAGGTCCAGATAAACATAGCATTGTGAATCTATGCATCTTTATTTTGCAGAGGCTTTGGTAGTGCATTACTATTTTTTAAAATTAGGTGCTGTTATTTGTATTGGTAAAAGCAGCTGAATGGTCCATTATGCATGTCTATACACTGACAGATAGTTAGTGAGGAGGCCATGCTGATGTATCTGGGTAAGCCACCATTTTCATCTTCACACCATGCCGTTGTGCACTACTTTGGAGTCTGACACCAGCGCCTGAGGTACAAGAGTGCACAATGACAAGCTTTAATATGTAGCATTGTGCAGCTGACTCCATGGGTGGTTGTTGGATGGTGTTTTGAAGTATGCCACCAAGCAGCTGGTCCTACAGCAGGCCAGCGCCACACATGGTGGCACTCTGTAGTCTTACACAAGTAATGCATCCACAGCCACACTAGCCTTATGTGACCTTTTACCACGTGAAGCAAAGGGCTATGACCCTATAGTTAATTTGTCCCACCCTTTTCACCAGCCAGTTAGTCCACTCCTGCAGGTCTGTAATAGGCAGTGTTGTGCACTTGGGTACCAACAATGACTGTAAGGGTGCACCACCGCAAGATACTATGTGGTCCGTGGATAAATATAGGATGTAGACCCAAATAGAACTTATGCCACTGTTTTGCTGGACATGAGGAGCAATTTGGTTGTGGGCCAGTGCTTCCTGATTTGTCACAGGCTTTTGCACTAGCCTGATTGCCGTCCTTTTTAATTGGTCAGTTGTGGAACTGATCTCCTCTTTGTGTTGCTTGGAAAGCACCAATTATTTATTAAGGGTGTATTTGTTAATGCTTAGACAATTCTCGTTCAATCCTTTACTGTCCGCACATATGTCAGGGCACTTAACTGTGTCAGCACATACAATACATACTAGACACAAATGTGAATCATAAACCACAAAAGTTGGCCCCTTAAACACCTCCTCTACACAATTAGTCAAGGGACTCTAGCAATGATAGCCCTCACAAGCATGATTACTCTGCATTGCATTGCATTGCATTGTGTTCACATACTGTGCAATATGAAATGACAATTTTTCAAAATGTTATTTTTTTCCAGATGGTATTTCTTGTTTTACTCATAGCAGCACAGTCATCACTCTAGGCCATCCTAACACACCGGGGTGTTTAACAGCACCCTCACAGATGCAGAACACTTTCAGCATGTGGTTGATAGCAGAGTGACTCTCACCTGCTCAGGTTGAAAACTTAACAGGAAAGTGTGGGTAGGCCAATTTGTAAACCAAAGTTCCCCTCCTGCACCCTTGTCACTGCCCTTTGGGTATCTATTGTTTGGCAGGGCAGCAGATCGATAGCCTCACTCTTTAATACGCGCTTTGGGGGAGTTTTTGATGAAAGAAAATCCATTAAGCCCTTTGCCCTGCGTACTCAGCTCATTATATTGAAAGAGATACGTCCATTTCTAGACACCTCCCCCACTCAGGAAAGGGAGCGAGCTAACAGCCACTGCAGCCTCACCTTCCCACACCCCTACCTCAAAGGAATTTGATAATTTCAGGAAAGAAATGCATGGACTTATAATAGAGAAACTCTTGATACAGATAATGTTTGCTTTCTTCAAATTAAATTCTCAACAGTGGTGTACCATACTGGCTGACCTATTCACAAACCGCTTTTGGCCGAAGGGGGTCCTTGAAGTCATGGTTGGGCAAACATGTACCAATTTCTGAAAACAGCTATTTCCAAACTTTGTAAATTTAGGTGGTAAATACTTTTGGAAACCGCCCGCAGGACAAAAAGGCTTATCCTATAAATGTGCAAAACCAGACCTATATCCATGCCATGTGTTATTTTTTAACAATCACTTCTCTGTTTCCTCTGCAATTACTGGGCCAGGAATATTGACAAACCGCACTGGTTCCTCACTTGGAAAACAATGTGCCCTTGGCTTGGTGGGAGCCAAGCTTGCCAAAGAAATGCAGCAACCATACCTCGTTCCACCCTATGGTCCTGCTGACAGTAAATTGCCCATAATGCTGGTATAGTACAAGTTTGCTGTTTGGTGGGCTTTGATTGGAGTGTTTGTAATAATGTAAATGTTGGCATTTCCAAAGTTTGACTTAACTTCTTTTTTTTTTTAAGTTTCCTTTTCAACTAACTCCCTCTATTTTATTTTTGGTAGGCGCGTCGTTTTGTGGCTCTTTGCGCGTTGGTAACTTTCAGAGAAGAGGGTGTAGGCGTCTATCTGTGTGAATATTTGTGCATGCATGTTCTGCATCAGTTGGTATGACAGAATACACTATGACACCTGAGCACGTGGGCTCATTTTTGTGTATACTATACATAATGTGCGTCCATCACTAATGGACTATGCAAATGGCAACAGCGTCCGGTGTGAGCCCCAATAAGGTCATATAGCATAATCCAGATCCGTTATCCGCGCTTGTACTCTGTTATCCGTACACTTGTTTGGGTTTGGCTGAATATTCCTCTTAATGGTTCTATGCTTGCGAGCATTTAAGCACGTCTCATATAGTTCTCTGTGTGTCCAAATTATCTGCACAGAGGTCATACAAGTGTGCATGTGGGCATATGTTAGCAATACTCTGAATCCTAACTCCTAACTTGCATATGTATTCTGCATTTATTAAAAAAAAAACATTCGTCATCTCCATTTGAATCTGTATCCGTGATCTTGTTAGTGTGTTTGAGCATGCCTAATCGGTTCTCTACATTGTTTTGTGTAATGTCCAAATAATCGATTCATTTTCACAGTTTTACGAAGTGTCTCGAGGCTGTCTGTCAGTAGCTCCTTGCAAGGTGTAGGAGCATACCAAACAACTTGAAAATCAAACAATCAAATGTGGGATATTTCTGCCGAAATTATATCTTTTTTTAGAAGTCTAGAGAAAACACAATGCAAGAAACACCTTTATAAACATTAAAGAGCTTATCAAGATTCACCAAATCTGCACTTTGTGTTCGGATTTGGTCAAACACTTTGAATACAACGATTATTGCACCTGCATGGAACAGATCACCAGTTACAGATGAAGATGTTTTTACGTGTGGCCTTATTACATGTTTGGCAGTGCTGGTAAAAAAAAAAAAGAAAAAAAAAAAAGAAAATTGTAGTCAAAGGACAGTAATTCTATTACGTACATTTAACACCACTTCTCCACTCCGCCAAATTCCAAGCAGGAAGGTGAAGAGCAGGGTTTACCTCCATCATGTAGCTGGAGGTCAATCTCCCACTTCACCTTCCAACGAAAATTATCATGTTTACTGCTGCAGAATTATTGAAATCTAACAAAATTCCCATGATTTCCTATGGACTCCAGAAATGGGGATTAACACCGCTCTACTGGCACTCATAATCTTGCAGTAAATCCAAGGGACAGACAGGAGAATTACTGCCCAACTCGTAATGAGGCCCACTATACTTTACAAAGTGTTGTCAGTACATTGCTTGTAAAGAAAAGGAACACCAGGGGAGTTGCTAGGTCTGGAAAAGACCCGGGGCTACGCTGATGTCGGAACTGTTGGGACTGGGGGCTAGCTAGTCTTTTGGCTGTAGCTCATGAGATTCTATCCGGGGCTACAACCAAAAGATCAGGGGCTATAGCCCCCTTAGCCCGCCCCTAGCAACGCCCCTGAGGAACACCGTTCCACTGTGAACTTTAATACCACTTAAGAAATGTTGCATAAACTATACGATGCTTTTTTTTCACTTTTCAGATAATGTTGGTGTTCAGGATTTCCCGCTGCCGCCACCTTTCCCTGTTTTATGGTCCATGACCTTCATCTCCACTTGCGCGGCCCGCTCACGGTGCCACCGCCTAGCGCTTGCAAGGGAAGCAACAGAGCCATGTAGATTGCAGCAGGCTGTAATGTGGTGTTGGCTGCTCCTTAATAGAATGATTCCATTATCTTGAAAGCATCAGATGGGAAGTCAGTGACCCGGCCCCCTCAGCAAGTCTGCCTCCCAAGGAGAGAGCGGCTTTTTTAATTGTTTATTTGTTATCCCCTCTCTGCAGCTGACTCGCTCACCTGCTTCCTGCCAGTTTAACAATTAAGCTGTTAACTCTCTACAAGATGGGCTCGGCAGGAAAGACGCTTCTTCCTATTTGCGTCAAAGGGCTCTCTAAACAATTACAAAGAGAACCTGCTAAATTAATCCCAGTGCTACCAGCCCATTAATAAATTTCTTCCAACCAGTGCTGCCACTCCATACATAACGCTCTGCCGACCAGTGCTGCCAGTCCGTACATAAATCTAATCCATGCCGTGCTGACTCTCCATTTATTACTTCATTTTTACCGGTGCTGCTAGTACGTAAATAAATCTCTTCCAGCCAGTGCTGCCTTTCCATGTTTAACTCTTTCCCAACGAGTAATGCCCGTCCATATATGACTCTATTCTTTTCAGCGCTATGCAAATATAAATCCCTTTTAACCAGTGCTGGTAGTGCACATATAACTCCCTTCCAACTTCTGCTGCCACACAAATAAAACCTCCTCGGCCAGTGGCTTAGCCCAAAATGTGGGGCCCCCCAAGACTTGCTGAGGGGTCCCACCACATCCCCAGCAACACATCACGGATCACACCACACTCTGGGCTGGCCTAGACTATCAGCCCAACCTCCAAAATCAGCCCCTCTGCCCAGAATTACCTCCATGCCCCTCTTCCTTGTCCCAGTACCTACCTATGAGGCACCTTGCCACATAAGTAAGTATTAGAACGAGGAAGAGTGGGAATAGGGGTAATGGAGATTACAGATAACTAAGCAAGGCCTTACACCCACATCCCTCTGCCTTGTCCCAGTACAAGACAACAGCCCGCATACACATGTACTGGGACGAGGAAGAGTAAGGCTAGGAGTAATGAAGATTACCAATAGGTAATCCAGGCATTAAACATAAGCACACACCATTACCTCCATGTCCCTCTCGTTGTCCCAGTACTTACCTATGCAGTGCCTTGCCTCATTAGGTAAGTACTGGGATGAAGAAGAGTGGATTAGGACTAATGAAGATTACATGTAAGTAATCTGAGCAGTCACCATACACTTACACACACATACACCCAGTCACCCGTACATTTACATGTGTATCCCCTTTCACACACCACACACACACACACACACACACACACACACACACACACACACACACACACACACACACACACACACACACACACACACACACACACACACACACACACACACACACACACACACACACACACACACACACACACACACACACACACACACACACACACACACACACACACACACACACACACACACACACACACACACACACACACACACACACACACACACACACACACACACACACACACACACACACACACACACACACACACACACACACACACACACACCCCCCCCCCCCCCCCCCCAGTGTTTCCAGCTATCCTTGTCAATGCTGGCAGATCCCATGCCACCTTTCTGGGTGTCTAAGCCGTTCACAGCCCCGTAGGCACAGAAGGACGGGAAGCTCCCAAGTCGAGCCCCACCCAACCCCGCACACAAGTGTGTGAAGTGGCTGGCAGGAATGACTTTGGAGCTCCTCGGAAAATGGAAGACGCAAGCGTGGAGAGGAAGGTGATTGTGTGTGCGATGCGTGGATATATGTATCCATGTATGTATGTGCGATGTGAGGGGTGGAGAGACAATGTGTGGATGAAGCAAATGAATAAAAGTAAATATTGAAAATGTGGGAGAGGAAGGACAGTTGGTGGGGCTGCGGGCTCAGGGGATAAAATCCTTACCCACACAATAAACAAGACATGGCCTTCAACGGGTGGGAATTTTCAGATTCACTTACTGCTGGAAAGGCACATGCAAAGAGTGAAACAGCATATGGTACCACAGTGTGACAACCATGACAGGAGTCATGGAGAGGTTCAACTTGCCTTTATTCTTGGCGCCGGTGAACTGCCTGGAGCGCAGGATTTCGCACATGCGCGGGCATCACGCATCCCCATTGGCAGACACACTTTATGACTCAGCTGCGTAGCTCCGTTAACTGTGTCCTCTCCAGGACACATCTCTCTCTTTCGCAGTAAACAAAAGTAATTTACTGTTCTGTGTTCTTATATCTCTTCAACCATATGCATTGATATTCTGATGCATCTTGTCGGCCTTGTCCAATGTTCTTCCCACTCTTCCGCATCTTCTTTCCTCGAAGACTAATCATGTGACGCTGCTGTGTTGTCTTCCTCACAACTGTCTTCATCTTCTTCCTTGTACTGCTTGAAATGAGAGACATTTCGAGTGACCACTCTTCTGGGGGAGCAAACAGTTGTCATTGTTCCATTCACATGAAATATCGTCAGATGGGCCGGATCAAACTTTGAATCCATCTTTTTATCTTGCCATCTGCATACAAGTACCTTGTCACCTAATTGCAAGTCAGACATCTTGGCGTGTCTTCTGCTGTCGGCGTATTCCTTCATGTCCTGTTTCTTGCAGGCATCCATTTCTCAAATCTGTTTTATGCCCTCGCTCAAGTCACTTGCCAGGTGAGGAAGTCTGGTCCTTATCCATCTGCCAAACAGCAATTCTGAAGCACACTTTCTAGTTGTGCCATGTTTCTGCAATCCCTGAGCATATTGCACACAGCTTGGTTGATTGACATGGACTATACTTCATTTTGTTGGAGGACTCGTTTCAGACTGCCCATGAATCGCTCCACCATGCCTTTTTCCTGCGGCCATAGTGGAATGATCTTTCTATGTTGGATGCCCATGTGTTGCATGAATTTTGTGAACTCCAGGCTGCTGAAGAGTGGACTGTTCTCTAACCTCAGGAATACTGGAATGGCCCAAGCAGAGAAGATGTTGTCTAGATCTGGTATAACAGTGCTGGCTGCCGTAGATGATATCATGTGTACCAGAGGAAACCGAGAATATTCATCCATGACGATTAACTAGTATTTATTTTCTCCAAAAGGTCCAAAGAAGTTAATTGCAAGGTGAGTCCGTGTGAGCTCAGGCATTACAGACGTCTGTAGAGGTTCTGGATTGTTCATTCTGGAGGTACTCTGACACAGGTGACATGCATTAATCGTGTCTCTTCGTGGCCACCATCCCGCTGTAAACTTCATGGGCTAGATCTACAACATGTTGTCACAGGTCCATGGGGATCACTATTCAATGTCCTCCCATAACTAGTCCTTCCACCGATATCAACAACTCTTCTTGTACATTCCTGAATGCATGTAGTTCTGCAGTGGAGTGTTCTCTGCTCTGCATGCTTATAAGGTTTGCGTCCCTCCATCTTCTGGATCTGATCAGTTCCTGCTCTTTCTTTAGCATGATGTCTTGCCTTGTGTGATCCAGGATAGTCTTTGGTGTGATTGCCCTTGGAGGGGCCATGATGAGTGAGGTAGTTGACATACTCTTCTGCCATTGAGTCATCAGCGGACGTGTCCGGCAGCGTCTGTCGAGACATTAAGTCTTCTGGGTTGTATTCCTTTCCAAGTTTGTAAATAATGGTAAAATCAAAGTCCTGTTACCATAGGTCCCACCATTCTATTTGTGGGGGCATCTTGCATTGAGAGCTTCCATAGATGGTCACCAAGGCTTGGAGATCCATCACAATTGTGAATGACTTTCCCAGAAGGAAGTGCTTGCACGCCCATACGCCAGCAAGTCCTTTTTCTGGTTGTGAGTATCTGGTCTCTCCCTCTGAAACGCTCTTGCTGGGATACGCAATTACTGTTTTAGGAGATTCTCGCCCTGGCCGATCTTGGGCCAGTATTGCCTCCAGGCCACCAGGACTGGCGTCAACAGTTACTTCTGTCCACATGTTCGGATCAAAGGGTGCCATGCGTTCTGTCAGGGCAATGTCGATTTTTATTTGTATGAATGCCTCCTCACATTGTTGAGACCATTGGAATATTCTACGTTGCTTTGTGAGTTCTCTGAGGGGGCGCTTGTGGTTGCAAAGTCTCGAAAGTAGCGGCTGCAGTAACTAGCTATTCCTAAGAAGGACCTTACCTCACTGACGTCTTTGGGGGTGAAATCTCAGAGATGGCAGCAACTCTACTCGGGTCGGGGCTCATACCTTTATGTCCACAGAACTTGTGATGAGACTGGTGAAAGGCACATTTTTCATTGTTTAGTGTCAGACCAGCATCTACCAGTTCTGTGCATACCTGTAGAAGGGCTTGATCATGCTGTGCGGTGGTGGCTCCAAAAATTGGGATATCATAACTGTAATTAAAGCAGTTGATCACTTGATGAATTACTCTCGTACGCTTTCCTAAAATATTTCGGCTGCTGAGCAGATGTCAAAACTAAACTCCTGTATCTGAAGAGTCCAATTGGTGTGGTGAAAGTAGTGATGTACCGGGATTGTTTGTGTATTCTGATCTGATGATATCCCTTGTTCAAGTCAAGCTCTGAGAATACTTTTGCCCCATTTAGTAGGCTGATCATATCGTCTAGATACATTCCTGCATGTCTCTCATGCTCAATGACCTTGTTTGCCTGTTGGATTCCCACGCATATGAACATTTTGTATGGTAACCATATCTTGGGGGTATCAGGTAATATTATCCTCACCAAAAATATCGCCCTATATATGGTCATCGGGAACGGCCATAGGCGATATTTTTAGTGGGGATAATATTTGGGGTTTTTGGGAGCAGAGGTTGTGGCGGTATCCCCCGTTCTCTCTAAAATAATATGGGGGTTTTGGGGGTGTCCCCCACCGTTTCCATGCCTTAATATCACCGCCAAAATATGGCAATATTTTTGTATAGTAATATTTATGCGGGGATATTAACACATGGAAACTTGGGAACACCTACTTTGGGGGCCGCCCACAGAGTCGGACCGTCGGACGGTTCTATTATACCTTCACTTAGTAGACGATGGGGCCTCATAATGGGTCGGGCGGTCCGGAATTAACAGTGGCGGTAAACCCGCCGCCACTGTTAATTCCGGACCGCCCGATCCCCACCCCTGCAGGCGGAAGGTGATCTTCCCGCCAGGTCTGACCTGGCGGGTTGAACACCTCCCGCCTGCAGGCGGACGTGGAAACGCCAGCACCATCACGAGATGATGCTGGTGTTTCCACTTCCCCATTCCCATTGAGTCCTATGGGACTCAATGGGAATGGGGATTAACAGCATTCCGTGACTCCCGGGACACCGGGGCTGTAATGCCCTGGTAATTCCGAGAGTCACGGAGGCGGAATGGCAATACGAGTCCGGCGGTAACCAGGCGGTTTTACCGCCGCAGTTACCGCCGGACTCGTAATGAGGCCCATTGTATCTCCTTTTCTGCAAGTGTTTGTAGATAGATTGGTATTCTCCTAAAGTGTTGAGCTATGGGTTGTATGAATTCATCGATGTGAGTGTCACAGGGTCTCCTTTAAGAAACCCAATGCCATCGAAGAGTTGGGAATGCCTGAACGGCTGAGAGTCTGTGCTGACTGGTATATGTCACTGCCACGATCTCCATCTTGAGAGCAGTGAGTCGTCCCAGTAGGTTACTGCCGGGAACCTCTGCTTGTAGTACATGAAATTCAGCTTATGCACACTTTTCCTTGCAGTGTAGTGTTGTGAAGAACTTACTGTGATTCCGCACTAGCCCTCTGGCTGCCCACTAGAAGACCTTCAGGTCAGATGGTCTTAACTGTGGAGGAGACATCATCTTGTGATATTCTGACACAAAAATTATATTTAGGGTGGTGTCTGTGTCGATGACAAGTTTGACATGGCGATCTCCTACTAGCAGGTTGATGTCACCCTAAGGTGAAGTTGTCACTCCATTCATCATGTAAGCATAGTTGTGCTGGGTCATCTCCCTGGAGGGTGTGGGTGATGGAGACCTTCCTGTATCTTGTCTCACCTCGCACCTGCATCTCTTCTGGGCCAGTGCTGCACATACTAGGCTCTTGTTTGGAGGGTGTGAGATTGAACCCTTGTGGCCGTCCGGGTGGAGAGTTGCAGACGACCGCCAGGTGGTTCTCTCTGCCATATTTGGTGCAAGTATGTCCAAATGTGGGACACTTCATGCCTTCTTGATGGGGGAAAGGACACTCCGGTAACATTCAGCTCTGCCGGCCTCCATGTAACGTAAATCTTCCTATTGTTAGTAGTAAAACCCAATATGACCACTATATTCGAGGCACTTCCATCATCCTCTTCCAATTGTATTTATTTATCAGTCGAAGGATGGCGAAGGAGATTGGCAGTGTGGGCAGAGGCTTGACCAGGGATCCCAAAAGCTCAAGGTGAGAGGAGAGGAGGGCATGGTCAGACCAGGAGAGAGGTGTGGTGAGAGGGTTAGAAATAAGGATGTCTGCAGAGATGGGAGCATCCAGTGTGTGTCCGGATGAGTAGGTCGCACCAGAGGGAAGAATGGTGAGAGAAAGAGAGTCACAGAGGTCACAGAAGAGTACATTGGTGGCATCAGAAGAATCCAGATGAATGTTAAAGTCTCCAAGGAAGAGAAGCTTGGAGGTAGATGTCAGGAAAGAAGACGTGAGGTCGCATTGGAGGATGAGAAGTGTGCCAGGAGAAATTCCCATCTGATTCCATCATTAATGGGCGAAGAAGAAAAAGGGGTGAGCATAGGGACCATAAGAGTTCCTAGTGATGGAACGCTCCATGCAACACTCCCCATCTAGTGCTGTCAGATTCCATACAGTATTCCCATAGCAGGAGCTTCCAGCCTCACCTATCCAGTGTTGCCCCTCCATATACAATGCTCTTTGTCATTGCTACGAGTTCCATCCTCAAAATTCAACTGACAAATCTAGCAGCCTTCTTATGACCCTCCCTTTCCCAATGTTACTAGTTTAAACCCCATGTCACCATGTATCACCATGTTCTGCCACCCTGTATAAATGCCCTCTTCCGATTGCTACCAGCCTCCTTGTAACTGTGAGGGATTGGCATCTGATAATGATGCAAATACATTAATATACAAAACGATGCAGGTATTTCTTCTCCGAAGTAGTAAACTGCTAACCAGATTCCCCCTTTGTCTCAGCTCAATGCCAAAAGCATAGTGTACTTGTACCCTGCTGCATACATAACCTGATCCACAGCACCTGCTCTGCTCATGGCGCAGAGAAGGTCAAAGGTCACAAGATGCTCACTCAACCACCGCAACAAAAGCAATGCCACTGCTGTACAGGGGCGACATTTAAAATATGTCCCTTGAACCCAAACTATGATGATCATGAGTACCCCAGGCCGGTGGCCGGGTATTCTCTAACAATTTGCTATGCTTAACTTTAGTCATAATGCATGGCATTACCTATGTTCATGGTCGCCACATCCCAATAGATATTGCACATGTTTCAGCTCCTGTGAGGCAGCTCTGCTGTGGAAGGGAATGTGTTTTGGGGTCAGACGGGCCAGTACTGCCACATGGCAGGATAGACAACCAGAGGACCCAGCCTCTCTTTGATTCTCTTTGAGTTGGCCAGTAACCCCCTCCCCAACTGCCCAGCACGCACCTGTCCTCGGCCCAGGTATTAAAGGAGCACACCCATCCAGGAAGAGCAGCCTCACACCAGGGTGCTGCATGTCTAAAGGTATTTGTTGTCTGTGGTAGCTAAGGGGGCAGGAGTAGGATAGGCAGGAGTGCCTGGACACTAGAGAAGAAACGTTCCACCATATTGCATCTCACTGTCTCTTTTTCCCTTTCCTGTCCTGTACTGACTCCTCTACTTCCTGTGGAGCAAATCACTTTGGGTGTACTCTTATCAGGGGATTGGTCCCCAGAAACATGCTAGTTTTAGACCAATAACCTGAGGACTTGCGCCTTTAAATGAAGTGGTCTCACACCCCTTCAGCAGAATTCCATCAGTTCCCCAAGGATCCGTTAAGGCTTAACCGACATTCTGGACATTCTCACCAGGACCTTCTTTGGGACATTTGCACTGTCCAAAGCCCTCAGCCTAAGGTGAAGAAGGAGCTGTCCAAGACAGAAGGAAGATCTGTCACCTAACCACACCCAGGGAACTTCAAGAGTGGACCAGGACCAACCACTCCGCAATGGATCTTCTGTGCCAGAAGAGCAGACACTGAACTGCACCATTCTGTCCTCAAATTCTTTTTCAAGGCCTCGCTGCAAACAGAAGATAAGAACAGCTGAAGGTCCCTGCTCTATCGCACCAAACCGGTTGCTCTGGCATCCCAGAATCCAGAAAATAGAGAAGGTGCTGGTGTCTACGTTCCTCCAACAAGCCAAACTATTGCACTGTATCTAAACCAACTTGACACTGTATCATGTCGTAGCAAAGTCGTAGCAAAGTGTTTCACTTTCTAGGACCGAAGGGCCTTCTCAATGCAGGAATCCATATGGATTCAATGAACGGTAATGCAACGACTCAACTCGGGGGTTACAACCATGGCTTGGGCCAGCTACCCCGAGAATTGCAACCTCATTGACTGCACATTGACAAACTCTTGATTACCACTTCAACGACCGCTACTCGCTGACCTCTCCCATGGGCTAAAGCCTGATTCGGCCTGGCCTACTACAAAGCATTCTTGGACTGGCCCAACCTACATCACTTGAACCACTGCTGGTCGATCGCACAGAGTACCCACTTCGCCCCTACTCGTAACCTGCTTGCTGACAGGGCCTCTACAATCACACCGGGTCTGGTGCATCTGCCCACCAAGAACTGAATCCAGGTACTGTTGACACTGAACTGCTCCCACAGTCCATTTGGACCATACAGACTAGTTAGGTTATGATTGCCCCAACCCAATGTCCTTTATATGGTAGCATTCTACCTGCTACCGCTGGAAATACACTCAGTGTGCTACTTTCTCCAGTCTGTCGCATCTTCTCTGTGCTTTTCTTTGGGGTGTATTTGTATATTAATCTCTAATTAAAGTGTTTATATTTTTATAGAACATTGATTGGACATTACCTTTACTTTGTACTGTCAATCTGTGTTGTTTGGGTCACAATTGGTCACCTTCACATCCCTCTTAAGAGTATAGCCTGCCCTCTGCCCACGCTGGCACAAAAGGTGAAGGAGGTATATCTCATGATTGCCACTGTTTTACCTTTATGATTGCATTGTGTTTTGGTTTGTAGAAGTGTGAGGGCTGAGTGAGCCATTTTACCCCAACTCATCCTTTTACTCCTGTGAAGCGGAATCCAGTTTGTCACAGTTTCCTACCTCCATTAAGTGCTGGCACTCTTCATGTAGTCCCCGACTGTCCAGTGCTGCCAGGGTGTATATGTAGCCCTCATCCATTGAGTGCTACCTGTCTCCCCTGTGCAGTGCTGCCAGATTCAGAATTATATATATTTTTATTTTATTTTATAGTTTAAAGCGCGGATCAAGCTTGAGAGCCGCTGAGTGCAATACTACCCATGTCTATCTTAACAGTGCCACCCACATATAGCCATCTGTGGTAAACTAAGCTTCCTTCACAAAACAAGAACACCAGAAGGTAAATGGTTTACATGTAGGTTTATTCTCTTAGATATAAAGTAGAGAAAGCACTGGGACATCCATCCAGCCCACCACATTAGGTCCAACTGACACTAGTAGAACACAGCACTCCAAACATCCATCAGCACACCACACAGAATTGTCAGTGACGTCATCACACCAACACTCCCCATAGAATGTCAGTGACATCACTACACTCCCATAACAACACATAGCCATAATCAGGCCCCAGCACAGATTATGACACATCGCCCTCATTTCCACTGACACAACACTACCCCTATAATAGAGACCCATCACAAATGCAAAATTACAAGAAAAGTTATAAATACAAAACTCATACCAGCTCAGAAACAACTCCCAACTCCCATCTGAGCCAACCCACTACACCACAAAACCTAGCCAAGATCTTACATGGAAAACACAAGGAAAACTAAACTCGAACCACAGGCCCTTCCCCAAGGCCTGAACCCCACTCAGCTATAAACCCGCTGAAGGACAACAACAATGGAAGAAACAAACAACAAATCCTTCCCCGGAGAAGACACCACATACTACAACCAAAACTAACTCACTCACCTTCTAATCCCCACACAGACATGTGGCCACCATGTCTATGTCCAACTCCACAAAACTCCAACCAGAACTTTAATCCTACCACCAAGCCTCATATCCACACACTATCCCCATAACTTACCCAGACTGCACCTCACTGCCCCTTAAAATCCCAGACAGCACCTCACTGCCCCTTAATGGTCAGCTCCTCACTGCCCCTTAAAATAATCAGACAGCACCTCATTACCCCTTAACATGACCAGACAGCACCTCATTGCCCCTTAAAATGACCAGACAGCACCTAACTGCCCGCCAGACAGCACCTCACTGCCCCTAAAATGACCAGACAGCATCTCACTGCCCCTTAAAATGACCAGACAGCACCTAACTGCCCACCAGACAGCACCTCACTGCCCCTATAATGACCAGACAGCACCTCACTGCCCCTTAAAATAACCAAGCAGCACCTCACTGCCCCTTAAAATAACCAAGCAGCACCTCACTGCCCCTTAAAACCATCAGACAGCACCTCACTGCCCTTTAACATGATTATACAGCACCTCACTGCCACCAGACAGCACCTCACCGCCCCATAAAATGGCCAGACAGCACCTCACTGCCCCTTAAAAGCATCAGTCAGTACCCCAAAAATATAACCAGGGTACATGCCCCTACGAACACACATATAACATCACAGGACAACACATAAAACCCTGCCATAACCACTCAAATACAGAGTGGTTATGCAAAGCAACAAAATACAAAGCAACAAAATGCGAAACCAGCAAATAAGACATTGCGCTAAAGTCCCCCGCTCCGCCCACGCACCCACATGTCTCTGAAATGCAAGCACATAAAATAACATAGCGCTAAAGTCCCTGCACCATCCCCACAACCACAAGTCCAATTGGACCCATCCTGCAAGTGAAACATTGTTCAAAAACATTATAACTGCCCATGGACCCCACCCACGAGTCCATACTGCAAACCCAGAGGAATGTCCTAAACATTAGGCCACCACATAAACACAACAGCAATACATAAGGAGGCATTAAACTACTAACATTGACCCAGGACCAAACCGATGCATTTACTAAACCCGAGGCCACTACATATACACAACAGCATTATAACAACACCGGCCTCCCGCAACGCCTACCTCAGATTAGACCTCCAACTCCTTGAACGCTGTCATCCTTGAAAGAACCCACAAGTCAGGATCGGGCTCCCGCAACTGCCTGCAAGACTGCAGCACTTTTCACAACATCTTTGACGCAGGGACACGCTCCTGGAGCACATGCAACCAATGTCCTCCACCCTTACTGTGTCTCCGTGCTTTTCCTCTGACCCAGAAAACCTTCTGTTCTCGTTAATGCACACTCCTCGACGATGCCAGAAATCCCCTTCACTACATCCACCGGCATTTGCTATGGGCTCCGCTAACATAGCGTATAACCCATGTAGCTGCGAAACCACACTGGAAGTATACATTTTCCATTTCTGACCTAATACGGGCAGCTGCACGTATCCTGGGCCTCCAATACGTACCAAAGGAACATTGTGTTTCATCCGGGCATGCATCTCCATGGCACCCGCGACATGCAGCAATAGAACGCCATTGAAATGAGCAGCGCCATGCTCAACATCAACGCTGCATTCCAGCATGTCATGCTGGAACGTCCACTCAACTGCCGTCGACGTCATCAGAATGGCTCCCGGTAGCGTGATGGTAACATCGTTGACTGGCCCGAATACACAGTCAACCTCCGGGCCTGCAGTCCCTCCAAGCACGAAGACCTGCTCAGCGAGGCACACCCCTGCAACTTTAACCTCTGCACCAGCCCGCAGAACACTTTGCCCAATCGCATCACCGTCCATATCCAGAGCGGGACTGTATGACTCCAAAAATTCACATCCTCACAGAGCCACCCAAAACCACTGGCCGTTGCTGTTCCCAGAACGCAGGGAGACACGTCGCTCATGGGTGCCGGGGCAGCTGCTTACCGATGTGCAACCTGGTCCCTTTGAGTCAGCTGGACCCAATTCCGCACCTCCAGCTGTCCTTTTCACCTGGACCCCTGTCCTGAGACTTCTGCTCGACCAAACTCCTCCGGGTCACTGTCCTGGACCTTGACACGGACCACCACCGTACCTGCACCTGCCGGGCATGCAGGGTAATATGTGCCGTAACCACCGACCGCCTGTACACTGGACTCTTAGGATCCACCCTGGACCCTGACCTGGACCTCAACTGCACCACCCGGCCTGCAGGTGCTTCCTGACTGGTGGATGTCTCCCTGGAAGGCAGCGCTTCTCACCAGCTGCCCTTTGCCAGCAGCAAAGGAACCATCCTCGTTGCCAGTGTGGTAAACTAAGCTTCCTTCACAGAACAAGAACACCAGAAGGTAAGTAGTTTACATGTAGGTTTATTCTTTTAGATATAAAGTAGAGAAAGCACTGGGACATCCATCCAGCCCAGCACATTAGGTCCAACTGGCACTAGTGGAACACAGCACTCCAAACATCCATCAACACTCCACACAGAATTTTCAGTGACATCACCACACCAACACTCCCCATAGAATGTCAGTGACTTCACTACACTTCCATAACAACACATAGCCATTATCAGGCCCCAGCACAGATTATGATACCATCCTCTTCCCAGTGCTGCCTATATCAATTGCCCTTCTCTACAAATTATGCTCAGTCTCCACATAAGCAGTTTTCTAGGATTACTAATGCAACCTATAAATAACCATCCCCTTTCCAGTGCTGCCGAACTCCAACCCCACAGAACTGCACCCTTCCAATCCTGCTAATATCCATGAAAACCTCATGATTCCATTCATCCTTGTTGGAGTGGGCCTTTGATCAAAGTAACCCAAAGTAGGCCCAACACTTAAAGAGTAAGTGCGCATTTATTGCACAAACGGCCGGCAGGGGCTAGATGACATTAAAGAGTCAAACTAACCAGAGTCTTCTAGAACCACATTCTGAACATGCATTTTATACAATTTGGAACAGTTAAAACACTCCCACAGGTTTTGTTGCAAAGTCAACCCTACACACGATATGATTGGTTAGACCTATACAATGTAACCATATTCCTTTCAGTTCCCACACTTCTCATTGGTTACATTCATTTAAGCACCATCCTCTTTAAACTTATAATTTCATGTATCATATTTACACTACACTCCTCACAGAGGTCCTCCCATATTTGGTCACAGCCCCATGTCCTAGTTACACACCTTACAAACTGTTTCAATTATTAGAGCTTCCATCTGGTTGGAAAATGTAAACCCTACTCAAACGGTCATTCTATAGAAATTCCGCAGATGTGAAAAGGAGGGGAACAAACAAACGTTCTTTTGATCTATTGTTACTGGTTTTATCACCCAAACTTGTTGGTGTCCACATTTCATTCTAAATTATGTGATTTACCATTCCAGCCCACATGGTCCAAAACCACACACTGACAGCTCAATTGAAATGCCATGATCTATTGGTGCATTTTCCCCATAAGCAACACTTGCATCAGTTTAATTTCCGGCCCTTAACGCCTTCAGTGCTAAGGATGAGAGTGCTTGTCCTAGGCGCATGGGAATGCCCATTATGAGCATTTTCCTTAGCAGTTCAGTATTTAAACCCAGCCCTACCAAGTGGCCGAAAATCCCTCCGTCATTCAATAACAGACTCCTATGTTCTTACAGAGATTATATCTCTCTTCCACAATAGCAGCAGGCCACAAAACAGGCTTGGTCGAAATTGACTGAGGCTCTCCCTCTCAGCCTTCAATCTTGTAAAACCAGTTTTGTGGTCAAAGTTTCACATGCAGTAGATCCGAGTTCTGGCGATTCACATAAACTCCCCACAATGAGGGGGCACACGGCACAGAAAATCATGTATTCATAGTAACCCCATATCTCTCAACTATCCCAAAAAGATTACTGTGTTTGTATGTTCATGCATGTGTGTGTTATAGACTACTTTGTCCCCCTCACCATAATCTGCATTCACAACCTTCTCTCTCGCATGTGCATATTTAACCTTTCACTTCTCATTAAGGCAGAGTGACACTCCATGCATTAATATTGTATCTATTTCATATCAACAAAGTTTTAATTATATTGCTGGCGCGTACAAATCTAAAAATGTATCATCTTACACAAATAACGCTAAAAGTTACATTTATCCCTTTGACATTAACCACACTATATTGTGCCAATATGAAACATCGCTGTCACCCCACTCTCCAATATTGTGCACGTAATTCAAACTTATATTTACCTGTGGGACCTTTATTATCTACCCCAGCATCCTCCATCTCCCACTTTACCCACACAGTAACAAACAAATGCCCTCAGAGCAACGCAGCCATTGAACACCAACCCACTCCATTCTCACACCCGCCATCTTCCACCTTTTCACAGTATAGTACATCTTCCCACCTAACAATCCATGATCGCAGGATGGACATGTCATTAGGTCATAATGCGAACACCATGGTCACACAGACCATATAGAGACAGTGTGAAAATGTTATCAGAGAGCATCCTGCTCACATTCAGTGCTAGAATATCCTCAAAAGACGAATCTCTTTAACATACTGTTAGGATTTAACCCTCTTGTATTTAGTCCTTTTGGGCTACATGGAAGAAATGTGGTCCTCCTTCAAGATTACACTCTGCCACATCTGCCGTGGTCCATTCCAAGATGGCATCCAAGTCCAGCATGCACATCCAGACGTCGTAACCCTAGAATCACTGTTCTTGGCGTAGATTTCCAAGTCCGTAGGAGAGACGGTAAGCTGTGCATAGCAACTCTCTTCCTTCCTAGTTGCACCAACGCTCTGTTGCGTAACTCTTGTCTCCACCCTCCTTCTTCCTATTTCCTTGGCATGCTTATTCCCCTTGTCTGTTTCTTCTCTCATTGTTCTTGTTCTTACCTGCACTCCTGCTGAAATCCTCCTCCTTCAGTACGCTGTTTTTTTCAAACTCCTCTCCTGGCAGCCAGCCTTCCAAGACCAGCTTTCATGACAGCTTTTCAAGGTTTTTTTCTCTTGAAATGTACCCTCACATTGGGCTTGCTTTCCGAGGTTGCCACCTCGCATCTCTATTATCACCAAAGTGCACGGTGACTGCCAAGAATTAAAGAACTTGCCTGTACCCTGATACTACTAAAAAAAGAGACAAGGTAAGGTGAAAACCTGAACCATACAGTCATTAGAAATAAAGATTGTCTCCAAATAAGTCTGTGGTTAGATATTTAGTATGTTGATTCCATCCAGAGAAAGCAAGACAATTTAATACTTAATCTGTTAATGCATTTCGAATATGTGTCCATAATCAGGGCAAGTTGAAACTGTGTCCGTGGGATTTTTCTCTGCATCTGAACAACTGTGTAACACCATGGTCACAGAGACCCCACACGCACCAACCCATCTCACTTAGTACCACACTAGCGCAATACTGAATGGGTGCTTCCAAAGTACATCCATCAACACCTAGCGTTTTATATGGTGTCTCCCCCTCTCTCACCACTCCATCTTTCTGTTTCTCCTACAATACCTAGCACCAAGGGGCTGATCAAATATCAGACATCACCCTATAAAAGACTCTATCACTTAACACGGTACTATATTACAAACCTTCTTTATGCAATTCCTCCAGTATCCATATACAACATCCTCTCCCCAGTGTTGCCACTGCCATACCAGCTCCTACATTAAGGCGCGGATATCCCATAAAAGTGTCTTCTTTTCTATTATTTTCTAAGTATTTGTATTTTGTATAACGCCATTTGCCAAAATGCAGACACCCTCTTTATAACCCGCCTCTTTCCAGTGCTTCTAGCCCTCAATTAACCCCCTTCTATGTATTACTGCCAGCATCCCTGTGGCCTTTTTATATCTAATGCGGCCAGCTTCCCTAGCTCTTCTTGTCCCAGTCCGGTTGTCTCCCTACAGTGGGGCCAGACTCCATATAATTCTCCCTTCCTAGTTCAGGCAGCCCCCATGTTAACCGCATTCTCAGCGCTACCAGGCCAACTTAACCCACCTTTAGCTAGTGCTGCAATGCTCCATATAATACATACCTTTCTGGTGCTAGCAGGCTTACCCAAACAACACCACCTTTTAGCCATTGCTGCTGCTATGTATTAACCGTCCTCTTCTTAATGTGACCAGCCCATAGTCAGTCGTTATTTTATCAGTGTCGCCAGCCTCCATATAAATCCCTTCCAGCCATTCCTGCAAAGAAACCATGAAACCCTCGCCCAGCTGATGCTGATGCCCTGCGTTTAACCCTCTTGTATTTAGCACAGCCACCTTCCATGCAACCATGTTTCAATGCTGGCTGCCTCCATTCAACCTATCTCTTCACAGTGGTGCCAACCTCATATCCACGTTCAGCCAGCCTCCAAAACACACTTTAACCAGCGCCGTCAGACCCCATATAACTGCATCCACGTAGTGCTGCCAGGCTTCATATGTAACCCATGCTTTCCCATTGCTAGCAGTGCTGCCGTAGTATAGCCACTATTTACCCAGTGGTGCAGCCCCAGCTCTAGGCTACGCTCGTGCTATCAATGTAGAAAGCCTCCCCATAACACTCATACTTTCAATTGGACGGTTCTGTATAACACGCCCTGCCCCTATACTGTCTGTCTCCATTGAACCCTCTTCTCCATATCACCTCCCTATAGTCAGGAAGGTTAGTCTTCAAGTTCGCCCGCTAAACAGGGCTTCCACCCTTCTCATGACCAGTCCCTTTCTTGTCTGATGCTGATAGCCTCTATCAATCCAGGGCTGCACCCTCATTATGATGGCCTTCTCATTTCCACCACTACCAATTTCCATATGCACATCCTATGTCCTGTGCTGCCAGCATCCATGTACACCCGTACATCCCAATAATTTAAACCCCCATTCAACATTAGTACCCGGCACGTGCTGCTGAACAGGAATACTGGGTGGTGATTGGCTCATTTGCGAGCCATACCACACGGTATTCCTGTCCACGCCGTGCGTGCCGGCTACTCTGTTCCCGGCGGGGGGTGTGGCAGCCCCTCAGCCAATGAGGAGGCTCGAAACGGGGCAATCCCCGCTCCGAGCCTCCCTATGGCTGGAGGCTTCCTTCGTCCCCCGCCGGGGACTCAGGTAAGAATTTTTTTTCCCTCCCTCCTCGCACCTCCCACCCCACCGACTTACCTTCTATCCTGCGATCTCCGGCGGGGTATGATGAAAGGCTCCAGCCGTGTGGAGACTCGGAGCGGGGCCATCCCCGCTCCAAGCCTCCACACGGCTGGAGGCTTCCATCGTCCCCCGCCGGAGACTGCGGTACGTTTTCTTTTTTCTTTTTTTTTTCTTCCTCCCCATCCCCTCCCTTCCGCCCTCCCGACCCCACTTACCTTCTTTTTTCTTCTGCTCTTGGAAGCAAACGCGCTGGGAGCACTTCTGTTCCCAGCGCATCCGCTCCCGATGTGTTTCGGAACAGAAAAAAAAGAAATTACTACCCCGGTCTAACGGGCCGGGGTACTAATGGCAATAAGCCCCTTGGTGGGTGGCCAATACCGCCCGAGGAAATGCCCCCAGGGCACCTTTAAACCCCTCACTGCGCTCGGGCCTATAACTCGCCCCGGGGGCATTACCTGGGGCGGTATTGGCCCGCCACCTCGTGGCTTATTGCCACAATATTGATAAAGTGTTTTTGTGGTGAAATACAAAGTCATGAACAAAGTGGGTCAAAATTAAGTTTGAAAAAAACGATCCACTTAAATGTTCATTCTTTAATGTGTTAAAGTATCATGGGTGTCTGTCATACACATGAAAAGCACGGAAGTCTTAATTTAGTCTTTAGTTTTTATAGCAGTCTTTATTTATGTATTAACATGCAATTGTAAAACTGTACCACTGTTATTAAAATGTGACTATTCCAAATGAATAGGAAGGACAGTTCAGTTACCATTCCACACATGTAATTAAAATGTATCATTTGTATACCATATTTTCTTGTCTCCAGCCACAGCTGTTGTGAATATTGAAGCCTAATAAAAAAGTCAATGTTGTGTTGATGGCAATGTCTCAGAAGCAGTTCAGGCATTTCATATTTGAAATATTGGTAATTTTGGTATGTTTTGTGGCTGCTGCTTGAACAAGGGGGCACGTGCCTAAATACACAGAAGCAGGCACAGCACAAGAGGTCCCATGATAAAACGCAATGAAGGGTGGGTGCTTTGGGAATTTTAATGGGTAGTTGTATAGTGTGGGCACCGGGTGGGAGTGCAAGTGGCCTTAGGGGATAATGTGGTAGGGGGACATTTGAGCAACATGTGAACAGTAGAGAAGCCTTTTTCTTGTAGGCTCATTTTAGGAAAGCATTTCTCGCTGACAGCTTGTAATACAAGAGCTGCAGTACTTTGTGTGACAAAGCAGTGTCTTGAACATTCAGCAGTAACAGTGCACAGAAATGTCGCATGGCTGAAGTTTCTCAGGCGAATACAGCCCCATTGATTCACTATAAGCAATACTTTAGATGCCAATGAACTAGGCACCTGGGTGCACGAGGAGAATTGGGAACATTTATTTTTATTTTTTTATTAGTGTTTGGTTTATTACAAACATTTCACATACATTCCATAAAAGTTCAGAATTCTACAAGTCATTGCCACACATATCAAATGCATCCAATACATACAATCAGCCAAATCATTTCCATTAGGTTAAAACATTAAGTATTTTTTTTTTAAACTGATCAGCACAATCACATAATTGAGAGGTGGTGTGGGAAGATTTGTGCTGTGACACGGGTTGTCAATGTGATCTTTTGCCAATAAATAGCCCACCCAATCAGGGTCACTTAATATATAAATTCTTAAAGGGCACTGATATAGTTAGACCAATCAGCTTCTTTAAGTGTATTCGTTCGTTTACTCTAGCCAACACCTGTCCTGCAACATCTGGAATGAGGTCAATGCCTTGTCACTCAGAACATCCCCAACCTGTGAATCCCTCTCTGCACCCATCATGTCTGTTCCCTTATTTCACATACTTCTTTGAGGTTTGGGGTTTCCCATAACGGGTATCATTTGGTGGCCTTGCCCTTCCACCATAATGCCTGTGTGACCTCCTTCCATATTTGTATCATCCTTTGCCCTACCAATGGGAGAGCCCCCACTCACCTCCCCTGGACTGTCATACAGTACTTTGATAGGTTGTCTACCTCCTATCTAAGTCACTTCCGATTTGCTGTAGGAATACTCTTCCCCACCAAAACCCATTTGTGGACCACCACCAGCTGAGATGCCCAGTACTACTTCCGGATGTTTGGTATTCCCAAGCCATCCTCCCAAACTGACATCGTGAGCATCTTAAGTGGTATACGTGGGAAGGGGTGAGGCATTTACCCCAGATTATCCCCTTTAGCACTGTCTTAAAAGAGCCTGGAATCACCAACGGAGTGTTCTGCAGAATATATAGCAGTCTGGGTAGTGCCATTATCTTAAATAAGTTTGCTCTACCTATCAATTGAAGTGGAAGTTTAGCCCAGTGATTGGCGTCCGCTTCCAGTCTATTTAATATTGTATCCAAATTATTATGTACACTATGTGAGTCATCCTTATGTACCCTAAACCCCAGATGATCCCCTATAGCACTGCCTCAATCTTAATGAACAAAGAGCCTGGAATCGCCAACGGAGTGTTCTGCAAAATATATAGCAGTCTGGGTAGTGCAATTATCTTAAATACGTTTGCTCTACCTATTAGTGTAAGTGGAAGTTTAGCCCAGTGCTTGGTGTCTTCTTCAGTCTATTTAATATTGTATCCTAATTATTATGTACAAATTGTGAGTCATCCTTATATACCCTCATATCCAGATATTTGATGGGCTCATTAGTCACCTCTAGGGGCCACTCCGGTATCACATCATCTCCGACAGTCACTAATACAAAGACCTATTATTCCCAGTTTATGTGACAACCACATTATATGCTAAATTTACTCAATAGTTGCATTACTCTTGAGTCAGTCCTTTGAGGTGGTCCTCTAAATATAATAGAAGGTCATCGGCATACAAGGAAAATATGTCTTCCCACTCCCCGGGCCATCTAAATCCTTTAATCAACGGATCCAACCAAATATTCTCTCCAAGTGCTTCAATCACCAGTAGGAACAGTAACGGAGAGTGCGGGCACCCCTGAAGTGGGAACATGTGAGATGTAAAGCTGTTTACCCTCACCCTTGTAATTGGGTCCACATTTAGTAATTTCACCCATTAAACCATAGTATAAAAATTCACCGCCCCCACGAATTCCCTGCGCACCGAGTCAAAGTACTTTTCTCTGCAGAGGGACAGCAACACATGGTGGCCCTGTAACTCGTATGCCATCACCAATGCATTGTGCACCCTCCGCACATTCATTCTCATGGCTCTACCAAGGAAAACGCAACATTGATCGGAATGTTTTAGTTGGTCTATTACTCCAACCAACCTTGTTGCCGGGTTTTTCTCCAGTATCATGGTGTCACTTTTCAATAGTGTGATCGATCGGTATGACTCTCACACTTCTGCAGGTTTCCCTTTCTTGAGTATCACCATTATCTTGGCTATCCACAAGTCCCCGTGGAGCTCCCAGCTTCATGGCTCTTTAAGTACATGTCCAACATTGGTTGCAGCACCCTGTCCCCCAAACACTTCCAACACTCAATTGGGAATCCATTTGGGCCCAGGGTTTTCCCTGCTTGCAGCTTGTTAATAGCATCCTGTATGTCTTCCATGATAATGCCCCATCCAGCTCTGCTCTAATTTGTTCTCATACCGCTGGGACTTTTATTCCCTCTAGGTATAACATCCCTTCCTCAGTCCTGGGGTCCACCACATCTCCATACAACCTGGTGGAATTTCCCAAATTCTTCAGCAATATTGCTGCTAACCGTACAATAGTGTCCCTGGGTGTTACGTA
Organism: Ambystoma mexicanum; assembly: GCF_040938575.1. NCBI lineage: Eukaryota > Metazoa > Chordata > Amphibia > Caudata > Ambystomatidae > Ambystoma > Ambystoma mexicanum. Next base: position 1,029,074,581 of record NC_090936.1, read on the forward strand.
TACACCTGACTCATCTGGAATCCACTTGTCTTTTGTCTAACCAAGATAGCATCTTCCCGCCTTTGTCACCTATCACGTAGCCCTGAAGGCCTGTTTGGCCTCATCCGTAACCACAGTTCTAAATGGGGCAATTGCCTTTTCCAGTGCCTTCTCCAGCGCCCTTTTTGCATCTCCTGGGCCCTTCTATGTGTATGCTCTATCTAACGACTTGATCTCCATTTCCAAGGCCTCCCATTTAGCCCTTATTTCTTTCTGGTGGTGACTGATTGCTGCTGAAGCTTTCGCCCAAGGACCATTGTATATGCCTCCCATGAAATGGATCTGCTCCAATCGGTACCCTCATGCAACTTAAAACATTCTTCTGTGGATTCTACCAGTTTTTGTAACATAGTCTCAATACCCAGGTAATATGCGTTGAGTCGCCATTTTCGCTGTGCCCCTTCTTCTCCCACCTTCTTATTATTATTATTATTATTATTATTATTATTATTATTATCATGGGATAGAAAAGTAATCTATCCATGAAAGGGACAAGTGTGCGCCAGAGTAAAAGGAGAAGTGTCGCTCCTGGGAGTGTAATCCCCTCCATACGTCCCTGAGACCCATCGCTTTCACACATGTTGAGAGCTTTGTACCCATTATCTCTCGGGCAGGGCCATATCTTTGCGTCTTCCTATCTATGTCTCCCTGGATAACGTCATTTAAATCCCCCCAATAATTATGAAGTCAGCCTGTGTCTATCGAGTAAGGACTGAATCTCAGTCAATAAATCCTGCTGCAGTGGTGGTGGTGGTGCGTAAACATTCAAAATCATGATTGACCCTCCACAGCTCAACTGTCACTACAATATGCCTCCCGCCCATGTCTCTCTTCTCCAGCTTAATGGTCAGTGGAATTGTGTGCTGTATGAGGCTGGACATCCCCCAGTAACCAATATAAAATCCTGCATGTTCCAGCCTTGTCCCTTTCCCAGGAACTTGCAGTCTGTGCCCATCAGGTGAGCCTCCTGTAGGGGTACTATATCTGTTTATGCCTCTGTAAGTACTTGGAAACCAGTCCTCTTTTAATCTTGTCATTCAGACCATTTACATTCTAGGTGAGACATTTCAGTACTTCACGTTCCTCGCCCTTGGCTCTGCTGTTGATTTAGTGTGTCTCTTGTGTTAACTGTAAAACACAATGGAGTATACCTCATTTGTGTGCGAGTAGTGAGGACCCTGTTGACATGACTGAGGTACCCTTCTAACTGCTCAAAACTTTCTAACTTCGAGAACCAATAAAACAACCAAACTCATTGGACTCCCCCACCCCATACATCCCCAACATGAAACATTTGTCACCCTGAAATATCAACCTTGTGCCCCAACCCTAGTAAGAGGTCTTGGAGTGTAAAACTTGCAGGGGGGCTGCGTTATCGCCCGCTCTGGTCCTGTCGCTGAGGCGTTCCATTCCAACTAAGTCTTAATTCTCTTTAGATGATGGTACCTGTGAAATAATTGTTTATTCATGCATAATTCCTCCTCTGGGTCTAAGCCCCTCCATTTTCCTCCTCCTCCAGTCTAATTTATTGCTCACTCCCATATCTCTTGTTTTCTCTTCGGCTGGTCCTGTACCCTCTCTTCTATCTCTGCTCTATCCCATTCTTTTTTTGTTTGTTTTATTATTATAATTTTGGCTGGTAAAAACATTTTTAACCTTTCAAAAAAATACATTATTTTCTTTAATAACACCTCAATTTCATTTTTACACATAAAACATACATTTCATATGATCAGCTTAGCAAATCAACTCACAATTACAATTCTTCTAGCCGTTCGAAGCATTAAATGTCTCGGGAGGATAGCTCACGAGCAACATGGTCGCCTTGGAAGCAAAACGACATGGAGCAACACAGGTTCAATCCCCGGGTCTGTGCTCAGAAACCTCTGGGGATTAAGCACGTTATAAGTAACCTATCATATTATAAATAAAACATACATTTCATATAATCAGTTTAGCAAATCAATTTACAATTAGAATTCTTCTAGCCGGTCCCCTGCAGACCATTCCCATACAATGTAGTTCTTACCACTGATATTCAATAGTTCATCTTCCATTCTTGCTGACTTATATTCGATATATCAACAGTGTTAAGAGAGGCAAAAGCCAAATCTAGTATATTCACTGTGGCAATTCTTACTGCAATTTTTCGTGTTCTAAATATTTCTTGCCAAAGTTCATCGCTAGATTCATAAGGTGCATTTTTGGCATACATTTCTACAGAAGCACACGTTGCACAGAAAAGGCGTTGCATTCAACAATGAGGTGTTTCAGTGTTTCTCTCGCTGTTTCCATCTTACAAAAATGACAGAATCTTACTTCACTCTAAATTAAGCCTCTTCTAGCTAATATATAATTTACCGGCCATAAATTGAGCCGGAATCTCAAAATCTTTGATCTTAATTGAGGAAAGGGACATTTAACAAGATAATCAGCCATTATACGTAGTTTCTTATGACCAAATAATATTCTGTTGAAGTCAACAAGCGCTAAGCATTTCTTCTGTGTAGAACGCCAATCACAGTAATACAATTTGGCCTTGGCTCTTAAAGGATTTGTTAGCAGTAAATCAATTGTACCATCCGCTTCTCCCAATGCATTTATGATATAAGATGTCCATTTGACAAGAAATATCTGATTAACAGTCAATAAATATTTGGCTAAAATTGCAAGACTGTTTCTATTAGATAAACCAAGTAAGCATGCACGCAACAGTGAGCACATTTTCCAAGCTACTTGGACATGTATTGATAACAATCCCAGTTCGCAGCGTAACAGCAAGTTTGGGGAACTTTTTGGTAGATTTAAGACATTTTCCCAAATGTTTGATTCTAGACTATCTCAGAACTGATCTAATTTAGGGATTGTTGCTTCGGCCCCATAAGAGATAATAGGTACAAACTTTTGTTGGTAGAATAACATAAGATGTGAACACATGAATTTGCCATACTTGGATAATAAACATTTTCCTTGCAATGTCAGGGGGGTTATTTTTTAATTCAAGGTGGCTTCTTGTACTTTATCATTAGGAGCATTTCTAAACATTATTCCCAAATATGTATATTCAGGGACCACGGACAGGTGCAGGTCATATATAGACCACTTGAAAATTTAGATTGGAAATTTCCACATTCCATAATTTGGATTTTATCCAAATGAATTATAAGGTTGTTCTTTGTGGCATAAAGAGCTAGTTGATTTAATAATTTCTGTGGCCCACTTGGTGTTTGAGATAACAGCAATAGGTCATCAGCATAGAGTAACCATGCTATTACCTGGTTATCTAATTTTGGCTCATCAGCCATTGAGTTTGCAAAATTGACACCTATGTCTAGGGTGAACAAATTAAAAAGAGTTGAAGCCAATATGCAGCCTTTTTAAGGCCACGTTCTGTCTTAAAAACGGAAGACAGGAGTCATTCCATGTTCAACTTGATCTGCATAGTGCTATTTGAATGGAGGTGACTGATTATTGTAACTAATGATGGAGGACCGCCATGTTCTATCAATTTATTTTGCAACAACATACGGTCAATTGAGTGGAATGCCACACGGAAATCAACAAAAGCCATAAAGAGTGGTTGTTTCCGTGATGTATAAGCTGACTTTATAGCATTAAGTAAGGAGATATTGATGGCAGTGCCTAGACCGGCAACAAAGCCGGTTTGGAACAGACCTCTCTTATTCTCGGCTAGTGACCAGGCGTTCAGGTCTCTCAAAACAATTTGGCTATATATTTTACCTGGCACGTCCAGCAAGGCAATCGGCCTATAGCTGGACTGCTCCTGACGGTCACATTTCTTGTACATTGGTAGAATAATCGAGTGCCGCCACAAACCTGGAATTTGTTGTTTATTCTGAATGGTTAAGAAAATGGTGTATAAAATAGAGGCCCACATCTCGGGATGTTTTTTAGAGTAAAGTTTGACAGACCTTTGAAGAGCTCGATTTCTTAATAAAGTGTAGAATATTGTCTTGGTCAAAATTAAGCCCAAAACTAAAGACTAAACTGGACGGCTCTATGGAAAACTCTTTCACAGGTGCTGCATATATTTTGGAAAAGTAATCTATCCAATTTTGTTCTGCCACTCCATTTATTTGGGTGGCCAGTTGTGAGGGGTTAGTAACAGACAGGGTAATTCATAGAATTTCGCAGAAAAGTGTCGCAAGCGGCTGGCGCAGAGTGTCCGCGTGCGATTGTCTGCGCCAGGCACGTGCGCTAAAACCGATTTCCGCGCACAGCGTATTCATGGATTTTAGGCTCCCAAACCAGCCGTGGCGCAGAGTATCGCAGCGACCCTGCAGCAGCGCCAGTAACGCCCCCAAGAACGCCCTCGCGCAAGGAAAAGCCATCAAAATCGCTAAATCATCGCAAAGGGCTGCGCTAACCCTGGACCAGTTTACAGGGCTGCCAAACAAGGAACGCAAAGCGGGTAACGTGCATATCAGGGGTACGCGTGAAGTTATACACGCGATTAGCCAGGGTACGTGTATTACAGGGGTGCGAAGGAACTTTTACACGCGATTTCAGCAGGGTACGTGTATTTCAGGGGTGCGCGGGAAGTTCCACACGCGAATAGCCTGGGCGCGTGTATTTCAGGGGTGCGCGGGAAGTTCCATACGCGAATACCCTGGGCGCGTGTATTTCAGGGGTGCGCGGGAAGTTCCACACGCGAATAGCCTCGGCGCGTGTATTTCAGGGGTGCGCGGGAAGTTCCACACGCGAATAGCCTGGGCGCGTGTATTTCAGGGGTACGCGGGAATTATCACACGCGATTTGGCTGGGTACGTGTATTACAGTGGTACACGGGAAGTTTTACATGCGATTCGGCTGGGTACGTGTATTACAGGGGTGCGCGGGAATTCTCACATGCGATTTGGCCAGGTACGTGTATTACAGGGTGCGCGGGAATTATCACACGCGATTTGGCTTGGTACGTGTATTACAGGGGTGCGTGGGAAGTTACACACGCGATTAGGCTGGGTGGGTCCTCACAGGTGTTCCCTGTACACCCTCGACGGCCCCTGCAGGCAGCCCACAAAACAGGGGACTACCCTGCACACCTGCTCATGTCCCCCTGCACCCCCACCCCCCAGCAGTGCAGGGGCAGCCTCCACCAGGCCCCCACCCATGTCTCCCACCACCCCCACCCCCCAGCAGTGCAGGGGCACCCTCCACCAGGCCCCCACTCATGTCTCCCACCACCCCCACCCCCCAGCATCCAGGGGCACTCTCCACCAGGCCCCCACTCATGTCTCCCACCACCCCCACCCCCCAGCAGTGCAGGGGCACCCTCCACCAGGCCCCCACTCATGTCTCCCACCACCCCCACCCCCCAGCAGTGCAGGGGCAGCCTCCACCAGGCCCCCACTCATGTCTACCACCACCCCCACCCCCCAGCCACCAGGGGCACCCTCCACCAGGCCCCCACCCATGTCTCCCACCACCCCCACCCCCCAGCCACCATGGGCACCCTCCACCAGGCCCCCACCCATGTCTTCCACCACCCCCACCCCCCAGCCACCATGGGCACCCTCCACCAGGCCCCCACCCATTTTCCTGCACCACCCCCACCCCCCAGCAGTGCAGGGGCAGCCTCCACCAGGCCCCCACTCATGTCCCCTATCACCCCCACCCCCCGCCACCAGGGGCAGCCTCCACCAGGCCCCCACCCATGTCTCCCACGACCCCCACCCCCCAGCCACCAGGGGCACCCTCCACCAGGCCCCTACCCATGTCTCTCACCACCCCCACCCCCCAGCCACCAGGGGCACCCTCCACCAGGCCCCCACCCATGTCTCCCACCACCCCCACCCCCCAGCCACCATGGGCACCCTCCACCAGGCCCCCACCCATGTCTCCCACCACCCCCACCCCCCAGCCACCATGGGCACCCTCCACCAGGCCCCCACCCATGTCTCCCACCACCCCCACCCCCCAGCAGTGCAGGGGCACCCTCCACCAGGCCCCCACTCATGTCTCCCACCACCCCCACCCCCCAGCAGTGCAGGGGCAGCCTCCACCAGGCCCCCACTCATGTCTACCACCACCCCCACCCCCTAGCCACCAGGGGCACCCTCCACCAGGCCCCCACCCATGTCTCCCACCACCCCCACCCCCCAGCCACCATGGGCACCCTCCACCAGGCCCCCACCCATGTCTCCCACCACCCCCACCCCCCAGCCACCATGGGCACCCTCCACCAGGCCCCCACCCATGTCTCCCACCACCCCCACCCCCCAGCAGTGCAGGGGCAGCCTCCACCAGGCCCCCACTCATGTCCCCTATCACCCCCACCCCCCGCCACCAGGGGCAGCCTCCACCAGGCCCCCACCCATGTCTCCCACCACCCCCACCCCCCAGCCACCAGGGGCACCCTCCACCAGGCCCCCACCCATGTCTCCCACCACCCCCACCCCCCAGCCACCAGGGGCACCCTCCACCAGGCCCCCACCCATGTCTCCCACCACCCCCACCCCCCGGCCACCATGGGCACCCTCCACCAGGCCCCCACCCATGTCTCCCACCACCCCCACCCCCCAGCCACCATGGGCACCCTCCACCAGGCCCCCACCCATGTCTCCCACCACCCCCACCCCCCAGCAGTGCAGGGGCAGCCTCCACCAGGCCCCCACTCATGTCCCCTATCACCCCCACCCCCCCGCCACCAGGGGCAGCCTCCACCAGGCCCCCACCCATGTCTCCCACCACCCCCACCCCCCAGCCACCAGGGGCACCCTCCACCAGGCCCCCACCCATGTCTCCCACCACCCCCACCCCCCAGCCACCAGGGGCACCCTCCACCAGGCCCCCACCCATGTCTCCCACCACCCCCACCCCCCAGCCACCAGGGGCACCCTCCACCAGGCCCCCACTCATGTCTCCCACCACCCCCACCCCCCAGCCACCATGGGCACCCTCCACCAGGCCCCCACCCATGTCTCCCACCACCCCCACCCCCCAGCCACCATGGCCACCCTCCACCAGGCCCCCACCCATGTCTCACACCACCCCCGCCCCCCAGCAGTGCAGGGGCAGCCTCCACCAGGCCCCCACTCATGTCCCCTATCACCCCCACCCCCCCGCCACCAGGGGTAGCCTCCACCAGGCCCCCACCCATGTCTCCCACCACCCCCAGCCACCAGGGGCACCCTCCACCAGGCCCCCACCCATGTCTCCCACCACCCCCACCCCCCAGCCACCAGGGGCACCCTCCACCAGGCCCCCACTCATGTCTCCCACCACCCCCACCCCCCAGCAGTGCAGGGGCAGCCTCCACCAGGCCCCCACTCATGTCTACCACCACCCCACCCCCCAGCAGTGCAGGGGCACCCTCCACCAGGCCCCCACTCATGTCTACCACCACCCCCACCCCCCAGCAGTGCAGGGGCAGCAGGCAGTCAGGCAGCAGCAGATGGCAGGTGGGAGCGTGCTCGGGGCTCTGGGGGGCAGTAGTTCGGCCCTCCGGGCAGGAGCGTGGTATTCCGTGTGCTTACGCGTGGCCAGCTTGGTACGGAGTGATTTGGCACGTGAAAATCCTGCACGTCAGCGTGAAAACCGAGGAATGGCCCTTAGCGCGTAAGCGCGTCAGCACGCATATGCGATTCTATTGGACCAAAGGCCCTCAGCGCGTAAGCGCGTCTGTGACGTGACCCGCACGGGTGTTTCCCACACAGCACGTGATGACAGAGCACACGTGGAAAGACTGCACGTCAGAGTCTCATCGCGTGTGATTGGTGGAAATGGCCCTACACGGAGAAGTGACAAAGCGTGTAATTGGTGGAAATGGCCCTAGCGCATACACGCCGCGTAAGTGAGGGCCTGTATAAAAGGTACGTGTAGAACACCATTTCCTTGTACGTGCTTTTCGTGGAGAGCGAGTGGGTGAATTCTGTACTTCTTGTCGTTTCACACGCGATTTACTTCACGGCGTTTCAAGTTCGTATTCCCTGTTACCTCTGACAGCTTTTTCTCTTTTTTCTCTTTTCCTGGTTTACCTGGGCCTGTTCCCTCAAACAGTGTTCCCTTCTACTGTTGTCCTGTCTCCTCAGACAGCGTACAAATCTTCTTTTGGCGGGGGTGTTGCCAACCAAACGCGCTCCTTTTTCACGCTCTTTTACCTGGCAGACGGTGAGTCACGCACGTATCTAACATCTGTACTTGCCCCGTGTGTAGCCTACCCCTTCAGAGGTCATTCTAGGCTGCGTGTGACACGCATACGTTCATTCTTGTGTTACTGGGTGCCACAGCGTAGTGCAGGTTTTTCTTTCTGCACACGTGGTCTAGGAGGGGTTGCGTGCACGTCATCTCCCTTTTTTGGGCCTCCTGTGCGTAGCGTGACCCGTCATCTTTCCCCAGGGGTTACAATCAGCCTTGCAAGAGCACTAGGGTACAATTACCATCTGGTACCCAACCCCTTTGACCCCCAATTGCCCAGGACAATATTTTACAGCCACTCCCATACGCACATTAACATCAGTGCCATGGCTGGGAGGCGAGGATTCCGTAAGGGTGGCAAAGGTGGAAGAGCCACAAGTGGTGGCCGTGGTGGATCCGGTAGGGGACGTGGTCGTTACTTGCAGGGTGAGCCTGTCCCCCCATGTGTGGAGGACCAGTCAAGGGCACCCATAATCCCCCCCCCCCCTCCTGTTGAGGCTGATGTGGCTGACACCATCCATGCTCAGCCCTTGTTGGACCAGCCCATTGTGGCACCAGACCTGGCTGACTCCATGGCTGACTTCCAGGTCAGCAGGCCTATGACACGTGCGCTGGTGCACGTTGATGTCACCATGCCACGTGCATCTGGGGCAGCAAGGTCATCTGCTGCACCAAGTAGGCAGGGCGGAGAGGCTGCAGGGGCAGCTGCGGCTCCATCCACCCAGCCCTCACACACCCAGCCCGGACAGTGTCGGTCCTAGTCCATGCTGCTGACATTCCCCCTGACACCATCACACTAGAGCCAATGCCTGCACCAACTCCCATGCTGAGTGTGCAATCCCACACTCCTGATACAGAGTCCACCAGGGCTCCTGCCCCTAGTGTCCAGAGCGGCGCAGGACACTCAGGATCACCACCACCTTCCAAGTGGAAGAGGAAGAGTGCTCGTCCGGCACAGGATGATGCCCCAGACACGGCTACACAGTCCGGCCCATCCAGGAAGCCCAGCTTCACGGATGACGAACTGAATGCACTTGTCGAGTATGTGTCCGCACATGACAACGAGATGGTCATTGTTGCAGGATCCAAGACCACACCTGCACAACGCCAGGCACACTGGCAGACCGTTGCGGACATCGTAAGTGCCCTTGGAATCGTGAGGCGCACAGCCAATGATTGGTATAAGCGTTGGAATGACCTAAAGCGCAGGGCAAAGAGTAAGCTGGCCTCAAGTCATGCCGCAACTCTAGTGACTGGAGGTGGGTCTCCAGTAGTAGACATGGAACTCACTCCACATGAGTCAGTCGCTGGGACCTACGTCACGGAGGAACAGATCCAAGGCGTGGGAGATCTGGCTGATTACGAGGCATTGTCCGGTGAGTGCACATGCATGTGTGTGTCATCCATGTGCATGGTGTGTGTGAGGGCTTCTGTTTGTGTGACAGGTGAGAGTGTGTGCACCTGAGTCGTATGGGTCAGCCATGTGCTTCATGCAATACATCCTGCGCAGCTGCATTTGGCCATAGCAGTATCCCTTCTGCCAACAGTAGACATCTAGCCCAACTGCACGCCAGTTGCCCTTGAAGTGTCACCTTGCCACAACATTGTTGCTTGATTTTTCACTGTTCATTTAGTCAGATTGTTTGCATTCCACCACTTTTACTAGGCATGTCGCAGTCCTCTAGTCACATGTCTGACATGGCTATGGTAAAGTGGAGTGACTTTGTTACCTGGATATCATTTGTACAAACATGTCCCTGTGCAATTGCACCATTTTGGACGGGCACCTCCAGGTGAAGAATCTGACCTGTTTGAATTAGAAAAGCTATTACATGCGGGAACTGGACTGAATGAATAGGTGCTGCCCTCCTCTCCATCTTCACTCAATAGCAATGGTACATGCCATCTGTGTGAGGGCATGTGTGTTTCACCTGCCAATCACAGGCCAATGTGTGATGCCACTGCCAGGCAGCATGCAGAAAATGTGTTCATCTTCCATCTTGGTGTCATCAGTGTGTGCCATTTGCCTGCCCTTCATACGCAGTGAGGGTGCATGCATGGGAGGGTTTTAGTCATGTGGGACATGTGTCAAACAAGTACTGGTTCTCTTGCTTCTCAGCCCTCATTGTGTGCCATGGTGCTAATGCCTGTTTCCATTTCTTTGTTTTTATGTCTTTGCAGGGGAAGACGCACCTGATACTGCTGGGGTTGTGGAGATGGTGCAGACCCAGGAGGGGTCCGAGGGCCGACCAACCACCAGTGAGGGACGTGGTGTGGTGGTGGGTGAGAACCCACAAGTGCTGCAGGTCCTGCTCTCAAGGGGTGTCTCTGGCTGCACCTCCCCCGAGCTGTACTCAGGTGTTGATTCGGATGAGACCTACGTGCCGTCGCAGGTGAGTGTTCCAGGGAGGGATTCTGTTCTGTCTCACCCACCTGCACCAGGGTCAGAACCCTCAATGGGGATGTCAGTGTTGGCAGCTACGCCTTTGGTGGTTACGGATGCAGGGTCACACTCCGCGACATCTGATCCTGTTCCTGGGCCAGCAGATCAGAGGGGGAATGCAGTCCTGCAGCCTCAGGCAGTGCCGGCACAGCAAGGCGCAGTTCGCCTTGCCCCAGACAGGTGTGGTGCCCGCCGACGTGGTGGCCGTACGCCACCTGGCAATACCACATGGGAGCAATCCATTTACGGTATGGCAACCCAACAGGCAGCATCATCCGAGATGATGGCTCAGGCCATGGATAGGGTGGCCACTTCCATTGTCCCCCCTGAAAGGCTGATGGAGCGACTAGAGCAGGCAACCGACTCCATCTGCCAGTCACACAGGGAGGACATGTTGGGGTCCAACAGGGACAGGCGGGCGGCACTGGCGACTCTGCAGGAGGCCATCTCCATTGAGTCCCAGGGCCACAGGGAAGCCCTGAGGCAGGAGCTCCTTCACCTCAGGACGACTCTTGTTGAGCTTGAGGCTTCAACACACCAAAGGACAGAACAGCAGCTGGAGCGTCTCACCCGTACGCTCTCAGCTGAGATGCAGGCAACGAGGGCGGAGGTCCGGGCATCCCGTGAGTTGTTGCATGGGGACCTCCGCACACTCATCCTCCAGAACCAGACCTACCACACCTGCATGATTGCAGCCATGGAGGAGCAGACTAGGGCCTTGCGTGGGCTGCCTCCCATAGTGCAACCACCTCCGGATGCAGCTGCACAGGGTGATAATAGCGACAGCAGTGATACTCCCACAATAGGGTAGCCGTGTGGGCCATGAGCCCATGGAGGTGTTTTATTTTCCCAGGATCCACGCAGGTGGGTTCTGGTGTGCATCCTGTCCTCGGACCTCCTGGGTGGCCACCCCAACCCCCCCGGGCCCTTCAATGGCCATTTTTTATTTTTTTTTTATTTTTATTTTTATTTTTATTTATTTTATTCCCTATTTTTTTGGGACGATTTGTTGGCTTCCGTGGTTCCTGTGGGCATACGCTGCATTGTGGCTGGGCACATGCAGGCTTGTAATGTATTTGGTTCAGATGCTTGGGTTTGAGTCACACACACCCCTCCTGCTTCCCGTTGCCATGGGCTTGAAAAGGGTGTGCCCAAGTGACAGTGAATTACACAGTGACGTTGGACTCCCATGAGCTGTGTGGGCAGTCTGTAGTCAATACTGTGTATACATTCCTAGTGCATATTGCTGTTGTGTTGTACACTGCATGTTGCATTGATGTGTAACTCATCTTCTGTGTCTACCTCCCAATTTGCAGGTCCCTTCCACATGTCTACACAAGGACCTCTAGTCTGGAGATGTGGTCCATGTTGGCAGCAGTGCACCTACAACTCTACATGGCGCCAACACTGCACAGTTGGTAGTGGTGGGAGTGCAGGCATTTCCAGGTGGTGAGACTACTGATATTTAACATTAGTGATGTCATGTTAATGGTAGTACGTGCTCAAGTTTGTTGTTGGTCCGGCATTACTGTGAGCATTTCAGGTGTTGCAAGTATCTAATAGCGACACTGTACATTGTGACACTAGTGTCATGTTGTGTGGATTACTTTGTTTACCTGCAAATAGCATGACATGGCACGGTGTGTGGTGTGGCGGTGCTGGGGTTGGGTTGGCTGACATGGCACTGTCCTCTTGTTGCATTTTGCAAGTGGGCATTCATTTTAGCTGCTTGAATGTGCAACTTCACAAAACTGCATTGGTGGTGTCTGTGTGGGTAGGGATGCACACATTGTGACACTTCCAGGTGAACAATCTCAGGCTGATATGGTTTTCATGGTTCTTTCTCCAGACATTCAGGGTCAGTGTCAGGTTGAGTCATCATTGATTGTCAGATGGAATGTGGCAGGGCAGTGTGCTCTCCACAGGGGTGTGATTTCTATGTGAAGTAATTAGCCACTAGCTGTGTACGGGCTGCCTCCCCCCATTGCCCTTTCCCCTCCCATGCGCAGCGGCTGTGCATGTGGTTGGGGATGGGGGGGCACCACCATGTCCACGGCCAGGCCCCGGCGTGTTGCAACGTTGTGCAGGACACATGCTGCCACTATGATCCTGCACACTACTGGGGGAGCGTACAACAGCTGCCCGCCAGAACGGTCAAGGGAGCAAAAGCGTGACTTCAGCACTCCAAATGTGCGCTCCACTATGCCCCGGGTTGTGATGTGGCCTGCGTTATATCTTACCTGGGGTGGCGTGGTGGGGTTCCGAATTGGCGTCATCATGTGGGGGCTGAGAGGGTAGGCACTGTCCCCTGTGGAGGTGGTGATTGGTATCATTGGTGGGGTTGTGACCTTGCTCAGTATCTGACATGCATGCATGTGCAGTGGCATTCATACTCACCAAGTAGCCATGTATCGCCATGCCGCCCAGCTTCTAGGTCCCGGCTTAGGGTGGACATTCGGTAAATGAAGCTGTCGTGGGTGGACCCGGGATAGTTGGCATATACTGAGGTGATGATTCCCTTGGCATTACATACTACCTGCACGTTGATGGAATGCCAGTGCTTGCGGTTCCTATAGATGTGCTCAGATGCCCTGGGGGGACGTAGAGCCACATGGGTGCAGTCGATGGCACCTAGCACTTTGGGGAATCGTGCCACAGCGTAGAAATCCAGGGCGGCAGCATGCCTTTCTGCAGGGGTTCTGGGCAGGTATATGTGCCTGCGGACTGATGGGCGTGCAGTGATGATGTTCAAGACCTGGTGTGGGCAGCGTGACTGGGTGGCCTGTGATACACCACCCACAATGGCACTTGTCCGCTGAAATGATCCAGTGGCTAAGAAGTGCAGTACATTGAGGACCTTCTCCAGGGGGCTGAGTGCTTGAGAGCACAGGGTGGGTGATGTGAGGTCATCCTCCCACTCACTCACCAGGTCCAGTATGATGTGTGGTGGAAACCTGTACCTCCCATGCACCTGGTCATCAGGCATCCCGAAAAGGCTGGTTCTGGGTGTGAATATTCTGGCCCTGACTATCCTCCTCCTCCTCCTTTGGTAGGCCACGCCCACTGCTGCTAGGAACGGTATGTTCATCCTGGGTCTGAGCTTGTTATTTTTGTAGCGCGCAAATTAATGCGTTGCGCGTGTTGTAGGCGAGCGTGTGACCTGAGCACCCCTGAAATCCAGTACCCAGTCCAATAGCGTGTGGAAATTCCCGCGCACACCGGGATACAGGTGCGCTGACGTACTTGCGTGTGCAAGTGTCCGCGCACACCTGATATACACATACATAGGCCAATCGCGTGTACGCCCACTTTTGTCCAATTACACGCGATGACACCCTGACGTGCTGTCCAATTACACGCAATGAGACTCTGCCGTGCTGTCCAATTACACGCGATGACACTCTGACGTGCAGTCTTTCCACGTGTGCTCTGTCATCACGTGCTGTGTGGGAAACACCTGTGCGGGTCACGTCACAGACGCGCTTACGCACTGAGGGCCTTTGGTCCAATAGATTCGCGTATGCGTGCTGACGCACTTACGCGCTAAGGGCCTTTCCTCGGTTTTCACGCTGACGTGCAGGATTTTCACGTGCAAAATCACTCCGTACCAAGCTGGCCACGCGTAAGCACACGAAAGACCACGCTCCTGCCCAGAAGGCCGGACTACTGCCCCCCAGAGCCCCGAGCACGCTCCCACCTGCCATCTGCTGCTGCCTGACTGCCTGCTGCCCACGTGCACTGCCATTTGCTGCCTGCACATCAGCCAGGGGTGCTGTTGCTGTGACCACCCCTGCTGGAACCGAAGACTCCCGACTGGAATTCCATCGCTCCACAGCCCAGCCCCAGGACCCAGTTGCCCACCCACTCCTGCCTCTGGGGTTGTCATGTCGGGGCAAACACCATCTGTGACCACTGACAACCCCCGGCCAGACAGGCAGAGGGGCACCAGCTTCAGTGCCACCGAAGTTGGTGTCCTGGTGGAGCAAGTCCTGGGGCAGTATGATGCCCTCTTCGGAAGTTCCTGCGGCGACAAGGAAGGACGGACTCGGATCTGGACTGACATCGTGACTGCCATCAATGCGGAGGGGGTGGCAGTCCGGGACTTACAACATGTCAGGAAGCGCTGGGAGGACTTCAGGTCCAGGACCCTGAACAAGGCCCGGCGCCTCTTGAAGGCAGCGGATGCCAAGGGGCGCCGGGCCACTTGTCAGAAGAACAGATGGGGGTCCTGGAACGCATATCCCCAGCGCTCCACGTCCAGGTCCTAGAGAAGCAGACCCGTCTGGAGTCGAGCGGTGAGTGTACATGCATCCTGATTGTGAGCAGTGCGTGTGGTGATTATTCGGCATTGTGCCGGTTGCACATCTGTTTGTATGGGGTCGAGTATGGGTGGGGGGCTGTAATGTGTGAGACATGGATGGTGCTTGTGTGTGTGGGCTTGCATGGCAAATGCAGTTGTGCGTGCACACATGTTTGGATGAATGTGTATGTAAGTAGACATGTCCGTGATGTCAGGCATGTATGTTGTTTTCGGCTGCATGTATGAGCACTGTGTACATGTGCATGTGTGTGTATTTGTCCAGGGTGCAACAGTGATGCAACATGGATGCATGTGACAGCGGTATGTGGAAGCCTGATTGGCAGATGTGACATGGGTGCCCGTCTGAACAGTGCAACACTTGGCAGAGGTGTAGACATGCATGCAAGTGTGGTGCTGTGTGTACATGTGTGGTGCACTTCCTGTGTTGCATGTGATGTCTGGCTCCCCTTTGGCTGCTGATGCTGTTGTATGTGCAGGGATGGTGGTGGCAGTTGCGATATGGCTGTGGTATGGCTCATGTGTGTGAGTTGCAATGACATGTGTGTTGGGGATTGTGATGACATGTCTGAGGTTTGCCAATGCCACTCATGTGCAACTGTCATGCGTGTATGTGTCCATTGTACAGTGCCCTGATGCCTGTGTTTTGTTTCTCCCTGTCTGCAGCGTCAACTGATGAAGAGGGCGGAGAAGGTGCTGTGGAGCACAGCGCCGGGGGTCCGACCGCCAGCCGGAGTTGCAAGGCCCGGCTCCCCTCCCGTGTTGTCATCTCGTCGGGGAGTGAGGAGTCCGGTGCCGCGTCCCAGGCCGCAGCTGCCGGGAGGAGGTCCAAGAGGCGGAGGTTGCAGTTGGACTCCTCGGCAGCAGAAGGGGCAGCTGGGACCCCACAGGGCCCAACAGGGGAAGATGGCACGGAGTCATCCAGGTTGGTGGGGGGGTTGGTGGAGGAGGGGGCCGTGCAAGCACCAGAGACGGGGTCTGGAGGTGGGGATCCCACTGGTGCTAGTGGTGCAGTGCAGGACCAGGGACAGGAGGCAGCACAGGCGGCCGCGGAGGTGCCTGTGTGCAATCCTGTCCCCGATCCTGTCCCTGCATTATCTTGCACCAGCAGGGATGCCTACGTCCAGACCCGTTTTCAGGCAGGGGATGAGCTGACGTCAACTGGCCTTCCTCTGCCTGCGGACGTGGCCATCCAGGTCCGGGTTGAGCCTGTCCTGGCTGGTGTGGCGTTGCGTCAACGGGCCATGCGAGGTGACCTGCAGTCTTTTCATGGAGAGACTGCACGTCATCTCAAATGGCTCGTTGACCACGTCAACCTGCTGGGACAGGTCACCCAGGCCGGATTCCTCCATCTGATGGGGCTTGCTCCGACCCCCTCCTCAACTGGACCCCCTACGCGCCAGTCGTCCTCTGTTCCATCTTCCCACCCATCAGTCACCTGGGTGCCCTGTGGAGCTGCCTCTGACGGTGCGGCCAGGCTGGTGGAGGAGGCATCCCTGCCACAGTCGGGAGTCGGAGGTCCAGCAGGGGTGGCCACATCAACAACTGCACCCCAGCCGGCGGAGAATGTGCAGGCAGCAGGAGGCAGTGCACGGGCAGAGGCAGAGCAGCAGCAGCAGCAACATGGTGGGAGACATGAAGGCTCGGGGCTTTCGACATCGGAGGGGCAGGCATCGGCCGGAGGGCAGGGGGACCCAGGACAGAGAGTGTCTTCCGTGTGGCAGCGGTTGGGCCACGCTTTAGGTGCGGAGCGGCGGCGGGTGGAAGAGGCGCGGCTCACAATGGTCAGGGCGGAGAACTCCATGCGGAGGGCCCTGAGGCGGGCCGAGTGCCTCGAGGCAATCTACAGGGGGTTTGAGGAGGACACGGCGTCGTCCCTGCGGACCCTCGGGGCCATGGAACTGGACCGCCTCCGGGACATCGAACAGGTGTTCAATGATGCCCTGGCCCGGGACACCACAGAGTGAGCCGCTGGACTTGCCCGCCGCCTTTGTATATAGTTCTTTAGTTTTAGGTTTCCTTTCTTTCTTATTATGATTTGGAGTCGACGGACACTGCTCCACTTTTTGTATATAGTTGATTTTTAGGTAGGTTTTTTAGTAGGTTTCCTTTGTTCAGTTGGGCTCATGGACCCTTGGTAGTTTTTTACATAGTTCTTTATTGCATGGAGATTTTTTAACTTTTGACTTTGGCCAAATATTTTTGGGATTCTGATTTGCAGTTTTGTGTTTTTATACGGACATGCAGCTTTTTTTTCTCATTCACATTGTAGTTTGTTTTCTTTCTTTAGCATTCTTTATTTTTTTCAATACAATTTTGTTTCCATACTTCACTGTGTGGTATCATCTCATTGGTTTCATGCATGTCATGTTGTGTGTTTTCCCATTCAATTGCAACCATTGTGTGTGACGGACATGTGTTCATTAGCTTAATGAACATTGGGGGTGTAACATGTGATTTCCATTTCCATGTGGGTGAATGGGTTACTTGGTAGGGCTTTTTGGCTGTGGAGGCTGTCCATTACGCACATGATTGGGGATTGTGAGGACCTGGTGGGGGCTGCCCATGGTGGCTGGGGGGTGGGGGTGGTGGTAGACATGAGTGGGGGCCTGGTGGAGGCTGCCCCTGGTGGCTGGGGGGTGTGGGTGGTGGGAGACATGAGTGGGGGCCTGGTGGAGGCTGCCCATGGTGGCAGGGGGGTGGGGGTGGTGGGAGACATGAGTGGGGGCCTGGTGGAGGCTGCCCATGGTGGCAGGGGGTGGGGGTGGTGGGAGACATGAGTGGGGGCCTGGTGGAGGGTGCCCCTGCACTGCTGGGGGGTGGGGGTGGTGGTAGACATGAGTGGGGGCCTGGTGGAGGCTGCCCCTGGTGGCGGGGGGGTGGGGGTGATAGGGGACATGAGTGTGGGCCTGGTGGAGGCTGCCCCTGCACTGCTGGGGGGTGGGGGTGGTGGGAGACATGGGTGGGGGCCTGGTGGAGGGTGCCCATGGTGGCTGGGGGGGTAGGGGTGGTGGGAGACATGGGTGGGGGCCTGGTGGAGGGTGCCCCTGGTGGCGGGGGCGGTGGGGGTGATAGGGGACATGAGTGGGGGCCTGGTGGAGGCTGCCCCTGCACTGCTGGGGGGTGGGGGTGGTGGGGAGACATGGGTGGGGGCCTGGTGGAGGGTGCCCCTGGTGGCTGGGGGGTGGGGGTGGTGGGAGACATGAGTGGGGGCCTGGTGGAGGGTGCCCCTGCACTGCTGGGGGGTGGTGGTAGACATGAGTGGGGGCCTGGTGGAGGCTGCCCCTGCACTGCTGGGGGGTGGGGGTGGTGGGAGACATGGGTGGGGGCCTGGTGGAGGCTGCCCCCTGGTGGCTGGGGGTGGGGGTGGTGGGAGACATGAGTGGGGGCCTGGTGGGGGCTGCCCCTGCACTGCTGGGGGGTGGGGGTGGTGGGAGACATGAGTGGGGGTCCTGGTGGAGGGTGCCCCTGGTGGCGGGGGGTTGGGGGTGATAGGGGACATGAGTGGGGGGCCTGGTGGAGGCTGCCCCTGCACTGCTGGGGGGTGGGGGGTGGTGGGAGACATGGGTGGGGGTGGAGGGTGCCCATGGTGGCTGGGGGGTGGGGGTGGTGGGAGACATGAGTGGGGGCCTGGTGGAGGCTGCCCCTGCACTGCTGGGGGGTGGGGGTGGTGGGAGACATGAGTGGGGGCCTGGTGGAGGCTGCCCCTGCACTGCTGGGGGGTGGGGGTTGTGGGAGACATGGGTGGGGGCCTGGTGGAGGGTGCCCATGGTGGCTGGGGGGTGGGGGTGGTGGGAGACATGAGTGGGGGCCTGGTGGAGGGTGCCCCTGCACTGCTGGGGGGTGGGGGTGGTGGTAGACATGAGTGGGGGCCTGGTGGAGGGTGCCCCTGCACTGCTGGGGGGTGGGGGTGGTGGTAGACATGAGTGGGGGCCTGGTGGAGGGTGCCCCTGCACTGCTGGGGGGTGGGGGTGGTGGGAGACATGGGTGGGGGCCTGGTGGAGGGTGCCCATGGTGCCCATGGTGGCTGGGGGGTGGTGGGAGACATGGGTGGGGGCCTGGTGGAGGGTGCCCCTGGTGGCGGGGGGGTGGGGGTGGTGGTAGACATGAGTGGGGGCCTGGTGGAGGCTGCCCCTGGTGGCGGGGGGGTGGGGGTGATAGGGGACATGAGTGTGGGCCTGGTGGAGGCTGCCCCTGCACTGCTGGGGGGTGGGGGTGGTGGGAGACATGGGTGGGGGCCTGGTGGAGGGTGCCCATGGTGGCTGGGGGGTGGGGGTGGTGGGAGACATGGGTGGGGGCCAGGTGGAGGGTGCCCCTGGTGGCGGGGGGGTGGGGGTGATAGGGGACATGAGTGGGGGCCTGGTGGAGGCTGCCCCTGCACTGCTGGGGGGTGGGGGTGGTGGGAGACATGGGTGGGGGCCTGGTGGAGGGTGCCCCTGGTGGCTGGGGGGTGGGGGTGGTGGGAGACATGAGTGGGGGCCTGGTGGAGGGTGCCCCTGCACTGCTGGGGGGTGGGGGTGGTGGTAGACATGAGTGGGGGCCTGGTGGAGGCTGCCCCTGCACTGCTGGGGGGTGGGGGTGGTGGGAGACATGGGTGGGGGCCTGGTGGAGGCTGCCCCTGCACTGCTGGGGGGTGGGGGTGGTGGGAGACATGAGTGGGGGCCTGGTGGAGGCTGCCCCTGCACTGCTGGGGGGTGGGGGTGGTGGGAGACATGGGTGGGGGCCTGGTGGAGGGTGCCCATGGTGGCTGGGGGGTGGTGGGAGACATGGGTGGGGGCCTGGTGGAGGGTGCCCCTGGTGGCGGGGGGGTGGGGGTGATAGGGGACATGAGTGGGGGCCTGGTGGAGGCTGCCCCTGCACTGCTGGGGGGTGGGGGTGGTGGGAGACATGGGTGGGGGCCTGGTGGAGGGTGCCCCTGGTGGCTGGGGGGTGGGGGTGGTGTGAGACATGAGTGGGGGCCTGGTGGAGGGTGCCCCTGCACTGGTGGGGGGTGGGGGTGGTGGTAGACATGAGTGGGGGCCTGGTGGAGGCTGCCCCTGCACTGCTGGGGGGTGGGGGTGGTGGGGGACATGAGTGGGGGCCTGGTGGAGGCTGCCCCTGGTGGCTGGGGGGTGGGGGTGGTGGGAGACATGAGTGGGGGCCTGGTGGAGGGTGCCCCTGGTGGCTGGGGGGTGGGGGTGGTGGGAGACATGGGTGGGGGCCTGGTGGAGGGTGCCCCTGGTGGCTGGGGGGTGGGGGTGGTGGGAGACATGGGTGGGGGCCTGGTGGAGGGTGCCCCTGGTGGCTGGGGTTGGTGGGAGACATGGGTGGGGGCCTGGTGGAGGCTGCCCCTGGTGGCGGGGGGGTGGGGGTGATAGGGGACATGAGTGTGGGCCTGGTGGAGGCTGCCCCTGCACTGCTGGGGGGTGGGGGTGGTGGGAGACATGGGTGGGGGCCTGGTGGAGGGTGCCCATGGTGGCTGGGGGGTGGGGGTGGTGGGAGACATGGGTGGGGGCCTGGTGGAGGCTGCCCCTGCACTGCTGGGGGGTGGGGGTGGTGGGAGACATGAGTGGGGGCCTGGTGGAGGCTGCCCCTGCACTGCTGGGGGGTGGGGGTGGTGGGAGACATGGGTGGGGGCCTGGTGGAGGGTGCCCATGGTGGCTGGGGGGTGGTGGGAGACATGGGTGGGGGCCTGGTGGAGGGTGCCCCTGGTGGCGGGGGGGTGGGGGTGATAGGGGACATGAGTGGGGGCCTGGTGGAGGCTGCCCCTGCACTGCTGGGGGGTGGGGGTGGTGGGAGACATGGGTGGGGGCCTGGTGGAGGGTGCCCCTGGTGGCTGGGGGGTGGGGGTGGTGTGAGACATGAGTGGGGGCCTGGTGGAGGGTGCCCCTGCACTGGTGGGGGGTGGGGGTGGTGGTAGACATGAGTGGGGGCCTGGTGGAGGCTGCCCCTGCACTGCTGGGGGGTGGGGGTGGTGGGGGACATGAGTGGGGGCCTGGTGGAGGCTGCCCCTGGTGGCTGGGGGGTGGGGGTGGTGGGAGACATGAGTGGGGGCCTGGTGGAGGGTGCCCCTGGTGGCTGGGGGGTGGGGGTGGTGGGAGACATGGGTGGGGGCCTGGTGGAGGGTGCCCCTGGTGGCTGGGGGGTGGGGGTGGTGGGAGACATGGGTGGGGGCCTGGTGGAGGGTGCCCCTGGTGGCTGGGGTTGGTGGGAGACATGGGTGGGGGCCTGGTGGAGGCTGCCCCTGGTGGCGGGGGGGTGGGGGTGATAGGGGACATGAGTGTGGGCCTGGTGGAGGCTGCCCCTGCACTGCTGGGGGGTGGGGGTGGTGGGAGACATGGGTGGGGCCTGGTGGAGGGTGCCCATGGTGGCTGGGGGGTGGGGGTGGTGGGAGACATGGGTGGAGGCCTGGTGGAGGGTGCCCCTGGTGTCGGGGGGTGGGGGTGATAGGGGACATGAGTGGGGGCCTGGTGGAGGCTGCCCCTGCACTGCTGGGGGGTGGGGGTCGTGGGAGACATGGGTGGGGGCCTGGTGGAGGGTGCCCCTGGTGGCTGGGGGGTGGGGGTGGCGGGAGACATGAGTGGGGGCCTGGTGGAGGCTGCCCATGGTGGCAGGGGGGTGGGGGTGGTGGGAGACATGAGTGGGGGCCTGGTGGAGGGTGCCCCTGGTGGCTGGGGGGTGGGGGTGGTGGGAGACATGGGTGGGGGCCTGGTGGAGGGTGCCCCTGGTGGCTGGGGGGTGGGGGTGGTGGGAGACATGGGTGGGGGCCTGGTGGAGGGTGCCCCTGGTGGCTGGGGTTGGTGGGAGACATGGGTGGGGGCCTGGTGGAGGCTGCCCCTGGTGGCGGGGGGGTGGGGGTGATAGGGGACATGAGTGTGGGCCTGGTGGAGGCTGCCCCTGCACTGCTGGGGGGTGGGGGTGGTGGGAGACATGGGTGGGGGCCTGGTGGAGGGTGCCCATGGTGGCTGGGGGGTGGGGGTGGTGGGAGACATGAGTGGGGGCCTGGTGGAGGGTGCCCCTGCACTGCTGGGGGGTGGGGGTGGTGGTAGACATGAGTGGGGGCCTGGTGGAGGCTGCCCCTGCACTGCTGGGGGGTGGGGGTGGTGGGAGACATGGGTGGGGGCCTGGTGGAGGCTGCCCCTGCACTGCTGGGGGGTGGGGGTGGTGGGAGACATGAGTGGGGGCCTGGTGGAGGCTGCCCCTGCACTGCTGGGGGGTGGGGGTGGTGGGAGACATGGGTGGGGGCCTGGTGGAGGGTGCCCATGGTGGCTGGGGGGTGGTGGGAGACATGGGTGGGGGCCTGGTGGAGGGTGCCCCTGGTGGCGGGGGGGGTGGGGGTGATAGGGGACATGAGTGGGGGCCTGGTGGAGGCTGCCCCTGCACTGCTGGGGGGTGGGGGTGGTGGGAGACATGGGTGGGGGCCTGGTGGAGGGTGCCCCTGGTGGCTGGGGGGTGGGGGTGGTGTGAGACATGAGTGGGGGCCTGGTGGAGGGTGCCCCTGCACTGGTGGGGGGTGGGGGTGGTGGTAGACATGAGTGGGGGCCTGGTGGAGGCTGCCCCTGCACTGCTGGGGGGTGGGGGTGGTGGGGGACATGAGTGGGGGCCTGGTGGAGGCTGCCCCTGGTGGCTGGGGGGTGGGGGTGGTGGGAGACATGAGTGGGGGCCTGGTGGAGGGTGCCCCTGGTGGCTGGGGGGTGGGGGTGGTGGGAGACATGGGTGGGGGCCTGGTGGAGGGTGCCCCTGGTGGCTGGGGGGTGGGGGTGGTGGGAGACATGGGTGGGGGCCTGGTGGAGGGTGCCCCTGGTGGCTGGGGTTGGTGGGAGACATGGGTGGGGGCCTGGTGGAGGCTGCCCCTGGTGGCGGGGGGGTGGGGGTGATAGGGGACATGAGTGTGGGCCTGGTGGAGGCTGCCCCTGCACTGCTGGGGGGTGGGGGTGGTGGGAGACATGGGTGGGGGCCTGGTGGAGGGTGCCCATGGTGGCTGGGGGGTGGGGGTGGTGGGAGACATGGGTGGGGGCCTGGTGGAGGCTGCCCCTGCACTGCTGGGGGGTGGGGGTGGTGGGAGACATGAGTGGGGGCCTGGTGGAGGCTGCCCCTGCACTGCTGGGGGGTGGGGGTGGTGGGAGACATGGGTGGGGGCCTGGTGGAGGGTGCCCATGGTGGCTGGGGGGTGGTGGGAGACATGGGTGGGGGCCTGGTGGAGGGTGCCCCTGGTGGCGGGGGGGTGGGGGTGATAGGGGACATGAGTGGGGGCCTGGTGGAGGCTGCCCCTGCACTGCTGGGGGGTGGGGGTGGTGGGAGACATGGGTGGGGGCCTGGTGGAGGGTGCCCCTGGTGGCTGGGGGGTGGGGGTGGTGTGAGACATGAGTGGGGGCCTGGTGGAGGGTGCCCCTGCACTGGTGGGGGGTGGGGGTGGTGGTAGACATGAGTGGGGGCCTGGTGGAGGCTGCCCCTGCACTGCTGGGGGGTGGGGGTGGTGGGGGACATGAGTGGGGGCCTGGTGGAGGCTGCCCCTGGTGGCTGGGGGGTGGGGGTGGTGGGAGACATGAGTGGGGGCCTGGTGGAGGGTGCCCCTGGTGGCTGGGGGGTGGGGGTGGTGGGAGACATGGGTGGGGGCCTGGTGGAGGGTGCCCCTGGTGGCTGGGGGGTGGGGGTGGTGGGAGACATGGGTGGGGGCCTGGTGGAGGGTGCCCCTGGTGGCTGGGGTTGGTGGGAGACATGGGTGGGGGCCTGGTGGAGGCTGCCCCTGGTGGCGGGGGGGTGGGGGTGATAGGGGACATGAGTGTGGGCCTGTTGGAGGCTGCCCCTGCACTGCTGGGGGGTGGGGGTGGTGGGAGACATGGGTGGGGGCCTGGTGGAGGGTGCCCATGGTGGCTGGGGGGTGGGGGTGGTGGGAGACATGGGTGGAGGCCTGGTGGAGGGTGCCCCTGGTGGCGGGGGGGTGGGGGTGATAGGGGACATGAGTGGGGGCCTGGTGGAGGCTGCCCCTGCACTGCTGGGGGGTGGGGGTCGTGGGAGACATGGGTGGGGGCCTGGTGGAGGGTGCCCCTGGTGGCTGGGGGGTGGGGGTGGCGGGAGACATGAGTGGGGGCCTGGTGGAGGCTGCCCATGGTGGCAGGGGGGTGGGGGTGGTGGGAGACATGAGTGGGGGCCTGGTGGAGGGTGACCCTGGATGCTGGGGGGTGGGGGTGATGGTAGACATGAGTGGGGGCCTGGTGGAGGCTGCCCCTGCACTGCTGGGGGTTGGGGGTGGTGGGAGACATGAGTGGGGGCCTGGGGGAGGGTGACCCTGGATGCTGGGGGGTGGGGGTGGTGGGAGACATGAGTGGGGGCCTGGTGGAGGCTGCCCCTGCACTGCTGGGGGGTGGGGGTGGTGGGAGACATGAGTGGGGGCCTGGTGGAGGCTGCCCATGGTGGCAGGGGGTGGGGGTGGTGGGAGACATGAGTGGGGGCCTGATGGAGGGTGACCCTGGATGCTGGGGGGTGGGGGTGGTGGGAGACATGAGTGGGGGCCTGGTGGAGGGTGACCCTGGATGCTGGGGGGTGGGGGTGGTGGTCGACATGAGTGGGGGCCTGGTGGAGGCTGCCCATGGTGGCAGGGGGGTGGGGGTGGTGGGAGACATGCATTGTTGATCAGTAGTGCAAGGTGACATGTGGGTTGGCTGGGGGGCATGCCCATGGTGGATGGGCTGCCTGCGGGACATGTGCATGGGTGCAGGGTAGTCCCCCGTGGTGTGGGCTGCCTGCAGGGTCCGTGGAGGTTGTGGAGCGTACACCTGGGAGGGCCCACACGGCCAATTCACGTGTGGTACTCCCCAGAACCCCTGAAATACACGTACCCTGATGAAATCGCGTGTGGAACTTCCCGCGCACCCCTGAAATACACGTACCCTGCTGAAATCGCGTGTGGAAATTCCCGCGCACCCCTGAAATACACATACCCTGCTCGCACTGGGCCAATCGCGTGTGGAACTTCCCGCGCACCCCTGAAATACACGTACCCTGATGAAATCGCGTGTGGAACTTCCCGCTCACCCCTGAAATACACGTACCCTGATGAAATCGCGTGTGGAACTTCCCGCGCACCCCTGAAATACACGTACCCTGCTGAAATCGCGTGTGGAAATTCCTGCGCACCCCTGAAATACACGTACCCTGCTCGCACTGGCCCAATCGCGTGTGGAACTTCCCGCGCACCCCTGAAATACACGTACGCTGATGAAATCGCGTGTGGAACTTCCCGCGCACCCCTGAAATACACGTACCCTGATGAAATCGCGTGTGGAACTTCCCGCGCACCCCTGAAATACACGTACCCTGCTGAAATCGCGTGTAGAAATTCCCGCGCACCCCTGAAATACACGTACCCTGCTCGCACTGGGCCAATCGCGTGTGGAACTTCCCGCGCACCCCTGAAATACACGTACCCTGCTGAAATCGCGTGTGGAAATTCCCGCGCACCCCTGAAATACACGTACCCTGCTCGCACTGGGCCAATCGCGTGTGGAACTTCCCGCGCACCCCTGAAATACATGTACCCTGATGAAATTGCGTGTGGAACTTCCCGCGCACCCCTGAAATACACGTACCCTGCTGAAATCGCGTGTGGAAATTCCCGCGCACCCCTGAAATACACGTACCCTGCTCGCACTGGGCCAATCGCGTGTGGAACTTCCCGCGCACCCCTGAAATACACGTACCCTGCTGAAATCGCGTGTGGGACTTCCCGCTCACCCCGGAAATACACGTACCCTGCTGAAATCGCGTGTGGAACTTCCCGCGCACCCCTGAAATACACGTACCCTGCTGAAATTGCGTGTGGAAATTCCCGCGCACCCCTGAAATACACGTACCCTGCTGAAATCGCGTGTGGAACTTCCCGCGCACCCCTGAAATCCACGTACCCGGCCAAATCGCGTGTGAGACTTCCCGCGCACCCCGGTATACACGCACACGTATTTTTTGTCAGCGGGTGTCCGTGTTTGTGGGTACCCCTTTGCATGTCATTTGTCCTGGAGGGCCACAGTATAGGACATTCATCATGGCAGTATATAGGTGCTATTTGTTGGCGCACCTTTTGGCGCACATTTCTTACAGCCGCAGAGACGCTACCGCCTGCTTTCTTGTGGCGGTCGTGTTTGTGCCTGTGCGCTGGTTTGAGCGTGCGCTTTTTTGCCCTATTCTATTCCATGAATACGTGTTGTAGGCGAGCGTGTGGGCGTTCCGCGCACTTGTGCCCTGTACTTCCCCCGTGACGCCCACGTTTTGGCAAGTTGTTCCCCATTCCGAGTGTTACGCCCGTGTTCCGCCTACTTTTGTTGCGTGTGCCGCGCTATGTGCGAATTTCGCTGTGGCCTGTGCGATTTTCGCTGTGACCTGGCGCACGCTGTTAGATGGCCTGTGCGCCCACGTGCGCCACGCACTTTTTTATCGCACATCCGCTGGTTTTCTCGCGCACGGACTTCCATGAATCGACGTGCGCTGCTTTTCGTGCGATTTTCGCACTTGCACTGCGATTTTCGCTATTCCACTGCGATTCGCACGTTTTTGCCCACTTGCGCCGCGCTAATTATTCCATGAATCGGCCTGAGAGTTGAGTCTTTTCCATATTTGAGCCGTATTTTTACCCTGCAGTTCTTTTAACATGGCTTCACCATCTTTCTGGAGTATCAAGGCTCGATGCCCTCGCATCCAGTTCCTATACGTGGTTTTAAGTGAGCATAAAGACATTACTCTTTGTTCATATGGTAGAGAAGCAACCTGTCTTTTTTGTTCCCTAAACAGGGTTTTTCTGTGCTGCTCTTCCTGATCAAAAGTATGCATGGGTTGCCCTTTATTGCCATTCTTCGTTATAGTAGAATACAATTGCATCTGCTCACAATACTCTTCATTAACAGCAGCACTGTGTTTATCCATATGCACGAGATTGAATTGAAGGTGGTTGTTTAGTTGTGACAATGATTTTTCTGACCACCTTAGTCTATTGCTGGTTGTTAATCTCAAATGTACCACAGGTATTTCCACAAGAAACAACTGGACTGAGCTCATCTATGTTCAAATTGCAGGTCAGCTTTGAGTGATCACTGTGCATGGATTGAATAATCCGAAAATCAGAAACACAGTTGATCATATTTCTGCTCACATAGATGTAATCAATCGTGGCTCCTTGGGCACCCCTTTGCCAAGTTTCTTGCGGGGGAGAATCAGAAGCATTTGAACAATTCAATATTATCAAGTTCCTCGTATTGATAAAATTATTCCACAGGCAAATTCGATCCCCCACTTTGATGTTTTTTTTACCAAACAAATGTAAATTTAGATCACCAGCAACCATCACATGCATGATATTACATTTTAACACAATATCCTCCATCATACTGTTCAGTTCATCAAAAAAAAGATGAATTTGTGATGCTTACAGGGTTCTAATAAACATTTACACAGACTAGTTGAAACTTATGTGTAGCAATTCTTGTCATTCGCACAAATGAAGTAGATGAAGGGTATGGTATAAGTGAAAGGTTAGCTAAACTATTTGATGCTGTCAACAGACCAGACATAGGTCTTACTTTGATGCCTCTAATTGCTGGTTGAAGATGGAAAACACAGTTATTCCACGAGGGCACATTAGACAACCAGGTTTCTTGTAGTAGAATGACATCATAATTGCCCAGTACACTTTGTGAGTTATTAAGTAAGTGTTTAAACCCACAGGTGTTCCAACTAAGCAAAGAGATGGTTTGGTTGAGTGAACAGTCACTCGTTATACTTCCTGTGTACAATGAAATTTACTGCTAAATCGGTCTCGCAAATGATTTGATACGCGTGAGGCAAGGGACATGTCAGGGATAGAAGATCTTGCATCAACAGATGTGGAAGACATGGATGGATTTAGTTTCGTGGTCACCAAAAAGCCAAGATCAAATAAGGCATACTTACATTTGTACTGTCAGGAAATTCCATTAGATCCAAGTCACTGGAAACAATATCTTCCAAGGCAGCTACATCTGAGAATAGTGTTAAGATGCTCTTCCTATATATATCATATCTCGGAAGAGCATCTAACCGACAGCTAATCAGAAGGGACTGCCTTAGGTTTTATACTTTGAGTTGGATCAGTGGAAGGCATTTTAGAAGTTAATGTAATTTCAGAAGGGAGTTGCCTCCCAGAATTCCCATTAGACAAGTGTGTTAGAGGCTCGTTCTTACTCCTCCAGGCCGGCCACGGTGTGCAAAGTGTTTTTACAATTAGTTTGAGCTACCCATAATTTGGCCAGAGATTCTCTAATATCAGAGAGATGCTAATTTTCCAGGATGTTAGAGGACTGAGATTTATGAGCAGAATCATTTCCGGGAACAAACTTAACCATCTTCTTTTTACAGCCTTTCGAAGATTGCGGCATGATAAATTTCATACAAACTTCAGACACTTAACTTAACCTAATGGGAATTCAACAGCTTTTTTGCTGGCCCGTTAGCCAAGATGGGAAAACTAGCGGACTCCAACCTAAATTGCCGCATATATCCATGAATTTCCTTCCGAAGGTACTGCCTATTAATATCTACTCCTGGGGAAGGAGGACATCCCACAACAGGAGCCGTTTGAGACAGTTTAATCGGAACTTGTGGCATCGAACCTGAAGGACTAGACTCTTCACCGGATTGAAACTCTTCCACAGCTCTGACAAGTGCGTCAATCGGGGAATGAACCAGAATAGGAATATGTGCGCCGTCTGCTGCCAGATCCTTGGATTTTTTAAGTGGGTTATGTTAGTGTATTTTTTTGTTACGGCGGCAGGCCATGGTTAGCCTTTTATTTGGTTTGGTAATATTCCTTATAAACTGTCTCAAACCAGTATACGTGATTTTTTTGTTATTTTCATATTTTTTGATTTCTTTATTTGGAATTGGCCATCCTTTGCCAGGGGTACCGCTTTACTCATGACATCTTTCTTATTAAACATCATAAAGGCATCCTTAGGCACTTGTTTTATCACCGGTCTGGCAGCAGTTATAACCTTTATGGACGGAGGTATTATGTGAGAGTTTAGAGTCTCATTACCAACATTCTCAGTTATAATACCAAGGACGAATGGAATTACCAAGGGTGTAATATCATTTGGAATTTCTGAATTTAAAGGTAAATGCAGAGGCCCCATGGGCTCGGTCGAGCTAGTCATACCTAAGGTCTGAGTAGCTAACGAGGAGGTCCTTAGATGTGTTGAACTATGAATTTGCTTTTGGGCCAGAGAGAGAGTAAGTTTTTGCTGCCAATTAAGGAGTTGATCAACCTGAGCCGAATGCTCATTCATCTTATTGTCCAAAGATTCATATAATTAGCAATGGCCATTAGCTCTGTGTTCATGGCTACTAATGTTGTTCGTATTAGTTTAATCTCTGGAGATTTAGGGGCCAGAGCAGGGGGGAGCATGGCAGGCCGGCGAGGAGTCGGAGCAATGAATGAGATGGCAAGTGCGTAGTGACAACTAGAGTGTTGACATAGCTCCGGGGACTGTGATGGATTTGTGACCTCTCCTATGGCCGAAAAACAAGTGTTTGTTGAATTTAATTCGATAACAGCTTCTGTTTGATTGTCCAAGTTTTAGAATACTTTTGTTAGTCACATTCAAGGTACCTGATTGAGCATTTTGTAACACCATGCTATCGGTCATAGAGATATTTGTAATACTGTTAACCCCATTTTCCAAATTGATTTCATTAGTATTATCATAATCCAAATGCTCAGATGCCTCTATAGAAAGGTTGATTGGGAGTATCTTAGAGGCAGATTGATGAGAGTCTTTAGTTGCCATTGTTAGATGTAATGTTTTCACAACTCCATAGGTGCGGATGTCTGAATTGGTTGAACACAAACTCTTTAGTTTGGCAAAGAACCGTCTTTCACGTAAATTCCAGGTTAATGGAGTTGAACAAGAGTTATGAGGCACACTTCCCCTAGAGAAAGTGTCAGACGGGTGCTGTGCATCAGCTA
Source organism: Ambystoma mexicanum (assembly GCF_040938575.1). Lineage (NCBI taxonomy): Eukaryota > Metazoa > Chordata > Amphibia > Caudata > Ambystomatidae > Ambystoma > Ambystoma mexicanum. The sequence goes on from NC_090936.1 coordinate 1,029,104,509, forward strand.
TCATGCGTAACCGCTCTGGTGAAGGCATGTCGGAGCGCAACATGTAAAGCCCCTTTTGAGCATGAGCATGAGCCATAGAATATACATTGCACAACAACCCAACATCCCAATAACACCAAATAGGGCTAATCGTCAGGCGCACTCACGGGGGAAGCACCAAGCACCGGACACCGCTGCATAGTGGCGAAGCGGTGCTTCACGGGTGCTGATGGGCATTGGTTAGGCAAACAGAGATCTAAAATAACATAAAATTCGAATAATATCAGCTCAAGGTCAAGGCCCATATATGCAAAAGTCAAGAGTTCACAGTAAACACTGCACCTTGAATACCGTAAAGGTAAAGCTGCATTACACGGTCAAACGAGGACAGTCCCAGAATGCAGAGAGAACGCAGAGAGTGAGCGGGCAAAGCGGTGCTTCATGGGTGCTTCCCTCAGTCAACGGGCGCTGGTGCGCATGAGAGCCTCTTTTTTAAGACGAGCCCTGATGGGCGTGGTTTAGGCAAATAGAGATCGTAAAGGTACAGCTGTATTACAAGGTCGGACGAGGACAATCCCAGAACGCAGAGAGAACGCAGAGAGTGAGCGGGCAAAGCGGTGCTTCACTGGTGCTTCCCTCAGTGCGCGCCCATTCCCATTCTATGTTTGTTGTGTTGTTATGGGTCAATAGTCTCCACCCAATCCCAAGCCTCTGTTGAGTTGGTGAAGAATAAGGCCCCCTGCGTGCCGCACACCCTCTAGCTCGTTGGGTAGATTGTAAAGTATTTGGTCCCCTTTTCTCTCAGCCTCTTTCGCACCACTTCAAATGATTGGCAGGCTTTTCATTCCACCTTGGTGAACTCTGGGTAAAAAACCATCCTGGCCCCTTTATATTCTAGGTTACCTTTCTTCCCTGCCATCTGCAGAGCCACATCCTGGTCCCTATAATTCAGCATCTTTACTATCACCTGCCTTGGGGGGGGCAGTGGGGGCTCCTTACTTCGAACTCTGTGTGCCCACTTGATGGAAAAGAAATTGGAAGAACCCAGAATGTCCACTCTTTGAACCAGACCTCCAAGAATAGCTCCATGGATGGGCCTTTTTCTCTCCGGCAATTCACTCCATCAGAAATTGTTATGCCTTGCACCTTCCCTCTTTTGTTGTAAGAGTGTCACCATGTTCTCAATGTCAGATATTCTCTGCTTCACTGCACTCACTGTCCCCTATGTAGATCTTGCTACAACAGTCCCACATCCACTCCCACTGTGCCCATATATTGCTCCAGCAATGTTCTTGCCTTAATAATCACCCATAGAATGTCCTGTTTGGACTGAAGGGAGACCCCCATGTTCCCATCCTTCTCTGTTCCCTGAGCTATTCCCATTACCTGGGGTGTTCTGGGATTGCCCATTGTAAAAGAGCCAATGCTGGTCGAGGTACTTGGCCTCCTGTGCTTCTTTCTATCTTTGTTCATTGCTAATGCAATGATCAAAGGTGCTTCTGCTTTGTGTACTCCTCCACTGAGGATGTTTCTCTATAACAGGGACCAACAAGGCAGCTCCCTTTCCCCTCCTGTCTAGAGGGATCAGTGTATCCTTGATCGGTTGATGATGCCACGGAGGAGGGAAGGGTGTCTGTACCGAGCAAAGGCATCCTTTCAGTCCGGTTCAATGACACACCACAGCCCGGTCAACCCCCTAACCCTCCTGGCTCCCTGCTGTCCTCAAGGGCTGTTGTGCAGTGTTGTAGCTGTGGCCTGCCTTGATCATCTCAAGGCCTCGGACCCGGCCGCCCAGCCTCACTTGCTTAGGCCCCTTCATGGCGTGTGATCTCTTCCCTCCTCAGCCTTCAGGGAAGGGCTAGGGAGGGCCTGACAATGGGAGCCAGGATTGCACAAACCACTGGCTCAACCAGAGTCTTCCTCTCATCCCGTATCCACCAGGAAACTGGCACCTGTCCCGCAGGGGCGTCCCTGACCTCCTCCGTATCTCAGAACTGCACCACCAATGAGCACCACTTCTTTTTCATGCAACCACCATCTTGGCTCCCCTCCTCCCTCTCTGCCTTTTCTGCTGCTGTTTCTCCCTAGGTCAGGGGCTATTGGGCTCCAATCTTCCAGATGTCTGGCACTCCCAGTCCTCACCCCTCCGGCGGTCTTCTTTCTGCTCACCAGCACCGCCTCTGACTGCTATTATTCCCTGGGGTCTTCAGACTCAGAGCAGACAGCTCACACGTCAAATTCAGGCGCCAAGCCACAGCACCTCCTATGAACTAGGCCTTTGATTGTGCCCACAGCAAATTTTGAGAAGAACACACACAGCGCCCAACTTAGTAGCCAATAAAATTGGCTACTAATTTGGGTGACAAAGGCAGGAGGATGTTCTTTGAGACCATTTGTTTTTGGCATTAGTTCAGCATGCAGTCTGTACCAGGTTTAAATGCCCAGTTTCCTGTGCCATGACAAATAATCCTTGATTGGTCCTACATGAATTTGAAATAAATATTTAAAAGAATGTTTGCACTATCCACTCTTCCTTTCTTATGGTGAAGGGGAATACACAACATTATTCTCCACTACCATCCTCTGCCATTAGACAGGTTATTTCCTGCTGCCTAGACATGTTTTCATTGTGGTCCAACGCTGATAAGCATGTACTTGCCACCATGCCATCAATGCTGCAATACAATCTTTTAGGATGGATTTTGAAACACATGTTGTGAAATACCACTAAATCACTTGTGGAAGATTTCTGTAAGGCCCTTAAAATTCCTGGTCACCCCTTATCACATACCATCTTCACAAGGACTTTAAGAGATGGCGACCCACGTTCCAGCAATTTGTTCCTCCTTGGCTTTTCCTCACTTAGTGAGTAATGTTTGCAGGCGGTATTGGGTGTGTTTGTGTTCAGTGCATGTTTTGTGGCAGTGTGGTGCAGAAATGAGCCACTTTTCAACCCGTATTTGCTTGGATTGATCACAATTGTGAGTGCCCCACCAGGGATGATTTCTTATTGACTGTGACAATTTATTTTATTATTTGATTACAACCTTGTTTTTTCCAAACAGCATTGGCTTTCTTTGCAGCTGACTTAGACACTGGCCAAACGTATAATTGATTCCTGATGTGTCAGAACCTCTCTTGCATGGCTTTGGACATGCACCCATGACTTTTGGTGTCTACCAATTTGAAGGATTTCTAAACCTCTAGCTTCAAGACGGTAAATCAGTTTTATAAAACCATGCTTCCCCATCATAAAAGAGGATGGCAATTCTGTAAACTGGCCAACAGCAGAGCTTAGAATTATTCTAGTGTGCAAATAAGGGAAATGATAAGTGAAATACATTGTACTAATTCCAGGACTATCACACGCAAGATCACTTGACAACCAAATACCTTTTTTCTGGTGCATGCGTTGTCCTGTGCTGCCTGATAATTTTTCCATGCATCATCTTTTGCAGATAAGAGGTATTTCATCGCTTTCTGATGACATCATTACCATGACATAGAGGTTAGTCTTGATCTGTACTTAAGCATTCGTTCATGCTAAGGCAAGGGTTTCTTTGTCGAGTGTGGGAATGCCGATTCATTTAAGATGTCATTACAATTCCAGAAGGTAAGAGAGATACATATGGAGCTAGACTAATGACGCTGACCACTATGTTTACGCTAAGATTAGAAGGTGATTTATGTTCAATTACATTAACAGGAGATACAAGTCATTGATTAACAAAACCTTTCAACTGAAAGAGGGAGAACCTTTCTGTGTTGGTAATATCCATGAGTAACTTTAATTATTGCTCATGGGCCAGATTTGTCAAAGATTCCCTAAACTTGATTGCGTTGACTTAGGGACTGTGTTTCCCTTATTCACAGATTTGGAGTGGATAATTCCATTAAGACATTGAACATCCTAGAATATCACCCATTGAGGGTGTTTATATTATCAGATGGTTTACAATATCTAAAAAGTGTAGCTACAATTATATACTGTTTCTCTTGTAAGATGATTGAGAAAAAATAGAAATATCATATTTTATATTTTTATGTAGATAATATAGATGGTAGATGTCCCTGAAGAAGAATGTATCGTTATTTGAAATGCTTTGGACCAGCAATTCAGACACCATCTTGATTGGTTAACATTCAGAAAAGTTGAGAATGTGCAGTAATTGTGTACAGTCGTGACATTTTGGGGGTGATTCATAGAATTTAGTGCAGAAGCAGCGGACGTGGGCAGCGCAGAGAGGGAGCGTGCGTCAGCATGCGCCAGCTGCGTGTGCCAAAACCCATTTTCACACACAGTGTATTCATGGATACTTACATCCATAACCAGCCGTGCCGCAGCGTGCGGCAGAGACCCTGCAGCAGTACCAGTTACGCCCCCAACACCGCCCCGTGGCCAAAAACATCGCACAAATCCCCTACATGGTGCAAAGAGCAGTGGACCATCATACAGCCCCCCAACTATGACGATGCGCTAAAAACGGCACTCAGCCCTCACGTGACAACCAAATCGCATGTAAAACTCCCCACGCACCCCTCGGAATACGCGTACCCCGCTGGCACCTACGAAATCGCATGTAAAACTCCCCACGCACCGCTCGGATTATGCGTACCCTGCTTGCGCCAGTGAAATCGCATGTAAAACTCCCTGCGCACCCCTCGGAGTATGCGTATCCCGCTGGCGCCAGCGAAATCACATGTAAAACTCACTGCGCACCCCTCAGATTCCACACACCCCGCTCGCGCCAGCAAAATCGCGTGTAAAACTCCCTGTGCAGCTGTTGGAATACGCGTACCCCGCTCACTCCAGCCCAATTGCGTGTAATTCTCACTCCTGTACCCCCAGATTCACGCCGCAGTGTGGTGAGAAGCCACATGCACCTCCTGCAGCCAGACCACGACACAGGGGTCCACCCTACACCCCTCCCTATGCTCCTGTAAGCGACTTCAATTCAACACTACAGCTAAGTCAATGCCTAGTCTGGGATGCTGATGGAAGCCCTTATTGATGTATTTTTATGTCCAGTTCATTTACGCTGGATGACAACCCTTATATAACACCCCTCTCTCAGAATCCCCCCGACCCCGCTGAGCTAAGAAGTAGGTTTGTTTTGCAAATTAAAAGGTTTATTTGAAAATTAAACAATATATATATAGCACACTTTTATAATAAATTAATGTTTGATAGCACACTTGTGAAGATGATAGCGATCAACAATGGACAATGTCACACTGGTACACTCCCCTTGATGGCTTAGAAGTGATACAGAGAGGACAAAGCAGCCGAGAATGCCTCCATGGCTTCAAGGACAATGCAATGATGAATGAAAATGAAGTACAGAAAATAAACTTGATCTGACTTCAACAAAAGACAATGTAATCACTTTTCTCCGACAATTCACCCCCCCCCCCCCCTTTTTGCAAGGTAAAGAGATAGGAGGAAAGCACACAGTTCTCAGGAATGCTATCAAATGTAATTCAGTTCCCCCCTAGCAAGCTTAGATGAAAACAGGTAGGAGTTTTAAACACAGGCAAGATACTTTGATGTGGTTGCAATTAAGTGAAAAATATGCTAAAAAGGCATTTAATTCCCTATAGGAGGTTCAGGGAGAATGAGAGATACTTTAAATTAATTCAGGATCACTTTAGCAATGCTCTATGAATGATTGTCAGGTTGAACACGAATTTCAGCAAGGACAAATCTTTTTAGACATGGCTGAAATTAAACAAAATGTCAAATCGTGGCAAATTTAGTCATGTGTGTCGAGCGCAATTACGGAGACACTATAAGGAGTAGGAAGTCGTTTCTAGACTAACTGGAAAGCTTAGACTCTTAGCTTTAAGATGACAGTTAAAACTCGCTCCTAGCACAAACGGTTCCGGAGATACGGCCGATTTAGTAAAAGTAGTTTTTCGGATTTCAGTTTTAAAAATAACAGAATGACACGATTTTAGGAGGCAGTTCTAATAGGCTAAAATAGTTTGGATTAGATTATTTTAAACTAAGAGATTGGTTTTGGCACAGTGCTAGCTGGGTACTCACACTAGATTTTGGACAGGAAGGCGACTTCGTCACCGATCGGGTCAGGATTGGCTGGACTTCTGCTAGCAGTTCTTCACAGCAATCTGGTCTCTGGTTCTCTCTGGTTCCGGATACAGCACTGCTTTCTGGATACTGATACAGGTTCTTGCAAAAGTTCTTGGCAAAGAATTCAAACAGCTCGCCTGGCTGTTGAATAGTTTGGTTGGTTTTGAGGCCTGCTGAAGAGGATTCCGCTTGTGGATTCAGGCCCCTCTGCTACAAATTCTGGAGTTAATTTCTGGTCTCTGGAGATTGATGGATTTGAAGTCTGGATCTCTGGATGTGAAGTCTGAAGTCTCCCTGCAAAGCGTCCCGTAAGAAAGTGGAAAGTGAATGTCTCTACCTGGGTTTCAATGTTCCTTTTATGTGTTTTGAAAATGGGTGTGTGCCTGGGCCTAGCTAAGCCTGCCCCTCTCACTTATCATTGGCCAAGATTTCCTCTCTCCCTTGATTGGGTGAAAGAAATGGAGTGTCAGAGTGATGCTGTAGGTTTTATGGTCAGAGGAACCTCCCCTTGTCAAATTGCACACAAATCTATTTCTGACCCAAATACATATTTATCTATGCACCATTTTTCTAATATTATAGGTCCGGTTAACATATTTTCTGTAGCACCAAACCATCCGATCCCTGTCTTTGTACGATGTCGTGTCCACTTATGACAGAATTCTCCCCTTTTCATCCAGCTAACGACCTCTAAACCTTTCCAGATTTTACACAAATGTGCACCAGGGATATGGGTTTCAGATGATAAAGTGTCAGATTTCTAACATGCATACATTTGGAGTAACAACCTTTTTTTCCGCTACTATCCCCAAGAACATCCCACAGGGTCCTAACACCTCTTAAAATGTGCACAGAAAATTCCCAAGAATGATGATGTTATTTATATAATTTTGAAAAGTCTGCACTGTGAATTATCCATCTTTTTAAAATCATGCTCTGGCCCCAAAGGGGTGTGGTTGTCCAAAGCACATGGTGGAATTTCTGGTTTATCCACTTCCCCCAAGCTCGGCTTGCTCTCACAGGCACTGCCCCTCCCAGTTTCTCCCAAGAGGAAGCCATTTTACGACCCCCCCAATATAACATTTGCCTGAGTCCAGGACAGGGCTTTGTTCAACTTCCTGCAGTCTGCAGGTACCACTCCCCTAATTCAATCAGAGAGGTGTCACCTCCTTTTGGTGGGGGCAGCAGGATGCAGCCAGGCCTGGGAAGAGTTGTTGAGCCAGTTCAACTCCTGTCAGGGGTAGTTGTCAGGCAGAATTCAGCTAAATGTCACTTTAGTTCCCAGTTTTCTACATTCAAATCACACTGACAATTTTTACACATGCAGCTAGAATGCTGATTCTAAATTCAAAACTATGACATTTAAACAATTGCAACCTATGTGACACTCACAAGTAGGTCACTCATTTATTCTAAACATTTCGATTTTAGTGGCTTTAAACCCTAATTCACTTAAGCTGCTGACATCCCCAGCTATTTTTTATATATACATTAAATAATGACGTCCTTCAAGTCATTTCAGAATATAATTTTACATTGTATCCACCTCTTAGCAAGTCTTTCCTTGGCCTGGTTTGGGTTCATTTGTTCAATTTTACACAAAAGTCTGGTGGTTTTAAAACGCCGGCTTTCTGATAGTGGTGAGCACCAGTACTGCATCCATTTTGACATTAAGAAAATGAATTCCCCACAGTTCTGGGTTGCTTTTTGCAATCAGCATTGCCATTCCCAATGGTTTCAGGCTACTGTGTGTGTAGCCCAATGGTGGTTTTAGTCAGTGCCCTCCTGTGCTCACAACATAGGCAAAAATGGGTGGCAGCCTATTCTTCATGTTTTCCCTGTGCACTCTCTGGGGAGTTCTGGCCATCATGATGTTTTCAATGCCAGTAATGCACAGTTTTATGGTATGGCTTGGATGCATGGGTAAAAACATCCCACACTCCACAGGCAGCCCATCACCCCTCACCATGTCCCGCAGGCAGCCCATCCACCCTCCCCATGCCCTGCAGGCAGCCCATCCACCCTGACCATGCCCCGCAGGCAGCCCATCCACCCTCCCTATGCCCCGCAGGCAGCCCATTCACCATCCCCATGCCCCACAGGCAGCCCATCCCTCCTGACCATGCACCGCAGGCAGCCCATCCACCCTCCCCATGCCCCACAGGCAGCCCATCCACCCTGACCATGCCCCGCAGGCAGCCCAACCACCCTGCCCATGGCCCGCAGGCAGCCCATCCACCCTGACCATGTCCCAGAGGCTGCCCATCCACCCTCCCCTTCCCCCGCAGGCAGCCCATCCACCCTCCCCATGCCCTGCAGGCAGGCCACATGGTACCATGCACTTGTGACACCCGATTCATGCCCCCCCACACCGCCCAATTGACAGGCACCTGCCAGCAGGCCCCGACTCATGTACCCCCCACCAACCCCCCATTGACAGGCACCTGCCAGCAGCCCCCAACTCATGCCCCCCATCCCCCCCAATTGACAGGCACCTGCCAGCAGGCCCGACTCATGTCCACCTCACCCACTCCCCATTGACAGGCACCTGCCAGCAGGCCCCGACTCATGTCCCCCCCACCCCCAATTTTTGGGCACCTGCCAGCAGGCCCTGACTCATGTCCCCCCCTCCAATTGATGGGCACCTGCAAGCAGGCCCCAACTCATGTCCCCTCCACCCCCAATTGATGGGCACCTGCCAGCAGGCCCCGACTCATGTCCCCCCCATACCCCCCCAATTGACAGGCACCTGCCAGTAGGCCCCAACTCATGTCCCCCCAACCCAACCCCAATTGATGGGCACCTGCCAGCAGGCCCCAACCTATGTCCCCCCAAACACCATGTCATAACTATACAGACCCATGGCCCTAATGGCAACCCAAATCCCACACACCCACCACCCAGTACAAACACCCAACGATCCACTGCACCCACTCCCTAGTAAATTACCCATTCCATGATAGTCTGAGAAGAACCAGCATGCCCATCAACAAATGTCCTACAGAGCCACATAGTGGAAACACATGACTTAGTCAGTGCTCATGGTGACATGCACAAAATAAATCATAGTACACCATACTAATAATGTTGAATCATTAAATGTATTAAAAAGTAAAACAAATGACAAAATGAAAACCACACATACAAATGAAGAAATAAATAGTGCAATAAGAAAAAGAAAGTCTAATCCAAGGAAAAAAAAACAAATCCAAAACATGAAAAAATATAAGTGGTCCATACTCAAAGTCCATAGAAAAAAAATATAAGTTGAAAAACATAAAACATTACTACATGTGAACATCTAAAAAAGAAAGTATGTACATGTCAAGAAACATTGTAAACGAAAGTCTGAAGGGTTCATTATCCCAAAACAAAAGGAAACATAGCTAAAACCCTATCTAAAATACAACTATATACAAAAAGTGGAGCAAAGTCAGTGAACTCCAAATCATAATAAAGAACAAATGAAACCTAAACCTAAATAACTATATACAAAGGTGCCAGGCTAGTGCAACGGCTCACTTATTGATGTCCCGGCTCAGGGCATCCTTAAACTCCATGTCGATGTTCCAGAGGCGGGCCTGTTCCCCGGCCTCAATGTCTCACAGGGATGCAGCCTTGGCCTCCTCCAACTCCCTGCAATTTGCCTCGAGACACTCAGCCTGCCTTAAAGCCCGGTGCATGGAGTTCTCCGCCCTGACCATTGTGAGCCGTGCCCTCTGCGCCCGCCGCTGCTCCGCACCTATTCGCTGGCTCAACCGCTGCCACACGGAAGACACTCCCAAACCCGGGTCCTCCTGCCCGCCAGCCAATGCCTGCCCCAATGATGTAGAGGGCCCCGAGGCCACTTGCCTCATACGTCGAGCCTGGCGCTGCCTTTCTGCTGCCTGCCGCCGCCACCAAAACTGCCTCCGGGTAGATGGCAACACCCGGGGCCACCGTGCAGGTGCCCTGCTTGTATATGCCTGCACATCGTCCATTGCCATGGGTCCAGTTGCTGGGGTGACCACCTGTGCTGGAGCTCCGACTCCTGACTCTGGCAGGGAATGGATCTCCACCAGCCTGGCTGTGTTGGATGGGGCAGGTCCACAGGGGGTCCTGGTGGCATCTGGCCCGGAAGACGGCACAGAGAACAACTGGTGTATAGTGTGCACAGAGGAGGAGAGGGCCATAAGACAAAGCGACACATGAAGGAAACTCCAGACCATGAGCCCTCCCAGCTGGGCCATGTTGGCACACATCTGTTAGTCATGACATGCGTTGCCCCCCCAGGAAGCATGCACGTCATCACAAATGTCACTTGTGCGCAACGCGACACCAATCAGGACGGATTCTGCGGCAACCTGTGCTGCCTCCTGCCCCTGGACTGCACCACTTGCACCAGTGGTACCACCCCCACCAGGCCCCATGTGCGGCTCTGAAGCGGCCTCCTCCTCCATACACACCACCAACCTGGATGGCTCCGCACTGTCTTCTGCCGTAGCCAGGCCCTGTGGGGGCTCACCCTCCCCTTCCACTGCAGCCGTAGTGGGGGACGCAGCACCAGTCCCCTCGCTCCCGGATGATAGAATTTCCTGCTAGGGTGACTGGGCCTTGCGTTGCCGGCTGGTATAGGCATCCCTGCCACTTTCCTCCACAGTTCCATCTTATCCCTCTTCTTCACTCACCGCTGTGTAAAGGGAGACATTGAACACAAGCATAAGGGTACTGTAGTTCCCTAGACACAAAGCAATAGCACATGAGTGGCACTGTCAAACGTCACTTCCATCATGTCCCTCTATAACACATGGGTCAGTGCAGGCAACACACATGCAGGAACAGGCATGGCACATGCAACAAACATTTGCATCCATGTCCAAGGCACCGTAGCAACATCCAATGGTGGGCTGAAACTCACATGCATCATGGGACATGCTGATCACATGCACATACATCACCGGAGGGTCATGCATCTGGCCCTGTGTATTCCCAGACACAGTGGATACAAGGATGACTAGGCGTATCAGTGAATCAACACATCGTCATGGACATGTGTCATGCATCCATGGCATTTACCAGTCACTCACACACTACTCAGACACACGGACATGTACAGCATGCATGTCCATGACAGCAGCACCCATCTCTCACACCCCAAACATGTCCAAGTACAGACACAGGCATGCATACATGCGTGCTTTCCGCATGCTGCTCCGCATGATGCATTATAACACATACACCATCCATGTGGGTCACGCCTGACTGGACTCACATGCAGCACCATCATGTCACTGCACACACACATCCATACATGACCCATGTCATACATACAGCTAACTACCACCACACTGCAAAATGCACTGTTTTAAATGGGAATGCATGGGCACTTACCGCTCGACTCCAGAAGGGCCTGCATCCTGAGGAAATTGGGGTGAAGCACTGGGCGAATGCACTCCAGGACCCTCACCTGCTGGGTGGTAAGGTAGCCCCAACGCCCCATTACATCCACTGCCCTTCTTGAGGATCCTGGACTTGTAGTCCTCTTCCATCCTCCTTGTCGGCGCATGATGGTGTGAAGAGGGCATCATAATGCCCCAGGACTTGCTCCACCGGGATGGCAACTTCATTTGCACTGAAGCTGGCAGCCCTCTGCCTCTCTGCTGGCGGGTTGCCACTGGTGCTGGATGGTGTTGCGTCAGACATGGCAACCCCCAAGGCAGGTGTGGGTGGGCAACTGGGTCCTGGGGCATGGCTGTGGAGCAATGGAACACCAGTCGGGAGTCTTCTGTTCCAGCAGGGGTGGTCACAGCAACTGGACCCCTGCAGATGGCTGATGTGCAGGCACCAAATGGCAGAGCACTGTTGGCAGCAGGCAGGCAGTCAGACAGGCAGCAGCAGATGGCTTGTAGGAGGCTCCCTGGGGCTCTGGGGGCAGGAAAATGGTCTTCTGGGCAGGAGTGTGGTCTTCTGTGTGTTGTCACGTGGCCAGCTTGATGCAGAGTGAATTAGCACGGTAAAAAATAGCATGTCAGCACGTAATTCGAGCAAAGGGCCTTAGCGCGTAAGCGCACCAGTGACGTTAGGCACAGGTTAAAGGTCCAGCGGGGAAGCAGTCCACTGTACGTGCTGTACATGGAGACCGACGCGTGTGTTTACTCTTCTGGATTCACACGTGATTACTTCACAGCATTTGAAGTTTGTACCTCTTCTTTTGGCGGGGTGTTGCCTAAGCGCACAAGCGTGTGTGTCTTTCTTTTTTTTTCTTTTCCATGCAAGGAAGACGGTGAGTAGTGCATGCTATTTTTCCCACTGTGGTTCCCCCTGTGCATTGCGTACCGTTTTCGAGGTCATAGTAGCTTGTGTGTTCCACACGTATGTGTTTTTTGTGTCCCTGGGTGCCACACCATACTGCTGGAGGTAAAATCCATGCATGTGGACTAGCAGGGTCGCATGCACGTTTTTCATTTGAAATTGTACAATTTTTTAATATTTTATTTTTATTTCAAATTATTTATTTTTTTTCATTCTTTTTTTGGGGGGGGAGCTGAGCATTGCGTGACCTGTCATTTTTCCTTAGGGGTCACAGACAGCCTTGCAGGAGCACAGGGTACCTATTCCATCCAGTACCCTGCCCCCTTCAACCTAATTGCCCAGGACAATTGTTGAGCGCACCTCCCATTGGCTATTTACGATCTGTGCCATGGTTGGGAGGCCACCAAAGGGTAAGGGCGGCAAAGCTGGGCGTACTACCAGGGTTGTGCGTGGTCGGGCACGTGGCTGCAGAGACCAGGGGGGACAGGGAGTCCAGGGTGGCTACAGAGGGGGAAGAGGCAGGGGTGCCACACTGGGGCAGGATGCGCAGCCATGTGCTGGTGCAGACATGCCACCACCCCCTGTGGCTCCTGGTGATGCACTTGTTGCATCACAACCTGTGGCCCATATGACCCAACAGCAACTTTCATCTACTGTCACGGGCCCACTGGTGCTGGTAGCTGCACGTGCAGCAGCGGGGACCACCACCCGGGCTCGGGGTCAGGTAGCGCATGTTGAGTTGCGTGATGAGCATCCGAGGATGATTTCCATCTTGCCAGGAGGTGCGGGTCACATGTGTCCAGTGTAGCTGTGACCGGTGCACACGTATCTGGGGAGGTTATGACATCTGCTGCCCCAAGCCGCCGGGTGGTGGTAACTGCATGGGCAGATGTAGCCAACACCACCCTGGGAGTGATTCAGACCCAAGACAGACCTTCTGTCCTCATTCAAATACCCACTCCCTTGGTCCAGTCCACCAGCACTACTGCCCCCACTGATCAAGGCCACATTGGCCACTCAGGGTCAGTACCACCACACAAAAGGAGGAAGCATACTCCTGCGCAAGAGGCTGAAACCCCAGAAACAGCTCAGGCCTCCGGCACGTCGAGGAAGAAGCCTTTCGGCAAGTAGGTACTGGACTTCCTTGTGGACTACGTGTCGGCACACCAACGAATTATGCTTGTGGGAACACAGTGCCATACAATGCATCAACAGCGTTGGGTCCACTGGCAGCATGTTGCGGAAGGTGTGACATCCATGGGATTCCAGGTGCGCACGGCTCAGGACTGCTACAGGAGTTGGAATGACCTCCGACGCAGTGCAAAACAAAAGCGTGCCTCCAATTATTCCATGTCTCTGGTGACTGGTGGTGGGCCAGCACCAAAGGAGGATGAACTCGCTCGGCATGAGGAGATCGCTGCCGAGTTTATCCCGGAAGAACAAATCTGTGCAGTGGGAAAGAGAATGGAATATGATGCATCGTCCGGTGAGTATTGATGCGTGTTACTCAATGACATGTGTGTTTGGCATGTGTGATCCTCCCAGCTGCAACTTGGGTCCTTCCTTTCATCAATCTCCCCCTCTACCTGTGGTGTTCACCAGGGGTCTGACCGCTCGGCCTGGCTTTCCAAACAGCACCTGGCAGCTCTTGCCTACTGCATTTTCATTTTCTGCTACAACTTCCAGTGCTATGCTGATGACACTGAACTCATTTCCAGGCTGCCCTTGGCCACCTCTTCTCCCTCTGTCATTTCTGATTGCCTCATTGACATTTGAAATTGGTGTACTGCCAACAATCTCTGTCTAAATGCCAGCAAGACTGACATCCTCCTCATCGGTACACCTTCAACATCCTTTCCCCTCACTCTCTGGCCGGCCCCCCTTGGCCCTCCTCCTACCCCCACTTGTAAGGCCAACAACCTCAGGGTTACCTTTGACTGCACACATTCCTTTTCTGCAGACATTAATGACTTTTCTTGAGATATGTTAACTTCTTGCTTAACCTCCTCAGGGGTACTGTGCCTTTGCTCTCATTCACCTACAAGCTCACAGTCTCTCAAGCTCTGGTTGTCTCAAGGTTGGACTACTGTGACAGGCTCTTTCAAAATTCTACCTGCCTCCACACTCTGCCCTCCACCACTAATCCAGTACAGGATTGCAAGACTTGTCCTTGGCCTCAAGCCCTGGGATCCTATCTTTCCAGATCTGAAATCCCTCCATTGGCTACCAGTGGATGCAAGGATGAAACTTTAGACCCTCTGCATTGTGCACAAGGATTTCTGGGGCCTGGGTCCAAAATAACTTTAACTATCCCTGTGTCAATACCTCCCCTCTCAAGTCCTTTGCTCCTCTACCTCACACTCCCTCTGGGTCAGTCGTTTATCGAAGAAACAAGCTGGGGTCAGATCTGTGTCTATGGCTGGGACCTCCCTTTGGAACAGCCGACCTGCCACGTTGAAACTTGAGGAGAAACATCTCTGCTTCCGGAAGCACCTCAAGACCTTCCTACTTGCTCCTGCATTAGCCCCTCTTCGCCCCAGCTGAACAGTTTCCTCTCTTCGCACTGTGTACCTGGACACCCTCAGTCCTTTGGACCCAGGTACCTGCTCACCCTGCCTCCCTGCTGCACAGCCTCCAGGCCTCCCATTGCAATGGGTCATGTACGTGTACCCATACAGTCCCCCACTCTTCTTCTGCACTCATCAGATTTGTCCTATCCAAAGGATGTTGCAATTGCCACTTGCTGCCTGCACTACCACATTTTGAATGCCTATTCTATCATTGGACTTAATTTTCATTCTTTGGTCTCCTCTGTTTGGCATGTTCCACTTCTCCCCCTTCCAGGGTATTCAACCCTTTATCCCTTCTCCATGCTCTTGCGTGTTTTCAATGTAACTGTGCCCAGTATGATCGTTATTTTCATTTCCTGTTCTCCCTTGTTCCCCTCTCTTTGCTTGGTTGCGCTCTGAGCCACTTGTGTATGCGGGCAATCTTGATGAGATGTCATATCATGTCATATACATCCTTTGTCCTTGGTGCAGTGTGTCTCACTCTGACTGCTGTTGGCAGAGGCTCCCCATGCACATGTGTGCACATTCATGTTCCATGTGCATTCCATGTATGCCCCTAGGTGTCCTTGACTACCTGCTCATTGTAGTATGTCTCCAGGATGATCCAAGTGTCATGTTATTTGGACAGCCATTTCATGCTCATTGTGGGTCTGTGTGTCATCATGCAAGACTTTAGTGTGTCCACATCTGTGTTATGTACATGGCTCCCCCTGTTACAGGCCCACTGGCCCACTGTCTCTTTTAAACTGGTGTTGTTTTTTCTGCATGCATGGGTGTACTACTGATGGTTCCTCATCTGTCCTGCATCATGTCCACCTCTCATCGGCTGTAGTGACATTTGACTGACGACATGCGATGGACACATGCCAACACTGTCTGCCAATGCACAGTTCTGTGGTGAACCTTTTATTGCCATGCAGTGACTCCCTGCTATTGCCCAGAGGGTGGGTGTTTCACGGAATCCATTCTACATGGTACATGCCATTTGCACATGATGGCTGCAATTGCCCTTACACTGCTGTCATGTTTGGAGACTGACATCACTACATACATGTTGATGTTGGAAGTTGAGGGGGTACACATGCACTGCACTGCACACACCCACTCCTGTGCCAAGTTCAGCCCTCGAACATGCCAACACAATGCTGCTGTGTGATAGTGACCTGCCATGTATGTACCCATATCCATCCTTTCACTGTATCGAAGCGCAGTAGTGTAGGTGCCTCCTGTGACACATGTACTCTGCATAGTCAATAGTTGTTGAGTGCTGCACATGAACGTGCATGTTATATGTGTCATGGTTTGTTTGGTGTGATTGCCCGCTGTGGCTATTTGTGTGTTCCCACATGCTTATGCTACGTGCCATCTCTTTGTTACTATCTCTCATTTCTGCCTTGGATATGTGCCTGCTAGAGGTTGTGTGTGATGCAGGTGATGGGCAATATGCAAAACATGTGTTGGCTTTACATTTTGCACACATCCTTTTCTGCTTTCGGGATACCCTTGCATTGCAATGCCACTGGATGCATGTTGGGCTTTGAGTTGCGTGTGACATGTCTGCTTCATGTGTTGGCTGTCAATGTTGTGATCTGTATATGTGTGATATATGCTACTGATATGAGTGTTCTTGTTTCTTTTGTTTATGTTGCAGGTGATGAAACACTGGAGGCATTGGATGAAGATGTCATCCCAGACACGGTGGTCAGTTCACATGACCATCCAGACACCAGTGGCCCACGAGAACCCACTGGTGCTCCAGGCCATCGTGTCCGGAGCGGACTCTGAGTCAGGCTCTGATGTATCCTCTGACCACTATGTTGAGCCGTATCTGCATCATGACGTGTCATGACGTGTCATCACCGGTAAGTGATCCTGTGTTGGATGATCTTCTGTCCGTGACACCTGCAGTAGGGGACCATGTGGGGTTGGAATGTCCGCCTTTGGTGGTTATGGGTGCACGGTCACACTCAACACCAGTTGGCCATGTTCCGGGGCGTCAGGTCGACAGAGGGATGCAGTCCTGCAGCCTGCAGCCGTGGGCGGCTCCAACCCAGCAAGGAGCACGTCTCCTTGGGCCCAGCAGGTGTCCTGTCCGGCAACGTGGTGGCTGTGCGCTACCAGGTCAACTGAGTGGGAGCATGCCATTATTGCCATGGCACAGCAACAGGGGGGAGCAGTTGAGATGATGGGTCAAGGTATGGAAAGTGTGGCCCGTTCCATCCTCCCCCCTGAAAGGCAAGTGCAGCTCCAGCAGCAGACTACACAGTCCATGTGCCACTCGCTCAGGCTGGGCATGGCAGCTTCTGACAGGGCGCGCCGGGCTGAAATGGTGGCTCTGCATCAAGCTTTTTCTGCTCAGGCAGAGGCCCACCATGAGGCCCTGAGGGTCGAACACTAAACCCTCTGATCTACTCTGGGTGCTCTCATGTTGGACGACAGTAGGAAGACAGGATGTAGCAGCTTGAAACAACCATCTCAGCTGAACTCCATGCAAGCCGGGATGTACTCTGTATGTCAAGTGAGGCAATGCAGGCTGAACTCTGTCTTACACGTGAGTCCTTGCAGGACAAAGCACGTGTGACACGTGAGGTAATGAATGCAGACCTACGTGTCATTGCCATGCAGGACCTGGTTTACCAGACCCGCATGCTTGCTGCTACTGAGGGGCAACTCAAAAATCAGAAGGTGGATGCATGTGATGCATCCACCTTCTGATTTCCATCCAGAGGGTGATGACAACAACCTATCTCCCACATAGGTCGGGTCGTGCAGGGGCTAAGCCAAGTGAGTTTTTTTTTGTTTAATCTCAACATCTACACATATGGGTGTTGTGGTGCACCCTGTACCTCCCCCTCCTGGGTGTCCCCACCACCCCCTGGGTCATATGTGGCCATTTTTGATTTTTTTCTTTTTTTTGTTTCCTGCAAGTAGTTTTTTTCTTTTGTTTTTTGTCTATTGTGCATTCATGTGACAGTGTGGTGCTTTGTAGCATTTGAAGGTATCCACTGTGTGTTCCAACAGGGCCCAGTCAGGCTTGTCTCGTGTATGTGATTTGCTTGGGGTCCTGACACATATGCTACTCCTGCTTCCCTTTTCCATGGGCTTGGACGGCTCGGTGTGACAGCATCTCACACAGGGGCATTGGGCTTCCATCGTATCTGTGGCCAGCCTGCAGTCCTACTTTTGTGTACACCCCTGTTGGGTATTCCAGATGGCTTCTCCAATGCATGTCTTCACTTTTTCATCATGTTGCTTATGATTTTTTTATGAATTGACTGTCTATGTTCATGCACCTCCAGCTGTAGGCGGTACCATTCACCCTTGGCTGCGTAACACACACTGATGTTGGGAGGGGTTCGTGTGCTGAGAATGTTCCATTGGGACACTTGGCCTACAATGATTTTGATATGCCACATGAACACTGCACGCTGAGTTATTCTTGTCACCACATGTTTCAACTGGTGGTCGGTCAAAATACCGAAAATAAAATCTCGAACTGCAAAAATCTCGAATACAAAATCCCGAAAAAAAAAATATCGAATTATTTATTTATTTATTTATATGTGTTTTTGGGGTCAGGTAAGTAAAAAAAAAGGATTAAAATAAAAAAGAAATAGAAAAAATGGGGGTTGGGGGGAACCCCCCCATTTCGGGAAAAAAAGGTCATAAAAAAAATTCGATATTTTTTTTTTCGGCCTTTTGTTTTCGAGATTTTTGTTTTCGAGATTTTTGTTTTCGGTATTATCACCATAAACCGTTTCAACTACCCCCATTTCCTTACTTCTCCTGCTTTGGCCATTTTACAGCCCTGCCTGGTGTTTTGTTGTGCCACTGGAAATATCGCTGCATTGTTTTTGTCTTGACTTCCATGTTTGTGGCCTGGACCTGCTCCCCACCCTCCCATTGGTTGCACTTGGCCCTTGTGACAATCCGGACAACCAGGAGGCTGGAGCCTGCCACCACTACCAAAGGCCCACAATGTAGGCCCTGTCTACACCTGTCCACCCCTGTCCACCACCCTTCTGGGTCTCTTGATTGTCCCCTGGTGTCCCCTGCCCCTGCCTGTCTTCACCTGCCCCCCACCAGTCACCCTCTGTCTCCCCCCTTCACCGTTACACCCCATCCCCTTCTGCAGTGTCTTCTTTCCCTCTGCGCCCTGTGTGTGCTTTCTTTCCCCCTCTTCCCCTTCCTGCCTTTACACTTTGGCCCCCTCCTCCCTTATCTCCTCCTTCTCCCTCTCCACCACCCTTTCCCCTCCTCCTTGTCCTCTGTCTGTCTTTTTCCGGCACTACCCCAATTGCCGTCAGGCATGGTGATATGTTGCTGCTTGTTCTTTGTAGACACTTCCCCCTCCGCCTCTGTCCATCCACCCCCCACCTTCACCTTTTTGAGTTGTATTTTGGCACTTTTATCATCAGTCCCTCCACCACTGATTACAGGTTGTCTGTTCCCTCTTTCCCTTCTGTGTTTCTTCTCCCCCTCCCCAGCACTATCTTGGTTCTTCATCCACCTTCCATAGTTTGTCACGTGTTTTGTTATCTCCTCACCTCTTCCCTCCTCTTCCCTCACCCCCGTCCTTATGTGACTCCTGCACCACAACTATTGCCATCAGGCACAGCAATGATGATGCTAGTTTTCTTTTCCCACATTCCCTCCCTACACTCTCCCTTGCTGTTACAAGCACTTTTACTATTTACTTTGATTTGATAGTTAATTTTCACATTCTGGACTGTTTGAAGGACTTGTAGGAATATACTGTTATTCTCCCTTGTTCCATCCCTCCTCGAGGCGCTTTGATGCACTTTGTGTGTAGGCTGTATAAGGTTTTTCACTGAATCAGTGATTGCTTAGTGTCTGCCATTGTCAATGAGGGGTACTCTGTACATGATATGTTCTGCTGGTCAATGGCTGATCATATTTTGGGTTTGATTTTGAGGTGTCAGGGGATTGGTGTGGTTTAACACACAGGGGGGTCCTTGAGTGGAATGTTCACATGTGCTGTGTCCAGGACACTGGGGCTCACTTAATTTCACATGCATGTATTCGATGCATGTCCCTACTGACACAAACACTTAGACAACCCCCCCATACCAACTACGATGACACCATGCACACACATGCACCCAGATTGCCTTCTCAGACATGTTGTGTACCGACATTGAACGTGTACATGCATGACAGGGTACTATTTGGTTGATTGTAGTTATTTTTCATGATGATCAAGGGGTTTCCCCAATGCAATGCACACTCACTGTGCTGTCCATTGAGTGGTGTGTTGCAGGGGACACACACGCAGCACACAGTTTTTGTAATTCCAATTTGCTATTGTCCAATGTACATGGCAACAGGTATTCTGACTTTTGTTTCTTGCACCACTGGTGCCATGCATGTGTGCCACCATTTTCAGGGTGTGAGGTTTTGGTCAGTCATTTCTTCAGATTCCATGTCAGGTGTAATTGTCTGGTGCCTATCTATATTTCTCACATGGCACTTCATGATTATTGTGTCATGTCTTGTGCATATGGTTTGATGTTTTGCCTTTGCATACCATGGTATTGTGTGGCACACAGGGGTCATGGGGGTTGGGAGGGTTTGGGTGGCATACCAGTACTTTCATGGCCTGTTTTGCAGTTGGGGGATATGCACCTTGCATGTGTTCCTTTTGGTCACATGGGAATGGTTGTGTTTAAGTAGCTAAGGATGCACACAATGTGGCACTTCCGTGGACACATTCTCAGGGTGGTAAGGTTGTGACAGTTAACTGTCCCTTTGTCATTATCGATTGTCTTATGGTGTGTGCCAGGCCTGTGTGCACTCTGTAGGGGTTTGGTGTTTAGGTGAAAAATGTGGCCACAAGATGGGTACGACTGCCTAGCCACATGTCCTTTCCCCTCCCATGCACAGCGGCCGTGTGTGTGGTTGGGGATGTGGGGGCACCACCATGTCCACCAGTACGCCCCGCCACGTTGCAACATTGTGCGGGACACATACTGCCACAATGATCCTGCACACTACTGGGGGTGCATATAGTAGCTGTCCGCCAGAGCGGTCAAGGGAGCGGAAGCGTGACTTGAGCACTCTGAATGTGTGCTCCACTATGGCCCTAGTTGCAATATGGGCTGTGTTGTATCTTACCTGGGGTGGTGTGGTGGGGTTCCATATTGGCGTCATCATGTAGGTGCTCAGAGGGTAGGCACTGTCCCCTGGTAAGGTAATAATCGTTGTCATTAGTTGGGCTTGTGTATTTTTCGGTGTGTGACATGCATGTATGTGCACAGGCATTTGTACTCACCTATGAGCCATGTGTCACCATGCTTCCCAGCTTCCAGGGCCCGGGTCAGGGCAGACATTCTGTATATGAAACTGTCATGGGTGGACCCTGGATAGTTTACATAGACAGAGGTGATGATTCCCTTGGCATCGCATACAACCTGCACGTTGATGGAATGCCAGTGCTTGCGGTTGCGATATATGTTTTCAGTGGCCCTAGGTGGACGTAGGGCCACATGGGTGCAATCTATGGCACAGAGCACTTTGCGGAAGTGTGCCAACCTGTAGAAGTCCTGGACCACGGCCTGCCTTTCGGAGGGTGTTCTGGGCATGTATATGTGCATGCGGACTGAAGGGCACACAGTGATGATTGCTAATACCTGGTGTAGGCAACGTGACTGCGTGGGCTATGAGATAACCCCCACTATGGCAATTGTCCGCTGAAATGACCCAGTGGCCAAAAAATACAGTACATTGAGCGCCTTCTCCAAGGGGCTCAATGCTTGGGAGCACAGGGTGGGTGTTGTGAGTTCATCCTCCCACTCAGTGACCAGCTCTAGGATGATATGAGATGGAAACCTCTACCTGCCACAGACGTGAGGCCTGGCTATTCTCCTCCTGCGGTGTCCCACGGTCACTGATGCAAGGAATGTGACATTCATCGTAGCTGTATATGTTTGTTTGTTGTTTGCACGCACTTTTGTGCTGCACGGTGTAAGCGACTTCAATTCAACACTACAGCTAAGTCAATGCCTAGTCTGGGATGCTGAGGGAAACCCTTATTGATATATTTTTATGTCCAGTTTGTTTACTCTGGATGACAACCCTTTTATAACACCCCTCTCTTAGAATCCCCCTGACCCCACTGAGCCAAGAAGTAGGTTTGTTTTGCAAATTAAAAGGTTTATCTGAAAATTAAACAATATATATATATATATATATATATATATATATATATATATATATATATATATATATGTCACACTTTTATAATAAATTAATGTTTGATAGCACACTTGTGAAGATGATAGTGATCAACAATGGATAATGTTACAGTGGTACACTCTTTTTGATGGCTTAGAAGTGATATAGAGAGGATAAAGTAACTGAGAATGCTTTTAAGGCTTCAAAGACAATGCAATGATGAATGAAAATGCAGGACAGAAAATAAACTTGATATGACTTCAACAAAAGACAATGTAATCACTTTTCTTTGACAATTCATCCCCCCCTCTATGCAAGGTAAAGAGATGGGAGGAAAGCACACAGTTCTCTGGAATGCAATCAAATATAATTCAGTTCCCCCCTAGCAAGCTTAGAGGAAAACAGGTATGTGTTTTAAACACAGGCAAGATACTTTGATGTGGTTGCAATTAAGTGAAACATATGCTAAAAAGGCTTTTAATTCCCTATAGGAGGTTCAGGGTAGTTGATAGATACTTTGAATCAGTTCAGGATCACTTTAGCAATGCTCTATGAATGATTGTCAGGTTGCACACGAATTTCAGCAAGGAAAGCAAGGACCAATATTTTTACACGTTTGTTGGACAGCCTAGAATCTTAGCTTTAAGATGACAGTTAAAACTCGCTCCTAGCACAAACGGTTCCGGAGATACGGCCGATTTAGTAAAGGTAGTTTTTCGGATTTGAAATTTCAAAGCTCAGAATGACAGGTGACAGTTTTCAGTTTTAAAGATGACAGAATGACACGATTCTAGGAGACAGTTCTAATAGGCTAAAATAGTTTGGATTAGATTATTTTAAACTAAGAGATTGGTTTTGGCACAGTGCTAGCTGGGTACTCACACTAGATTTTGGACAGGAATGCGACTTCGTCACCGATCGGGTCAGGATTGGCTGGACTTCTGCTAGCAGTTCTTCACAGCGATCTGGTCTCTGGTTCTCTCTGGTTCCGGATACAGCACTGCTTTCTGGATACTGCTACAGGTTCTTTCAAAAGTTCTTGCCAAAGAATTCAAACAGCTTGCCCCGCTGTTGAATAGTTTGGTTGGTTTTGGGGCCTGCTGAAGAGGATTCAGCTTGTGGATTCAGGCCTCTCTGCTACAAATTCTGGAGTTAATTTCTGGTCTCTGGAGATTGATGGATTTGAAGTCTGGATCTCTGGATGTGAAGTCTGAAGTCTTGCGGCAAAGCTTCCCGCAAGAAAGTGGAAAGTGAATGTCTCTACCTGGGTTTCAATGTTCCTTTTATGTGTTTTGAAAGTGGATGTGTGCCTGGGCCTAGTTAAGCCTGCCCCTCTCACTTATCATTGGCCAAGCTTTCCTCTCTCCCTTGATTGGGGGAAAGAAATGGAGTGTCAGAGTGATGCTGTAGGTTTTATGGTCAGAGGAACCTCCCCTTGTCAAATTGCACACAAATCTATTTCTGACCCAAATACATATTTATCTATGTACCATTTTCTAATATTATAGGTCCAGTGAACATATTTTATGTAGCACCAAACCATCCGATCCCTGCCTTTGTACGATGTCGTGTCCACTTATGACAGAATTCTTCCCCTTTTCATCCAGATAACGACCTCTAAACCTTTCCAGATTTTACACAAATGTGCACCAGGGATAAGGGTTTCAGATGATAAAGTGTCAGATTTTTAACATGCATACATTTGGAGTAACAACCTTTTTTTCCGCTACTATCTCCAAGAACATACCACAGGGTCCTAACACCTCTTAAAATGTGCACAGAAAAATCGCAAGAATGATGATGTTATGTATATAATTTTGAAAAGTCTGCACTGTGAATTATCCATCTTTTTAAAATCATGCTCCGGCCCCAAAGGGGTGTGGTTTTCCAAAGCACATGGTGGAATTTCTGGTTTATCCACTTCCCCCAAGCTCAGCTTGCCCTCACAGGCACTGCCCCTCCCATTTTCTCCCAAGAGGAAGCCACTTTACGCCCCCCCAATATAACATTTGCCTGAGTCCAGGACAGGGCTTTGTTCAACTTCCTGCAGTCTGCAGGTACCACTCCCCTAATTCAATCAGAGAGGTGTCACCTCGTTTTGGTGGGGGCAGCAGGATGCAGCCAGGCCTGGGAAGAGTTGTTGAGCCAGTTCAACTCCTGTTGGGGGTAGTTGTCAGGCAGAATTCAGCTAAATGTCACTTTAGTTCCCAGTTTTCTACATTCAAATCCAACTTACAATTTGTGCACATGCAGCTAGAATGCTGATTCTAAGTTCAAAACTATGACATTTAAACAATTGCAACCTATGTGACACTCACAAGTAGGTCAATCATTTATTCTAAACATGTTGATTTTAGTGGCTTTAAACCCAAATTCACTTAAGCTGCTGACATCCCCAGCTATTTTTATATATACATTAAATAATTACTTCCTTCAAGTCATTTCAGAATATAGTTTTACATTGTATCCACCTCTTAGCAAGTCTTTCCTTGGCCTGGTTTGGGTTCATTTGTTCAGTTTTACACAAAAGTCTGGTGGTTTTAAAACGCCGGCTTTCTGATAGTGGTGAGCACCAGTATTGCTTCCATTTTTGACATTAAGAAAATGAATTCCCCACAGTTCTGGGTTGCTTTTGGCAATCAGCATTGCCATTCCCAATGGTTTCAGGCTATTGTGTGTGTAGCCCAATGGTGGTTTTAGGCAGTGCCCTCCTGTGCTCACAACATAGGCAAAAATGGGTGGCAACCTATTCTTCATGTTTTCCCTGTGCACTCTCTGGGGAGTTCTGGCCATCATGATGTTTTCAATGCCAGTAATGCACAGTTTTATGGTAGGGCTTGGATGCATGGGTAAAAACATCCCACAGCGGGGTGCGCATCCGCCTACTTTCTTGTGGCGGACGTATTTGTGCATGTGCGTGTGTTTTGCTGTGCGTGGTTTTTCCCTATTCAATTCCATGAATAGGTGTTGTTCACTAGCATGTGGGCGTTGCATGTGTTTCCCAGTGGTACTTCCCACATAATGCCTACATTTTCACGCATTGTTTCCCATTCCCCATGTTCCGCCCCCTTTTTAGGTGTGTACGCGAGAAGTTGTGCGCTTTCCCGGTTCCTGTCACGCATGCTTTTGGAAAGTCAGAGTGATGTGTAAGGTAAGCGCGGATTTGGTGCACATCCTGGGAAAACATGCGCAGGGCCTTCCATGAATCGAACGCGGGCAATTCGCCCATGTGCGCTAGCTTTTTCGTGCTTGCACCACAAATTTCAGCGCACATTTATTCCATGAATTACCCCCTTTATGTATGTAATTGAGAAAGATGATGAATTTTGGGTTAAACTGCATTGATATTTAATAGAAAAATGTGTTTCAAATATGGTCTGTTGGTAATAAAATAAAATATAAATGTATTGTTAAATAGTGTGTTAAAATTTGAATGACCTCTTTTTGAAGGACTATTAGCTCGTAGTAGAATGTGGGAGATCAACTCCATGATTTGGAGTTGAAATTGCTGTTTTGCTTGTGCATTTGATGACCATGCCATAATACATTTAGCTAAAAAACATAAATTCTGGAATATATCCCCAAAAATATTTTATAATACAAAATGCAATTCGCAAAATAAGAGCACATAATATAAAAATTGTACTAGTATCTATACATCTTTCCAAAGTTCACATGAGCATTATCACAATTATAAATGCATGTAACTCCACACATTACATGCATTTGTTTACTTGATTTTGAATTTAAAACAAGGCTGGATCAGAAGAAATCTTAGCTCATCTGTCCAAGTTTTAAACATAAATAAGTGAGAAAATGAGTTGCTTTCTTCTAGTGCTTAGAGTCTGGAATGTTGTTGGTCTGGCTAGCAGTGTGTGACTAATTTATGCTGCAATAAGGATTGAAGAAATAAGGATGGTAGTTTTCAGTGAAATGCCATTTTGTACCATGTGCTCTTGGTGTGGTTATGGCACTTGTGACCGGACCTAGGGTGGGCAGACCTTTATTTGCCCTGAAAGAAATATGATGTGAAGATGTGCACGGCAGTGGCTAGGCAGATTGTTTAATATTTGTAGTTGTAATTGTGTAAATAATTTTGAAGTATATAGTTATGATACATTGTTATTATCCATGCCAGACATCCCTTTATGTGCCTCCAGATAGCCTGACTGTAAACCACAAGGTGAGATGTTGCTGGCATAGGTATCCCGGACAACAGGACAATAAACAAAGTGCAGGACCAACATGCTAACGTGGGCCTGTTGTTTTGGTTAAAGGCTGCCATTTTGACTAGCTGCTACACTGTGCAGCCACAGCTTTGACATAAACACATATTAAACCCGTAAGTGCCAAGTACGAGTATTCTCGTCCTTTTTGCATAGACTTGATTTCAGCTCACCAGTTAAGGGGTTAATATGAAAACACATTCCATTAAGACTTTCTCCCCAAAAATCCACATTATGTGCTAATTAAATAGTTTCCTTCAAATGGAATGTTTTACATCTGCGCATGGGTGCTACTATTTTTTTGTACACTAACCAGATTTGAAACTCAAAGTCAATTGGGGCTCATAACAAGTCCCCTGATATTCCGCTGGTAATTCCAGCAGGATACCGGAGGACTACCATACCGTCTCGGCTGCCCGATATCTCTGTATTACTTGGATATTCCAGGTGGCAGGTGCCCGTAAATCCCCATACCCATGGAGTCATATAGGACTCCGTGGGATGGGGATGCTGCAATCACAGGCACTGGTGATAACGGTGTAAGTGATTGCGGGAGTTGTCTGCTGCTAGGGCCCTGATCTACAGACAGGTCAGGCCTGCTGGTAATCATAGCCACTACGACAGACTTAGAGTTTGCCGATCAGGAAAGGTGCCGGTACATATTGTTACCGGCACCTTATTTCCAGACCGGCAAACTCATAATGAGCCTCTTCTTTGAATTATTCATATACATTTAGAAATAAAAAGACATGCAGACATACTGAAGTAAGATATATCCATACTACAGATGAGGATTAATACCATACATATACATGGATTTGAGTTATTAATATTAAACATAAGTCAATGGAAAAGAATACAGACAATTGGGCTAGTGAAAGCACAGTAATTGCTGTGAAATAGTTGTATTCATGTAATACTATATGCACTCATTAGTGGGATTCACGGATGAACTGTGCCCCATAGTTCATGCTTCATTGTCATCAGCATATGAATAATGGAACTGGTAGGAACTTCTGCCTGTAATCCCTTCTACAAAGTGATTTACTATTTTTGGGGTTCTGCTCCAGATTTCTAGACACTACAAGTTGAATTCTACTTGTAACAGGTGCTTTCCGGTAATATGGGCACTGGTTCACACCGCTGTCATGGGCACTGAGTAGACACATCGTTCATAAGACTTGATTCAGGTTCAGAAAATGTGTCTTCAATTTCACTGCCTTGCACCAGTAGTTTTTGACAATGGCTTCCTTCCATTTCTTCATCAGGGGACTCTGCTTCAAATATAAATGCATGCAAACCGTGCATTATAAAATTAAAATAATGAGGGTTAACAAATGTAATAATGTTGATGACAGATCTATGAGAAAATGTATGGCTAAACATGTATCAGCAAACATATATAATAGAGCTATCGTACCACATGGTTTGTGAAATCAACACATATAGAGGGACAAGTAGAGAAAACGCTTAACACACAATTCATTTACACTACACATGTTAATAAAATTTGGTCACTCCCATATGTAAAAAAAACACATTATCCGATAACACTTGAAAAATGCAGCAGACCTTTTTATAGTTGATCATTCTTTTTTAAAATCTGTTGATGCATATATGCATTCCTCCAAAAATACTTAGTGCAACTGTGATATAAATCACATTAAATGCTTACTCTGACTTATGAAGAGGATGTCTGATGATGCTGTATTTTCTCCAAGATGTAGAAAGTGCTTAGGTAAAGCGAGAGTTTAGTTTCAAGCATGTTATTATTTAATACGGCATTTATAAAGCGCCTGTACACAAGTGCTCAACCTTATCTTTATTTTCATGCTACTAAACTTCTCCTTTTTTGGCTCGTTTTTTGCCATATTGATTATTGTTCATCGTTACTGCTTGGTCTTCCTGCTTATCATCTTTTCCCTCTTTGTTCAATGTATAATAATTTGGTTTATCTTCTTTTTTCTTTATCTTCTTTTTTCTTTACCCCCTAGATCTTCTTTTACATTTTCCCTGTTCTCAATCTCACTACTTTCCTTCAAATCTCATCCCTTGTATCACTTTCTTTTGTTTGTTTCCAAATGCACCCATGGTTTGGCCCCGCCCTATCCTTACTCCCTTTACTTCGTTTGTATTTCCTTTCGTGTTTGTTACGATCTCAGAATCTATTTCTTGTAAATGTTCCTAAGCCTCCCTGTGCTTCATCTCATTTCCGCTCTTTTTCTCTTTTGGCTTCTAAACATTTGAATGCCCTTCCTCTTTCACTTCGCTCCTCCTCATAACTTCATATTATTCAAACAAATCTTAAAATCTATATTCTTTTGTCTATTGCTTCCTAGAAATAAAATTATATCCTTCTCCTTTTCCCTGCTGATGTAACCTGGATCCATTTGTATAATTTGTTAGGAATTTTTTAAATTATTTTATAGTTCAGCGCCTTTGGCGAAAGGCGCTTCATAAATGTAATAAAAATAGGACTGCATTGTAGTATTGGGACTAATACATACTAACCCTAAGTCCTAACAAACTAATAATTAACGTCTATGTCTAACACACTAATATCCTAGTGATTAGAATGGGTGCAAACATAGGGTGCAAACTGAGATGTAGCGATGGACTGCACACATAGGGTCTGATTCACAGAGTGTTTTCCTATGGGATTGCGCCATTATAAAATGCTTTTGTGAATCAGGCCCATAGAGTCTGCAGTGCTTTTTGAAATAAAATGCAGGAAAACTGCTTTTGCGATGAGGCTGAGGAATTTTAAAAATCATTCTGTTGAAAACAGACTTTTGTTTTTTAGTTGCTAGCGCAGGAAGCCAGAATTAAAATGTTACATGTGATTTCGGGGCCATTGAACCAAACTCCGTTCAAGGGTGATAGTGGAAAAGAATATGGACTTCTGGAAGTTTCCAGAAGGCTTGGTCATGCCAGAGGAGGTGCTTGATTGATGTAGAACGTTGCTGGCAGGGTCTGGGAGATCATATACCTTCAGTAGGAAGATTTAGCTTCAATGGGCTGGTAGACAGAGGGTTTAAAAAGGTGGCTGCGAAATTGGAGAAAAAAGGAAGGACTCCCAGGCCTTGCTGGGACGGTGTGCTGAGAGCTGCAGTGTCGATAGCTGAGCTGGAGAGAGTGGAGGGGTGAGGGAAAAGTGCTCCAGTGAGAGAGAGAGGCTGTTCCAGTGGGGCTGCCGAAGTGGGCATAGCAACTCCCATGTGAACTGGCTTCCTTTAGTGGATGAGGTGAGCATGACCTTTTGGTAATGATAATAATGTACAAAGTGACTTATTAGAAGGACTGCAATACTGGTTTAGGGAAGTGTAGAAGTATAATAAATAGGCAGACAATACAAATGTAATTAGCTATTTTTAATGTGTTTTCTTACATGTGTAAGGTGCCAGTTGCATATGCAGACTGAAAGCTTGCAACCCAGCCAAAATAGCTGATACTTTTCAAGGCTACAAATAGCAGTGTATTTCCAGTCAAATGGTAAAGTGTAAGTAAAGTTTGCTACGAGAGAAAGGACTTTATCGCGGGGAGGGGAGTGGCCAGGAATTGTCAGCACATTCCTGTTTTGGTCTGAAAAATAGAGAATGCTTTCACCCAATGAAAAAAGTAAGATTACAATGTGCGTTTTCATTTTTATATCATTGCAAATGTCATGCTGAGTTCATTACATTCCGTTTGTTATTTTTCATCACAAAAACTGTGTGCTGAGCTGAGAATCTCAGCTGCATATAAAGTACATGAAATAATTAGTTCAGTGCTAGTCTGTGTTACCTTTCCTTTAAAATGAGAGTGCTTTCAAATACTGTTAAGAATATGGATTATTAATATAAACCACCCTGAATCTTGCTGCCTTTGTTATTGTATGCAGGAAGGAGTAAGTATACAAAACACTGCACCAGGGGACCAGCCCATTCCAAAAAGTGGAAGATAAAGCGGGTTAGAATACAGAGACCTTAAACAAGACACCCAAAGTCTCTCTCAGCGAGACAGAGGGGGGATAGTGTTACTGTCCATGTCTTTTGACCCATGCAGGCATGCTCAATGAACAGGGGCGTGGACGAGGGGTGGGTGCATTCTGTCCCAGGGAGGCTATTGTTGCTGCTGTTTTCCCATCACACACCATCCACCCACTTTTGGGTGTGGAAACGTCGGGGGGCTACCTTTTACAGCCATCACTGCGATTGCATGCCCTGACTTTAATCAAGTGATTTAATTATCCGTCCAGATGAGTCACATGATACACAATCCCTTCCCCATCCGCCTCTCCCATTCTCCTGTCCTTTCCAATGGCCCGTGTAGGAGCCACAGCTGCTGTTTTAGCTCGGAACGGTGTTCCTACATATGTCCTGGCATTGACGCCAGAGCCTGTTCCAAGACCAAGCGCTTCCGAACATGCTGGCTAGGGACTTCACGTGACGCCAGCCAATATGGCCGCTGCCTACGTCTTTGCGCAGATTGAAATAAATCGGTGCCGGCCCGCAGAGGCAGATTGCCTCTAGTCCTGCATCCAAGAAGATGTTTTTATTTTTCCGAAGGGAAGTGATGCGCGCCCGGCGGCGCCGGGGTCAGGGAGTGTCTTGCCAGCTGTGATGAAGCCAGTTCTCATAGTCACCAGCCTCAGCTTGGGCCTAGTCGTGCGCCTACCTTCAGCTTGCTCCCACGCACAGAAAACCCCATGGTCTCATTGTTGAGAGAATTTCAGAGAACCGAACAGAATGATGTCCCCTCCAAACCTCCCCACAGCACTCACCCTCAGCCCACATTACTTCACCCTTATTTCGCTGACACAAAACGACTTGCGGAAAGTTCTGGATGCATTCCTAGATATCAGCTGGCTGCAGGCTCATGCTCCATTGTTCTAATCCTGTCATTATGATACAATGTTGGCCTTGGGCTCCTTTTCTTTCGAGCGCCGTCGGCAAAGAAACTGCGTGTTACATTCTGCAATCTACATCAATTGTTGAAGAACAGGAAACCTTTCAGCAGAGAAAATTAGCGTTCAAAGATTTGAAAGGCCCTCGTTTAATACCACAATCATTTACAGAATATGGCTTGTTTAAGAATACCAACAGAACAAATGTTATCGATATGTGATTTAAATCGATGGCACTCATTCTATTTACTACATTCGTTTGAAGAATAGCGTCAAACCTGCTGAGATTCCAACACAGACTGGGCAAGGCATCGATGCAAGGCAGAAGCTTTCACAAGAATAAAAAGTGCACGTCTTTTTCAGGGGTCAAGTCCTAAAAATTAAAGTGGACAGGGGGTCTCCAACAAACTCAATGGGATGTGATGTTGCCAGAAATGTGCATTTGAGGGTAACATATGCACATTTAATAAAATTGGCTTTGCACAACCACCCAAATTGCACAAGACGAATGGCATTTGCCTTTCGTAAAATCAACACACAAACAAATCCAAGAGAGGATATTTTCTTCTAATGGTGTTTTTGAAGAAGTTAAAAGGTGGGCATGTTTCAAACTCCAAGAACCAATACAAATGTTTCCCTGGAACTTGCAGTATGGAAACTCGACATTTCACCTTTAGATGTTTATTATTTGGTTATATAGTGCAGTGGTGAAGCGTCCCTGCTAAACCTGAAGACCGATGTTCGATCCCTGAGGTCGGCTTTACTTCATGAATTCAAAGAAGACGTTCAATGTTTCTTATTTTAGCCTAGGAGGTGGGGGGGACTGAGTCCACCCTTTGAAAAAAGTGGGTGGACCCCACCCACACGCGTGTACCCTCGACTTCAGCCCTGGCCTTTTTATGCAAACATACTTTACACACGCCCAAAACCGACCGATTTAACTGCAGCAGAAAACAAGCCTGAGTGGAGACTAATTAAGCAGTAGCAAAGCCAAAGAAACGGCAATGTCTTTCTAGATGTGTTGGAAAGTATTTTTTGTATTTTTATCTATAAATACACTGCCCCTCCAGCTCCCAACTTCCTGGCTGTCAGGGCCTTACTACCCTCAGAACTTTACACATGACACTGTTGACAGGCTTTGGCTGTTTCTGCAGTCGCTTTTCTGCTCGTGGGTGAAAGCCAAGCTTGGAAACACATCTGAGTTTCCTTGACTAGCCTCCTGTTCCTTGGGAAGAAGCAGAGCTCTTGCAGTGCTTAGGCAAGACAAACATTGCAGGATCTGCCTCCTGTCTTGCTCAGGCCCGTTTCTTACCGTGCTGCAAAAAAATGGACAGTTGCCATTAAATATCCCTTACCCGAGCAGAGTGAGGCTGAGTGTGTCTGTTGTTCGTGGGTGAGGGGACTGCCTAGCCAAAGCACTCTTCACTATTTGGACATTTAACGATTCCTGCAGTATTTAAAAGACAGGATCTTCATCTCTGACTTCGTTGTTATCTTTCAAAATTCCTCTCTACCAGCACATCGATCCTTTTAATGCACCTCTGGATTGGAGAGGTAAAATGAAGAGAACTGCTCTGCACACTTAAAGCACCTTTATTGATTGTTGTATTACTGCGTGTAATGCTTGTAAGCCATTTCAAAATTCCCTGTTCACTGCGTTTCGTAAGGGGGACGTAGGACTTTGCTGTGTACAATTTCTTACAGGCAGTTTAGGGTGACTGATGTATTCTAAAAGGGGGGAATAATTGCTTGATTTCTCTGGGTGCACTATGCCTCCTTAGCTGTCTGCTTTCATCTGATCATATTGCTGCCACAGAAGGCTGAGATTTAATTGGAGAAAGATGCGCAACAAAAAGATTTAACGCGGCAAAGGGTTCCCTGACAACCTACCGGTGTTGCAGACATTAGAAGTAGTTGAACTGGCAATAACAATTTCGTTTACCTTCCTTCAGATTGTCTACATTATTTGACGGCTTTTTCTCCTTTTAATTTAAATTAAACAAGTCTGGTTGTCGGAAGTGTCTGCTAAAAGTTCCCTGCCACACGTTCCCAGCAGGCGGCTTGATGACTTTGGGTCCTTTCCTCTAGGGACCCAGTAGAGTTGCAGATGCAGCGAAGCGCAGTGTTGGGAGCATGGAGCTGCCTTCTCTCTGTAGATGAGCAGCTGCATGCCTCTGCAGGAAATCCTGCCCCCTACCTCCTGTATGTTGGAAGCTTGAGATTGTGCCATTTTTGACACCAGCGGTTGTGACCATACCACGATGAATATTCAAATGAAGGTACCCTCTGAGAAAACCTTATGAAATGTATTCCTGAATAGACGACAATCTGAGGGAGAAAATCCCTGAAGGAATATGAAAAATGAGAGAAAGAGGAGCTGGTGATGTCACGAGAGACGAATGTGACGGACTGAGAATACTGGCTGAAGAAAATGCATGGACCTTATAGAAACTGATGACGAAGTTAAGAATCGAGTAACCTTTCATATGCGAAAAGAAGATTGCATGTGTGTAATGCACTGCAGAAAATGAAAGCCGTTTTAAAACTATACAGATGCAGCAACGCAAGTAGATTAAGTGACCTTAGAAGCTGGCTATACGTAGTGAAGAGACTGCAGGCGAAACCGCCATTGCATAGAAACTGGACATCGGTGTCATGAATTTTAGTAAGCCCGGACCCATGGAGAGGAAAGGCCGCAAACTGTGTTACAGCAAGAATTAGCTGAGATTGTGGATACGAATGGCAAGGCTATTTGGCCTGGTGTCAAAGTGAAAGCAGCTAAGGCTGGTTATCAATTCTCGAAGTCAGTGAACATGAGAAGCTGAATCATCCCTTGTTAAGGAACAAAGAAAGAGCACCAACTGTGTGATGTTTTATTTGTTTAAGACATTTGAATGCTGTAAAATGGACCAAATTGTGGTCTTCTGTCACGTGAGCCAAGGATGGAAATAGAGTTCGTCATGGAGTCCTAGAATTACAATAGTGCATGCTCACCCTCCCTTATATTCTCACAGACAAGAATACTTTGCAAGGCCAAGTTCAAAGACAATCTTCATGGCAGAAGACATAGGTGATAAGAGACATTGGGCTAATTGGGTGGGGACGTAAAGTCAAGTGCACCTCCTGGCACCTGCGTCTGAGCTCACTGTAAAGGACCGGAGATGGTGTCGGTACTCCTTCTCTCTATATGGCAGAGGAGAGGCACAGAGAATTCCAGCCAAAATTCTCTATTTTTGGAAGCAATGGACAAGCAATCAAGGCCTGGCTTCTCAGGAGGTGATGGGGGCTGGTTCTTAAGTACAGTGTAGTCCCCAAGCACCTGCAAAGGTATGTCCACACACTATGTTAGTTAAAACACAGGCCCTCATTATGACCCAGGCGTTGGACCATGGTGCTAATAGCTAATAGCACCATGGTCCATGCCGGTAACTTATCGACTCTGCCATGGCGGAATGGGGAATTACCGCCCCATTCCGAGGTTGGCAGGGCGGTAATTCCCCATGCCGCCATGGCCCTTCCCCATTCCCATTTCTGCCCCATAGGGCTCAATGGGAATGGGGAAGGCGCTAAGTACGGTGCCGCAAATTGCGGCACCGTACTTAGCACCAAGGTCCCTTTGTGGGTTGGTTTTTTAACGCCTGCTAAAAGCAAATGAAGATGCACCACAAGCCCAGTCCATATATTGTCTATTAAAGTCTTTTCTTCTATACTTCTGAAACCCAAATGTACCTTGTGTTGTAGAGTTCTTCGTCAGGGAATCAACGGCCCTTCTTGAGTGCACTCCCTTTCAGGCAGGAGCCACGGGTCGTCAAACTTCCGAGATGAAGAAAAGGTGAACGTCGCCATTGAGGGAGCAGCATCAGTCATTGCGGTGCACGTTGATGATTGGTCGAAAACGTCCTACAACAGGGGAGGCATGCATGCACCTCAACGATAAGTGTTCATTGCTGCAAAGTCAGTGAAGAACTTTGGCCCAGCAAGGGCATCGAGTTGGCAGCGTCTGGCGTCGGCGAACGTGACGGTTCCGCGGCTGGCTTCAGTAGCTTCGTCAGCATCTCTGAGGTCTTCAGGTGGCAGGAAAACCACTGGCAGATTTTCCTCGGTCGTCAGCGGCCTTGACTTTCTCCAGCAGGACGAAACCAGTTGACGAGGGTGAACAAGGGAGTTCTTGGATCAAATGTTCTTAGGCATAGCAGTTCTGGTCGTCGATGGCAGTCGATGACGGTGGACGGATGTTCGGTGCTTCTCTTCGTTCTCCTCGGTGGTCCCCTTCTCCGGTCTGCATCCTTTCATAGGTCTGACTTCCAGGGAGCTTTGGCAAAGATCAGCTGGTGCACGATGGTCCCTCATAGCTCGGGGAGAGGTCTCTTTACCAGCAACATCACTTCTTTTCTTCCAGCACTGCTTCAAGATTAAGCGTCATTTTCAATGTCAGTTTCAACTTCAGCTTCTGAAAGATGTCTAGCAGTGAGAGGCCCCCAGATATACTGTTGATCTCCCATTATCTCTGCCCGGTCACACTTATTCAACCAATCACTCAGAAGGGCATTCAGGTAGTCAGTCAGCCAGTCAGGCGCACTGTGCATTCAGACCATTCTTCTCCATCCAGACACTCACAACACAGAATGTGGATTCGGACAAGCACTCTGCCATTCAGCACTACACACTGCATTCATCCCAGTTTCGGGTAGGGCTGGCTCGGTCATTGTGTCAAATACCAATGCGCATTTGTCACACACTCCATTCACCCAGGTCCCACCCCACGGGCATACCCACAACATGCAGTCATTGGGAAGGCTCCAGCCAGTCTAGCCTGGAATTCCCCACAACACCATATATGGAACTTCCACCCAACAGCCAGTCAGGGGGCAGGGACAGAGTCATGGCTTCCAGGGACTTCGGGAAAAGTAAAGTAACAGGTGATAGAAAGCAGGAGGGCACAGGGGCCAGTTTGTTTCCTATCAGGAATCCACTGATTCCAATAACAGGGCCTTGGCATCTCAGGGCACCTGTCAATTCAGCACAGAGCTGCCATCAGCCCGTACCCTGCTCTGTGGGCCACACACAGGTACCCAAAAACATGCACTAGGAGTACAGGGTCATACTCCCACCCATGGGTGCCATAAGTGTATCCCAAGAGTCTGTTCACCAAACCAAACACAGAGCCGCACCACCAGGAGTCCCACATGAACTCCTGCGTGGAAAACAAGCCAGAACATACATGATAAAGCAATAAAAGACAAGGATTCAGAGGCCCTGTTCCTCTGATGCATTTCCAGCAACAAACTCAGGTGCTGCTAAGTGAACCAAATGTTCCAGACATGGCACGAGCATGCCAACTAATTGTAGAGGGATATATAACAAAGGGTCTTGTAGTTTGACAGCCAATATTGTGTACTTAATAGTGTTGAAGATGACATGTTTTGAGGTAGGCATGATATGCCCACATGACAGTAGATATCCAACCACAATCCCACCCCGTATGGAAAGTATACTAAGATGTTCCCCTTGAGCCTATCACAACCCTTCATAGGTTTTTTCTCATTTGACACGTAATATGACATCACGTATGATGACATTTGTGTATATAAATATGTTTTTATGTGAAATGTACTGAGAGCTCGAGCGAACGTCTGTTGATGTCTACTATAGCTCCCTGTTTTAGACAATTGATAAAACAGCAAACTTTCTGATCTTCCTGAGTTGGTTCGATTATTTGGTGTCAGAGTGATTCTGCATCCCCATCCATTGCATGCACATTATCCAAAGGGCTCTACGCTCTCCTCTGATATGTCTTTTCCTTGGGTGGGTCTAGTCAGGTTGCTGGTGCTGCCAAGTGTTTTCAGAGCTTACCCGTACCCTCGAGGTAAGCGATAATGATATTCACGCTTGAGGTGTGGGTGAAGTATTCAGGATGAGTAAAAAGACCCCTGCAAGATAAGACCAGGCTGGTTGAGCAAGTTCAGCCTGGCCGGCCGGTAGTGCTAATTCCTAACTCAAAATTTGACCCTAAACTGTAGCTTTAGCTGTAATCTCAGTCTTTGCCTCAATCTTGTTCTACTACTGCTGTGTGCTACTGCGGTATTGCTCCTGAAATGTCCTGTGCGGGGTGTGCAGAATGCCTGGAGTTTTTGGAGTTTGAGTGTGAGGAGGGTGAGGTGCCCCCCTTTGCAGCAGAGTTTGCTATCGAGGAACTGCTGTTTTTGGGGGAATTGCACACCCCTTCCTCCCCCCTTATCTCCTCCTCGTTGTCAGATGCCTCACTTGTATATCATTCTCTTTCCCGTGCAGGTAAGAACTATTGCTACCTTTACCACCACATCGACGTCGTGTCGTGTCTATGAAACCTAATAAACAACATCGATAACTCCTATGCAGCAAGTCATCTCATAAGAGGAATCGTACTCGCAGCCCACTGAAACACACTCGGGATATTAATGATGCTCCTAGATAGAAAAAAAGATAAACTAGACTTGGCAGATGTTAACCAACCAAAAATTACAGGTTTTTTTGATCCGGCTGAAGTGCCTATTGAAGCTGGAGTTAGCAAAATGCATTTGAATTCCCTCTTTGATAATGCTCCTTTTATTTTGGTTGAACGTTCAGTTCATGGTTTGCCTACCATTGACCATAATGGCTCACTTCTCAATCTTTGTTTCGACCTACATAGAAAATCTCTGGGGACTCCCTTGGCAAGCTATAATACCATAATTGGGAAGCTAATCTCCTGCTAGGAAATATTTAGTGTAAGTGAGGAAGAGGGGTTGTCTCCTCTTCATGATATATCTTTTGGACCAAATGAGGAAATTGTTTTTTCTTCTTCCTCATTTACTGCCCTTACTTCTAAGATGGATGCTTTATTTACCCTGTGTACGAGTATGGCTGAAGAACAACGTGAGATCAAGGTTATCCTCGCCAAGGTAGTTAATGTTATTCTTGGCTGTAATGTTGCTTTAAATATGGTGTTGCCTGAAGTCAGGAATAATTCTTCAGATTCGTTTCCTCAGTCATCTAAACAATCTGGAGACATTTGTTGCTTACACGTTGATACAAACATGATGCATTCAGTCTGCCATATGCTGTATCCCAATAACTAACTGATTACTGACGTTATGATTAGCCATCAGGATTCCGTGAATGTCATTGCAGAAACAGAGGAGGACGCTATTGAAGCACTTAGCAATGACATTTCCATGATTAGTAGCCAAATGAAAGCACGTAAAAAAACGTGCAAAAATCGACTGAAATTCCCAACCAACATATAAAAGTTCCACGTGAGGAACTCTTTAGAACTGCAACTGCTGAGGCTATATCAAAACGTTTACCCTGTAAGAAATTGTTAATCTCCTCCGGCCAAACTATTTTTACCAACGACTTGGGAGATGGGACTACAAGGCAGGTGTTGCTATCTGGGCCATGGTATAAATGGCTTTGAAAAAGTGACCAATCCCCCCCCTTCTAAAACAGTTTCTTCTACGACTCAATAATCAATAAGTACTGGCTCACAATTCAGATGAAGCTTATAGGACCCTACTGCAAATTGCTTTGCCTTCAAGGCCAGGTTTGTTACCTAAGGGAAATGTATTACCTGCTACATCTGTCTTAGCAGCTGTTGCTCAACTAGGCAGAGGTCTCAATTCTTCTTGTGATCCTAGTGACGCATGGCCTAGAGGAAAACTGGTAAAGTTTGAAGACGTGTGGCCTAATGTTGAGAGCCCTTTTCTTAATCATTCTAATTTGCTTACATTGTGAAAGAACATTCCTCTTTTGGCATCTATAAGTAGTATTGATTTCCTGCACAATGAGCTACCCAAATTGGAAAGCCCAACAAATTGGGTTTCAATTGAATTTGCCTCCTCTGCGGCTGTGTCTTTATTGAAATCTTCTTCTGGCAAAAGGTGGGTCTCAATTTTATGGTTTGTCATAAGGTTAGGGCAATTTTCAATTCTAATCCCTTACCTAATTTAAACACCAATCAATCTCTAGAAAAAATTAATTTGCAGGATTTCCTTGGCCACACAGGTGGTGGTCACAGGAATTCTAAGCAGTTTACTTGTTCGGTGCCAGATATACCAGA
The DNA here is from genome assembly GCF_040938575.1 of Ambystoma mexicanum. Classification (NCBI taxonomy): domain Eukaryota; kingdom Metazoa; phylum Chordata; class Amphibia; order Caudata; family Ambystomatidae; genus Ambystoma; species Ambystoma mexicanum. Next base: position 1,029,143,822 of record NC_090936.1, read on the forward strand.
ATGGCCTAATCGCTGACAAACAACCCAACAGGTCTCCATTAAGTGGATTTGTTGGAATAACAGAGGGTATCACTCCTTTTTAGTGCACCCACTCTGAGTAAAATATATCACTTCCAGTGGTGTTTGCAAGAAACCTGGGCAACTAAATCACTTAATTTGCATGGTTTTAATATTCAGCATCGCCATACTAATCAAGGAGCTAAAGGTTGTCAGTTTATCGGTCTAGCTATCGGTGCTCCAATCCAATTCTCTCATAAGCCTTTTATTGTTGATATTGCTTCTTCCTATGTACTGTCTGCTATTTTCAATGACCTATCACATTATTCCTCACAAAAGATTATTATCAACATTTATAAGCCCCCCCCCCCTGGGTCTTCATCTCAAATATATCAATCGCCTTGTAGAAAAAATGTTGTTCAAATGGATCGGTATATGTCCCTGTTGCAGTATTGTTATTGCTGGTGATTTGAATGCCCCCCAAATGATGGCCTTTATAGTCTCGTCATGGACTTTTTCATCTGACAATGCAGTTTGGGTATTCAATTCATCACAACCTCTGAGGGGTTTGGGATGGGCAAAACATGCACATCAATATGGTCTGCTATGTCTAAACAGCAAGGGTTGCACTAGTCAAAAGCTTCAATCTACGTGGTCAAATGAGAAATGTTCTTCCAATCATGATTATGTCTTTGTGTATCTAAAATACTGTGAATGTTGCAGCCCTTTATCTGTGCTGTTAACTTTGCTAAGTGACTGCGAGGAATTCAACCAATTGCACGGGCAGTGTGCGCTGGCCTGTTTTAAAAAAAAAAGGTTGTAATGAAAATGAATGATGGGAGATCAACCTCAGAAAATGTGTGGGGCTAATCCGCACACATTTTCCTCTGCTAACCGCACAACAAACACATAGTCAAATGTACTCCGGGGACACACACACACTACAGGCACAGTCCTCCCTGTTACATTTAGCTGGAATGTGACAGCCATAGGTATATCAAAGTATCTCAGGAAGGGGGAAGGCAATACCTTCCTTTAGCCATGGCCACTCTAATTAAAATATCAAAGGTCCCATGGATCTGCCCTCTCGATAGTCTAAAGTTCTGCTGGTGCAGCACATACTGATGAGAGTTAATTGAAACAGGCCTACGAACGGCCTGTGTGCAGAACTGATAGAAAGGGGCAGGACACTAACACCTCTTTGATATACAATGTTTCAACATGAATCTAGCTAACACCCCTCTGTATGAAGGGCAGTGAATGGCACAACTATTTACAGTAAGCAACTGCTGCTGGGGGACTCTCTTTCACAGGGACCATGTATGTGATTTGACTGAGACAGAAGCCTGTTCTCACCACAAACTTCAAGGGAGACCTGTGCATTGATCAAGAGTCACAGAGAGCTCAATTAACTTGAGAGACATTTTGATCCACAACAGATAGGAAGATGGGTGTACGTGTTGTCACCCATTACCTTTACTGTTACCAAGCACTCTGGTTAGGACCTCATGTATAACAGAAGATTGTTAGTTAGGATCCAGGATTGGTTCCTTAAGGCAGGCTTAGCCTGCACCAATCACTGGGGCCCATTGGCTTTAAAAGAGGGCTTAACCCCTCACTTAGCTGATAATCTGATGATTTCAAGAGGAGTAAGAAGGAGGACTCATTTGGACCCAGGCTGAAGGTACAGTCTGCCATAAAGCTTCTGCCAGTGAAGGAAGGCCAGGATGTCCCCAGAGGAAAGCAAGTTCCATCCCCTAAACATCTCCCAGGGAGCAAAGGGAGATACTGACTGCAGAGGACCTGTCCAGCAATTCCAGAACTGGTGTCTAGCCAGCACAGAGCGTGCCCTAGTAGGTTCTGCCAGCAAGCTTCGTAGATGGGAAGTGCCAGAGAGTCTCTGAACAAAGGACAAGGCCCTTGCCTGCAAACACTCTCCTTAGCTTTGGGCCATCCGCCTCAAAGGATGATACAAGCCCTACTAAGAAGCTAGGAGGAGTGCCGCAACAAGCATCAACCAGTGCCTACCTTTTAAGACATTGGGCCTCATTACGACCCAGGCGGTAAGTTACCGCCTGGGTCGTACCTTTACCACTATGTTTACACCATGGTGGTTGGCGGACTTACCGCCCCATTCCGAGGTTGGCGGGGCGGTAAGTCCCCAATCCCCATTTACCCTTCCCCATTCCCATTTTTGCCCATAGGGCATAATGGGAGTGGGGAAGGCGTTAATTACGCCACCGTAAATTACGGTGGCGTAATTAACAACAAGGTCCCTTAGCGCCATGGATTTTAACACCTGCTAAAAGCAGGTGTTAAATCTTCCATGGCGCTAAGGGACCTCGGAATCAGGCGGTAAAGGTCGGCGCTGTTTACGCTGCCGTAAACCCCTTACCGCCTGGGTCGTAATGAGGCCCATTTTCAAGGCAGTGGAGCCTTCGAACTGCGGCCGCCTGCACCACTGACTTTTGTCACGCTGCAGTCACTAAAGCCGTCCGAGACGCCACAACCATCATTCTAGGTCCGCCAACGAGCACAGAGACAATGATTCTTGACCCTGAGCCGCAGTGTTGGCCAGCCTGCAGCCGTCTGTCCAGCCTCACTTGACGATATACCTGTCGCCTGATACCTGCAGCTGTCTCCCATCTTGAACTCTGTCGCAGGAGCTGCAAAGTGTCCTGGAACCGACTCGATGCTGTTGAGCATCAAGATCATCACAAGCACCAGGTACATTGTGGTTCTGTCCCCTGGTCCTTCTCCGAAGGGCACTAGTGACATTTAGAACCCCTTGCTCCCTTGGTACTGAAACCAAATAGCCTTTAACAGTTAAGACTGATGGCTTTACCGACCACCCTCCTGTCAGTAACCAGAGCTCATCCCTTTCCTTCTTGAAATGTTCTGTCCTCTCTGTTCCTTTACAGGGTGGGTTGGATTTTGTAGTGTGCTAGAACTGTCTGCTGTAATAATAATAAAGTAGATATTATTATACAATTTTGACTGGACAGTCCCTTTTATCATTGGGTAATAATTGTAATTTTGCTGTGTTGCAACTGACCAACGATCCACGACCTTTCCCGAATAAGCCTGTCATTCTGTCCACATTACCAAAAATTGTACAAGGAGGTTTATAATTTACTTGTCTTTCCAATCTGTTCAGATCCCTTCTAACATACTAAAGGTGTGGGGCTGATTGACGGTTTTCGAAACCAATATTTATCCCTGGAAATTCAGTGCCCCAGAAGTTGATTTGTCACAGTGACCATACTTTATTATCTTGGTCCTATAAGATTCAATATCCACAGAGATATAATCATATTAATCATCATGTTACCACAAATGTAAAGGGTAATCGCTTAATTTGGAATGGGAAATGTTACGCAAATTAATGTGTTTATGTATTTAAATCAATGTTTCCTCTTGGGTTGGCTGTTGAAACACGGTTGGGACTTGCATAATCTGATGTTATTGATGAGGCACTATTTGCATTTGGATCACAGCGATTTGGCTAGGGCCATGAGCAGGCCCGGTATATTTGATATTTCTATACAGCAATCAAAGAGGAATTATCATAAAAAGTATTCAGATGTTAAAAATAACCTGGTACTAACGGCAAGTGAGAAAAAGTGATTGCACAGGCATACCCTTACTATATAAATTGGCTTATAAATCACAAAAAACAAACTGCTAATGCTGATTGGAAGTCCTTCTCATTCTTAAAATCTAATGATAACAGGAAATGTTGTGCCATGGCTAGTCATCATATTACTGGATTGTTCATGCAGGAATTAAACTCAATTAGCGAAAACACATGGATTGAGGTGATTTTGGAACTCTATTTTGATCTCAGTTGTGTACCTTTGGAGGTGGTTAATTATTCCCCCTCCACAACCATGGTAAAGGGATTTGAGAGAGATGATATCCTTTGATTACTAGGGGCCTCATTCTGAGTTTGGAGGTAGCCATGGCGCTATTAGCGCCATGGCTGCCTCCAAAACCGGGTCCAGCACCGGTTTGGTTGAATGGGGTTTTACCGGGACATTCCGACCTGTGCGGACCCGGTATGTCCCCATTCAACCAACCATTCCCCATTCCCATAGTTCTTAATGGGACTGGGGAAGGTGCTAATTACGGCCCTGCAAATAGTGGGTCCGTTATTAGCGACCTGGTCCCTTAGCGGGACCCGTAAAGGACATTTGGTAAGACCACGCGTTCTTTGCAGCTCCCGCTAAGGGACCTCGGAATTGGGCGGTAAGGGTTCAACGGCACCAATCTCCTTACCATTGACCGTTAAATCGTACCGCCCAAGTCGGAATGAGGCCCTACGTCTATTAAGGGCAATCGAGCCCCAGGACCTGATTCCATGGCAAATATAGTCTTCAAGGGAAATCCTAATTTTTGGGCCGTCCATGAACAACAATTTCACAGAATTCTAGTAAGTCGCTCCATTCAAGTGAGCTGGCCGAAATCGATATTGATACCCATGTTTAAGAAGGGTTGTAGTTCAAACCCTTCTAACTATAGTCCTTTGGCAATGCTAGACATTAGCCAAAAGATATTCGCTGCCATCTTGCTAAAAGAACGTACAGAGTGGGCTACAATCAAAGGCTTATTATCCCCGTTGCAGATGGGCTTTCGCAAAGGGGCAAAGGGCACAGCGCATTACACAACATCAGTGCCCTTCATTACGTTATGACCGCTAGTCGAGGTTTTGAGAAGAGAGATTTATATCTCTGTTTTGTGGACTTTACAAAAGCCTTTGGGCCTCATTAGGACCATGGCGGAATGGGTTTAATGGCACCGGTAAAGGTGCCGGTGCCATTAAACACATTCCGCCCTATTACGAGGTCCAACCAGACGTCCTTTGCGGGTCCCGCGAGGGGACCAGGGAGCTAACAACAGGCCCGATATTAACGGGCCCATTGTTAGCTCCCTCCCATTCCCATTGAGCCCTATGGGGCTCAAAGGGAATGGGGATTTGTTTTTACTGGGTCCATGGAATGGGAAATTACCGGGTCCGTCAAGGTCAGCATGACCCGTTAATTTCCCATTCCATAGATCCGCTAAAATTTCATTACCGTCGGCAGCCATGCCCGGCTACTTCCAGGGTCCTAAAGAAGCCCTGTATCTCGCTCTCTGCTCTGGAGCAAGTTAAGAAATTGAGGGATTGAATTTTCTCTTTTACATTTCCTCATGGTTCTATATTCAGATTCAAAGGTTGTTGAATACATAAATCAATTAGGGGTGACCACAAAACAAATGCCCACCAACCTTGGACTCAAGCAGGGATGTGTTTCGGCCCCCCTGTTATATAATTTATATGTTGCTGATATGGGCCTTGATATTAGTTTAGCCCGTAATTTCCCTTCCCCGAATTGGAAATACTGTGGTATCCTGATTAGGGTACGATGACGATACCATCATGCTAGACTACACACAGAGCAGCTTGCAAAATGTATTTTTTCCGCTGGCTAGGAATTATCTTAGTGTTAATGGGCCACATTACAAGTATGGCGGTAAGGCAACAACGGAGCCGGTATCGCTACTGGCACTGTTGCTACCGTACCGCCATATTACGAGTTCTGCTCGCGGCTGCCCTATGAGCAGAACATGATGGTAGCTATTAACGGTACCGGTGCTACCACCCTCCCCATTCCCATTCAGCCCTAAGATGCCGAAATGGGGTGTCCCTTATTACTGGCACCCGCAAATGGGTAATTACCGGGTCTGCCAAACTCAACATGACCCAGTAATTGCCCATTCGCGGGTGCAGATATGTTCATAAGTTTGGAGGTAGCCTGTCTGTATTACAGCCATGGCTATCTCTAAACTTGTAACGAGGCCAGTGTATCTAAAACTAAAAACTTTATTATTGGCAGCAAACATAAAAATCTCCATTCCACTAGTCCTAAAATGGTACACCCCTTGAAATTGTAAAAATATATATCTACTTCTGACTTCGTTCTGACGAGTTCTTTTCTTGTCCATGGGCCTCATTATGATGTTGGAGGTAAGGGGTTAACGGCGAGGGTAAAGGTGCCGGTACCATTAACCCCTTTCCTCTGCATTACGAGGTCTTTTAACGGGTCCCGCTAAGAGCGGCTGGTTTTACCATGCGCCCTTAGAAGGGAGCCGCTAGAGGACTAGCATGCTAATAACAGGCCAGTTATTAACAGGCCAGTTATTAACCGGCCCATTATTAGCATGCTCCTCATTCCCAATTAGGCAGAAAAAAATATGTATGCCTTCTATAGCATGCAGGCCTTCCGCCTTAATTCACCCTGTACCTATCTCACTAAAGTGTGCTCTTTGCAATTAGACAGATTTATTATGTATATGTGATTCAATATTCTTCCCATGCGTGAGCATACAGGCAGATGGATTGGTGAACCTCATGGGGACAGGACTTGCCGTTTTTCTGAGTTAACAATAGAGATGGCACATTACATCCTTACCAGATGCCCCATATTGAAGATGTGTTATCTAAAAGGTTACTCTCATATCATCTCAAATGCCACCTCAATTGAAACCGATCAGTTTTGGAGATGCATATTTTGGGCTGATGCATTGGTAATATCCGGTGATGCATATCATGTTTGTAGAGAAGCGCTCGGTCTTATTGCACTGTATTTTGATATCTGTTTTTCTGGTGTCATATATGAATTATATCTATGAATCCTATTGAACCTTTGTATCAACTTGTTAATAAGCATGCATTTGTATATATAGCTATTATTAATTACCAATCAACCCTGTTGCTTATTATTTTTAGAATTGTATTATGTAGTTTGGTGTTATCATGTGTTGTTTTTCTTTCAATTCCTTCTTCCCCTTTCATGTGTCTCTTATCAATAACTCTGCTAAAGGTTTTGATTTTTGAGAACAAACTGCACAAAAAAAGGTTTTGCAAAAACTGCTGTGATGCTTGCATCTTGGACACGGCCTGGCAATTACCTAGTTAACTTTAACAGCAAAGCCTTTTCATTGTGTGAATATTCAGATGATCAAAAAGGTGATGGGGCATTTCCATTTGAAAGGCCACAGAAGGGCTGCAGTTGCCTAGAAAGGTTTTGGCTTTTTCTAGGCAATTAAAGTGAATCAAAGTAACATGCTGTCTATTAAAATCGAGATATGTCCATGAAGTCTGTTATTTTGACACACAAAAAATAGTATTTTTTGTCTATGAATGATCACATTTTCTCAGCAATCTACATTAGAACAAGATGGAGGTTTGTGTTAAACAATCGCAATATGCAGTTAAATTATGAATCTAAGTCCAAACTTATAGTGGTGTAAAATCACACATGCCAAAATGTTACATTAGATTCGAGAGAAACTAGTCAAGTCCTGATTGTAACTTTGCATTTTGGGGCTTGTATTCCTGTTTTTATAATGGGGAAATCGAGGGCTAAAAGTACTAGAATGCAAAGTTAAGCCAAGGACTGAACTAACATATCCCCAAATGCATGGGGGCATGTTGGCATGTATGTAAAACAGAGATTTTAGTGTTCAATTCAGTATTTGGAAAATAAAGTTACAATAATTCTCTTTTTGATTAACATATTCCTGTAAGAATTTAAATATTGTCAGACTTCATTACTATGTGATTTGCCTACTTTTTAAGTATTATCTTTAAGACAGTGTTATTGTAGTTCTTGAAGTCCAAAATTTAAATATGTGTACCAACTACAGCTCAGACAAAATGTGGTCAAGTGCTTAAATTACAGAGCAGGTTCAAATATTGTCTTCACTTCTTAACCAAAGCACGTGATCCTGGGCAAACAAGTTAATTTTACTGGGCTTCATTACACGGTAGGCGGTAGCCATAGCGCTATTAGCGCCATGGCTACCCCCTTACCGCATTCCGAGTCTGTGTTCCCAGAATAGGGACTTACCGGGTCATTTCGACCTTGGAGGAACCGGTAAGTCCCAATTCCGGGAACCATTCCCCATTCCCATTTGAGCTCCCATAGGGCTCAATGGGAATGGGGATGGAGCTAATAATGGGCCCGCTATTAGCGGGCCCATTATTAGCTCTGAAGTCCCTCAACAGGTCCCTTCCTTAACGCCTGGTAAACCCCGGCGTTAGGGAAGGGACCCGCTAATGGACATCGTAGTAGGGTGGCAAGGGATTACTGGCACCAGTGCCCTTACCGGTGCTGGTAATCCCTTACTGGCTACCGTGCAATGAGGCCCATTGTGTTGACTTGCAAACACCAGGAAACCCTAGAAGTTGTTTGTAAAAAGCAACCGATGCAGGTGACAGATTAGTAGGATGGGTTGATAAATGTAAGGGTATATTGTTTGAGATCACATCTTCTGCACACTAAGGAAATACTTCATATAAGAGACAACAAGGCACACCCATCTCCTTTCTGTCGCTTCTGTGGGCTCAATATGAATGAAACATTGAAACCTATACTATTATCGCCCCCAGCACTGGTCAATCAGCAGACCAATCTCTTAGGTACATTTGTCACTAACAATGTAGAACTTGTAGATCATATGCAAATTTGGGATCTCATGTATTCCACTAATCATACACCTTTATTCCTGCCAGTTTTATCCTTTTTAAGATTTATCAAATAATGAATGCTTCTTGTGGAAAACTTGTATATGGAAATGTAACTGTTTGCTTTAATCTTGTATTTATTAAGTGCATATTATAGCATATATATTATTATCAGTACGTACAGAGAATTGAGTGACTTTGCACCAGTAATTGTATTTTGGTTCTGTATTTCTTATGTTAATCATGTTTTAAAGGTTTGAATAAATCAACAAAACAAATCTCCTTCACAACGGGACAGATTGAATGTTTTAGAGGAGCAAATTGTGCCCCCTTGTGCCCCTCTTAGTGGACCCCTTGTAAAAGCAAAAGGAAATATCGAGGATGAATACCCCAAAAGAAATACACCAAACACGGGCTTATAAAGATTCACAGATCTTTATTCTAATACTGTACAGTTACAAAGTAACAAAATCAGATACAGATAGCTATCTGGCCCTCAGTACATCACAGTAAATACCAGCCCTTTCAGTGTGAGAAGTGAGAGGTACTGGACGTCTAAACAGTTGTGCATTTTATACATTTTCGATAATAATGTCCAGCCCCTTCTGCAAGTTAATAATCCATGGTCTAGAGTTTTTTGCCAAGTTCGCTTATGGTTTGCATGACAATATGCACATGGATCATCCTCGGTTTACATGAAAACAGGTTACAATGGCAACAGTGTATTCTTGGATTTAACAATAAGCTTTGACACATGTCCTTTGCAATGCAGTTCAGCTAGTGTCCATGTTCAGTATTTGCTCAAAATTGTGGTCGATGTATCAGACTTATTGGCGCAGACTATCCTCTGTCTACAAGTCAGGCATGGGACAAGGTCTCTTTACTCAACCCAAACATTCGGCCGTCGGAAAGTTTACAAATTAACTTTCGTACAAGGTTCAGGACGGCTCTGTTACAAGCGGAAACACTGTCCACCATTTTAGACACAGAGTTACATTGGAATAGAAATCAAAATGGCGGATGGACCTAAAATGGCGGCAAAGTCGATCTAGAATCAAAACTTTGCAACACGGTTTTCTTCGCAGAGCGACTGGACTTAGGCCAATATATACAAGAAAGGAGGCACGATATGATATCCCCTTTAACACCCTAAGCTGTCGCCTAGAGTTGAATGAATGTAGCACTGGGCCTGCTTCAGGGCCATATTGCCTGATTTGACAGAAGGATACATATTGTTGAGCTTTGTCAGGGCATCAAAGATTTTATTAGAACGTATTGACTGCAGCAAAGCCAACATTCATCTTCTCTCCTGCTGCTGCCAGTCACCAGAGAAGCTAGGCTTGGCAGAGCTCTGCTTCATTGGATCGCGTACATATTAACTTCAGCCATTTCATAGCCTTTTGTTGCTTCAGCATGTGCTAGATGTAGGTTAGGGGACACATGTAAAAGCAGCAGGGCAAGGTTCCTTTATTGCAGTTTGAAGGTTTGCAGATCTGAAAAAAAAGGCCTCTTTGTGGTGTGTAAATGGTAGGCATGTTAGAAGTTATGTGGAACAGTGATTAATGTGTCTTCAGGTTGGTAATGTGAATTGTGTGGTTATCTGGGGTTTGTAAGGAGACTGTGGAGAGATGTGTTGGTGTATTTATACTGGGTTAGTGTGATGCTATTGGACATTTAGTGTAGACATTGTAAGTGATTTCAATCCGGCATACACCCTAGTCAATGCCTAGCATGTAGTGCACAATTGAAATCCGTATTTATTTTTGTCTAAATGTTCTTTATTCTGAACAATATACCACTCATATCACTCCCCTCTCCTGGAACCCCCCCCCCCCCCGGTCACACTGAACCAGGAATCAGGCTGGTTTGCAAAGTTAAAATATTTATTTATGGATTTACAATTTAATCACACTATGTTTTAATGGGTACACAATAATCACCAATGGGGTGATGTAAAACTGAATAATCTCGTTAATACACACGGAGTAATAGTGAGCAAAACAATTCAGCACAGAAATAATACTTTTGTGTGTGTGTGTTAAGATCAGATAGCACTGTGATTAAAGGTTCCCCATGCACACCCCTGCACCCCTGCACCCTGCACACCCCTCAACCCCCCCAATAGGCAATGTAAAGAGGTAGGAGGAGAGCACAGGTTTTCAGGAATGGCAGAATTCAAACAAAATATCAATCCCACTTTCCCCCATCAAACACAAGAGAAAAACGGAGTTGATTCTCAAGCTATCAGAATGGCTTTTAAAGTTATTGTAGAATGGACTGGGCAAAAACACTAAATATGATAAAAATTGCTGGAATAGTATACATTCTTATGGGAGCCACTTTGGATAGTTGCCCACAAACACAAGCAATGATTTAATACCAAGAAACAACTTGAAATCTTAAAATTCAAGTCAGAAGCACTCAAAAGCTGTTTTACACATGTCAGAATTTCCCAAAAATTAAATTCAGGGCAAACTTTTCACTGCATGATAATCACGATAACGGAAGAACCGTATAGATTTGGAATGTTAAAGCTGTGGATGTTAGCTACACGCAGAAGTTGACATTTTGTTTCTAGCACAAAAACGGAGGGAGTTATGGACGTTTTAGTGGAGGTCATTTTTTCCAGATAGGCGCAACAATGGAAAACAGGAATGCGCTTTTAAAATGACAAATGGATTTCTTACACTACAGGATGACTATGAACAAAACAGATACCCCAAAGGAACACAGCCACTTGATCAGAATGACTGCTTGCAGAGGACTCGCCTTCTTCAGATGAGAAAAGATCAGCGCAGAGATAGTTTTAGCAATACTAGTACAGAGGAAGATAGGAGGTATTGGATCAAGAGTTCAGACAATTCACAAATATTCCTAACAATACGGGTTCTGAATACAAAATAGGATGGGTTTAAGATAGGGATTGACTATAGACAGTACATATGCTAGTGACACAGTTCTTTCTATAGATACTCACTAGATATGTTTTGAAACGGAACCGTGAGGATTCTGGCCCGTCAAGATTCTGGTCAGGGAATTGGATCTGGTTCATGGACAGATAGCTGGGCACATCAGATTGGATCTGCAATCAGCAAGGCGCTCTGGTCACAGCACGGCACAGGACTGGACTGGATCTGCAATGCACTCTGATCACAGCACGGCACACAACTGGATAGGATCTGCCCTTCTTGGTTAGGATGAATTTGATTTTCAGCAGGCAAGCAGTACAGCATAGCCTGGCTGTAGCATGATGCTTCCCCTTGGGTTTATGGGGTTCTGGTTCTGGAATTGTGGCCTAGCTAAAAATGGTTCCGCTATGCAATGGTTTTCTGCTTTGCCAAGTTTCTGGAGTCTGGAGCAAGAAAGATGTAGAGTTCAGCAGCAGGGTGTTCTGCCAGTATCAGGAGAGTGAGTGAATCTGTCTGTCTTTTTGAGTGGTGAGCTGTCTCTATTTATGCTATAATAAAGGGGTTTGTGGGCTGGTTTTGCCTAAGCTCGTCCCTTTTGCAGGTGATTGGGTCAGAGTCTCCTCTCTGCCTTGATAGGAGGAGAGCAACAGCATGTCACCTTTATGGTGTGATTTTATGAGGCCCCTAGCCCCTTTAACACAAAATCTACTTTTGGCACCATACATATTTACACATGTGCAACCTCTATAGGAATCACATATACAGATTACATATTCTACATAGCAGCTATCCCTCAAAATCCCGCAGCTGTGGGATCTTGTCTCAGCTTTCCACAGAATTTTGCCCTTTTCAGCAGGAACACAATGTCCAATTTGTAAGCAAATTTCTAAAAGTGTGCGCGTTTAACATGGGCATACATGTATAACGTTTCATACTTCTAGCAGAAATACATTTTGTGTAAAATCACATTTCTTGTCCTTTCTTTCCAGAACATGTCACACAATGTTGCCGTCTCTTGAAACGTGCAGCCAAAATGTAGATTCACAAATCTATTACTTTTGTATTTTTCACAATTTTTATAAGTCTTTAAATAAAATGTTCTTTGTTAATGTTCAGCCACAGATGGTTATTTGTCTCTGCCTCTTTTTGTCTCACTGCAGTCCAGAAGCAGTCTCCTCCCTGTTTGCTCTTGGCAGAGGCCATTTATGACTGTCCTCACACCTCGCATTTCCTTAGCAGCAGCTGCTCATTGTTGCTCATGCCTCTGCAGGCCAGGTTCTTTCCAAAGCCTATAATTATTGCTTTGGTGTGATTTCCTGGTGGAGGGAAAGGCCTTCCTTCTGTGAAGAAGCCTGTTATTCCAGTTTGGGTAGCTTTAGCCAAGCTTATTTTAATTGTTAATTCTGTTGCATTTTTCCTTAGCTTAAAACAAACTTGTTGTATCAAGTCACAGCTAGAATACTTATTCAAAATTTTAAACCATGGGATCAAACTATTACAACATAGGCTACTCTCAGTAACAGGCCTCTTAGTTTTCAAATATTTCATTTCAGTTTATACATGTTTAAAGTTTAATCAGGCGGCTCCTGACAGCTGTCATCACAGCAGTCCTCTGCTGCACAGAGATTTTGACATCGACAGACAGGCCACTTTTGCTGTGGAAATCCCTTCATCGTTTCAGCTTATCGGGACCTTGCAAGGTCACAATGATAAGTGAATTGTCGCACCCAGCAAGAATTTTGGTTGTTTGAGGGTGTTTTGTACCGGCATTCTGCGGTTTCAGTACCAAAGAAAAGGGGATTTAAAGCAAGATTTTGGGGGTTCATTAGCAAAACACTGCTTTTTCCTTCTGTACTCCATTTTCACTTGTTGTTGAGCCCAGTGACATATTCCAGGAGTGAGATCTCTGTTCAACCACTGACAACATGCGTGGCAGATTGGGCAACCATCTTTCTGTGCATTGCAAAGCGCGATTTTCAGAGGTTTTGGCGCGCCCAAGGGTTTTGCGGCCATGTTGCTATTTCTGGCACCATCATAACACAGTGCTACAGCATAGCAGAGCAGAAGTGGGTTAAAACATTCCACAACATATGTGTCTTGGGGTGGTCTGTGTTCCATTGTGTTAACATGTTTTCTTCAGTTTTGCAGTGGTGTATTGAGATGTGTTGTCAGTTACAGTGGGATAATGACTTAGAGGTGGTTATTGTTGCCATACCTCGCACAGCACACAACCCAATAACATCTACACACAACCATTTTAACTTTGGAGACAACAATGGCGGTACCATGTATTAGCTTTTATCCATAAAAATAATTCTTTCTACTGCGTTTATGCCTCCTTATTCTACTTTGTCCTATATACTTTTCTCCCAGGGCCGGCCACAAAAGTTCAGGGACCACAGTTTGTAGTCAATTGCCCAACCTGTCTTCTGATGGCACACGGACACCTGTAAGACACTCCATCTATAGTGCCACTAAGGCTTGCATGGGATTATGGTTCAATGTAGCTGGGCATGCACCATGAGCTAGCAGCAGGATGTCCTTATGCATTGCCGGACAGGGGTGCTATCTTTCTTCTTATATTGGATGTGTAAGGCTTGTCAGAGGAGCACAGGAAGCCCTAAGGGGATAAATGAGGTACGCTCAACGTGTCTCTGTGCAACCTCTCACCTAGCTCCTAACTTGCAATAACATTGCAGTTAGCAATTATACCTGGGAAGGTCTCAGGCATTTTTGGAAATTATAATGCATACCAACCAAAGCATGGCAGCAAGGTGTGTTGAGCTTTGTGTCATGCCCACTGCCTTTCCCAATCCCCTGACCTTATAGGTTGGGCTAGAGCCCAAAGGTGAGCAGTGATTTGTGGTGGTATATCAGAAATGAACTTCTTTTAAAAGTACTTTTATCTTTATCCATTTACTGTTTGCAAATACCAGTGTCCATCCCCTGAGCCCATCTTCCAGTAAACATCTCTGGCTTAGTTGCCTTTATAGTTCTTTTAAAGTCCCTCCTCCTGGGCCCCATGCTTCTGGTGCCGATTCACCATTGGCCTGGACCAGAGGGTGTGAGGAAACTGGCAACACCATGTTGAAGACGTATTTTTAAAAAGAGGGAAAACGTGTTTGTTTGCATGCATGCAGGGAATGGGGGGGGGTGGTGTGTGTGTGTGTGTGTGTGTGTGTCATGAGGCACCAGCACCATTAATTTGAGGGTCTTTCATGGCAAACATTCTGGGCACCATCATGCATTTTGTACAGTGGTGAAACTGGCATCTGTTTGGGCAGAGGCAGCAGCAAAACGCGTTTTACAGGTCAAAGCTGGTATATATCATACACCGTGTTGGCATGAACACGTGCTTTACAGTCACAGTGCTGACCTATAATGTGGCCAGGGCACCATAATAAAAGGGATTTACAGTTTTAATGCTGCAATATGTTTGGTCAGAGGCAACATTCAAACACATTTTAACGTGTAATGCTGGCATATATCAGACAGAGGAACCATAAACATGTTCACCACAATGGCAGCACGGACATGTATTGTAGGCAGAGGTATCATTAAAATGCTAAACAATACTCCTGTGTACTGCTCCTTGTGACCTGGCATCCATTCATAGGGTTTTGCTTCACAGATTGAATCAATTGTAATGGGTTATGCCCAGATGTTATCAAAACATGTGCTGTAAAAATTACAATTTGAACCCATTAGTTGAACACATACCTCAAGGAGAGAACCCCCTTTGAATCGTGAAACACTGGGTTGAGCTCCATTGCTCAGCCATTCATGCCAATTCTGCGGAAGTGCAAATGTACTACCAACGAACACATCTAGAACTTCCGCTGACCTGGTATCATTCATTATGGAAGTTTCGCCTCAGTATCCTCCACTGCCTGGATCTGCCAAACCACTGCAGTGTATCAGCACTCGTCAACAATTAAGAACTGGCAAAAGGATCCCTGGAGTTGGAGGTCATGGCTGTGGGCAGATTTTCTCACACTAATCCTGGACCACATCATTGAAACACTCACTTTTTAAACAATATGCTCCACCCCTGAAAAATATATGTTTCTGAATTCAAATAACCTTGTATGCATATTTTCCGCTTCTTTCTTTTGTTTAATTCTGATTTCTTTTGCTTTTCCATTACATTTTATTTTACTAAATTATTTGGGGAGTAAACATTATGCACATATTTTGTATTAAATACAAACCTGACAATGAAGTCACCGATATGAGTTTCATTTATAATAGCAACGTTTACACAAAACCCTAGTACATATCACATAAGAACTTTGGTAATGTATCAGTAACCACGCATAACCGTGGAATTCCAATGATCAGACAACTGATAAGACTCACATAGGGCTTCATTCCGAGATTGGAGGCAGCCATGGCGCTATTTTCGCCATGGCTGCCTCCAATACCGGGTCCGGCACCGGTCTTGTTCAATGGGGACTTACCGGTGCATTCCGACCTTGGAGGGACAGGTAAATTCCCATTGAACAAACCATTCCCCATTCCCATTGAGCCCCCAGAGGGCTCAATGGTAATGGGGAGGGCGCTAATAACGGGCTCGCGACTAGCAAGTCCGCAATTAGCGCCCTGGTCCCTTAGCGGGACCCGTAAGGGACGTGTGGTCAGACCACACGTTCCTTACGGTTCCCACTAAGGGACCTCGGAATTGGGCGGTAAGGGATTACCGGCACCGGTCTCCTTACCAGTGCCGGTAATCCCTTACCGCCCAATTCATAATGACCCCCATAGTGTCCTGTGTGTAAGCAACAATCTTCTTATAACACAAATCCCAAAGGTAATGTTTAAAACCAGGACTCTCTGAGAGTGTCAGACATGACCTAGAGCCACTTGACATCTATGCACTTCTGCTACTGTGTATATCACCTAGCAGCAGCAAATGCAGCATGTGCAATCACTCTATCACTTACTCTCTCTATCCATCTCTTTACCACTCTCCCCTCTCTGTGCAAATAATGCTCAGCAGCATGAAGAGGTTTCATAGAGGATTATATTGCTGAGGCAATCCTCATGATAATGTTATAATGGCAATGCCAGCATATATTATTTGGACCCGAGCTCGAATTTTATTTGGGCACACCTAACTTAAGTTTGTCCATGGACCTCAAAACCTTGCAACTACAAGGACCAGAATTCCGTGCACTGGTGGGCGATGAAATAATCATCAACACCTGGGACGACCTTCCCGAGGAGAGCATGAGGCTTGAAAGTGCTAGAAGGAGTACATCACATGAGTTGCCAGATACACTGAGAACTGGAGTTCGTCCTTCATTTTGTGTTTCCTTCTCTTTTCACCTCAATTTACCAATTCCAAGTTTTTCTTAGTGTAATGTTGTATTTAGTTTCTCATTCGGAACCTTCCTTAGAAATGTACAGGAGTGACATCCTCCTGTTGGGGCAGCACTACATGAAAGACAATAGCTGACCCACCTGCCCCCTGAGCTCCAAAGTTGGGTGGGTGCGAGCATACCTTCAATAACCATTTCGCCCTTCCTTTATCCTCCCTCCACCCGACTTCACAGTTTAGGGTCGGTTGGGTGACCCGTTGCCTATAACGGACAGCTGCCCAAAGAGGACTCATTCCTGTATGGTGTCCTACTCAGGGTGGTGCTGGCCCTCAAATAATCTGGTGTGCTGGCGCATTGCACGTGATCCCACTCACCAGTGTCCGTCCCCAACAGTCATATGTGCTAAAGCGTACTGCTTTTTTACCAGCTGGGCCTCTTTCTTACTGTAAGCTCCTAATGAGATGTACGTCTTTTTAAAACAATGTACCTACCAATTGTTAGCTGATATAGTTTGATGTTACTCTCACTTCCACAGACAACTAAGCTTATAGCGACCCCATGTGGCCACAGTTTGATTGCTTCTTCACTGAAGGCATTTGTCCAGTGCTGTATGCAAATACACCAGTTGGTGTCGCCACTTAACCAGTGTGTTTCTGCTCGTCTTCTTGGGACCATCTAGGCATCTGCCGTTTTAACCTATTTGGTTCTGCCCACTGGGTACAAAATGCATATGGCCTGTAAGCAGTGGTAGGAATGTACTGAACAAAGTAGTGGAACTGTGGTCTCGACAGGGGAGAGGGTTGGCGGAAGCATAGTGCAACATGTGACAAGGTGTTGCAGCCGGGGCTTTCCAATAGTCTAAGTGACGTGTAACTAATGCTTCTATTGCATCTTCACACTTGCATAGGGACATGAATGGACCAACATTCTATACAGAAAGGTGGATATGGTATTAAAAATAGAGGAATAGTAAAGAAGATACAAATAAAAGTATTTGAGCACCGCTCCCGACCGTTCCCGTTCACTTCAATCACTGCCTGCAAGTAAGCTGGAGCATTAGCATACGGAAAGAGAACACGATTCTGTCATCCTGCTTTGAATGAAGAGTCCCCTTGTCCCAAGAGCTCGCATGTATGCCTTGGCAGCTTAAAGGAGACAATGTACAAATGAGCCAGAGTTCAATCATCAGGCGGCAGGGAGTTCATCACTGGAGAGCGCGGCGCAAACGCGCATGCACAGTTAGGGAAGCATGAAAGCAGTCGATGCCAAGAGGGAAATCAGGTTCAAGATCGAAATGCATATCCATGGAGACTGAATGAGGGCAATGGATTTCCCTTGCACACATCATTTTTTATTATTTATGGCTTTTGCAGTACATTGTTTAAATTTAGCACTTCAATCACCGTCCGAACCTGCAGTCTATACAACATTTATGGGCTTTCGGTCTCCCTTCAATGTCCGACCAGCAAAATACTGAGATTCCTGGCTGGACCTCAGCGATGAAAACACAGTGCAATCATCGACCTTTCTGAAGATTGTTCTGCTCTCATTGGCGAGTGATTTCAACATGAGATTACTTCGTTGAATAGCAGCATACATTGATGGCCACTTTCTTTCTTTCTTGAGTGTGTTATATGGCATCAGTCTGGAAGTCCTTAGACAGGGGAGACAATGACAATAACCATGGTGGCTCAACGGGCCAAGACAGAGGCCAGATTATGTATCGATCCTTTGAATTAAGGTATGTTACATGTTAAAGATGGCACCAAGCGGAGTTTGCCTGGGAGTTTTTGCACTGAGACCCACGGGACCCGTTTGGGGACCACCATTCTGCTGGTCGTCAGAGAAGCAGGCTCACACATCAATTTTTGAGTGATGACAAACAGGGGCAGCTTCATGTGTTGTCTTGCAAGGCAATGAAAAAAGCACCGTACATCTATCGGGAACTGACCGCTCTAACTTTACCCAAACTTAAGAAACTTCACCCTTACAAGTCACTGGTCACCTGTCAGCTCCAAACCCTAAGAACATTCTAGACACCATCAACAGTTATCAAGCCTCCCAGCTATACAATAGATCCTTCAATTAGTTCCTAGTCTTTCTGCAGTGTCCACTTCTGGCTACTGCGTCCTTTCTTGCAGTTCCCATAGAGGGGCGCAGGCACCCCCCCCACTATGACCACTTCTGCTCCGCTATGAGCGCCCCATTATCTTTCTGAAATGTGTTCAGTGCAGGGAATCACATGGGTTCCCTGGACTTGTGCAACAGTTCTGGCTCAGCAGGAATATTAGTGTGCATGCTCGAGATGGTCCACTGGGAGAACGACCAATGGAAAAGCCAACAGAATCGGGTACTGCTATGGAGTCTGGTAAAAGTAGTAAAAGAGAAAACGTCAGAGCTGTGACATCATAGTGTTAGTGGCCACATTTGATTTGCTATTGTTATTAGTCCATTGCAGCTACTTTTGATGTAGTTATTTCATGTATTCATTTCCGGCACATGGTCTCAGCTTTATCAGCTGTGCCAAGAGAGGTGGAGTGTTCTTCCATGTTTCTAGGATTCCCCATCCAGGGTTGGTGAAAACAAAGGGCTGGCCTTCCAATATAATTCTGGCCTTAAAGGTAGGTTAGAACAGATTAGCTGGAAAGGGAAGCTCTAGAGCCACTTCTCAACTTCAATGATGGCCACAGTACATGGTAGGAGGCACGGCAGGGAGCGAGGGGAGGATGACGAGAGGTGGCACATACTCTTTAGTGTGCATATAGAGGGCTAGTGGGGAGCAGGAAAGGTGGCAAGAATGCGAACGCCAGCTTGTGTGGAATGCAGGCTTCTACGGGAAAATAAAGTGTGCCTGTCGACCTTGTTGATTGGTTTGCTTCACTTGCAAAAGAGGTATGCAATTAGGGTATTCATGTGGAAAGGCGTCCTGCTGCGTTTAGAACATCTACAGTAGACCCAGATTGGTTTTGTGTCCTGTAGTCTAAGCTTGTTAATACCATTTGAAATGTACTTCTTGAAAGTCAGTGGTGGGAGACAAGTCTGAAGGGCACAGGTCTCATAATGCAGAGTTGGGGTATAGCAATAAAGCCTTGTCTCCAAACTCTTCTCCTTGGTACCTTTTGGAAGCTAGAGGTGATACTTGAGGGTGTGTTGTGGTTTTATACTGAATGCAGGCCAGTAGAGGTAGCAAGAGGTGATACTTGAGTGTGTGTGTTGTGGTCCTATACTGGATGCTGGTCAGGAGAGGTAGCTAGGGCCGGTACTTGAGTGTGTGTGTTGTGGTCTTATACTGGATGCAGGCCAGGAGATGTAGCTAGAGGTGGTACTTGAGTGTGTGTGTGTCATGGTGGTATACTGAATGCAGGCTGGGAGTGATAGTTAGAGGTGGTACTTCAGTGTGTTTTTTGTTTTGTTATACAGGATGCAGGCCAGGAGAGGTACCTAGAGCTGGTACTTGAGTGTGTGTGGTTTTATACTGGATGCTGCCCTGGAGAGGTAGCTAGTGGCGATGCTTGAGTGTGTGTGTATTGATCTTACTCTTGATGCTGGCCAGGAGAGGTAGCTAGAGGTGGTACTTGAGTGTGTGTGTTGTGGTCTTATACTGGATGCAGGCCAGGAGAGGTAGCTATGTGGAATCAGAAAAATACAATATTAAGGCTTTTACACCATGCAAAGAGGAATACACCAACAAAGCTTGTAAAGATTCCCAGAATCTTTATTGCAATACTATATAGTTTACAAAACAAAGTGCACAAATAGCTATTTGGCCATCAGTACATCACAGAGACCACCAGAAGGTTCAATGTGAGCAGTGAACAGGAATTGCTAGCTGGACATCAGCATATTTATACAGTTTTCTTCATAACGATGTCCAGCCTCCTACGAGTTAATCATGTACTGGGCTAGGGTCGCGCCAGGTTCATTCCTAATTTACATATCTTGTGCATGCGGTTTACTTCGTAATACATTTGTACTAACAAGCACTACTATTCTCTGGGTTTAACTTTACACTCTTTACACATTTGTTTCAATGCAGGTCAAACAGATGTTTTGCATGTCATGTTTAGATAGTATTATTGTTCTTTTATACTTGTAGGTTAACATCGCCGATTCAAGTAATCCCCTGATCCCGAGGTCAACAAAGGACAAGGTCTACATGACCCTAACATGTAGCCTGTAGGCAGGTTGGACATTAACTCGTCTACAGAGGTCGAAGAGGTTAAGTTAGAACAAGAGAACACAGGTCGGCCATTTTAGGCCATGGGGTGACTTTGCACGAATAACTAAAATGGCGGCTTTGACCTAAAATGGAGGCTCGATTAACTTAAGGTTACGACCTTGCAATGCGGATTTCCTCGCAGAGCGACTGGGCATAGGCCAACATATATGAGGAAAAAACAATATTATATCAGTTTTAACAAACCCTCCTTTTGGCCTATGCCAAGCGCTAAACTACTTCCAATCACTTTACGACTAACTCCACATTTCAACGTCTATACACCCCAAATCATTATCAGACATATCTATTGCCATCAAATCAGACACTAGAGTTTCTTTCAACACATACTCCTTAGAAACCTTATCTGGGGCGTATATTTTATGCCCTAATACACTTGTTGTTTGTGCGCAACACCCCCCTAATACCGAACATATACCATGAGACACTGTATACAACAACAAAGGAATAGAAAACTACCCAAGATAATCAGCAGGGCCGAAAACAACTTCCATCCCCATGACCGTAGGAGGTCCCAAAACCATGTACTAAGTTGCCAGTTTCCCTCAGGAACATGTACTTCCGAACTAAGAACATGTAGATTTTGGATCGCCCTAAAGATCATTGGAGAGGAGTCTGGACGTAAACACAGCAAGCGAACCCCACTAATTTACATACTCCTCCACGCTCTGCCAGAATGACATCTAATGCCATCCGGTTCTGAAGAGCTACTAATCTTATCGCTTTCTATTCTAACGTCATATTATAGAGTATGTCAGTGGTCAGGTTGATGGTTCTCTCCAGTAATCTCGCTAGTCCCCTGATATCTTCTGAATTCATAATTTGGCCAAAAAATGGCACAAAGGATTTCATAATGTCTCCTAGAGTTTGCGCTGGAGTATCCTGCTTCACATCTCGTCGTGGACGAGTCTTCGAAATGTCTGCAGTACTAGCAATAAATACCTCAGTTAATAGAATCCCTAAATAGCAGGTTCCTTGCCAATCCCTGGGCAACCATGGAAATGCCACATTACCGCAAACAAAATAGACAGGTTCACCTACATGCAGAGGTCTGTTCTCACTAGTCAAATTCACAACGTTGGCACATCTCCTAAAATCACCCATTGACCATGTTCCATTCCTCTGTATGCAGAAGGAAACTGAACCGGGGCTATGGTTAACAGAATAAGATGGAGGCGTGGCATCCTCATTGCCTATAGGAGCCATTTTGAAAGAGATCAAAGACTGGAAAGGACGAGACAATCTATCAGAGGGCCTAACAGAAGCAACGTTTGGCTTACTCCTATTTGCAAACAGTGAGCATCCCAGGGGCATCAAAGCACGTTTTTCAAAACTATTCAAATTTGTACCATCAAAGTTCCCTGAGATGCTGTCATTCCAACGGCCAAAAAATAGTGCTCTAAGAGAATCATAACAAGCAGTTGTCAAAGGTAAAGGATAAATGTACCAACCTAGCCCCTTATCCCCATGTTGCGGTAAATGTGAGCAGATCCAGCAGTTGGTTCTATTAAACATTGCATGAGTGGCATTCATTATTAACATAAGAGTATTATTCTGATAGTTCCGTCTATGCAAAGAATCTCTAGGCAACAAGGTATGCAATTGCACGGAAGGAGTAGGTATAACCGATACATTTTCAACAGGTAAAAAGTCCTCTAGAGGATAAGCTTCCTCCAGGTACCATAACCCAAAACCAACAGTTACTACAAACCCAGTTATTATTACTAAAAGGCAACAATACATTTCCGGGGTCCCCTTACACGCTTGAACATTGTCTCTGCTAGTCACATATTTATCTAAATTTTCAGTGCGAGCGGTAGCGGGTGCAGGCATCGTAGTCTTCAATTGAAAAAACACCAATTGTTCATTTGCTGGCGACTCCAGTCACGCATCTTCTTAATGTCTTTCCCACAACCCTTAGCCAACAGAATCCTTTCGTACAGTCGGCCAAAAGGCAAGCCCTCAAATGATTTCCTCAATCGCACAGTCAAACCGTGCTGTACGTCTATTTTCTCAGATGTAAATTATATTTCACAATTTCCGGTGCTGAAGGATCAGAAAAAATTATGTCGTCACTTCCCACTGGAGGTGGTGAGTGAACAGAAATGGGATCAGAAAATGGATGATCCGGAAGTACCACTGTTGGAGAGTGCGGAGACAAGATGGCCATTTTGTCTGGCCTTGCAAACTCTGAAACGGTCTCTGATGTCGGTTGTTGCTGTTTTGGGCACGTTGGTTACAGCATTGGAAAGGGATTCTTTGTCTTCTGTATCGTATGGCACGGGCTGCGGGATCCGTTTGGTGTGTGTCTCATGGATCCAGTTCTTTCGCCCTGCTACTCGCACAGCAGTCTGGGTGACTAGCAGGACCTGGTAGGGACCCCTCCACCGAGGTGCAAGGCAAAACGACCTCTCGAAAACTTTTGTGAGGATCCAGTCCCCTGGTTGTAGACTGTGACCGGGACACTCGTATCGTACAGGTAATGCCTCTCGCACCTGGTGATAAATTGAAAATAGATTTTTAGTCAACTGGTTACAGTAATCTGAAAGAAGCACATTCTCTATATCACGTAACGAGTGACTCTTTGGCATACCCCAAATATTAGCAGGCCTTCCCATTACCACCTCAAAGGGAGAGAGCCCAGTCTTACTTTGAGGGGTTGTTCTCATCGACAGCAACACAATCGGTAAGGCGTCCGGCCATTTTAGCTTGGTGCCGGCACACGTTTTAGCGAGCTTGTTCTTTATAATGCCGTTGTGCCTTTCCACTAATCCGGCACTTTGGGTATGTCTGGCCGAATGGAACCGTTTATCAATCTGCAATCCTTTGCATATTTGTAGGATTACGGCAGCGATAAAGTGTGGCCCATTATCCGACCAGATGACTCTACGCAGGCCGAACCTAGGAAATAACTCCTTTAACAGAGTTTTTGCCATGGTTATGGCTGTTGCATCTCTAACAGGGAAGGCCTCAACCCACTTGCTAAATGCACAAATGACAACCAGTACATATTTAAGATTGTTACATCGTTCCATCTCAATAAAATCAAAATGGATCACCTCAAACGGAACAGAAGGTGGAGCGAAACTCCCTCTTGGAGTCGAGGTACCTTTTCCTACATTGTGCTGCAAACAGACCATGCACCCTTGGACAAAGCGCTCCGCAATTATGAAAAATGTTATCATTGGCTCATACACTATGTAACATTTTAGTTAATTAGCCATAATGACCATCATTGTAATGTAGGCGTCTGGGAGTAACCATTTTCCTTCAACATTGTCCACCCAACACCCATCGCCATCCAATCTCCCTGCATCCTCAACCCATTTCTTGGTCTCCTCTACAGTAGCATCTGCTTGAATTAATTTTACAGAATCGATACTTTCACCAAAAGGGCAAACATTTACAATTTTTCTTACAGCATACATTTCTGAACTAAAATCAGTGGCAGTTTGTTTAGCTATCTGATCAGAGAAAGCATTCCCTTTTCCTATATGATCTGTAACCTTTTGATGTGCTATACATTTTATAATGGCTAACTGAACAGGGAGTGCAAGAGCTGAAAGTAATTGCACTATTAAAGTGCCATGCTGTATTTTTATGCCATGTGAGGTCAAGAAACCTCGTTCTTTCCACAGTCTACCGAAGTTGTGAACTTCCCCAAAGGCATATTGACTGTCGGTATATATATTCACTGTAAACCCTTCAGAAAGTTCACAAGCTTGAGTTAATGCTATAATTTCTGTGGCCTGGCAGAATTATGCATTATTCTTTTGGTTTCCACAATCGTGCTTAAGGTGGTGACGGCATAAGCAGCCATGGATGTACCATTCGGAAGTTTGAAACAAGAGCCATCACAAAATAACTCTCCTTGTGGGCTATTCAAAAGCGTGTCTTTCAAATCAATTCTACCTTTAGTCTCTCGTTCTGTAGTGTAAAGGCAATCGTGTGATGTTTCGTCACCATCAACAGTATCTTGCGGGACAGGTAAAAGTTCAGCCGAATTTAATACACAACACCTCTGAATTTGAATGTGGGGAGCAAACAAGATCAATTTGTATCTTGTCAATCGTGCAGAAGTAAGGTGCTGCGTTTGAGTTCTATTTAATAAAATATCTACAGAGTGAGGTACCATTAGGGTTAACGCATGACCAAGGACCATTCCCTCGCTCTGTTTTACAGACGCAGCAGCAGCAGCGACAGCTCTCAAACATCTCGGCAAAGTGCATGCAACAGGATCAAGGACAGACGAGAAATAGCTGCACGGCCTATTCTTCCCTCCATGTTCCTGCGTTAACACAGCCAAAGCACATCCATCACGTTCATGCACATACAACACAAAGGCCTTTTCATAATTTGGAGTTCCTAAAACCGGTGCCGAACACAGCGCGGTTTTGAGCAAATCAAATGCTGTCTGGTGTCCCAAAGTCCATGGCAATGGCAAAGAAATGCCCTTCTTTGTCAAAGCCAGCATTGGTTTAATCGTTAACGAAAAGTTAGAGATCCACAATCTACAATAAGAAGCCATACCTATCAGGGCTCTAACTTCTTTCTGCTTATTTGGGACAGACATGCCAGAAATAGTTTTTATCCGTTCAGGTGTCAACCTTCTTCCCTCCTTTGACAGGAGATAGCCTAAATAGGCGACCTCCTGACAACAATATTCGAATTTCTTGAGTGAAGCTTTGTGGCCATGTTTTGCTAGATGACAAAGCAACAACACAGTGCCTTCTTTACAGGCACTCTCAGAATCAGCAGCCAAGAGGAGATCATCTACATACTGTAGTAACGTGCAAGTAGTAGGCAATTCGAGAGTATCGAGTTGCTCTTTCAATGCTCTACTATAAATACTTGGACTCTCAGTGTACCCTTGTGGTGCATGAGTGAATGTGAACGAGCGTCCACCTAGGGTAAACGCGAACAAATACCTACTCTCCTTATGTATAGGAATACTGAAAAACATGTTTTTAAGGTCAACAACGCTAAAGTGAGTGGCAGAAGCCGGAATCATAGTTAGTATTGTGGTAACATCGGGTACAATGGGAAATTGAGGAGCCACAATGTTGTTAATAGCACGCAAATCAATTATAAATCGAAAAGGAATCACATTATCACCTTTTTTATATACTGGCAAAATCGGGTGTTACACACACTACCTGTAATTTCCTCAATTACTCCACGATGTACAAAATCAGAAACTATACATTTCAAAGCCTGCTCGCCTTCAACTGAGATCTTATATTGCGGGATGCAAGGCAATTTTACTCCATGTTTCAGAATAATTTTAACAGGTTCAATTTGAAGAATGCCCACATCATTATCATCAATTGCCCATAAGCATTCCGGAATGTTACTGAATTCTGGCCGTAAAGGTTGAGTGAAAAACTGAGAGGCGAGTGATTGCTGAGGTGAAATTGTTAACCGGACTCCATCCGGGGAGCAATATATTACTGCATTCAATTCCTTGAGCAAATTTAACCCCAGCAAATTCTCCCCACAGTTCGTTGTAAGTAGAAATGGACACTGCTACGTGAAGGGACCCAGTGTTATCGGTACCGGCAAAGAGACTGGACAAACTACAGGTGTGCCTGAAAACCATACGGAGACGTTGGACTGCCCTGACAGGGGAATGTTTGGAACCCGTGAATGGTCAATGGAACACTTTTGTGCTCCCGTATCTACTAAAAATAGATCCTTCCTATTTCCCACCGCCATCTCAACGTAGGGACCTTTCTGATGAACGGGAATAGACGTTGGTTCAAAATCCTGCTTCGGGCAATCCTAATGAAACAAAATGTCATCAAAAGGAAGCTCTTCAGAGAGGTACGCGGCAGAAGGATGATCAAACATGTTTCTATTATCCACATTCGAAACTTGTTTGTCCTGTGAAGGAGGTTGCTGTGATTCTGGTGCAAACTGACCTCTGCCAGGGCCCCCTGCACCTGGGCGACCTCTGGATCATCTACCCAGGTTCCTAAATGACCTTTGCTGCAAGGTCGGACATTGTGCGCGCCAGTGACCTTCCTGTCGACAATAAGCACACTGGTTAATGGTTACCGGCACCAGGGGCATATTTCCCTGTGGAATGTATTGACCTCTAAATTGATTACCCCCTCTAGGGTTTCTAACGATCTGTTGCAATAGTACTTATGTTTTTAGGTCACCCTTTTTTTTCTCAAGTTTTTCCTTTTCAGTATTTACACGATTTTCATAGTACTGAGCCATGTGCAGTACTTCTGATTGAGACTTCGCCTGCCAAGCGCTTTCGGAGGACATAATCTGTAACTGGATGTCAGGCAGCAATCCTCATACAAATTTGTCAACAAACAGCCTTTTCCCTGACTCTGTGCCTAAGTCTTGTCCACTGAAATCTGAAAATACCTGTTCAAACCGATTGAAGAACTTGGTGGCACCCTCAGACTTTACTTGGACACAGGCCGTAAGCTTGTCCCAAATGATCCTTTTTTCAGGAACTATAGTTTTTAATTTCACAATAATCCTATCAGGCAAAGTTAATATCGCTTGAGGCGGTCGCTCGCCAGCTGGTCTTTCTCTGTCGAGCCTAACCATGTTATCCCATGTATCTCCTAACCCAGGTACATCATCTACAGTCCTAATCTGTTTCCATAAATCAACTGGCAGGAGTACGCGAAATAATAAATCAATATCACTTAAGGTGAATACCGATGATTGTAAGACCGACTCTATTTCTTTGTAGAACCCCGTCGGATTTTTTCTTATATCAGGAATAGATTGCTTTATGGTGTTCACTTCCTGTCTTGAGAACGGGACGTGAACAAACTGCGATACGTAATGTGCAGGAATGTCCACAGCGACTATTCCTCGTGCAGCATCAGCCGCAATCTCAACTTTCGGGACAAATGTCGGAGGGACCTCTCTCATAGGCAACTGAGAAGTAGGTAGCTCCGAACGCTTAGTAAGCAACAGAGCCAAATCAAGCGCTGAGGCAGTCGAAGACGTAGCCATCGAAAAGGCTCTCTTATAAACACTCAACAATTCTGCGGGAGAACAAATCTTTCTTTTTACACACTCATTCTGCAGGTATTCTACCATAACCTGAATCACTTTCTTTTGCATTTCTAACGTATACTGACCATACGTGTCATATATTTCATCTGGAGTTATCGACATATCCGAAATCCATTTTATCGCATCCTTTGTAAAAATTCGTGCTTCCTCACTTATCAATTCACGGCGAGGAGAAAACCGTTTCTGTAAGAACATAATACCTAAACTATCATCATCTACTTCTTCATTCTGTAACTCTTCCAACTCCTTCTTGTACACAAAAATCCTCTTGACATGCTCATATACTTTCTCCGCAGTATCTCTAGACAGCGCTAAGGCGTTCAAATCCCGTAACCCTTGTGGGAGATCTACATCATCTAATCTATTCCACATTATACTCAAATGAATCCCCAAACCATTGCTTCTTCACCCTTCTCCATACAATGTTTAGCCCAAGCAATCAATTCATTCTTTTTAAAATGGGACACAGTATTACGACTCACAACCCTTGATCCCGCTCCCTGGTCTACTACAAGCGATACAGGATCACTTGGAAGAGGAAGAGTAGGCACATTCTGAATGTCAACAGGTGTAGGAAAGGGCGCAGGCAAAGGAGCGGTGGCTGGAGGAACAACAGGAAGAACAATAGGGAGGACCGGAGGAACTATAGGAGGAGGAATAACAACAGGAAGGGGCAAAGTAGCAGGAGGAGGGACGTACGGGGGTGGTGCAGAGACATTGGGCCTTCGTTCATGCAAAAGTTTGTTAATCAATTCATCGGACGTATGAAAATCTTTCGAAGGGTAGATTTTTTCTGAATGCCTAATTGAAACGTTCTGTCCGTGTTCCTAACTGATTCCAATTGTTTATTTTGATCATATAATCTTGCCTTTTCGATACTCGTCATATGTCGACGCATATGCTTCTCTCTATTCTTTTGTTGCTGCAAAGCTTCTGTTTTCCAACTGTACAATGCGTCAAGTGCTGCAGGTCTAGCCTTTTTCTTTACCAATACAGACTCTAAATATTCTATACGAGGGATTTCAAAGCTACCGTTGGTCGGCCACCGAAGATTAGAATTATGTCTGGTCTGTCTGTGCCAAATATTGTTAAATGCTATACTACCAAAGCCTTTCTTACAGTACATAGTACATGCCGGCGACCCCTCCTGTGGTGCGGGACGGCTATCTTCCAAAGATTGTCTGACCCTGCGGAATAATGCCCTGAAGCAGGCAGACAATTCCCCAGGCATATCAGAATTCTGATGTTACCTGGTCAAATAATTGTGCTCGCGAGTACAATGCGCCAAATTCAAATTGTCAGGGTTAAATTAAGAATCGGGTCACGATTCACCTGACCAAAGGACTGGGAGGCCCGATCGGGTTACTAAGAACATTTCTAAGGACCCACGTGTCTGGTGATTTCGGAAAATGTACCCACCTCGATACATGGACCCTCGTCAAGACGTCGTCTCGGGCTACAGCTCACCGTTCAGGGATTGGATCGTGCTGTTCCCCTGAGGAATTCACTTCTCATCCAGAGGGGCCATTTTGTTTGCACCGTCCGATTCTGGTCCGATAGCCGAGCCAACCTTCAATGAGACGAAGTCAATCTTGAGGGTCCCTATTCGGGTGCCATCTGTGGAATCAGAAAAATACAATATTAAGGCTTTTACAACATGCAAAGAGAAATACACCAACACTGGCTTGTAAAGATTCCCAGAATCTTTATTGCAATACTGTACAGTTTACAAAACAAAGTGCACAAATAGCCATATCACCATCAGTACATCACAGAGACCACCAGAAGGTTCAATGTGAGCGGTGAACAGGAATTGCTAGCTTGACATCAGCATATTTATACAGTTTTCTTCATGACGATGTCCAGCCTCTTACGAGTTAATCATGTACTGGGCTAGGGTCGGGCCAGGTTCATTCCTAATTTACATATCTCGTGCATGCGGTTTACTTCGTAATACATTTTACTAACAAGCACTACTATTCTCTGGGTTTAACTTTACACTCTTTACACATTTGTTTCAATGCAGGTCAAACAGATGTTTTGCATGTCATGTTTAGATAAAATTATTGTTCTTTTATACATGTAGGTTAACATCGCCGATTCAAGTAATCCCCTGATCCCGAGGTCAACAAAGGACAAGGTCTACATGACCCTAACATGTAGCCTGCAGGCAGGTTGGACATTAACTCGTCTACAGAGGTCGAAGAGGTTAAGTTAGAACAAGAGAACACAGGTCGGCCATTTTAGGCCACGGGGTGATTTTGCACGAATAACTAAAATGGCGTCTTTGACCTAAAATGGAGGCTCGATTAACTTAAGGTTACGACCTTGCAATGCGGATTTCCTCGCAGAGTGACTGGGCATAGGCCAACATATACAATGAGGAAAAAACAATATTATATAAGTTTTAACAGCTAGAGGTGATAATTGAGTGTGTGTGCATTGATCCTATACTTGATGCTGGCCAGGAGAGGTAGCTAGAGTTGGTACTTGAGTGTGTGTGTTGTGGTCTTATACTGGATGCAGGCCAGGAGAGGTAGATAAAGGTGATATTTGAGTGTATCTGTTGTGGTCTTATTCTGGATGCTTACCAGGTGAGGTACCTAGAGGTCATACCTGAGTGTGTGTGTGGTGGTTTTATACCTGGATGCAGGCCAGGAAAGGTAGCTAGAGATGGTACTTGAGTGTGTATGTTGTGGTTTTATGCTGGATGCAGGCCAGGAAAGGTAGCTAGAGATGGTACTTGAGTGTGTATGTTGTGGTTTTATGCTGGAGGCAGGCCAGGAGAGGATAGCTAGAGGTCATACCTGAATGTGTGTGCGGTGGTCTTATACTGGATGCAGACCAGGAGAGGTAGCTAGAGGTCATACCTGAATGTGTGTGCGGTGGTCTTATACTGGATGCAGGCCAGGAAAGGTAGCTAGAGGTGGTACTTGAGTGTGTATGTTGTGGTTTTATGCTGGAGGCAGGCCAGGAGAGGATAGCTAGAGGTCATACCTGAATGTGTGTGCGGTGGTCTTATACTGGATGCAGGCCAGGAGAGGTAGCTAGAGGTCATACCTGAATGTGTGTGCAGTGGTCTTATACTGGATGCAGGCCAGGAAAGGTAGCTAGAGATGATATTTGAGTGTATGGGTTGTGGTCCTATACTGTATGCAGGCCAGGAGAGGTAGCTAGAGGTGGTACTACTGAGTGTGGAATGTTGTGGTCTTGATTGCGCCAATCCGAGATCAGGCATGTTCCATAGCCTGAAAGACGCGATTTAAGCCTGTGATTATGAAATTAGGGAGGCATTCAAGATGGAGGTAATGAGGCTTTGCCGTGTTTGTGGAATCTGCTGGGTGAGAGGAATGTTTGGTCCCCTGGCGGGGGCTCAGTCTATATGAAGCCATCTGTGATTTATTGTATTAGCACTTGAAAAGAGAAACTGAAGTCTGTAGCGGATCCTGAGAATTGCACTCCATGAGAAGGTGGGAGTCAAGTATTTGCTATGCAGTCCACTGATGAGGATTAATGTGGTCATTGTGTGGTTCAATTTAAGGACAGTTGGAATATTGATGTTTGGATGGTGTTCTAGCGTAATCTGACGCTTTAAATGGCACCCAGTGAGAATATCTGGAGATAGTTTCTTTGCATTATTCGCTTGCAATCTTAAGAAGGAGACATCACTGCCTTCTTCGCTATCTGGAAATGTCAAAGGAAATCTAAATAATGTGCATTTGCACACATTCCTTGATTGTAGTATTGTAATAGATGTTCTGCTATGTTCTGAGGTCTGTCCATGGGATTAAGACTACACAACAGAGGAAAGGAAAAGAAAGACATTGGCAGTTCATTCTCTTTGAGTCACAACTCCTTTCCTGATAATTATCTGCCTAAGAGTGGTATAGAAATACTGCAAAATAAATTCAGATTTCGGCAACTCTATTTTGGTTGCTGATTAATTAAATGCCTGACGAGGATAACATTTATTTATGGACCTTTCTGTTTTTTTTTTTATGAAACGTCAAATGAACAAACGACAAAGAACGGTGGTTTGAAAGCTTTGAATTAATCATAACCACTGGCAATTGTTCTGGACAACTTCCCTTCCATAACCTTTGAGATTAAAGAAGGGGACTAGCTATTTACAAATCAGTCTTGGTTAAGCGACCAGTAGGACCAGTCAAGTCAGACCTCAACCACATCCACTCTGCATGGGAACACACCTAACCTCAGACCTGTTTTAAATTTGCTAGACTTCATCAGTGAGCATACCCCTGTACAACTACAGGCATTACTTGCAACCTGTGTCTCTCCAGTTGTTCTGGACTATTATTCCCATGATCCCTCACTATTGACATCTTGGGGGGCTGAAGATTGCAAACCCAGATGTAGGCCAATTTACTATAAATTACCCAATATGATTAATGGAAAAATGTGAATTAATCATAGCCACTGTCAACTGCTATGAGCAACTTCAGTTGTGTTGTATTATTGTCTTACCTACACCATTACACAAAGTAACAAGGCATATGCACATCAGCAGTGCTTCCTAAAGATAGGCAGATAATAGTTGGGCAAGAGAAGCTACATATGTATTCATGTGGAGTATCATGATACCCTGTCTGAGGGCTTTCAATAGGTATGGGGCATTCACATCTGTAAAAATGGCACAGGTTAGCAGTTTTATGAACAATATGTTGCATGTGGCTTTATCTTTATTTTTTTCAAATGACAAGTGCTGCACCAAAACCACTGTACATAGGGCCCATTCATAGGTGGAACATTCCCGCTTTTGGGGACTTTATAAACATTTCCAAAGTCATGGCATATTCATCTAATAAACAACATGTTAGCCTGGTGGGCGAGGAGACTGTTTAACTTACACGTAGAATACCTTTGTATAATCCGCTTTACACTTTTTTCAATTTGCAGAACAACTTTGTGTTGTTTTTACTTTAAATGTTTCGTTTTTATATATGTTCATTCTCAGATTGCCATGCTATTATGTTGCTTTTATGGCGACATTATTGCCAATAAGAGTCATGGATAGCAGTTAATACATCGAATTTGGTGTTCATGGGGAAGGAGCTCGACATAGTAAATGGGGAGAACACATGAAAGACTTTAAAAGCAACTGGAGTAATTAGAGGATTCACAGATACACACACCTGTGCAGTCCATTGGTGACACTGTGGATAATCAGTGGTTCTTGAAGACAACCAACGAGCTAGTCACTTTGACAATGTCCTTTATTTGAGGGGTTAAGCTGTTACAAGTTGGGGAGCCAGGAATTTGAAGAAACAGTACAGGATAGAAGAGGGTGGTTAGGTTTGAGGGGCGCTTGGAAGTACAGCATGAAGGGGGTGAATATCAGAAGAGTGATTAACCCATGAGAGCTGCTAGCTCGTGTGTTGATTTAAACACGAGAATACTCAATTTGAAAAGTGGACGCCATTGCATGAACAGGTGCCGTGAGAAGGTGATCCATGGAGGTGGGCGAGGATCGTGCTTGGTTGGAACGGGCATGGACAGCAAAGCACATTCCTTGTTCAGATAAGCACAGGAGTAGAAGGAGAGTCCCACAAGGAGGCCAGAGCCTACTGTGGGACAGAGTTCATCTGGTTCACAAGCTTGTTCAAGGCACGACTCTTAGTGGGAGTGAAATCAATTCGCGAAATCGAGGAAAACATAGAAATCCCATGTATAGTCGTATTTGTCACACCACAGGAGTGATATCGTGGTTTGCAACCTCGTGCTGATTGACCGACTAGGAATGTTCTCAACATGCAGACACTCCACGTGACTTTGGCTTCCCTCACGCTCAGGAACATGTCAGCAGAAAGGGTGGGAAGATGGACCTGGACCATCTGAGCAAAGGTAGATCAAACATCAACTGGGCAGATAGAGCTGCGCATTAAAGAGCACGCCACAAATTTGGGTTGGATTGTTCAACGCACGGTTTGACAAGAAAATGTACATGGTTTCAAACAAGATGAATTATTTCAAACTAAAAAAAAAAAAAATTGACTGGAACAATGTGTGTGCCACATCAAGATATACAATATGTATTTTGATTCAGAACATATTGTGAACATATGTTATCTTATAGATTTACATTGCAAGACCTTATAAGGCATTAGTGGCCTTTGCATCCGCTATAATGTGCCTTCCACAGGACTTCTACCATCTGAACTAAACAAGCCTCGTTCATGCATATCCTTGAAAGGTAAAGGCACATTCTAGCTTTACAGTGACCCATCAACCACTTGCAAAGATCCCATTTGAAAAAAGTATGGTCTATCCTATCTAACAAACAATTACGCTTATCAAACATCATCATTCTGGTTTCTGACCTTCAAGAGTCAGAGAGAGTACACTGATCCACATCTGGGACAATTTACTCCAGTCCCTTTACTCAAAGAAAACCAGTGGCCTTAGTCCTGTTCAAGAAATCAGCAGTGTATGATGCCATGGCGTGCTAATCCACTGCTTGCCGAAGCACCTTTCTATAATGGTATCTGGCTCTTACATAGTTCAAATCCTACCAGCATGATTGGTACTTCCAAGTGGACATTGATTATTTTGGATCCAAATCTTCCTCTCCACCATGCATCATCTCGCAGGTATTAACTATATTGGCATCGTTCTATAATGCTTACATGACACCACTAACATCTCTGACGGTTTTCTCTCAGTACCTGCATCAGCGTTATGCTGATAACATTGCTCTCCTCTTCCAGACTCGACCTTTCTCAGCTCTAGCATCCAAAACGTTAAATGTGATTTTCAACAGGATTTCTGAGAGTAAGCTCTGACTTAATGGTAACAAAACTTGAAATCCTTGACTCCTCTCTCTTCTTTAAATCACATGTCAATTCCATTTTCAAAAAAGCACCTCCTACAGGATATATTCACAGTCATACTATCCCACTCGGATTATTAGATTATCAAGCTGGCTGGAGCACTGCAATTCCTGACCAGGATGTTCCAATTAGTGAAGAATCAGGCCATCAGACTTACATGCAAATTAAAGAAACTGGATCCCGTTTCTCCCAAGCCCTTCGTTTAACCAGGGCCTAACTACAAGAACAGGCTGTTACATTTCTATGATCTAGCCTGACCTCTTTGGTCCACCAACAAATTCCAACTCAGCAGTTCAAGGTTCAACTAATCATAAACCAGATGAAATAGTCTTACTTGTATCAACCTGAACCTCTGGAACACCATCCCCTTTCACATAGGACAGAATCAGACCCTAAGGAGTTTCAAAAGCATACTCAAGCTGCAATGATCTTCTCTACCTGGATAAGGAGAGGACCAGGAATTCTGCACTCACACAAGTGTTAAATGCCAGCTTCACTGGAGGTTCTAACAAAGCCCCTAGAGCTGTTAAATCCAGAAATGCGGACCCTAGTGATCTGATTTATATTAGTCCAATCGAATCTGACAGAAGGAGGGTAAAACAACAATCTTATTAGGCCTTTTGTCATTCAGATCGCACAAGCGCAGGGAAGAGGGAGAGGAGTAGTGCTAGGTGGGCGGGGAAGGGAAAAATGCAGGTAACTCAATACGAACTGCCAGAGGTTGGCTCATAAGTGCAGTGAGAAGGGACTGTAGGGTAGCAGATACATGGAGAAACATAAGCAAGACTCTTTTATTATGGGTAGGAGTGCTTGAACTTCAGCTCTCGGCAACGCAGCACAGCATCTTCTTCATCTTCCGTCATGCAGGACTTCGGCTTAGGGCTCCGCAGCACAACATCTTCTTCTTCCACGAAGGTGAACCCTGTAAAAGGACAAAAGGAAAGGTAAGACATATCAACCTGCAGTTTAAGGTCGCGCATGCAAAATTCTTCACGCTTGTCCTTAGAAGCTCATTTAACTGCTGACGAAGACAAAGAAGGAGAGCAAGACTCGGAGAACTCAAATGCAAGCATAAGGGTCCACTTGTCGAGCGGTAAAAAGGAACCTGTATAGACCTCAGATCTAGTCATTCCGGTGCTCTTGGTAAACCACAAACAACCGACAAAAATACATGCTTTGGAAGCATACATTGACAGCGGAGCTGTGGGAAACTACATTGACCAAGATCTGGCTATCCGAATAGGTCTTCCTCTCTGGCAAAAGCTGAAATCGGAAAATGCCACAGCGGTAGATGGATCTCAACTTTCATCTGGCCCAGTAACACATTATACTGAAAAAGTCAAGCTCTTGTGTCAGGACGGCCACCAAGAGGACATTACCTTCGATCTCATTGGTGCTCCTCAGTTCCATATGATATTAGGAATGCCTTGGTTGGAGACCCATAACCCTAAGATTGACTATCTGAAGCAAGTTTTGACCGTTCCCCAAGACTGTTTTGACACCTGTTATGCTCAAAGGCCCACCAACCCAAAGACTAAGAAAGGAACCTTACTGGGTCTCACTGGCTCCTTGCCACTCGAATACTTAGAATGCCAGGATGTCTTTCAAAAGGAACAAGCAAGCAAACGTCCTTCTTCTGCACAGGTCCTATGACTGCCAAATTGATCTCGTACCCGTAGCCCAGATACCCTGCCATTGGATTTATGCTCGAACTGAGCAGGAAAACCAACACCTAAAATCTTACCTAGACCAGTACCTAGCCAATGGCTTCATCCATCCATCGAAATCCCCTGCATACTCAGTGCTCTTTTTCGTGCCTGAAAAGGAGGGCGACTTAAGAACATGCATTGATTATAGAGCACTAAACCAGATCACGGTGAAGAATAGATACCCGCTACCTCTTATCCCAGAACTCTTGGATCAGGTATAAAATTCTCAGATTACACCAAACTGGACTTACTAGGGGCCTACCACCTTGTAAGGGTCAAAGAAGGAGACGAGTGGAAGACAGTGTTCCGTACAAAATATGGTCTATACGAATACCAGGTGATGCCCTTTGGGTTATGTAATGCCCCCGCAGCATTCCAGTTCTTTATGAACAACGTGCTCCGTGAATAACTGGATGTTTGCGCACTTGTCTATATTGATGACATTCTCATGTATTCAACTTCCAAAGAAGAGCATATTGGTCATATTCGGGCAGTGCTAGAAAAGCTTCAGCAACATCGACTATTTGCCAAGTTGGAGAATTTTTTTTTCCATGTAAAGGAGGTCAAATTTCTTGGCTTTATTCTCACACCACGAGGTGTTTGCATGGATATACGCAAAGTGGACGC
Organism: Ambystoma mexicanum; assembly: GCF_040938575.1. Taxonomy (NCBI): domain Eukaryota; kingdom Metazoa; phylum Chordata; class Amphibia; order Caudata; family Ambystomatidae; genus Ambystoma; species Ambystoma mexicanum. The sequence continues at coordinate 1,029,181,029 of NC_090936.1, forward strand.
TATCCTTCAATGGCCCTCACCGACATCTACAAAAGGACTACAAAGTGTGCTCCGATTTGCCAACTTCTATCGTCAGTTCATACCCAGTTTCTCTCAGATTGTCCATCCTATTACAAACAATTCTGCTGGTCCCAGAGGCTGAGGAAGCCTTTAAGAAACTAAAACGAGCATTTACCACAGCACCCGTTCTACGACACCCGCAACCAGATTTGCTGTATGTGGTTGGAACGGATGCCTCTAACATAGCAATGGAAGCTGTATTGTCACAACGGAACTGGGAAAACTGACAATTACACCCATCGGCATTCTAGTCCTGTAAGTTTTCTCCTCCTGAATTGAACTATGCAATCACTGACAAAGAATTGCTAGCAATCAACATTATCTTCTGAGAGCCAGACATACAGTCACTGTCATCACGGATCACCGCAACCTACAATACTTAAAGTCCGCTAAAGTGTAATTTTCGCGCCAACTTCGTTGGGCCCTCTTCTTTGCAGAAAACGACTTTGTCATTACCTATAGACCAGGAGTTCTTAATGGGAAAGTGGATGCCCTCTCCGCATGAGCGATGAAAAGGAAGCTTTCACTACACCGGACATTGTGGCTTTCATTCCTGAAGAGCGGATCCACAATATGATTGTCATGGCAACCTGTCTGGACGATCTACATTCCAACCTGTGATGCCAGATGAATCAATCTGCCCAACAAGAATGGCTTCGAAAAGGAGACCGATACACCATGAAAGACGATCTACCCTTCTTCCAAGGGTGACTGTACATTCCAGGTAAGAAACTACAAAACCAGATCATCGCCAACTATTATGATTCCTTGGTGGAAGAACATCCAGGGATAGCAAAAACTCAGACTAAAGTAAAGAAACACTATTAGTGGCCCACTTGGAGGAAGGACATTGTCCACTTTATTGCGACCTGTGGTGTCTGCGCTCAACACAAATCTCAAAAGCAAAACCCTGCCGGTTTACTATGTCCATTGATGGTACCACCAGTACCTTGGCACACTCTGTCCATGGATTTTATTACAGATCTCCCTCCCTGCAACGGTTACAACACCATGTTGGTTATTGTGGATTTGTTCTCCAAAATGGACCACTTCATTCCTTTGAAAGGGCTCCCCACTGCTTCTGCTCTCGCAGCAGTGTTTCTAGAACAGATTGAGCGACTACATGTGTTCCCATCATTATTGATATTCGATCATTGAACCCAATTCATTTCAGCATTCTGGAGAAGGTGTTTTAAAATTGCCAAAATCGACCTTCAGCTATCCACAAGTCACCACCCCCAAACTGATGGTCAGACCGAACGAACCAACTAGACCCTAGAGCAGTATTTAAGATGCATGTTACAACAATCTGAAGACTCCTGGAAAAACATCTTATGCTTTGCAGAGTACGCATACAGACCCTAGAGCAGTATTTAAGATGCATGTTACAACAATCTGAAGACTCCTAGAAAGACATCCTCTGGTTTGATTAGTATGCATACAACAATTCCATTCACACTTGTACAGGGCAAAGTCTGTTTTATACTGTGTATGGGAGGCATTCAAGGACATCTGGTTTTGATCCATTCGACACATTAGAAATGCCAGCAATAGCAAACCTGCAAAAAACCATCACCCGTTTTTTTAAAGAAGCAACCGAGCATCTGACCAGAGCCAAGGAGAGACAGAAAAGGTTTGCAGATCAACATCAAAGAGAATCTCCCAGTTACCAAATCGGAGACAAAGTCTGGTTGGCATCAAAGAATATTCCTCTGAAATGAGCAAGAGCTTTCCACCCCAGATAGTTGGGGACCTACACAATCAAGGCCATAATCAATCCTGCCGCCATGAAATTGGAGTTGCCATCCAACATGAGGATTCATCCAGTGTTTCACATTTCACTTCTAAAGCCAATGGAACCGGGTACACGTATCAGCATTCCAACAGATCCTGAGATAATTGAAGGGAGCAGGAGTACAAAGTCAAAACTATCCTAGACTCTAAGGTAGTCCGATCCAAATTATACTACCTCATAGACTGGAAAGAATATGGGCCTCAAGACCGAACCTGGGAACCCAGCAACCATGTCCCTGCTCCCCGAATGGTTAGGCAGTTCCATTGCAACAACCCCACCAAACCAGGACCAGGAGGAGGACCACTCTTGAGAGGGGCCTTGAGAGGGAGTGCTGTCATGGCCACTTGCCCAGGATCACATGAGCTGCACCATCAGGTGGAGGGAGCAAGGGGCACCATGTTTCACGCACATCCCTTTGGGACGTTTATATACTGGGGGCCCGGTTGTACTTTTGGCACCTGGCTCATGGAGAAACATAAGCAAGACTCTTTTATTATGGGCAGGAGTACTTGAAACATAAGCAAGACTCTTTTATTATGGGCAGGAGTGCTTTCAAGAACTTTCCACTTGTGTGCAATCAGTCCGGGTGTGGCTTGCTATCTTCAGCTGTACATGCAACTTCAAGGAGTGTCAGGGTGTGGAACTGAGCTAGTGGGCGTGGCCTTAAGAGCTCAGCTATAAAAAACAGCCCAACCCCAAGGCGCTAGCTTTGCATTAATCTGCATTCGCATGCAACGTAACGCTCACCGCCGCCTGGGTTAAGTAGCACTTACCTTGGGAATCCAGTCTCCTGTCCATACACTTACCTCCTGGAGTCAGCTTACACATGCATTCTTCACCACTGAGCCTGGCATCCATTCTTCATCTTCCCGATCACAAGACTTCAGCTCTGGGCACAACATCGTATTCATCTCTGGCACACAGAACTTCAGCTCTCTGCACCGCAGCACGACATCTTCTTTATCTTCCAACACGCGGGACTTCGGCTCTGGGCTCCGCAGCATGACACCTTCTTCTTCCACGAAGGAGGACCCTGTAAAAGGATAAAAGGCAAGGTTAGACATACAAACCAGCTGTTTAAGGTCACGCTTGCAAAATTCTTCATGCTTCGTCCTTAAAAGCTCACTTACCTGCTGCCGGACTTCCGCAGGATCCTCCGCTCCTCATCTGGAGCCACCTCGGGCTCTGTGGCTCTGCTGGGCCACAATCACACCTATTAGGGGAGAAAGATAGACATTGTTACAGAGCTGACAACAGGCTGTGAACAAGACAATACCAAAACTTCAAGACAAACAGAGAACAGAAAGACACTTACCAGAAAGGCATTGAATCGTAGCAGCTGGACTGAACACCACGTATAAAGGACCAGTGAAGGAACTTGGTCCTCATTCTACATGCGCCCCTGCCAGAAGTAGCAGGACGGAGAGTTCACCATTAATAATCTACAGGTGAGCCTTAATGGGACTATGCATGCTCACCACGCTATGGGAGGAAGGGTTTGAGAGGGAATTCACTAGCAGGCCAGTAAACGTATGTCCTCTCATATCTACGCAGGAGCAGGGTTACAATTCATCGCAGCAGCCCACAGTCTGTTTGCAGCGGGAAGAAGCAGAATGGGGGGTCCTACTTTCTGGGAGGGCTGCAACCGTGCCCCAGTGTCGTTGCAGAGACCAGGTGAACGTAACACCTGGATACTGCTTTAAAAGAAATTAAATATGAGGTTTCACACATGTATGTGCCCAAAATTACAGAACAAACTCTTTTTGATAAAAGTCTTCGGATCATGGACAAAGTTCAAAGTGTCTACTGAAGAGCGTTCAAAGGAGTCATGAAGGTTGTTCAGAAACTGAACTCTGCCATTTAGTAAACCCTCTGGTGCGAAAGGCGGGTCCAGTCCTGCTTCCTTAACAGCATCTCACCTGCTGGAATCCAACTGCGGTTTCCTTGGCTGGATAGTCACTTGCTAATAGCAGAAATGCGTTAGGCAGAACATGTGTTTCTTCTGGATTTTCAGAGACATTGGTTTCATGCCACACCAGCAATCTGTCACTTGGGAATGCATTGGTGTCCCTAACTGCTTCCTCGCTGTGTGCAGCAAGGCCCATAGAATAGAACATGTCATGTCCTTCGGGCCAGTGGTCGTGTGAGCCAATGTAAATGGATAGTCATTCAACGGATTTGTGTTTTCATTCCACAATGAATGAACATCCAAGCTCTATACGCACAATGAGAGCTTTCACAGCTGTGGAATTTTGGATGAATGGAGAAAGTAACCTTTGAAGGGAGTGCTCATGGAAATAAACATTCATATACACGTTCGTTCTTTGCTCAACCTTGCTATTCCTCCTGACCTCTTTCTTCTCACCCTCTGCGCTGACTGCTAGATAACCCATGCATACTCTTTATCGAGGCAGATTGGTAAGGTGAAAGGGATCAATTCCGTTAATTTCTCAGGCCAATGGCAGAAGTCATCCAATATGCTACCAGTCATTTAGTCTGATGCCTGTTGGTTCTGTTTGTCTGTCTAGTGGCAGAAGGCCTGAGAAATTCACCGAATTGATCCCTTCCACCTTACCAATCTGCTTTGATAAAGACCCTCCGGGGATGAAACACGTGTCGGCTGACCTTCTCTTTGCAGGCAATGTGTCTAGACTATGCTTCAATGTAAATAAAAACACACTTGTAAAAACCACAGCATAAGGGTCCTAATACTCTTCTTGCAAGGTAACCAGGATGTCTCAATGAACTCCTTTATGATGTATTACTCTTGCCGAGACATTCTGGAATTCTGTTTGCAATACTATGCTATTCGGATTGTTGTTGCTATTTCAATTCACCTTTGCACTGTCTCCCTTAGTGTGTCTTGTGCCGTGGAGTGGGTCAATTGTAGACTAGGGTGTGTTTTTATGCATCCTTCCGCTGCCTGGGTAGTCAACACGGACCAAGGACTGAGTCTTAACCGAGGGGGGCAGTGGGGAATGGGGAAGTTGCTGCTTAGGTACAAGGCTTACAACACCTCTCTCTAAGGTCATTCTGCTTTCTGGTGGGGAAAGAAAAATGAGGGTGTTGTTAACCACTCATCATTTATCCCTTTCATTCTGGGAGAGAGCCTGTGGCATTTCACCTCCCTTTCACCCTCTCCCTTGGTAACAGAATGTGTTCTCTTCTTCTTTGGGTGACTTAGGTAAGGAATTGCTATCTTCTTGGATCATTAGTGTGTACCCCTACTTCCTGATGGATTGAGCAACCGCTGGGTGCACTGGGACAGGAATATGGAGTTATGTATTATCCCATGCCTACACATTTTAAGGTTATTGTCACTCTATTTAGAGATAAGACTGCCGCCCATCTTCTATCACTATCTTCTATCTATATATGAAGCAGAATGTCTGCTAGCTTGTTCCTTATACGATTCCAAACCGGGCCACAAATCTGCACCACATTTTACATAGTTACCTGTTAGGACCCTCCGGACATTACTGGCTACATGATATTAGGATCCCCCAAGGATTCTAGCCCCTTTACACATGAGATTGTTGCCCGAAATGGCGAATTATCAATGTAGTCATGGAAGGACCGGACAACGCTCATTATAAGAATCTCCACGTGGGGAACACAACTCAAAAGTCCCTGTGGGGACCTCAAAAATCACATTTCAAGAGCCTAGGAAGCACCGTGTCTGAGATATTTGCACCACAATGCACTGCAACATGCCAGGGTGAGGCGACAAGTGGGGAGAGAGCACAGAGGTCCCAGTATGCTGCAGCATTCCACTGTCACCACTTCTTCACATCTGCTCCAGCGTATGTTAGTCAGCCACACACGCCGATTCTCAGTGCAGTTTACTTCAGTGTGCAAAGCACATCAAGTGATAAGCGTCTCAGAACAGCGACCTACAGGTTCATTGATTTTCAACAAGTGTTGAGAGTATTATTATGTTTGTCTACAAATTCCGTGTGGAGGATGGGTACTTTTTGCTAGTTGTCCTATTAACCAAAGGCTTAACCTCATCAAGGGAACTATTAATCCATTGCCGCTGGCTGAGGGTTATCTGATGGCTGCTGTTGAGGAGCTTGTACAGGACACGTCCCCTGTTTAAGTGCTTTAACTCTCTATGACCCCCCAGATAGCACATTTAACTCCTTTTCCCCTGGCCACACTGGAAAGTGTTCATGGGGACTCCAAGGGTTACAGAACATTCATAATGCAGTGCAAGTGTCACTTCTTGCGTAAACCAGTCCTTTGATACCATTGCAAAGGCTGTGTTTGCCAGAACCCACCTGGGAGGGACGTTAGTCTTCTGGACACATCAGCTGTTAAGAGGCTTGTGATCCTGTTATGTATGAGTTTGAAACCCTTATAATATCAATTAATAGTTCTGGACACCAGACATTTAGCCACAAGCTAATAACCTTGAAAATGTGGATATCACCCAGGGTAGAAAAGATGTACCGTCATGCATTGCCAGTTTTAATCAATTGGCCTGAATACAAGAAAGTGACACTTTCTTTGCAGAGATTTGAAGGAGGAATACATAAAGGCCTTATTGTTGGTCATATCTATTCCAAACTCCAATCCCAATTTAATTGATTTAGTGATTTCAGAAACAAAAACATCAAAAACATACACATGGAAACATCTTGAGCTACGCTCTGACTTGAAGAATGAGGCACTTCGGACAGTAGAGCATGTGAGAATACCCACAAAACTATGCAAATCAGGTGGCATGCAGAGCCATCAGACCATAGAGAAAAGAGACTGATGGTACGCTGGTGATCTACACTTACACTGTAGCAAAGTGGTAGATTTAATAAATGAATGTTTTTATCCCCCTCCCCCCAAGCCAGTGGGAAATGGCAGGGCTCATCCATAGTTGGAGCAGCACGAATAAGTGCATTAATGAAGACCCCCTAGAAACAACTCAGTCCCCACCGCCATGGCTTTATTAGGAGACAGTGTTATTTTTTATCAACAATGAACTCCTCCTGGTCGTTGTCTTTGTAGATTTTGATGCAAGAGGGAATTACATGCAGCTAGCATTTGCTGAGAAAATCGGAATACCCATCGTTCGGAAGACAGCTCCTGATAAATCGTGGACTGTGGATGTTATTGCCTTATGACTGTATAGATGTACTTGTGATGGTTCCTCATGTGTCTTGCTCTCTGTCCCTCATCTGCTGTAGTCTGTGTTCTCAGATGATGCAATTGACACCTGCAAACACTGTCTGAAACTTCACAGTACTGCCATCAGCCATTCAGAGCCTGGGGGAGGGAGGGGTGCAGTGCATCCCTACAACCCAGTGCCAACACTTTGCACATGACTGCACTTGCCCTTACAGTGCCGTCATGTCACAAGATTGACATCACTACATTTCTGGTTCTGTTGATAGTTGAGGATGTACACATGTGCTGCACTGCACCCATGCACTTCTGAGCCATGTTTCACCCTTCAACATGCCTATTCACTTGTGTGTTGTCAAAGTGTCCTGCCATGTATGTATCCATTTGCCTCCCTTTGCTGTATTTCAAAGCACTTGTGTTGTTGCATCCTGTGACACGTGTGCTTTTATTGATATTAATGTTCTGGTAGTGCATGTTGACTTGCATTTTGCATGTGTCATGGACACTTTTATTTGATTTACTGCTGTGGCTATTTGGGAATTGTGCCATGGCTATGCTACATACCATCTTTGTTCACAACTGAAATTTTGGCTAAGATATAGGCCTGCCAGAAGGTTGTGTGTGATTCAGTCTATATGCTACATACAGTACATGTGAGTTTTGCATTTGACATGCATCCATGTCTGCTTTCAGGTCCCCTTCCATTTCATTGCCACTGCATGCATGCCAGAGTTTTTGTGTTGTGAGAGACATGGCTGCCTCATGTGTTGGCCCTCAATATTGTCTGTGTGTGGTATGTGCTGCTGAAATGTGTGCTCATGTTTCTTTTTGTTTTGTTACAGGTGATGATGCACTGGAAGCAGTGGAGGAGATGGCAGACAGGGTGGAGGGTTCAGGTCACCAACCATGCACCAGTGGTGGTCGTGGTGTCGGAATTGAAACAATATTATGCCTCCTATCGCAACAATTGTATGAGTATTGGCCTACGCCAAGTTGTCTAAACATCATATGCGAACAAACTCCACGGTAAGGTCTTGACCTTAGAGAAAGTAATGTAAGTCGCCATCTTGGATTAAGCCGCCATTTTGGGTTCTCTTGTTATATGGAAGTCACCCTGAACATCAAAATGGAGGCCGGATGACAGTCTGAGTAAGATTCTGGCCGTTGTGACCTCCGTACACATGAATAATTAATATGCTTGCAGGCCACTTGTCGGTGTTGCGAACTGAGACCTTGTCCTACCGTTGACCTATATGTAAATGTACAACTATATCAGTGAAACTAATCAAAATGCCTACATTCAAGGATTGACCTGGCAAGGAACCCATAGGCCCGGCTCACAGAATGGTTAACCCGCGAGAAGGTTGGCCAAGGGCTGGACAAATTGCATAAAAGACCCAAGTATTCCAACGTGCGGTCTCTCTCACTAACGCATTGAACTCTCGTTGAGTTCGTTATGTTACTCTGAGAGCCGAATAGCTATCCGTTTGTCAATTGACTTTGGTAACTGTTGTAGCTTTTAAATAAAGCACTTGTATGTTCTTTGTAACCTGTGTTGGTGTGTTTCTTTCTGGGCTTCCCGGCCTCATATTATTTTGTTGTTTCCACAGTTGGCGCCCGAACAGGGACCCTCAAGATTGATGCCGGATCATTGAATGTTGACGCAGACTATCGAACCGGGATCGGACGGTGTGATACTGAGGGCCCGACCGAACGAGACGCGATTCCTCGGCAGCGCTGCACGATCTGATCCTTGGACGATAGTCGTGTGGTCTGACATGGCATCTTGACGAGGGTCCATTTTTGAGGCGGGCAGATTTGTCGAAACCAGCAAACACAAGGTAAAATTTGTTAGGTAAGTTCTTTGGTAAACCGTACGGTCCTCCTTAGGTTTGGTCAGGTGCAGTTGTGACCCGACTCTTAATTTAACCCTGACAATTTGAATTTGGCGTATTGTATCTGCAGACACAATTATTGACCAGGTAACACCAATTTTTTGTGAAATGCCTGGGAAATTGTCTAGCTGCTTTAGGGCTCTGTTCCACAGCGATCGACAATCTTTGGAATTTAGCCACCCGGCACCACAGGAGGGGTCACCGGCATGTACTATGTAGTGTAAGTATGGCATTGGAAGTATAGTATTTAATGATATTTGGCACAGACAAACCAGCAAACCAGACATGCCTCTGAATTTCAGTGGCCAATCAATGGTAGTTTCTTGATCCCCTGTATTGAAAACCTAGAATCGGTCTTGCTAAAAAAGAAGGCCAGACCTGCAGCATTTGATGTTTTGCAGAATTGGAAAAAAGAAGCGTTGCAGCAGCTTAAAAGTAGGGATAAACATGCACGCCGTCATAAAACAAATGCAGAAAAGGCGTTGTTATATGATAAAGAAAAACATTCAGAGTCAGTCAAAAATATGGATAGGGCTTTCTCACTCGGTATCCAGAAAATGTATCCCTCTAAAGATTTTCATGCTTCTGAAGAATTTATAGAAAAATTGTTAAACGAATACAGGCCTGGTGCTTCTGCGCCACCTCCGTATGATCCTCTCCCTGGTGCTCTGGCCATTCCTGCTGTTATTCCTGTTGTTATTCCTGTTCCCCCTGTACAACCTACTTTTCCTATTCCTCTAGTTGTTGTTCCTCCACCTACTGTACCACCCCTTCCTCTTACGCCGATAGTTGCACCCTCATTGAATTTGCCCACACCTCCACTCCCGAGTGGTTTTGTATTAACTGAAGTTGATCTGGGTGCGGGGTCAAAGATTGTCACTCGAAATACTGTTTCTGCAGACAAGAAACGGGAATTATTTGCATGGGGTAAGCACTGTATGGAGAAAGGTGATAAAGTTAACGTTTCTTCCACATTATCAAGTATGGGCAATTTTCCTGAGAAAAATGTTTTTATCGAAGGTTTGGGGACTCATTTATGTGTAATGTGGGGTAGATTACATAATACGGATCTCCCACAAGGGGTGAGGGATCTAAATACTTTAGCACTTTCGAGGGACACAGAGGAGAAAGTACATGGTCATGTTGAGAGATTGTTTGAGTATAGGAGGGACTTTGAGAAATTACGAGATGGGAATGATGAAGACGACAGTATGTATGTGCAGAAACGGTTCCTTCCGTGTCGTAGATCGGCACCTGAGGAAGTACGAATTTGTACCAAAGATGCGATTCGATGGATCTCGGATTCATTGATACCGCCAGATGAAGTATATGACACGTATAGTCAGTATACAGTAGAAATGCAGAGGAAGGTGATTCAGGTAATGGTACAGCACCTGCAGGAAGAATGTGTAAGGAAGAAGGTTAGTTGCCCTATAGAGTTATTGGGAATTTGCAAGAGGGCTTTTTCGCCCGACACTTCTTCAGCTGCCTTAGCGCTCGACCTGGCTCTGTTGCTTAGTAAGCGGTCAGAGTTACCTACATCTCAGTTGCCTATGAGAGAGGTTCCTCCGACATTTGTCCCAAAGGTTGAGATTCCCGCTAACGCTGGGACTGGTGCACCCGCTGTGGATATCCCTGCACATTATGTATCGCAATTTGTTCACGTCCCGTTTTCACGACAGGAAGTGAACACTATTAGACAATCAATTCCCGATATTAGGAAAAACCCGACAGGATTTTACAAAGAGATAGAGTCCGTTTTACAGTCCTCTGTGTTCACCTTAAGTGATATTGACTTGCTATTCCCTGTACTCCTGCCCGTAGATTTATGGAAGCAGGTTTGAACAATAGACGATGTGCCAGGGTTAGGAGATACGTGGGCTAACATGACCAGGTTTGATGGGGAAAGACCAGCTGGTGAGAAACCACCTCAGGTAATACTTACTTTGCCTGATAGAATTGCGCAAAATTGAAAACCATAATTCCAGAGAAAAGAATTATTTGGGACAAGCTTACGGCCTGTGTTCAAGGAAAAACTGAAGGTGCCACCAAGTTTTTTAATAGATTCGAACAGGTATTCTCTGACTTCATTGGACAGGACTTGGGCACAGAGTCTGGGAAAAGGTTGTTTGTGGACAAATTTGTACGTGGATTGTTGCCCGACATCCAGTCACAGATTATGTCTTCTGAGAGCGCTTGGCAGGCGAAATCCCAATCTGAAGTTTTGCACATGGCTCAGTATTATGAGAACCGTGTTAATAATGAAAAAGAGAAAATAGAGAAGAGGAAAGGAGATTTGAAGACTAAAGTATTGTTACAACAAATCGTTAGAAATCCCAGAGGGGATACTTCACAGACCAGAGGTCAGTATGTCCCAAAAGGAAACGCTTCTTTGGGTCCTGTGAATGTTAATCAATGTGCCTATTGCCGCCAGGAAGGTCATTGGCGAGCACAGTGCCCCGTCCTTCACCAAAGGTCAAACAATGCATTTGGGAGTATGGGTAGACGACCTAGAGGTTGCCCCGGAGCGGGGGGCCCTGATAGAGGTCAGTTTTTGCAAGATCCCCAGCAACCTTTTTCACTGGAAAATCAGACTTTGAGTGTGGACACGAGAAATATATTTGATCACCCTTCTGCTGCCTACCTTTCTGAAGAGCTTCCTTCTGACGAAATTTTATTTCGTTAGGACTGCCCGAAGCAGGGTTTGGAACCTTCACCTATTCCCGTTAATCAGAAAGGTCCCTACATTGAATTGTTAGTGGGGAATAGGAAACATCCGTTTTTGATAGACACTGGAGCACAGAAGTGCTCCATTGATCATTCCCGGGTTCCAAACATTCCACTGTCAGGGCAAACAAATGTTTCTGTAGGGTTTTCTGGTATACCAATTGCTTGCCCGGTTTCTTCGTCGGTGTCTGTTTCTTTGGGTCCCTTCACGGACCATTGTCCCTTCCTCCTGACTTCGAACTGTGGAGAGAATTTGCTGGGGTTAAATTTGTTCAAGAGATTGAATGCAGTAATTCATTGTTCCTCTGACGGAGTGCGACTGACGGTTTCACCACAGAAACTTCCCAATTCTCAGTTTCTGACTCGACCATTGCCTCCTGAGTTTAGCATTGTTCCGGAATTTTTGTGGGCGGTTGACGACAATGATGTCGGGGTGCTACAGATCGAACCCGTTAAAATAGTTTTGAAACATGGAGTTAAACTACCACGCATTCCGCAATATAAAATATCAGTTGAGGGCGAGCGTGCTTTGAAATGTATTGTCTCCGTTTTTGTGCATCGAGGGGTGATTGAAGAGATTGCAGGTAGTTTATGTAACAGCCCGATTTTGCCTGTGTACAAGAAAGGCGACAATGCAATCCCATACCGTTTCATAATTGATCTTCGTGCTATTAACAAAGTTGTCGCCCCACAATTTCCAATTGTGTCTGATGTAACAGCGATACTAACAATGATCCCTGCTACAGTTACGTAATTTAGTGTTGTGGATCTAAAGAATGCTTTCTTTAGTATTCCTATACACAAGCAGAGTAGATATTTGTTCGCGTTCACCTTGGGGGGGACGTTCGTTCACATTTACTCGTGCACCTCAAGGGTATACTGAAAGTCCAAGCATTTATAGTAGAACTTTGAAAGAGCAGCTTGATACCCTTGAATTGCCACCTACTTGTACACTGCTTCAGTATGTCGATGACTTGCTATTAGCTGCAGATTCTGAAAGTGCTTGTAAAGAAGGCACTGTATCGTTGCTTGTTCATCTGGCTAAAAACGGTCATAAAGCTTCGCTCAAAAAATTTCAATATTGTTGTCAGGAGGTCGCCTATTTAGGCTACCTCCTGTCAAAGGAGGGGAGAAGATTGACACCTGAAAGAATAAAACACATTTCTGGCATGTCTGTTCCAAATACACAGAAGAAAGTCAGAGCCTTAATAGGTATGGCTTCTTACTGTAGGTTGTGGATCCCAAACTTTTCACTAGTGATAAAACCGATGTTGGCTTTGACGAAGAAGGGCATTTCTTTGCCGCTGCCATGGAAATCGGAACATCAACGATCATTTGAGCTCCTCAAAACCGCGTTATGCTCTGTACCGGTTCTGGGTACTCCAAATTATGACAAGGCCTTTGTGTTGTTTGTGCATGAATGTGATGGATGTGCTATGGCTGTCTTAACACAGGAACACGGAGGGAAGAATAGGCCGTGCGGCTACTACTCTTCCACCCTTGATCCTGTTGCATGCCCTTTGCCAAGATGTTTGCGAGCCGTCGCTGCTGCTGCCGCGTCTATAAAACAGAGTGAGGGAATGGTCCTAGGCCACAACTTAATTTTGATGGTATCTCACTCTGTAGATGTCCTATTGAATAAGACCCAAACGCAACACCTCACCTCTGCACGGCTGACAAGGTATGAATTAATTCTGTTTGCCCGTCACATTCAAATTAAGAGGTGTTGTGTTCATCCGGCTGAACTCCTACCTTTCCCGCAAAATACTGTTTGCGGTGACGAAGAATTACATGACTGCCTGTATACTACTGAACAGGAAACGAAGGGCAGGATAGACCTTATAGACACTCCTTTGGGCAATGCGGAAGGGGCACTGTTTTGTGATGGCTCCTGCTTCAAACTCCCAGATTGTACATCTACAGCTGCCTACGCAGTTACTACGTTGAGTACGGTTGTTGAAACTAAGAGAATTCCGCATAACTTTGCGCAGGCCGCAGAGATTATAGCGTTGACCCGAGCTTGTGAACTCTCCGAAGGGCATACAGTAAACATATATACTGATAGCCAGTACGCCTTTGGGGTGGCTCACAGTTTTGGGAGGCTCTGGTCGGAAAGAGGGTTCCTAACCTCACATGGGACCAAGATTCAGCATGGTCCCCTGATAGTGCAATTGCTCTCGGCACTCCCACTCCCTAGGCAGTTAGCGATCATGAAATGTGCAGCACATCGTAAGGTCATAGATGAAGTGGGAAAAGGGAACGCGTTTGCTGACCAGATAGCCAGGCAAACGGCCACAGACCTTAGCGCAGACATGTATGCTCTAAGGGAAACAAAAGATGCCTATGTAATGGATGAGGGTATCGGGTCTGTGCGGGATATCCAAACTGATGCCACAATAGGCGAATCCAAAAGGTGGGCTGAAGGGATGGGGAAACTGGATGACGATGGGTGTTGGGTGGATACATCTGAAGGGAAATGGTTGCTCCCTGATTCATATGTGCTGGCAATGGTTACGATGGCACACGGTCCTACGCATGTGTGTGCCCAACAGATCACGAAAATGTTAGAACAAGTCTGGGTGAATGATAAAATTTCGAACATTGCACAACGACATGTTCAGAATTGTATGATTTGTTTACAGCACAATGTGGGGAAGGGGACAGTAACTCCAAGGGGTAGCTTTGGGCCCCCCTCTGTTCCCTTCGAGGTCATCCACTTTGATTTTATTGAGATGGAACGGTGTAACAATCTAAAATATGTTCTTGTGATTGTTTGTGCTTTTAGTAAATGGGTTGAGGCTTTCCCCGTTAAGGATGCTACTGCCATGACCACTGCAAAGACTATGGTAAAGGAATTCTTTCCACGATTTGGGCTACCTAGGGTAATTTGGTCGGACAACGGTCCCCATTTTGTTGCAGCAGTAATTTTGCAGATATGCACAGCGTTACACATTGAAAAGCGATTTCACTCGGCTAGACATCCTCAAAGTGCTGGGTTGGTAGAGAGACATAATGGTATCCTAAAGAATAAGCTTGCAAAAACATGTGCCAGCACCAAATTGAAATGGCCAGATGCCTTAACTATTGTATTGTTAGCCATGCGTACCACACCTCAAACTAAGACTGGGCTCTCTCCATTTGAGGTAGTGATGGGGAGACCTGCTAACATTTGGGGCCTTCCGAAGCCCAAAACCCTGAAGGAGGTCGAAAATGTATTGTTTGTAGACTACTGTAACCAGTTGACTAAAAATCTGTATCTCATTTATCATCAGCTCCAATCAGCTTTACCTGTACGGTTTACGGGCCCAGGACACAACATACAGCCTGGAAGTTGGGTCCTAGTGAAGGCCTACGAAAGGTCTTCCTGTCTCGCGCCTCGCTGGCGGGGACCCTACCAGGTGCTGTTGGTCACCCAAACAGCAGTGCGGGTGGCTGGAAAGAAGCATTGGATCCACGTGACGCATGTCAAGAAACTTCCTCACCCGACGCCACACGTTACAGAAGAAGCAGAACCCCTCACTGATGCTACAATCTCTGATCCTGGAGTAGCAAACAGCGCTGTGAGTGCGTCGGAGAATTTCTCTTAGCCCATGGAGCTTGGGGAACAGTCCATTTCATCTCCGCACTCTTTGAAAAAGTCACTTCCGGAAAACACTGTTTCAAGTTCTGTGACTTCCGTCGCCTCCAATACGTTGCTTCCCTCAGAAAGTGACGTTACCCTATTACCGGATCAAACAGTACTGGGTACCACCAGGTACGACCTTCGACGAAGAAAATAGAACTACGGCACGGGTTTTACCTGTGCATCTGGAAAGAAAAAGTTATTGAGAGTTTTTTCTCTTGCAAAAGGAGGGTTTTTTTGAAAAAAAGGGATTCTGCTGGCTAGGGTTGGGGAAGGACTAAGAAGTCGCACGACCGTAGTGTCGCCAGCAACGAACATTGGGGTCGTCGATTGAGAAACTACGATGCCTGCCACCTCCACTGCTGCTGCTCGCATTGGACTTGTAAATAAGGGGGTGACCAACTCGGACAACGAACAATGTGCCTGGGCCCCGAAAACGTATTGCTGTGTCATGTTAATAATAATTGGAATGTGTATAGTTACTGCTGTGGGACTTTGGTACTTCGAAGAAATTTACCCTCTAAAACCTCTACTGCCAATTGAGATTGTACCTACTGCTTTGACTCCCTCTGTACACCTTCACACTTTGTCACCTAGAGACTCCCAGCATAGACGAAAGTACCATAATAACACTTTAATGATAATAATGAATTCAACGCATGCCATTTTTAATAAGAGTAATTGCTGGATTTGCACCCATTTACCGCAACATGGGAACAAGGGGCTAGGATGGTATATTCACCCTTTACCTCTACCGACTGCTTGCTATGCCTCTCTTAGAGCACTATTCTTTGGCCGTTGGAATGATAGCATCTCAGGGAACTTTGATGGAACTAATTTAAATGATTTTGATAAACATGAATTGACTCCCCTGGGATGCTCGCTTTTTGCAAATAGAAGTAAACCTAATGTTGCTTCTATTAGGCCATCTGATAAACTGTCTCTTCCTTTTCAAACTCTAATTTCCTTTAAAATGGCTCTGATAGGCAATAAGGACGCTGTGCCTCCTTCCTACTCTATTAATCATAGCCCCGATTCAGTCCCCTTTTGTGTACAAAGAAATGGCACTCGGTCAATGGGAGATTTTGAAGGTTGTGTGAACATTGTAAATTTGACCCGGGAGAACAGGCCTCTGTATGTAGGGGGGCCTGTCCATTTCGTTTGTGGTAGTTCAGCATTTTCCTGGTTGCCCAAGGATTGGCAGGGAACCTGTTATTTAGGAATCCTGTTACCTGGGGTATTTATAGCTAGTACATTGGAAGTTTCTAAGGCTCGCCCACGGCGGGACGAGGACGGAGATACCCCTGGGCAAGTATTGGGAGATATAGCAAAATCAGTTGTGCCATTTTGGGGACAGATAGCAAATTCTGAAAATATTAGGGGACTAGCAAGGGTACTGGAGAGAACTATCAACCAGACCACGGATATACTCTACAATATGGGACCGTATCTCTCCAGGACTGAAATCTCTACACTGGCTCCCAGTGGCTGCGAGGATAAAGTTCAAAACCCTCTGCATTGTCCACAAGGCCTTCTGGGGCCTGGGTCCTAAATACCTTCAACTCTCTCTTCCCAAATATCTTCCTTCCCGAGCCCTTCGCTCATCCGCCTCCAATTCCCTCAGGGTTAGCCGCTTCCCGAAGCAACGAGCTGGGGGTAGATCTCTCTCCGCGGCAGGGGCCTCCCTCTGGAACAGCCTTCCTGCCTCCCTGAAACTTGAGGAGAACCATCTCCGGTTCCGGAAGCACCTCAAAACCTTCCTCTTTGCTTCTGCTTTCTCTCTCCCTCTCCCCTGCTGAACAGCTAATTAATTCTTCACTGAAACTGCACTTATCCTGCAACTGGACCACTCTAAACAGCCTCGGTCCTGGGCCCAGCCACTCTCCTCTTGCACTGATGCCCTGGAACCCCTTTGCACTGCGGGACTGTCTCTGTATCCCTACAGCCCCCCCCTTTCCCCAGCACTTGCTCTGCACTTACCTCGCACTTGCCACCAGCTGGCCCTATTTATTTATTTATTACTTTACGCCACTTACCTTGTACTGCACTTCCCCCCCTCCCCTTCCCCTTGCACTTTTCCCCCTCCCCCACCCCTGCACTTGCGCGATCTGAATGACACCTGGCCTAGTAGGATCGTTGTCTGTCTCCCCTTGTCCCTCCCCTCCCTGCCTCGTCGCGCCTTGAAACACCTGTGTATAGGCGCGTTACAAATACCATATCATATCATATCATAATATGGCACTAGAACAGAAAGCGATAAGATTGGTAGCACTCCAAAATCGGATGGCATTAGATATCATCCTGGCAGAACTTGGTGGAGTATGCAAATTAGTGGGGTCTGCTTGCTGTGTTTTTGTACCAGATTCCTCACCGACAATTTTCAAAGCAATACAGAACTTGCACATCCTTAGTTCTGAAGTGCATGTTCCTGTGGGAGATTGGAATATTAGCGCCTGGTTCTGGGATTCTTTACGATCCTGGGGTTGGAAGGTGCTTTCTATTATACTGGTTATTTTGGGAATTGTGCTATTCCTTTGTTGCTGTTTCCAATGTCTACCTAGTATATGTGCAATGCTAGGGGGATGTTGTGCTCAGGCAGCGAGCACAATAGGGCACAAAATGTATGCCCCAGATACAGCGTCTAAAGAGTTTGTGTTACAAGAGGTCCTGATGAACGACCTAATGGCTATAGATATTACGGACAATGATTCAGGATGTATGGACGACAATGCATGGAGTTATTTACAGAGATATTAGAAATGATATTAGCACTTGGCATAGGCCAAAAGGAGGGTTTGTCGGAATTGAAACAATATTATGCCTCCTATCGCAACAATTGTATGAGTATTGGCCTACGCCAAGTTGTCTAAACATCATATGCGAAAAAACTCCACGGCAAGGTCTTGACCTTAGAGAAAGTAATGTAAGTCGCCATCTTGGATTAAGCCGCCATTTTGGGTTCTCTTGTTATATGGAAGTCACCCTGAACATCAAAATGGAGGCCGAATGACATTCTGAGTAAGATTCTGGCCGTTGTGACCTCCGTACACATGAATAATTAATATGCTTGCAGGCCACTTGTCGGGGTCGCAAACTGAGACCTTGTTCTACCGTTGACCTATATGTAAATGTACAACTATATCAGTGAAACTAATCAAAATGCCTACATTAAAGGATTGACCTGGCAAGGAACCCATTGGCCCGGCTCACAGAATGGTTAACCCGCGAGAGGGTTGGCCAAGGGCTGGACACATTGTATAAAAGACCCAAGTATTCCAATGTGCGGTCTCTCTCACTAACGCATTGAACTCTCGTTGAAGTTCGTTATGTTACTCTGAGATCCGAATAGCTATCCGTTTGTCAATTGACCTTGGTAACTGTTGTAGCTTTTAAATAAAGCACTTGTATGTTCTTTGTAACCTGTGTTGGTGTGTTTCTTTCTGGGCTTCCCGGCCTCATATTATTTTGTTGTTTCCACAGTTGGGTGGTAGGCCACAAGCATCCCTCAGTGCTCCAGGCCATCCTCTCCAGGCCTGCCTCTGGGTACGGCTCTGAGGATCTCTCTGACTCTGATGTTGAATCGGCTGCTCATGAATCCATGCCGTCGACAGTGGGTGATTCTGCAATGGATTCTGTTCTCTCCGCCAAACCTGCAGTGGGGGTAGACACCCCAAGGTGCCAGTAAGTGTTGGAATGTCAGCCTGTGGTGGTTACGGGTGCAGAGTCACACTCCACACCAGTTGCTCCTGTTCTTGGGGCAGCAGATCGATGAAGGAATGCAGTCCTGCAGCCACAGGCTGTGCCGGCACAGCAAGGACCACGTCTCGTTGGGCCCAACAGACATGGTGCCCAGCAACGCGGTGACCGTGCACCACCAGGGAACACTGGGTGGGTGAATGCCATTGCACAGCAACAGGGGGAAGCAATTGAGATGTTGGCTCAAGGCATGGAACGTGTGGCTGATTCCATTCTCCCCCTTGATAGGCAGGTGGAGCTCCAGCAGCAGGCAACGCAGTCCACGTGCCACTCGCTCAGGTTTGGCACCGCAGCGTCCAACAGAGCCCGCCGGGCTGAACTGGTGGCTCTGCACTCAGCTATTGCTGCTGACGCACAGGCCGGGAAGCCCTGAGGGAAGATAACACCTCCCTCAGAAGTACTCTGGCTGCTCTCATTATGGGCCAGGAGACGAGGGCGACGACAACCAATCTCACTCAGGTCATGCTGTGAAGACCATGAGCCCATGGAGGGATTTTATTTCAGTCTCAACATCGATACATGTGGGTGTTGAGGTGCACCCTGCACCCCTCCCCCCACCCACCTGGGAGCCCCTCAACCACCCGGGTCCACTATGGCCATTTTTATATTTTGTCTATTGTGCATTTATGTTGCATTGTGGTGCTATGTTGCATCCAATGGCATCCACTGTGTGTTCGGCTGGGCCCATACAGGCTTGTCTCATGTTTGTGTTTGTGGCTTGGGGTCCGGACACATATGCCACTCCTGCTTCCCCTTTCCATGGGCTCGCAAGGATGGCACTGTGTAACAGTAACTTACACAGAGGCATTGGACTTCCGTCATATCTGTGGCCAGACTGAAGTCCAACGTATGTATACACCCCAGTGGGGATTCATGATGGTTTCTCCAGTGCATGGTTGGACTGCATTTTGGTGAGCATATTGACTGTGCATGATTTCATTTTGCGAATTCATGTATTACCTTAACTGTATACTTTGTTGATGCACTTCATGCTGTATGCGGTCCCATGCCCCCTTTAGCTGTCGAGGCCACTGGTAGGGGGATGTGTGGTGGCAATGTCACATTGAGGCACTTGTGCTATGGTGTTTACTCACTGTCTGCCATTGTCACTTTTGGGTCCTGTGTTCATGATGTGTTATGTTGGTAAATTGATAGTCCTGTGTTGGCTTTGCTTATGATGTGTCACAGGATCAGCAATATGTTTCTGTTGCAGATGTGTTAGCATGTGCCACACTCATATGGAATTCTGAACCCTAGCACGTGTCGCATCTAGATAGAAATGTGATTGTTACCATGTGCCACACTCGAGATTCTTATTTTTAGCTCGCGCCGCATCTAGATAGAAATGTGATTGTTAGCATGTGCCACACTCGCATGAAACTCTGAAACCTAGCTAGCGCCGCATCTAGATAGAAATGTGAATGTCAGCATGTACCGCACCTAGATGGAATCCCATAAAAAAAGGACAGCAATGCCAACTAACCAACCAACTAACAATTCCCTCCCTCTGCATACACCTCTCAAACTCTCACCAAACACAACCACAAGCCTAAAACGCAGCAATCCGCACAAACTTCACAACACTGCAACAACAAAACAAACCACACATAGACTTACACAACAGCACACGACGACTACGGACCGTAAAACACCCTAAGCCCAGCCAATGGACCCACTGGGCTGAGGCTGAGGCTGCCAACAGCACATCACTGCTCTCTTGCACTTTTCCAGCTTATTCCTACTAATTCACCCCCTCTCCTCCCCTTTTCAGAGCCGCCAGAGCACCAGGGGACCACTTCGGTGGTGATAGTGCCCGGTACAAATGTCCTTTAACATTAACATTAACATTACCATTAACATTACCATGGATACATACACTATGGATATGCACTTAATAATCCTAGGGATGCAGCATGAGCATCTTGTGTTTATCTTCATTACTACACCCTATTTCGGAATACATCTTGGGATTCCATTGCTCTAAAAACATAACTTGATGCTTATTTGTTAGAAAAGATAATGTGGTTTTCCTGAATATTTTTGTGAGCAGCACTATTTTACATCACTAGAAATAAAGAAAGCCAATAATACAATCCTCGGTCATGCCTTGGTGGCTGTACACAACATATTCACTTTGGCATCTGATGTACAGTAGTATGACAACTATACAGTTGGTTGTGCAGTCATAATGTCAAAAAAATAATATCGAATTGCAAAAATGTCTAAACAATAATGTCGAGAAAAAAAATGTCACATTTTTTATTTTTTAATTGACATGTTTTTTGGGGGGTTCTGGGGTTAAAAAAAGGGGTAAATCAAAAAAACAAAAAAGGGGCGGTTGGGGGAACCCCCCATTTCGAACAAAAAACAAGCACAAAAAAAATTCGACATTTTTTTTTTACTTTTTCTTTTAGACATTATGACTTTAGATATTACTTCAGTCAACTTTATGACTATAAACCATGCAGTTGTGCTCAGTAAGAAGCAGGCTAAACAACTTCGCCTGGACTAAGTATTGTATTGCCCAGATTGATTTTGCATTCCCTGTGATAAGGCACTTCTCAACCAAAGGGAACCCAGAAATGGTGCTCCTCTTGACCAGGGGTTCTTAATTCACTTAAATCACTAATACTGCATGAGACAGGAAGACTGAGTACTAAGGAAACATCTGGACACAGCCTTGAAAAATTGGTTGATCAGTCAATCATGCTCTCCTGCTGCCTTGTCCCTTTTTTGTACTGGAAAGGAGGAGGATCTGAAACCCTGTATTGATTATAGGGTGAATAATGAAATAACGTTTAAAAACCAACATCTCATAGTGTTCATTTCTGTTCTCTTGAATCAGTCATTTCACCAGTGCTGCATACCGAACTTGATCAGGCAAGAGGATGTATGGAAAGCAGCCGTTCACGTGAGATGCTGTTTGTTTGTATACTGCGCAGTGCCCTTTGTGCACCCCCCCACACATTCCAACATTTTATGATCCCTCTTTTTGCATTTGATTGATTTTTTAATGATTGTTTGCTTTGAAAATCCAGCAACACCTAGCCCATTTCACGACACACAACCTTTTTAGAAAGCAGAGAAATGTCTGTTTGTTTCCAGGAAGTTGAGTTTTAAAACCATGTGTGATTTACATTAACATGTAAAAGAAATGCCCTGCCAGAGTGACCATGTCCTATGGCATTAAAGTCTTTACGAGCACTGCTCAGATTTGACCATTTCTATTGGTGCTTTACACACACGTGTTAATGTGTCATCACTGTCACTTTGTCGACTAGACTTACACTTGCATCAGTGCATTTTTCTCAAGGTAAAGAGGCCCAAAAAGCCTTTGATACACTGAAATAGGCCTTTACTGCTGTAACTAACCTACAACACCCAAACTTTAAAGTACTATTCATTTTACAAACGGATGCCATTTTATGGCTGTTAGTGAGAATTCTCTCCCAATGTTGTCTTACAATGCAATGGTTGCACCCACAAATCAATTATTTCAGAAATCTCTTAAAATGTGAGCAAAAATATATCATTACAGAGAAGGAACTTCTAGTGATTAGAACATCTGTTGAAGAGTGGTGACACCAACATTAGTGATCCAAACGCAGGACGACAGTCTGCACTGATCACCGCAATCTCCTCTTTCTTAGTATGGCAATGCGCACAAAAGCTAGGCAGGGTTGCTAGCATCTATTTCTTTTGATGTGTACCTTCTTGGGAGCTGCAGTCCAGGAAAGAAAAAGGGGGGAGCCGATGCTTTGTCACATATTGGTGAAGATATTGAAAAAGTTGTTCCCACGATGACATCATCCTGACTAGCGAAAAGGTGATCTGTGTTTTCATTACTTCTCTGACACTCATAAAGGAATTATGTAAGTGGGTCACTAATCATGCTGAAGAAAAAGAAGAAAGGAATGCCATCATTTGTGATGGGCTACAGTTTATACATCAATGTTTATTCTTGCCCACAGAAAGAAAACATCAAGTAGTACACCTGTGTCATGGTATGAAAAAGCAAGACAATCAGGTTCAGTGGAATATATTCAAGTTTCTGCAACAGTGGTTTTTGTGGCCAAAAATAAAACAGTCATGTTCTGAATTGTGCTGTGTGCACTTTGTGCAATGCTGATAACGTTAACGCCAGTGGATTGCCGAAGACAAGGCTATTCCCCATAAAATGTGCTTTATGCTTACCATGGACTTCATTGAGAAACTTCTGGAAGTCGACAGAAAGAAATACTATAATGCCATCTGTAGGTTTCTTCTCCAAAATTGGCAGTTCCATTCCTTGCTCATCTATTTTTGTGAGCCTCGGGTCTGACAAATAAAAGCATACCTATACGCTCCATAGTCTCTATTGTCTCTGAGTTGTCATCATTAATGATTGAAGTTCTCAGTTTACCTCAAATGTTTGGAGAACTTTGTCCTCTGCCTATCATCCTCAAAGAGATGGACACATGAAGGGGTTAAATAAAACCATGGCAACCCTCATTGGTTCTGTCTCCAAAATGATGATACTTGCCTGTCCCTGCTTTGAGCTGCTGAATTTGTCTATAACAACAGAAGTCATTCAAATATATGGATGTCTTCTTATCTGTCAGCTATGTCTCATCCACACTAGCTTTCTCGGCTATGATGCCCGCTTCACTTTTAGTTTTGGCTCATACTTGTCACCACCTAGTGTGTCAAAACTATTTGTATGGATTGTTGAAAGAGGAATATGACATTAAAATACCCTCTCCACGGTCCTTGATATGCCAATTGTTTACAGATACTATTGGCTTTTTAAGAGTTAGCCTCTAGAGAGGATTAGTTATATTCTTAAAGCTTGAAAGACTGTTTTGATGCTATCAGTATATGAGGAGGAACGTGTCCTCGTTTTTTTCCTTTCCTTTTCTCACTTTGTTTTTTTTTTTTTTTTTTTTTTTTTTTTTTTTCCTTTTCTCACTTTGTAGATACAGTATATTGATGTGTTACAAGATAAATGGGTTTCCAGACTGACATAAACAGTTTACTTTGCCGGGCCATGTAAAATCTCTGAGAAGTACTACATCTGCCTGAAAACAAAAGACTGGGGATATTGCTCAGTGCAGTTGATTGGAAATCAAGCTTGGGCAAAGCCAATAGCTTTGGGTTTTGTATGCATACAACATGAAAATGTGGTGCAAATAATAAGTAATGGCAAATTTCGAAGGAGCGTACTTGCATTTTCTCTTTACATGTTATTGTGTAGTCAGTTGGTGACTAAGAAAGTTATATTTACCAAAGTCTAAATGTAGATTGTGATATATATATATATACTGTGCCAAATGTGTTACCACTTGTGTCCACCACCACTGAAAATTAGCCCCCAGTGTAAAATCTGTGGTTTGCAATTCTTCTACCCCCATTTTGAATGCTACTGTGCCAAATGTGTTACCACTTGTGTCCACCACCACTGAAAATGAGCCCCCCAGTGTAAAATCTGTGGTTTGCAATTCCTCCAACTCCCATAGCGCACCCGTGCACACCACCCCACTTACTCTCTCCATGAAACCCCCAACAGCCACTACCAAACCCCGTCTTAAATGCGCTATGATTAACGCTAGGTCCATCAATGCCCACGCGCTAGACATCCACGACCTCCTAACCACCCATGATCTCGATCTGATCATGATCTCAGAAACATGGCTACACGAGGCCTCCGGCCCGGCGCTTGCACTTGCACTACCCCCTGGATACTCCATCACTAGACAAGATCATCTATCCAAAGGTGGAGGCGTAGCAATCATTGCCAAAGACTGCTTTTCTATCAGGAAGGTAGAGAAATCCTTGCATAACAACAGTGACTACCTCCAAGTCAAAATCAACCTCTCTCCCCAATGTACCATTGCTTTCCACATTGTCTACCGCCCCCCAGGCCCAACAGGTGACTTCCAAGCCTCTCTCATCCACCTCCTCTCTGACAACCTCAAAAAATGATCTAAAGTAATTCTCCTTGGGGACGTTAACCTAGGTCTCCTGGACAGTAAGGACCCAGCAGCCAAATCCCTTGACTTAGCCCTCAAGGCTCTAGGCTACAATAATACCATCTTTAGCCCAAACCACACCCAGGGCAGAACTCTCGACTGGATCGCACAACATAACTGCCCACTCATCATT
This sequence comes from Ambystoma mexicanum, assembly GCF_040938575.1. Taxonomy (NCBI): domain Eukaryota; kingdom Metazoa; phylum Chordata; class Amphibia; order Caudata; family Ambystomatidae; genus Ambystoma; species Ambystoma mexicanum. The sequence goes on from NC_090936.1 coordinate 1,029,206,146, forward strand.
ACTGGGAACACTCCCACCCCATGGTCAGACCACCACATCATCACCTTCAGCATCCTCACCACCTGCTCCACCACCCCCCTCACCCCAACCACTGCCACCCTGCCTCACCAGAAGCTCCCGCCAGCTCACTAAGGAAAGGCTACTGCCCTTCCTCCAAGGCCCAGCCTTCAGACCCCCTTTCTCCACTGACCCAGAAACACTCGCTACAGCCTACGAAGTTGCCATCAAAGCAGCTATTAACTCCATTGCCCCCTTAAACCCTGTAAGTCTAAACACACCACCCATTCCAACTCATGGTTCACCCCGGACCTCCTCACAATCCGCAACTAAAAAAAGGCTGCTCTTACTCAGTGGCAAATGTCCCACTCTGGCAAAGACAAAATTACCTTTAAATCCTGCTCCACCAAATATAAAAAAGCAATCACCCAGGCAAAGGCCAAATCCTTTGAATCCAGAATCTCGTAAGCCCAATCCAGCACCAAAGAAATCTTTGCCATTTTCAGGGAGCTAGTGACACCTAGCCCTGCCTCCCAGAACTTCACCAAAGACAAAGCCTGGTGTGATGATATACAAACAGCCATGAAAAATAAATTGAGCTTGCTCCAAAACAAAATATTAGCCACCAAGCAAGCCCTACCCAACACGCACACCCCTATCCCACCACCAGCCCCGGATCCCCCCAACCTTTTTCATTTAAATCCAATCTAGAAAAAGACATCATCAACATAATGAGGAACATCAAACCTTCCAACTGCAAAGGTGATGCCTGCCCAGCCACCATTATCAAAGACTGCACTGAAGCGCTTGCTCCCTTTCTTACAGCCTTTGTAAATGCCTCATTTGGCACAGGGAAAGTCCCCGCCTCCCTCAAGGAAGCCTGGGTCTGCCATCTCTTAAAAAAAACAACTCTCGACCCCACATCCCCCAACAACTATAGACCTATCACCACTGTCCCGTTCCTCCTCAAAATACTGGACAAAGCAGCCTACCTGCAGGTTCAACACTTAATTGAAGAGAACAAACTCCTAGGACTCCGCCAATCTGGCTTCCACCCCAGACACAGGACTGAAACCGCCTTACTTGACCTGAAAATCCAGATGGCCGATGCAAGAGACATGGGCAAACCTGCACTTCTCTTGCTTCTTGACATATCCGCGGCTTTCGACCTCGTTGACCACGACGTCCTTTGCCACCACCTCTCCTCTACTGCCAAATTCTCCCCTCAAGCCACAGCATGGATCACCTCCTTCCTACAAGACAGAACCATGCAGGTATTCTCTGACCTAGCATCTGCCTCACCAACTATCATATTCTACGGTGTGCCCCAAGGCTCCTGCCTCTCACCCACCCACCCTCTACAACATTTTCACACGACCCCTTTTCCTCATCCTCGACGCCATGGGCATTTCATATACTAACTACGCCGACGACACACAGATTCTCCTGACCCTCACTGGCGACTATGACACTGACTCCATGACCCTCAACAACCTCTACAACACCATCCAAGCCTGGATGGCAGACAATGGACTATGCCTCAACTCCGAAAAGACTGAACTCCTCCTGGTAGGCTCACCCGACACGCTGAAAAACCTAGACTCCCAATTCAGCCATTTCACCATAGATTCCATCAAAATACCTGTCTCAGAATCAGTCAAAACCCTTGGAGTCTACTTGAATTCCAACCTATCCATGGATAGACAAATCAACGCTGTAGCCTCTGCGGCTGCATATCATGCCAAACTAACCAACGCAGTCAGGCCCTTTCTCTACAAAGAAAACTGCACAAACATAGCCAGAGCCATCACTGGATCTAGGCTTGCCTACTGTAATGTACTCTTCCTAGGCACCCCCAACAAAAAACTAGAGAGGTTACAAATCATACAAAACAGTGCTCTCCGGGCAGCCCAAGGCATTGCCAAAAGAGAACACATATCAGAGGCCAGAAAACTAGCCCATTGGCTCACAATAAAACAAAGAATCATCTTCAAGACTCTGACACTGACCCACAAGTGCATTCACCTTACTGCACCGACTACCTCTCTCAAAGGATCCACCCGGTCTCCTCTACTAGGCCAACCAGATCACCATATACAAACATGCTGTCTGTGCCATTAATAAAAAAAGCTGGAGCAGGCGGATCCAGCATCCCATATCTCGCACCCACCCACTGGAACGCCCCACCTCCCACAATGCGAGGTGAGATCTCCCTCAGTGCCTTCCGCAAAAGCATGAAAACCATCTTATTCACATAAGTTGCGCAACACCAGTGATATCCATATCATATTCATATGTTCCTACTGCATAAACTGCATTGCAATGACTAACTGTACCAACCAAAATATCAGTCTTATGCCTTGTAGAATTCATGATGAACCACTGAATGCCACTATTCCTGTAACTAAGCTCTTGCAAGTAACAGCACCTCAATACCCATGGGCTGCTAGCGCGCTATATCAATTTAAATGAATAAATTGAATTCAATTAATGGGGAACCGGGATGATAGTTCAGGGGCAACACAGATTTGAATCCCGACCCTGCACTTAGAGATTGGGCTCTGGTGTTAAGCACGTGTTTAGATATTAATTCTGAATGTGCTGGCAATATAAGTAAACAAGTGGCAGTGATAGAATGTCACTTTTTCTGCACCAGCATACAACACGTTGGAGGTAAAGAAACATACCTACAGTGCTTGGCTGGAGGTATATCCTCCAATTTGCCTCCAAAAGTTAGAGGATTTTTTGTATTTTGGAATTGCCCCCTGTGGTGATTCCTCCAGAATCCTGCTTGAATCCTGTTGGACTCCATGAACACCCCCTTATCACCACTCTTAACATGGCAGCATTTCCACCAGACTGAGTGGCAGTAAATGATCTTGGTGGTAATTTCACAGACCAAACTTGTCATGAGGACCTTTTTTGGGATATAAAAGAAGATACAATAGATACAGTTTAAGATATTCTGGTTGCATAGTGGTAGCACAATATGTACTTAATGTGCACTATGATATAATACAATGTACTGTGGGTTGTGTGCGGAAATAATACACAATCAGAATATATTTAGTGTGTCTATTTTCCACATGTGCTTGTCCTGCGTTCTTCCCTTATCTCGAGTGCTTTATTAACAGGTGTTATTATGAAAACATGCTATACAATGTTTTAACCTCAGAAGGCTGATGGGCTGGGTCACCCGCAAAGGAATCCAAACCTCTGACAAGACATAAACACATTTCTAAAGCAGGCGCTCAATACATTGGTCTATCTTGAAAGCAAACATGCAGTGTCAGTCCGGTGCAAAAGCTCTCTCTTGTCACAAAGCTGTACTGATGTTCTGTGGCATGAAGACCACCCTTAGGAATTCCCTGGCAGGTGCCAACAATGTCTTTACTCTCAACACAACTAGCAACCTCTTGCCAAACTGGCACTCTCTTACTATTTTCTGGCACAATCCCTTGATGTGGGCCTGGCAAAATGAACAAACACAAAGGTACAGGCATTAAATATCAACTTCACAGACAAAGCATTTAAGTGCATGGAGGCCACGTTTTCTTTGATAGAAGTCGGCTAGGATATGTGCAGCTGGGATGGCACAGCACAGTGTGTTGTAATAAGTGCTTCAGAATCCCTTGACATGCTGCCTTGGTAGAAGCCATTTCCTGCTGAGAGTTCTCTGCATGCAAGTGCGATTCTTTTGGCCCACCAAAATCAACATTTATGTACAATTATACCGTTTTTCTAAGTGCTTATGATACTCTTGTGCTCAAGTTATTCTAAATGGTAAAATGGGCATAGTTGCACTTTTGAAAGGCAATCAAGTCTGATGAATGGATCGATACACCACCTGCCTATAGAGTTGTGAAACGTACATATCATAGGCACAATATCTCATGGGGTGGAACCCACGGATACCCACAGTTGGTATTGCAAGTGGTCAGTGCACACAGTGCTATACATAACAGGTTAGGTATAGGCGTTTCTCCTTGATGAAGGCCTGCAAGCTAATGTTTATATTGGGCATCGCTACAGAATGAAGGTTGATCTATTCATAATCTAATAATCAAAGGTTTCTCAGTGATTGATCATAGTTTTCATGTTCATGCAGCACTTGCATATCACCAAAGTGGCCTCTGCGCACTGTCTTCTAAGATAATAGTGCAAGGATTATGAGAGCCTCTAACACATTCAATGGGCAACCTCTGAATGTGGTGTGGGCAGCTGCAGACATTGACCAACTATTCTGTTTAGTTAAGGAGAAATGCCCATACCTTCAGTTGTCTGCAAAATACGAGATGCCCAAACATGGAATCCAGTTCCCAACAGTGTTTGCTGCAGCAACTGAGAAAGCCCTGCCATTCTAACTCTGTGTACACGTAGCTTTAATGTGTCCAATTGAATATCGGCCCTAAACAATACAAGAGAAAACAGTGGTTTCTAAGCATTATGCTCCACCCAGCACTACCACAGGAACATCAGTGATCCTGTCACAAAGGTACACATGTCCCCCACATCAATCGTATATTCCTTCACCTCTTAAGGAAGCCTGCGCTGAGGGCAGAAAATACTCTACCGGGATTTTGAACCACTACAGATGCAGACAAACAATAGCACTTTGGATCAGAAATGAGTTCCCAGAAAGAGTTCTTATAAAATATAGATACTTTACTCAAGCACAAGTTATCAATTAAAAACACTAACAAATCCCACCCCGGTAAATCCACCGAAGAAGGCAAACTCACATATGATCATGACACTGGGTGTAAATTAGAGGAAGGAGGAAAAAAGCAGATATGCAGAAATTCAAAATGTTTTCTTAAATGTCTTCTAATGAATGGTATAGTGTCATACCTGTGTCTAAGGCCCAAGGTTGGGTGGCTAAACCTAGGAAAGCTTTTTTACAGGCCTCTAGTCGATTCATGACCTATTTTACAGATTTGTATTCCTTTTCCACAGGCACACAAAGTTGTTGATGAAAAAACAGATGATAATGTCTTGTTAGTTCGATGCAGTCAGTCGGTCTCAAAGGTACAGGATCGGCAGTGAGTGCCATCCACTTCATGGTTCTACTGGTTTCTTTGGGTGCTTCGACATGGTGAAGCAAAGGTCAGAGTGCAGGTGATGAGGAAGTCAGTTTGTGTGAGCAGCTGAATGGTATTTCCATGTTGGTTAGGTCAGCTTGATGTAGCTCAAATCAGGAAATGCTGGGTCCTGCAACCAGCATATCCAGAGGCAGCACCTTTGGTATTGCAAAACTGTGATGTTTGCCCTGCTTTTCCCAGTCCATGCAAATACTTCAGAGCTACTTGCAGGGCCAGTCACAGTTAATAGCAGGCTCCCTGCATACCAGCAGTCTTCTGCCACTTCAGCAGTCACTTCTCTGGAGTCCCCCAGATTTGGCTATGGACAGAGCTGCCAGCTCCCCTTAACATCTTGTGTTCACCGAATGCAAGGGGCTTTGAGCAGCTTTAGTTCCAAAAAGAGTTCTAACTTGAGTCTTTTTCTTCAGAGATGATTCACAAAATTGGTTCAACAAATGGGAAGTTTCATCTCCATGTGTAGTCAAATCCAAATAAGGGATTGCCCCTTTCTCAAGCCTCCTATTAAAAGTTATCCATGCCGATATTCCAGCTTTCACCTCCTCTGCTGTGTCACCTCTAGAGTTAATGATATCTATATGAAGTCAGGGGAAGAATGTTAAAATGCAAATGATATACTGTAATATCCAAGATGGGAAAAGTCTTCTTCATGTATGTTTCTGGCCTCTTGTACTCCCTTTGTCTCCTCTCCCCTGGATAAGCCTGTCTCTCCATGCGGGAGAGGTGTCAACCGCTGAAGTCTTTCAAAACCTGATACGGGGGCCCTGGTGGACTTGGAAGGTGTCCTGAACATTGGTTAATATATCCTGGTGTTCCCCAAGTCGGAAGTGGAGCACATGGCATGGCTGGTGAGGACCCTAGCAAGCATTCAGGCTTTTGGTTTGAGGTCACATTGAGAGAAATGTGAGATCCTTCGGATGAGCATTGAGTTCTTCAGCTTTATGTTCAAAGAAGGAGGGCTGTCCCCGGATCCCTGCAAGGTCAAGAACATAATGGAAGCAAGGCCCCCGCAGAATGTATCAGAAGTTTGCAGCTTCATGAGGATGGTCACCTACTGTGGCCGTTTCATAAAGAACCTTGCCACAAGGTTGGAACCGCTGAGAATCCTGACAAAGAAAGACACAACTTGGCAATGGGGCCCTCTAGAGCAAGCAACAATAGAGGATGAGAAAGGGGCCCTTACAGCTGACAACATAATGGTGTTTTTCGACCTGGCCCTCCCATCGGAAGTGGTGGTGGGTGCCAGCCCGTTTGGTCTGGGGCAGTCCTCATTCAGACAGACGACAAGGCGGAAGTGAGGCCCATTGCGTATGCCAGTCATGCTCTGTTGGACACTGAGCAGAGGTACTCCCAAATTGAGCATGAGGCCCTGGCGGTACTGTGGGGTGCAGGCATTTTTGACTCTATGTTCTAGCGAGGCCGGTGATGGTCATACCGGATCACAAGCTTCTGCTGCCCATTATGGCAGGCTCCTCCTCCAAGCCACCGGCCATGATTGAACGATGGATGCTGACACTGCTGGAATATGGGGTCTTGCTGGTGTACCGCCCAGGAGCAAACAACGCAGCAGACTATCTGTCGCGTCACCTCTAGGACAGATGAGAGGGCGTGGATGCATCCAGCATTTAGGAGGCCGAAGAGCATGTACAGGAGCTCGAAAGGTTGTCCAAGAATGACAAATGCTTCTGGATGCTTAGGAGTGCACTGTAGAGAGGGGAGTGGAAATCAGTGCTGGAAGGTCTGGGCAAGAGAACCCAGGAAGCTCGAATAACTTTGGAGCAGCTGCAGAGGGTCCGAGATGAGCTAACATTCACTGACTGTGGGTTACTACTGTGAGGAGACAAAATGGTGGTGCCTGCTCACAAGATACAGCAAGTAATTGAGCTTCCACATCATGGTCACCAGGGAATGGCCAAGACCAAGGCCAGACTACAGCTGAAGGTGCGGTTACCAGACTTGGAGAAGAAAGTAGAGGAGTTTGTAGGGGCCTGTATCTGGGGTCAGGCGGCCTCCCCCGTGCAGAAGTATCCCCCATTGAGTCGATGCCTCTAGGAAAAAGGCCATGGGAGGTGGTGCATGCAGACTTTCGATCCAAGGAAAGAGATGTCCACTTCTTCGTGGTGGTGGACCATTGGTATAGATACCCAGAGGTGGAGTTTGTTGACTCGGTGGCTTTCGATGATGTGGCGGTGGTGCTAGACAAAATCTTTGTAACCCATGGTCTCCTACAGACTTTGTGCTCAGATAATAGGCCACCTTTCCAAGGTGAGAGGTTTGACAAATTTCTGAGGGAGTATGGCGTACACCACAAGAAAATCACCCCGGTGTTGCCCTGCACCAACGTCGAGGAAGAGCAATTTTTCAGAACATTCAATAAGGTGTTTAGAATTGCCCATGGACATGGCCAGTGCCTTTGCAGGGCCCTCTACCAGTTCCTTAGGGAATATCGAGCGACTCCTCACTGTTCGACTGGGGTAGCCCCTATAGAAACTATTTTCAGGAGATGACCCTGGGGCCTGTTGCCAGACACGAGTGACCAGGAACCAGCTGTAATTTAATTGGCAATGCTCAGGTGGAAGAAGAGAAAAGGTGCCGGAATGGGTATCCAGTTATATCTTCAAAAACACATTTTCGCCATGCCAAAATCTCGGAACAAAAAAGTTGAAAAAATGTTTTTCGAATAGTTTTTTTAATGTTGTATGTTTTATGTTTGTTTCGTTAGTAGAAAAAAGTGGCAATAAAAAAAGGGGGTTAGGGGAGAACCCCCCGTTAAAAAAAGAAAATAAAAAAAAAAACTATTTGAATTTTTTTTGGGGCATTTTTGTGTCGAAAAAATGTCATGTCGAAAATGTGACGTTCGAAAATGTCGCTATGAACCGCCGGAATGAGGGCAAAAATATGAGAAGGAGGCTTCGCCAGTACCGGTTGGCCCTAGAGGATGAGGTGATCATAAGGAATAGACATCCACAAGGAAAGCTGTTGCTGACATATGAGCCGAGCCCCATGGACGTGGTTGTGGTTAAGGGGTTGATGGTGACGGCTTCAGATGGGACAGCAACTGTGACCAGAAATGCCTGTTCTTTCAAGGGACTAGGAGTAGGCGCACTGCTTGGGTCGTCTCAGGACAAAGACTGTGCCGAAGAACCGGATGAAGGTGATGGGGCTGGCAGACTTCCGGTTCCCCTGGATTGAGGGGACTCAGGTGAGGAGAGGCCGAGCTGAGAAGAGGGCAGGCGGTATCCCGAGCATACTGGAGGGGAGACCTGGCTGCCTAAGTGACCATGTACTGGGCCCCTCAGTCAAGCGCACGAGAGATGGCAGCGACAGTGTTACTTGCCTGTCATTGTGGGTTGTTTAATTTGCTTGCCACATGTTTTAAGTGGGTGGTGGTTATCGTTACATTGCTGTTTGTCGTTATGAAAAAACAGGAATGCGGTGTTCCTTTAAGTTAGCGCACGCGGCAGAGTGACGTAACTCTGTGGCGTGTGGATGCCAATGAAAGGGGACGGTCAGATGTGCTCAGTAGAGCACAGGTGGAGCCCAGACAAGAAGCATAGCTTTATGAGTCTTCTGTTTCCTGGGGAGGCTCATGGTGCACAGGCAGGTTCCTACTAAGGGTCCCCCATACCACAGAGCGTCAGGCCATATGTCTCCAGCCCTGGACTTGCAATCAGTCTTTTGTTCCCTGCTGTTTGCCCTCATAACACAATCTCTGCTCCAACAATGGAGGTGAATAACCTTCTTATCATACCACAGCTCATTCTGCAGTGCACGAGGAAGTGCTGCCAGTACTCCTGTGCGTCAATTGCAAATACGTCATCATTCCAACCAAAGAACTGTGGAGCAAAGAGCTCTCGTGCTGCTATACAAGTCATCAACTGCATTGAGGGGCCTCGCCATCACTCACCATGATTAGACGAGGACCTGAAGACAGTCAATAGTGGCAGCCCATCCAAGACCTTCGTAGCGGCTCAGACAGTTGTGGCCCTCCTGCACAACCTCCCCCATGAGGACACTCCCTGCTACCAGGATGTTGGCTGCAGGTTCACTTCACCTCGGATAATTTCCACCCACAAAGACTGGGCGGGTGACAGGTAAAGTAACAGATGACTTAATGAGGTGGTGATGGGTTCCTAAGATTGTTGCCCCCCCACAGCAAAAACGGGTTCAACTCCTCGCCAAATTTAAAATGACAATGTCATCCGTACTCACACTGAAGACCAACAGCTAAGTACAGGAACATCATTTATTGGAGCACAGAGTTCAAGCAGGTAGGGCTCCTCAGGTAAGATGGAGATAATACAGAAATCCACAGGTGCCACCATCCATTGCAGAAAGTCTCTTTAAATAACCGTCACTCCTGGAGCACACACACATTCATGCATGCATCACACATCCTACATTCCAACTTCCATGACATTACCTAGCTTCAGACCTGTACCATTCATCACATTTGTTACTGTACCTAGGCATATCATGTAAATACATCAGGAATGATTATATTACCTTACCATAAGATGGCAACAGCTGACAATATGTTTTGTGCAGGCGATGCTTGTCTGTTACGGTCTGTCGGAAGGGGCAATGAAGAATGAGAGGAGGGTGAACAATGGAAATAAAGGCTTTCATAAACCCAAATTAATATTGGTGCATTATTTTGTATAAACGTCATTTAGAAAATGGACATTCAAACAAAACCACGAAGGAGCAACTTCACATTGTGTTCTAAAACGGAGATCAAGAAAAGAATATCCTCGAATATTTTTGAAGAAGACATAACATTCCACCAGCTGCAAATCAGTGTTAATGGTGCCATAACAAATGTAATCCAACTCGATTATTTAATTCACAAGAGAGTCAAATGAGAGTAAAGCTAGTTCAGTGCTGACTTCATGATGTGTACATGACTTGTGAGGATAGTTGCTTGGAGAGGGTGACGAAAAGCACAGCATTTCCTCATTAGACATCCATTCACAGCAGTGCAGTATTGCATTTTGATCATTGATCATTGCCATGAGGATATCAAATCTTTATCATGATTCTGCCTATCCTATTCCCACATGTCCCTCATACTAACTCCTTCCGCTCCAGGTTTCAGTAAGCCTTTCTTCTGTATCATTTATGATTTATCCCAATCCTATTCCCACATGGCCCTCTTACTAACTCCTTCCGCCCCAGGTTTGAGTAAGGCTTTCTTCTGTATCATTCATGATGCTGCCTGTCCTATTCCCACTTCACCCCTAGTAACTCCGTTCAGCCCTGGCTTTGAGTAATCCTTGCTTCTGTTTCATTCATGATGCTGCCTGTCCTATTCCCACATTGCCCTATTACTAACTCCTTCCGCCCCAGGTTTCATTAAGCCTTTCTTCTGTATCATTCATGATTCTGACAATCCTATTACCACTTGACCCCCTGCTAACTCTTTCCGCTCCAGCTTTGAGTAAGCCTTTCTTCTGTTTCATGCATGATGTTGCCTACCCTATTGCCACGTGACCCTCTTACTAACTCTTTCAGCCCCGGCTTTGAGTAAGCCTTTCTTCTGTTTCATTCATGATGCTGCCTGTCCTATTACCACATGGCCCTCTTACTAACTCTTTCGGCCCCAGCTTTGAGTAAGCTCTTCTTCTCTGTGGGATACATTTACCCAATCAGCTGTACTTCCCCATATCACCAAGCTGCACTTCAGCAGTTAACTGCAGAATGGCTGTGCTGGCTCCTTTAAGCACCATTGCCCCGCACCAAAACTGTGTTTGCAGGGGGAAGCATTGTTTACAAAATGAGGGTTGCACTGTCTTACCAAGTGTGTTTCTTACATGCATCAAGAAGAAAATTGAGAAGCAGCACTGCTTTGTTGCTAGATCTACATTCCCCCTTGAAAAAGGAAAAATGTGACCTTTATAATGATGGCGCCCTGATGCTCTTTCTCATCTGTTCAACCTTACACAGTTCGGATCCTGGGAGATCTAGCTGTGCCCATCCACATTCAGATTGTGCCAGCAAAAGGAAGCACTGTCATAGAATGCTAGGCTGTGTTAGGCATGGTCTGGGAAGTCACCAGAAACCTTACTTTCAGCCGCACGCAAAAGTGCTTGACTTTTGGTTAGAAAGTGTCCAAAATAAACCCTGCTAAAAGAAACCCTAGCTCACTGTGCATATGTCAATTTCAAGTGACCTTTGCTCTGTACAGACTGTTGTGTAAGGGAAACTGGCTAGGGATACAAACAATGTTGAATTCTAGATGGGAGAGAAAACCGAATTTGAAAAGGAAATCCCAGCAGCATTCACGTGTCAAAATGTGTTTTTGCAAAACAAGTAAAAATGCCTGTTTTAAAAGTACAATGTTGAATAAAGACCTTTCCTTGCGTAGACATGTCAGGGGGGTGTTGTGTGAAAACCTAGATGGGATGTTTTGGTTCAATAGACATGATACTGGTGCAGAAAAATAAAATCACTAAGGTATTGGCTGCATTTTGGAACTAGCCAAACAGGTTTGCTACCAGGGGGGTTGCTAGCAACAAGAGAGGCCTTCCCCCCAAAAGAAGCCACAATAGATTCTGGGACACTTACCTGCTAATTGTGCCTTTGGAAACTCTCAATAGGCCAAGAGAAAGACATATCACACTCTCGTCAGACTTGTGTCTGTGCTCCAGCTTGAGACAACAGATTCTGGGACACCTACATGCAAATTCTGGAAGTGACAGCAATCATCCACTCAAACCAAGGAGCTCCAAAGAAAAACTCAATGACAACCCTGGGCTAAGCTAACATTTGCTGGTAGCTTGAAATAAATGGTCCCAGTTGAAGGACAAAGGCCAGCCCCATTTGGCTCAAAATACTATTTGATGAATACACCTTTAAGACTGTTAATTCTGTAACCGGAAAGTGCAGTAATATAAAAGTTGTACAGTTTAAATGTGATTTTCGTGGCTTCTACACAAGATATCGTGGCCGTCCATAGCATGTATGGGACGCAAACCCCAGGAAAATATGATTCATGGTAAAAGTACACATGGTGGAACGTTAAAAATTAATTGAAATATGCCCTATGATAATATGCACACACACTTAAAATTATGGGATTTTGGGTGAAGAGGTTCTCACTAAAATTGTGAAAAACTATTAGAAGGACGAAACAATGGCGTACAGACCTGGGAGTGGGAACACCATGCTCTGTATAAAATATGTGATCTGCCTATGTGATTTGTGAACATGCCACAACTGTACAAATGTGTAATTTATGTTAAGATTGATTTTGTCAAACAGAACGCTGGGAAGTCTTTGCACCTCATAAAAACACAACCCCATAAACTGAGTCTGCTCCTATAGGAGGAAACCAATATTGGCTGCCCTATCCGGTTCTTGGGGGTAGGTCTAGCTTAGTTCTGCCCAACAATATACCCAGTGATGTCACCCACTTTATAAAAGGGGTGGGAGCTCACAGGGACAGGACTCTCACCTGAATTTCCAGCACCTGCGTATCCAGACATTCCAGATCCACCTTTGCAAGATTCCAAACTCTACTTCCAGGCCAAAGCATAGCTGACCCTATCCCAGCAAGGCCATTGATCCAGAAACCCCACTAAAATACCAATAACAATGGGGAAAAGCTGTGGTACCCTTTTGGGAGCATCCTGTGACCAGACCGGCTTTTTGTCCACTAGCTGCATGCCCCCTGTACCGTTGCCATCCAGTGACCAGACTTGCCCAGCTGTTTGCTGAGAGGGACGCCCGCTGTGTTGGGACCAGAGTTTTTGTGTCCAGAATCTGGTTGACTCTCCCAAATCCCAAATTCAAGAGCAGATTGTGAGTATTTCCCCATCCAATAGCAACACATAGTCTATCCCATCTTGACCTTTTTTCTTTGTCCTACTCTCTAAGTAATCCTATTCATAACCTGATAACTTGTCTTAAACTGTTCTAATTATCTGTTCATCTTGTCCTTGATTTCCTAGTGTTAGCGCCATTCTTTCATTCACCCCATCTTGTAACTCCTTAGCAATATTTTGATTAAATATATGCATTTCCATAAAGAAAAGGGTTACACTGTGTGAAGGGTTACAACTGCAGCGTAACTTTTATATTCACTGGTGGCGTTCCTTTTTGATAGCTATTAAATCTAGTGTAAGTGAAATGTGTCTTTTCTTTAAAAACGATTTTCTCTCCTTAATTGCTTTATTTTACCAAAACCAAACCTCCTTTCACCTTGGAAATCTCATCCAATTTTCCAGCTATAGTCCCTCTTTCATTTCTATACTGTCCGTGTGATGTGCATCTATCACCCAGCCTAAAAACCGCATTCCGATTCTATGTATTTCACCCGTTTTTTTAAAAAAAACGTTTTGACATTTAAGACTGCAAACGTGTAAATTGCAACTTTTCAACGTGTGAATTTGGCTGCACTGTGTTTTCATTTCAAGTTTTTTTTTAAGTGTATGCCTTTTGTGATACCTTACCTTATAGTTGCTAGTGATATAACATCCCTGATACTGTGATAAAACATGTACATCATTATTCAAACACATATATAATTAATTATTTGTCAAAATCCGAGTCTCATTTATGCCATTGCAAAGGGTTTTTGCCTCTTATTTTGTGAAGTTGATTCTGTTTGCTGCCTCATATCCCTGATTCCCTGTTGCTTCTTTCTATCCACTCAGAATTTGATTAATTGGGGTTTGAGGGAACATCGCAGGGGGAAACCTTAACACGGGTGCTATCTATCCTAACTGAAAAAGTGCTCCTATTCATTTTTTCTTTGGATATGCTCTTGTAGAATGTTACCCAAGAGTATTTCAGTCGTTTTCATTGTGATTATCACCTCATTGGTGACTGATGCCCAATATAAAAATGGTGTGATTTCCTTTGAATTTAAAATAAAAAAATATTGTATTCCCACCAACCAGCCTGGTTCATGGTCCATTGTAACCCAGGGTATTTGTAAAAGAGGGTGTGAGACGGGTTGGGTATCGGGTCAATTTGAATTCATAGAAAATAAAGAGAAAGTATTCTCATTGAGCGCTACATCCTAGGCTAAGGGCTAGAGTCCTGATCCAAGAGTCCTGATCCGGCGTGTGATGCCCGGTTAGACTCCTTCACAAATTGGGGGATCGGGCCGGGAATTGGGTTTGTTTATTCACCCATGACAGCTTAACACAGCAGGCTAACCTTCAATGTAGTGATACTTTGTGTGGTTGGAACACTGTGTTACGCTGTAGACGTGCCTCCCCAGAACATATAGTCTTGTGTCAGATACCTGGCAGTGAATTGAAGGTGGTTGCAGGGGTGGATTGGGAACCAAATGAGGCCCTGGAAATAATGTTTAAAGTGGCCCCATATTACACATTTTGAGCCAGCCCAACCCTTTCCCTATAAGAACATTTGCTAACAAAATACAAAAGAGGCCAAGGGTGCAGAGGCCCACCGGGAAATCTCCAGAGTACCTTGTAGGTCAGTCCAGCACTGGGTGATTGCTGCTTTGCTCAGATCAGGCCATCACAGCACATCTGTTTGGACGGACTGTGTGTATTATTTTGGCTCTGTGAGTTCATTTTCCTGGTAGGCAGGAGTCTGACTTGCAAAATCTTCCTCAAGACGATTCATTGATACTCAGTCATGTTGAAAACTTCAGCAGAGTGGGCAGACTTGCCAGCCTCTCCCCCCCAGATGTGGGACAGAGGCAAACTGGCTGAGCTGTATAAGGAAGCTTGCAACACTCAACCTATATTCGGGACAAGGATGTTTATTTATTTTATATTTAACTGTTGTATGCACCCACATTGCCTTGAACAGAAACTCTGTATTTTCAATGGCTTTATAATATAAAGGTATTGGAATATAGAAGAAACATCAATCTGCTGATGAGGAAAGAAAAGAAACGTGAAAAGGGGAGGTGGAACATGCTAACAGCATGTATACTTACAGAATGTACCGACAATTTGATTTTATAACTAAGTTTGCAATTATATATAGTTAGGGACATGGAAGATAATTAAAGGGCTGTGCTGATGTCACTGCTTGCAATGGAAGTGGCCTCCTAGGGATGCCCACCGTATTGTCCTTCCCAAAGTCAGACTCACCAAAGCAGGGGGAGCCAGTTTACAGTACATTGCAGCAAAACAGTGGAATGCCCCACCCCCCTCCTAAGAGAAGAACCCTCTTACTGGATCTTCTGCAAAGCCCTGAAAATGCTGCTCTTTGAATAAACTATATCGTATCACAACACTGTACTAATGCTTACCTGTTGAAGTTGGTATACGAGTAAATGGTTGTAACAGCGCCTCGATACCTCTGGGCTACAGCACGCTTTATAAGTGAAATAAATAAATAAATAAATACATAAGTACTTTTTTTGTATTGTGATCTTGAATAGTAGTTATGCTTTTAATTTCAGGAAGAAGTGCATTTCAATGCAGTCAGGAGGGTGAATGAGCTGAAGAAGGATGCAATACACGAGCATGCAAAGCTAGAATGGTTGAGGAGGGTCTCGCATCACAGGTTGATGCAGGGGTGCACCAACATACAATATAGCTTGCGAGCCTGTGGATGGATTTAAAGACCAGAGTAAGGAAATTAAAAATGACTCAGTACTACCTAGAAAGCGAGATTGCGATGAGACAATGGGTGCAGCTGGAGGAGGATTGAAGCTGGTTGATGAGTGGGTGAGTGGCAAAGTTGATGGGGAAAGGGAATAGACAGGAAGGTACAATGGGTGCTAGAGCTGTAGTCGAGCCTGCTCAGGACTGCACTCTACTCAGGGGTCAAACAGAGTGAAAGGTGAGATAGGGGTGAGGCAATGGATGCATGTGGAGGAGGAGTAAAGGTGGTTGATGAGTGCGTGAGTGGCAAAGTTGATGGAGAAAGGGAATAGACAGGAAGGTACAATGGGTGGCTGGAGTTTTAATCGAGCCTGCTCTGGACTGCAGCCTACTCAGGGTTCAAGCAGAGTGAAAGGTGAGATAGGGGCGAGGCAATGGATGCAGATGGAGGAGGATTAATGGTGGTTGATGAGTGTGTGAGTGGCAAAGTTGATGGAGAAAGGAAAAAGACAGGAAGGTAAAATGGGTACTGGAGCTGTAGACGAGCCTGCTCAGGACTGCAATCTGCTCAGGATTCAAGCAGAGTGAAAGGTGAGATAGGGGTGAGGCAATGGATGCAGGTGGAGGAGGATGAAAGGTGGTTGATGAGTGTGTGAGTGGCAAAGTTGATGGAGAAAGGGAATAGACAGGAAGGTACAATGGGTGGCTGGAGCTGTAGTCGAGCCTGCTCTGGACTGCAGCCTACTCAGGGTTCAAGCAGAGTGAAAGGTGAGATAGGGGTGAGGCAATGGTTGCAGGTGGAGGAGGATGAAAGGTGGTTGATGAGTGTGTGAGTGGCAAAGTTGATGGAGAAAGGAAATAGACAGGAAGGTACAATGGGTGGCTGGAGCTGTAGTCGAGCCTGCTCAGGACTGCAGTCTACTCAGTGTTCAAGCAGAGTGAAAGGTGTGACAGGGATGACGTTTTACATGTGTGCAGGTGATAAACTCCAATAAAACACAGTGTCCAGGAAGCCAATGGGAAAGAATTGAATGGAGGGACGGATGGGTGAAAGTGCCAAAAGCAACACAGTAGTCAAGGAGGATGGCAACAGAGGAGAGCTTGGATCCCTGACCAACATTGAGCAAGTTGGAGGCATGGGTGATTGAACATTTCAGTGGATCGCTTAATCTGGAATCCAGATTGGAAGGAGGGGTGAAAACATGTTGTTATACCCCAGGAATCCTTTGATTCGGTTAAAATTCCACAGGGCACAGAACCTCACACTTCCCGAGAGGAGAGGGGCCTGCAACAGGCTGTGGTGGGGCGGAGGGGACTGTAACTTGCTGGTGAGGAGAGGGGCCTGCAACTGGCTGTGAAGGGGGAGGATTGTAACTTGCTGGTGAGGAGAGGGTCCGGTAACTGGCTGTTAAGGGGGAGGACTGTAACTTGCTGGTGAGGAGAGGGTCCGGTAACTGGCTGTTAAGGGGGGAGGACTGTCACTTGCTGGTGAGAAGAGGGTCCGGTAACTGGCTGGCTTAATGAGGTCAGAAGATGCTTTACTGCTGGATGGATTAGACACTCGCTTCCTTGAAGTCAGCTGGCAAGGTACCCAATGCCAGAGAAATATTAAAGAGGGGAGACAGGTAGCAACCGGTGAGGGGTGGTGGAGCCTTTATCATCTCCACTACAGTGACTCCCACAAGCCCTGTGTTCTCTCGCACACCTATTTATTCAAAATGTTCTTTTTTATATTGGAACCGACACACTTGTGGCTCAGCCATGCAAGGAGTCTAGACACAGAGAGACCCAGCACAGGCAACATGGAGACAGCGAGACAAAACTCTGCTGAAATGTCTTTCCGGCACCCTTGTGCCTTGGATATTTTAAATGAAAGTTCATAAATGTTTCAATTGGAGGAGGCTCAGGCTTGTAGCAGCAAATTTCAGTTTCTTTAATTTATTAAACACGTCTCTTCTGATTAGACCCAGTGCAGCGCGCTGGCTGCTGTGACAGGGAATTCCTTGGAAGTGCCATTATGCTCGAGTCTGTTTCACAGAACACGTTAGTGCTTTTTTCACCTAATAAATAAAAGCCCAATTTGCAAAGGATTCTTGCCTCGGGCACACAATGTGAAAAAATGCCTTTATTGAAATAGTCCTGAAATGCAATCTGAGCACCGCCAAGCTCGACAGCTAAAGATATCTCTTTAATGTTGTATGCACAGACCTATCAAATTGCCACTCCTCCACGAAGATTCTGAGAATATGCAAGCCTGCCTTCCAAGCCCCACACTGGTCGAGTTCACCTTCCATTGAGTTCCTGCATCAATTGTATCTATCTATCTATCTATCTATCTATCTATCTATCTATCTATCTATATGTGTATATATATATATATGCGACGGTCAATGCACTATAGTTAAGGTACATAGCTAGTTCCATAGGAAACCCAAACATTGAATTGCTACTAACTTTTGACTTGCAGGACGGATTTAGCTGATATTTTGCAAACAAAATGTTTGTGATGTGTAATTATTGCGGGAAATGCGAAAACAAAAAATTGAAAAAAAAAACATATTTGGAAGTGGAAAAAGAATGAAATCACATCAGGCTAGATAGAGGTGGGGGAACACAGGGCATAATGTGGAATTTGGGAGCAGGTCGTGGTCTCGGGAGCCAGTCACGCCTCAGGCATTTTCACATTACAATGACAATACCTTGTTAATTACTGCTGTAAGGGGAGAAAATTGGGTGGGGAGAAAATTGTGTCAAAGACAAAAATGGGTGTTAACGCAGAAATCACATCTCGATTACCGCTGTATTTATTGGGGGATTGCGGAAACTGAGGAACAAAAAATAAATGGGGGGACATCTGTTGTGATCACTTCTACTAGGCAGGGGGAAATGGGTGTTTGTGCCAGTGGCCCTGGTCAGTAGGCCCCAAATAAACCTATTGGTACAAGATGTAAGCGGCCACAGCCAAAGGCCAGGATGAGTGGGCTTGAAAGAAACCAAGTTTATTAAAATAGCTGTGCCCATTGGCCAGAGTTAAAGGGCATTGCTAGGGGAACCCAAGGAGACATAGAGGTGCAACATGTAAAGTGTCCACTGCCGAAGGCCATGACTAATGGGCACTAAAAAAAGCTATTGTTACAGCATATTGGCCTTGGTTGAAGGCTCGTGGCACTTTAATAAACTATGTTATAACAAAACCCTTAAACTTCATTGAACATTTTTTAGTTAAGGTGATCAGATTTAGCACAACTCAAATAAGTTATTTTCAGTGAATTTCAAGGGTTTTGTTAAACCATCATTTTTTTGCAGGCCACTAGCCATGGCCTTGTTTCTTTTGGACCCAATAGGTGGCCATCTTAATTTCTGATGCCATCATTGTGGTCATATGGTGTGCAACAGGGAGTGGCAGGTTAAGGTGGCTTTGCCTGAATTGTTTGCCAAATTTCAGGGGTTTTGTTGCGTTACATTTTCACCTTAACGTCCCAAACGTTTTGTTCCAATTTATTGCTCACCATAACGTTCCTGCAACTAAAGATGTTTCACTCAATATACATACACATACAATATTCAATATAGAATTAGTATAATATATGCAGTGAAAAACTATAATTACAGTGCTCAATGCAAGTATTCTAGTGCTCCTATCTAATGTGTAGGAGGTAGTAACTGTTAGATATAGTCACTAGAAAATAAAGAATTATTGTTAGAAAATGAATAAGTAATGTAGAAAACATAAAAATGCCAGTTTGCAGCCTACTCGCATTAATTTCCGCAGAGACAAAAAGTGCAGTTTTTGAACAGCCGTAGCGTGAAGAGCCGGTGGGCAGATTTGGACCAAATAATATGTACTTTAAGGAACTTGATCAAGCATACACCCCCATACCAATTAATTCTTCATGCTCCATGCCATACCTGCATAACTGGAAATGTACAGTCTTATCATTAAACCTTCTATAAATACAAGTAATACCATTGCTTTGTCTATAATGACATATTTGCGTTCTAACCTACCACAATGCACAACGGCACATATTTTCTTTTGTATGTGATTATTTTTTGTAATAAAACTTTTCATTTATAAATGAATGGGTTTAGGTAATGGTATTACAATAAGGAGAATCGTAAATTTAAATGTGAGCTTTGACCATTTCCATAACACTTTCATTAAACATGATTTCACTTCTATCAATTCTTATTTTTCTTCCTACTACATATAATTATTATATTATGTTTGAAATAACTGAAATAGATTTACCAGAATCAGGAACTTTCCCTGCAATGAAGTATTGTAATTGTATTCTAATAAATGAAATTCAAACCATTTGAACAACAATACATATTTGTATTTTAAACTTTATAAGTTGATAAGTACTACAAATGAATGCTCCACATGCAATCATATCATACATCTGTATCAGTGTATACACTAGTTCGATGTCGTGTTGTTATTATTTTAAGTGCAATAAGAATACAATATGTATTAAAAGAGGTGAACAAAAAATAGTCAAACGTATTTGTATTGTATTGTACTTATTTGATCAGTAATTTTAAACTTGATGTAATTATTGATATCATTGGTGATGTCATGTATAATGTAATTAGTGATGTCACCAGTGATGTCATCAGTGATGTCATCTTTGCAGTCATACGCTGCGCAAAGAGGGGTAAGATAGTTAAGGTGGAATTGCTCAAAATGGCCTTCAGCCATAGATAGTGCCCATAGCCAAGCATGTTGCATATTTTCTGGAGGTCTCACTCGCTATGGCCTTTGGCCATGGACTCTTTGGTGTTGCACTAAAATCTTTCTTTTTGGCCAAATAGTCATGGCCACTGGAAATGTCAAACCATTACTTTGTTGCCAATCATCCATTCACCCCTGCCTAGAAGATGTAGGCACTAAAGATGTTAACCATTCTTTTTCAAACTCCTGATCCAGGCAATCATTTCACAGTAATCATTTCCAATAACAGAAATGCCTGTGTTCTCTGTTCCACCGATAACGGGGAAAAGTGCTCAGAATTTAAAAGTCTTCCATGTCCAGGCACTCAACATGTGTCCTCCTTTATTTTTTCAGGTCCGCTCACTCCATTCAATTGCTTTTTCCCTTCCTCACCCTCTCCCAATGCCCCCTATCACTCATTGCTTCATGTGATACAAATCTGTGCTGGTCGTGCGACGTTGCCGCTGTGTTCTTGTAAAATTACTTTGGTCTTCCCCTGTAAACCAAACATGTTCTAACCATAACTTGCTCCCCAACCCACCCCCAAATCCACAATTTCACATGGTGTTTTCTTTCCCACTCCCAACCTCTAGCCTGATGTGATTGCTATTGCTATTGCTATTTATATAGTGTCTACAGTCAGACCATCCAAGCTCTGTGGTTCAAAACAATCAGCGCTCCCACAGTAGTGACTACATAAACAGAAGAGGTTTGAGTCTGTTTCTGAAGTCGAGAGTGTTATAAGACTCTGTGAGATTGTGAGGGAGCTCATTCCAAAGTTTGATGACATCCTGTTTCCTCCTCCAAATAACGTTTTGAATTCTTTCATTTGTGGCTACTCCCGGAAATATTGCGTGAATCACTTGCACTGAGCAAAAATAAAAAGGTGGATTTTCATTTCTGAAAAGTCTCTTATTCACTCTGCTGTAAAGCACCAAGGCTGGTATATATAAAGGTTTTAAGGAACAGAGGGATCCCCATGTCTCTGTCGAACTACTGGATGAATTTACCCCAAACCAGTCAAGGAAATTAAGTCAATGCTTTGTGTCTAAATTGTTTCTTATTTGGTCCAATTCTATCCAGCAGTTTTTACGCTATGGCTATTCAAAAACAGCATTTTTTTTTCTCTATGGGAAAATTAATGTGATCAGGCTGAAAACAGTGTTTTTATGTTTTCTTAATAACTTTTTTAATATTTTAACAAATTGTTCAGAACATTTTCCGTTTGGGGGGTCCTTGACAAACCTTTGGTTTATAAAATGTCATCCACATCCATACGGCAAGTCAACAGTTATTAGCCTCTGTGATTAATCTGATGATGTCATCACTTTTTTCCCAGAGGTGGCCTGAATAGTAACTACCACAAGGAGGAAGTTAGCCGCTTAGGCTGTAAAGAACTTGGATTCTATTTTATGAACTGCTTGTTTTGTGAAGAGAAACCTGAGGAGGGTGTCCTCCCTGGGAATTGTGAACATTGTCCAGTTGGAACCTTTACACTGGATTTGCATCTTTTGGTTGAACTTGGACATTTGTGCACTACTGAAAGCCAAAGACATTATCCTTCATACATTAGAGTTACTTTTAGATGAGAGGGATAGGAAAGGATTTTGGACACAAGACATGTTTGCTTTGGACATCTTGACACAGGACAGACACTTAGTTTTGGTTAAGGTAGGGAAATACCATCTAGATTAGGGACAGTGAGGAATTTTCAAACTCCTTTATTATTTAATAAAGGTTTGTAGCAACAAACATACATCCTCTGTGTCCGCATCTCATTCCTCACATATGGTGCCAGAAGTGGGATCAGGCTCAGATGACACAAACTGGGCAACCCTCAGATTTGAAAACCATAATCACTGAGCCTCTGATCCATTAGTATGTACAGAAAATACTATTGCGTTTGACCTATCTAGTAGCAGGGGAGAATGTATACAACCTGCGGACAGTATACTAATACCCACTGACCTAGTTTCAATACCACCTCTAGGTACTTACATTAGGTTAGCCTCTAAATTGGGCCGTGCTTGAGATATGGATTAGATGTCCTAGCAGGCATCATAGACCTCGACTTTAGAGGCAACTTGAAGATCTTAATTCAAAACAGTGGGGAAGAGGCTTATCAAGTAAAGGTGGGAGAGAAACTAGCTCAGGGAACCTTGGAGAGAGCTTTGTTTCCCAAAATGGAGGACATCAAAAAAGCAGACAAATCTGACAGGGGAGTAAAGGCTTTGGAGAGGTAGATTAGCAAACAACATCAGAGGTGGTGCAGTCAAAAACCCTAGTCGAGGAAGGTGAAATCATCACTGACTTAGCATTCACCCCAAGGACTGATCCTGTACAAGCAGAGGCTTTTCTCCATGTGGTGTCTGAAGAGGAGGGTGGAATAAAAGGGGGACCATTCCTTTTTCCTCAGACATGGGCTACCTTATAGGGGTGACTTTAGCCATGAAGGTACTCATAAATCCCAAATCATGGTACACAGAAAACACAAAAAATTGGTATTAGACATTGCCCACTCCCATGTAACAGGTGGTCACTTGGGAACAGGCAAAACACTGGTGCAAGTAATATGCTGATTCTATTGGCTGGGAATCTATGTTGATATAAAAATCATTGTGCTTACTTGTGCCCTTTGTCAAAAAAACCTTTCCCAAATGCCTCCTCCAGCTCCAATACAGCTTTTACCTATCATTCACGTGGTCTTTTCCCACATTGTCATGGACGAAGTTGGGCCCCTTGAGCCATCAAAATTAGGAAACGGCTACATATTGGTGATTGTAAACTATGCTACTCGGTATCCAGAAGCCTTCCTGTTATGAAATAACACCACCAAACAAATCTTGAAACACCTGCTCCCATTTATTCATTGGGTTGATTTCCCAAAATAGATACTAACAGCCCAAAGGACTACCTTCATGAGTCGGATAATGGCAGAGGCGAAGGAGATCCTACACATTAAAACTCTTAGGACATATGTCTACCACCGCAAACTGTCACGTTAGTGGAACGTTTCAATAAAATGCTTAAGAATGTAATCCAGAAATTGGATGAGGCTGACCGCAAAAATTGGGATATTATGATAACTTGGGCCTTTTTTACCATCCGGGAAACACCGCAATCCTCAACAGGATTTTCACCATTTGAATTATTATATGGTTGAGAGCCACACAATGTCCTTGACATGCTCAGGGAGATCTGCAAGGAAAAAGGGCAAACCCTGTTAGCAATCTCACAAACAGCCAATTGTTTAAAAGAACACAAGACCACTCTGAGAGAAATAGTTCAGGTCCATATGGTTAAAGACAATAAAATCAAAGGTCCTCTTTTAACAATACGTCTTTACTCAGGTCCTTTTCTATTGGACAGAAAGTTCTTGTTCTCCTACCTACATTGGAGGATAAGATGTTGTCTAAATGGAATGAACCCTACAGAGTAATTGAACAAATAGGGCCATACACTAATCGAGTCTCCCAACCAGACAGGCAAATTAAGACCCACATCTATCACATAAATCTTCTTAAGGAATGGAAAGAGGATCCTGTTGCAACCACAACAGTGGTATTAACTAGTATTTTAAAAAAGGAGTCAGAACAAAACACATTGATTCCTTCCTACTAACCACAAACACAGATGCAGAACCTGCAAGACTTAGTGGAACAGTTTCCTGACATCTTCAAAAATTATATGAAACAGGGAGGTGTCTGCAACTTTGTGTTTACAACATCTCATCATTTAAGGATGCCCAGAGTTATTCAAAGAGTATATTAGCTTTAAATATTTTGCTCTTAGCACCTAGACTCAAGGCTGTTTTACGTTTGCAGGATCGGTCTGCAAGCATACCAAAAACAACAACACGCTTATCTTTTCTGAACAGCTTTCTTTAATTGGTTGGTAATCAACTTTCTACTTTTTAACTTTTTCATTTATTATATAAATGGCACAAAAGCATATTGCTTTGAATATACAAACTATTGTGTTCTTATTTCAAAATATATATTCATTATATACATATACAGAGAAATCCAGACAATACGATGTGTAGTGTGTGTACCATCAATTTGACTAAGAGATGGTCTGTTTTATGCATTATTCATATTTGCAAACAAAATACACCAAAAATAATTCATCTTGCTCTAATAGTGTGATTCTGTGACAGTGCCAATGCATTGTTTTTGTTTAAGATCTAACATAGATTAAAAAACATTTGCATGATTAACACCACACTCAACCCTCGTGAGCGCTTACTGCATTTCCTGTTAACCTGCTAAGTGTATTCATAACCTATGATCAATTATGTATAATTGTACAACATGTATATGCCTAACCCATTTGTACCTTCCCTGTAACTTAATTCCCCTCAAGTAACAGTGCCACGGTGCCAATGGGCTGTTTTTGTGCTATACAAATGTAAAAAAAAAAATAAAAAAAAATAAGAGAGTGAGAGAGGTGACCAATCCATAGGTATCTGCCAGGGTGGTGTGCCCTCAGTGTCTAGTGGACTCCTCGGCATCAAAGTTGATTGGTCCAAGTGGAGTTTTGGCTCTTGGTGAGTGCGCCTTCTTCAGGCCTCGGATTGTGTCTCTCTGTGGGGGTGCGCACATATATACATACTGGTTTAAGTGTATTGAAATAAAAAAACTGGGGTAAGAGATTCCTAGAAAAGGGGTGCAATAAAGAAGGAGAGAGACTATGTTGGTGGTCTCTAGTCCTCATTTGAGGAAAATCACTGAACTTGGGTGTGTTCTGGAAACCATGAGTGTTTTAAGGGGTGTGTTAGGTTCCGATATGGATGACATAATTGTGTATTACTTTTTACCATAGTTTATAGTACATTCAATTTGCCCCTTAATGTGTATGGGCTTATTTGTTTTTTGTAAACCCAAAATGAATGTTACCTTCTTGTTGCCCTGCCCCACTAGGAGTTCAAATGGATTTCAGGTCTGTAGGATATTGAGTGGGTGGGATGTCGGAAGTTCTCAAACTTCTCTACGGCACACGTGACTGTTAGGAGAAGTGCTGAAGAGAGATAGGGAAAAAGAAGACCAACAGCGTTTCAGCCTGATCTTTGTTAATGCAGATGTTGACTAGAATTAGTCTGCACCCACGTGGGTGACATAGTCTGGCTCCTACGCTTGAAGAAGCATGTGAGTATCCGCCTGGTATGGGGGGAAGAGAGAGAGCATTACCTTACAAATGCATGTCTGTAACTCACTCTGCTTGTCAGCATTTCCCGAAGTGTGCATCTCTAAAGTTCCATGGTTAGAGCATGCGTCCGAGAATAGTGTAACCTGAACAGCCCATGCGCAAGTGTTTTATTAAGACTTATTGATACTCGTTTTCATGCCAACCTGTTCTGCATTATATGGTTGGGTAGGGGAATAACTTCTTTGAATAACTTCAGACATCCAGGAAAGATGAGATGTTGTAAACACAAAGTGGCAGGACACCTCCCTGTTTCATATATTTAGAGCCCTTAGTCCTCCCACTAGTGTGGTAGTCCCTCCTGTTACATGTTTGTCTAGTTACAGCTAGTGCTGTATTAGGGACTCACAGATTGGCCAGCACTGTGTTTACCACTAAGGGCACTCCTTAGCTAATCATTCCATCTGTTTCTTATAGCACTTTCTGACCTTTGTGTTCAGGAACAGGTGCCAGCCAATCTGGATCTGATTCACCAGCCCTACATCAATTAGAAACATATGCCTTTTTTAAGAATTCGAACACTGAACCTATTCCCTTACATTGATTCCCTTTCTCCATCGTTCCACCATTCAGGAAGGAACAAACACTAAGTTTCACAAAATTAATAAAATCATCCAAGGCCCCACTCTCTTTAACATGCAGGGGGGCAACCAACATATATAGCTTCCACAACATCTGGAGATGAACTCCTGATATTAAAGAAGAAATGCTTCAAGTCCATGGACACTTCTTACATGAGTACCTGAGAGTAAGTCTAGGCCTCACAGTTCCTAATGAACCTGCTCTATTCCTCGAAGATCAGGAGTACATAACGGGCTTCAGCCAAATCACTAATAAATTAAGTAGAGACCTGATGGTCCTCACCAAAACAACAGCAGAACGGATTCACACCAGAATCAAAGAACTTGCGTGAGAAGAGAAGTTTTTGACCAACACCAGTCTAGAGAATGCACAGGAAAAACTGAAGGAAATCAATTCAGCAATGGACCAATTTAAATCTGACACTCTAGAAAAAAAGCATAAAAAACTTGCACAGGACATAAAGAATTTTAAATTGGAAAATATTTACCCTTACCTATAACCGGAATATAAAGAGAACAAGGAGAAGTAGATGACACATAACACTGTGGGAACACCAAGGCAAAGAAGAAAATGGGTGACCTTCTCAGACACATCCAGTTCTGAATGCAGTCCTGATGACCAATACAGCAACTACAGTGGACACCCTTACCGAAGACCATATCCCACTCACTGCTGCCTCCTTTTTTAAGAAGAGGGGCCCCAGAGGCAATTTCTGGTGTCTCCCTCCAATTCAGCAATTCCACTACCCCAGCTGGAGATAGCCACGAGGGAGGAGACACAATCAGTGGAGATAAAATACTACAGAGACTTCCCTATTTTTAATCTTTTGGGTCTCAATCATACTGAAGAAGAATGATCAGTCCTTTCCAAAGGTCTGTCCTATGTGCCAATGAACCTGACAAACTGGTTTAACTTAGACAAGGAGCTACATGGTTTCTTTAGAACAATACGCCTAAAAGCACATTTCAGAGACACGCAATACACCGAATCCTATGAAGACACAGGTCTATGGACAAAATCATCTTCTTGTCCGAATGAGAACGAAACCCCTGCGGCAATAATAAGCTTTGAGAAGTGTATCAAACAAGAAATAATTAAATTACAGAATGGGTCCAACACCCTTCGGCACAATCTCACTAACAAGGACCGTCAAGCTATTAAACATCTAGCAGACCTAGGGATAAAAAATGTCAGACAAGGGAGGGGGACTGTGATTCAAAACACAATCCAATATAAGAAGATGGTAGAGGATCTCTTGGAAGATGAGATGAACTGCAAAAACGCAAAAAGGACCCCACTCCCGAGATCAAGACCAAGATACAGAAAATCACCAGGTGCACCTAGGAACACGATGGATCACAGAAAAGGAGGAAGCATTCCTGAAAACATCTCAGGGCACGATCCCAGCATTTTATGCACTCCTGAAGATCCACAAATATATGGAAAAAAACCCTGGGAGACCAATAGTCTCTGGCTGTGGCTCAATTTTGGAGCCCCTCTGTAAGTTCATTGAATTCTTCTTGAAACCACTGAGCCATCAAACACCGATTTATCGCAAGGACACCATGTCGACCATTTCCACTTATGAGAATACACGCTTCGAAAAGTTCAAACAAATTCTGGTGACAATGGACATAAAAGCCCTGTATACCATTATCCCAAAGGAAGCAGCATTTGAGTGCATGAAGGGCCACCTCATCCATCGCCTGACTCAGAGGAGAGTCCCAGTGAACTTTATAATAAAACTTCTAGAAAAGACCCTCACAAAGAATGATTTCACATTTGATGAAACATTCTTCCTCTAGACCTGCGGCACAGCCATGGGGGTGACCTTCGCTTCCAGCTTGGCAGTAATTTTATGGCGGAGTACGAAAGCACCTATGTTCTCTCGGCCAGTAATTCCTTTGCCAACAACCTTGTCAATTGGCATCATTACATTGAGGACAGTATCTTCATTTGGCAGGGCAACACCTTGTCACTAACTGAATACTACATCTGGATCAATGCTCAAACACCAGAGATTAAATGTACTATTAATAGTAGTTCAGATTCCATCAATTTCTTAGATCTGACAATAAAGGCCCAAGATGAAAAACTGGTATGCACTCTGTACAAAAAGGAGACAGATCGCAAAACCCTGCTGCACTACAGAAGCAGCCATCCCAAAAACCTCAGAGAAAATCTGCCATTTGGAGAATTCTTGAGAATGAGGAGGAACTGCACAGAAGTACATCAGTATAGACAACATGCAGCTGAGTTGGATGCAAGACTAAAAGCACAAGGGTATCCAAACAAACTGGTGAAAAACACCTGGAAAACAGCATTATGCACCCCAAGGGAAGCACTTCTGACACCAAAAATGAGGCCTACAGAACAGGACAGGATTACCTGTATAACCACATTCAGTCCAGAAACTACTAAGATCCAACATCTGACCAAACAATATTGACCCCTTATGATATGACATGGCATTTATAATGATATGATATGGCATTTATAATGCGCCTATGCACAAGTGCTTGAAGGCGTGACGAGGCAAGGGAGGGGAACAAAGGGAGGACAGACAATGATCCTACTAGGCCAGGTGTCATTCAGATCACGCAAGTGCATCAGAAGGGGGGGGTGAACAGTGCAATAAAAGAAGATAACAATAATAAGTAGCAGCAAGCAAGTGGCAAGTGCAAGGGTAAGTGCGGACATCAGGTGTCAGGGGCTGGTAGGGGGACTGTAGGGATACAGAAACAGTCACCAAGTGCAGGGGTTGCCAGGGGGGGCAGTGCAGGTAGGAGACACTGGCAGGGGAGTGACCTGGGCCCAAGATCAGAGGGTGTCCAGGTAGCCAGTGTAGTTCAGGTTTCAGCCAGAAGGTCAGCCGAGGAGAGGAGGAGAAAAGGCAGAAGCAAAGAGAAAGGTTTTGAGGTGCTTCCGGAACCGGAGATGGTACTCCTCAGTTTAAGGGTGGAGGGAGGCTGTTCCAGAGGGAGGAACCAGCCGAAGAAAGAGATCTACAGATTGTACAGATGAGCCTCCCAGATGAACCCAGCCCCAGGATGGCTCTTAAGCACTCAAAGAATCTGAAAGACTATCTGACACATGCCAGACTCAAGGAAGCTCCCAGAACAGGCTTGTGGAATCAAAGGGAACTTACGCGACACTACCCATGTGGAAGGTGCACAGTCTGCAAATTTAGCAGAAAAAACAAGACCTTCAAGGCGGATGGCAGAGACTGTACCCTGAGACACTTTACAAGCTGTAAAACCACCAATGTGATCTACATGTTGGAATGCCCATGCAGTCTAAGATATGTGGGCTAGACACAAAGATCAGTCAACAAATGAATTGGAGAACACCAATGCCGAATTCACTGCAAAACACAGAATGCTCCCCCTGGTTTTGCACTTTCTGGAATATCAACACAGCCCAGATGATATTTTTTTATATTTTAATGTTAAATTATTGGGGGTTTCTGAAAGATTACTACTGGGCAACGTGCATTAGAAACTTGTTTTCATTACTTTTTTTTTTAAGCCCATAATATACAATATTATAGCACATTTTTGAAGGTCTTCAAAACTACACACCATACTATAGTTTCAATAGGTGCATTACACATTTTGGTGTACATCCGGTGAAAACATCCATAAAAAAAAAAGAATAACTGCATTCAAAGAAACAAATGTCTCCAACAGCAGGCATTATTCCTAGCCGTAGGGCACATGCAGGACTAAGAGTCCAGATCCACATTAATATCTTGAACACCTCTTTCATTTGCATTTTCAAAGCTGTTTTTACCATGTAGCTGCTTGAGGTGTTTCCTCAAGACCGGTTTGGGTGCAAACACCATATCAAAGTAATTACATTTATGGGGTTTATCGCGACTATGAAAATTTAGATGATCTTGCAGTGAACTTTTTTGAGAAAATGTTTTCCTGCAGATCTTGCACTGAAAAAGCTTTGTTCCAGCATGCACTCCCATGTGCCTGTGCAGATTGCCTTTAGAGTTAATGTTTTCCCACAGAGAAACACATGAACAGTTTGTGCAGTTTTAAATGATTGTCATAGCTTTCTAAATGACGCAATACTCTTGTGCACTTTGGAAACTGGTGATGCCACTGAAGGCCTTTCTGCATCATCCTGTTCATGGGTCCAAATGTTTCTTTAGATGAAAACCCAATGTCTCTACCAGCATCCGAGAGATCATAGTTAAGAAGGTTGTTGTCTTCTATTTCATCGACTTTATTTTCTACAGTTAAATTTATTAGGGAGTGTTGGGGATCTGATACATGCAAAGAGGACTATTCCGCAGAAATAATCTGTTTCCGATTTTTCTTAACAGCTGCATCTCCAATTGATTCCATTTTAACAATCTGAATATCACTATCATCAATCTCACCACTATCCTCAGAGTGTGGACTACAAGGAGAACTTGGCAGCATTGGGTCCTCTGCCTCAGCATTCTCATCATCCTCATCTCTCTTTAACTCAGAGAAATTACTTTCCTCTTCACATTTTTCCACACTATCCAAAGTGTCTTTTGGCTTTATGAACTTCCAGAGTGCCTGTATACACTGTTACACAACATGGCTCATTTGGAGAAAGCTGGCAGCAGTAAGGTAATTTACAAGCTCAATTTACGGGAATTGCAGCATACCACTATAGCAGGTGGTAGTTGCCTTCCCGCTTCAGAACTTTGCAAGATTGAGATTTCCACCTCTTGTTCATGTAAGGGAGAAAGGGTCATTTTGACCCTCCCTACTTCCCGTATGAAGTGGAAGTTATGCTCATTCAATTGCTGGAGACATCCCTGGGTCTGAACTACTGGCGACAGAGCTTGGAAGCCATTGCATGACACATAACAAACTCAATTTTATGCGTCCCCAAACTCCATTTTGTATTATTCCCGACACCATCTTGTACTAGGCTGCACTGGGATTTCTAATAAGCTCTCTCTCTGCCTTCTCCCAGCACCGCGCACAGCTCACCCCCACCTCCTCCCATGTCTGTGCCGGGGCTGTCCTGTTCTCACAGAAGCTTGGGCGCGAATTGTTGCAAACTGACAATGTATTTCTTCTCTTCCTCTGAGATCATTGCCCTGTGTGTGACCGGGCTGAAGCCCGGCTTGTGAAAACCATCCGTCTCCACAAACCTCCCCCAGCTCCTCCAAACCCCCCACCTTTAGGAATTATTGCCTGTATAACCCTTGCTTCCCAGTGTTTCTTTCATGTAGCAGATGGCGAGACCCATCCCCGTGGGCCACCCATATAACCAATCCAGTGTGATCATCTATTCTCCCTGTACTAACACCTATCAATCCATTCATTTGAACAATGAGGCACCATGCCGATGAATCTCAGGAGGGCACCCTCAGATAAGGCACCTGGACCATTGCACCCCTGTCCCTACTGAGGCCCAGGTCAAGAATGTGTGCCTTTTACTACAATTTATAGACGACCCTGCATATTTATATGAAGCTTTATGTCTTATATTAATCACTACATGCCAATAAGTACTGTATAGCTTAGATTAGTTAGAGGACTGATGGTGTGGACTCAGCCTTACCTTCACCCCTCCTAGATGAGCCCAGCCGACCCACATACCACACGATGCAACAAGTTCAGCACCAGCCAATCGAGTAGCACCATCACCTTATAGGGTATAATGTATTAGACTAAACAAGCCAATGAAGTGGCACCATGTAACACTTATAGAAATCGTCATCAATGACGAGGAGTGTGGTTAAAATGTCATGTTTCTGTATTGTTGGGCGAGTCCTCTCAGAGTAGCAGAGTCCTCTGCATGCCTCATTTCATTATTATATAAAGCATGTTTGACTCGCAATTTGTTTCCTGGTCTCATTCCCTACTGGGGTGCATCCATTTATTCTGGGTTCTGGTTTTGTATTTTGGAGAATGACCACTTTCATTTGGTGACCCCAACATGATGATATGGGAAAGCCCCCGAGCATGGCAGCGAGATCCGGGACACCCCCAACAAGACTGCCTCCCCCTACGGCTGACTGTTACCTTAAATCATGTACGCTCCTGAACAGATTTCGCGTGTCCCGAATTTGCAAATGCCCAACCTACTGCTCGCTGGAGCCGGGTTCGGCTCTTGATTGGGGGCGGCACCCGGATTGTGGATAGACCACGCACGGAGGCTCTCAGATCAACACAGACACGTGAGTATTGATTGCAAGAAAAACTAAAGGAGGGATTAGGGTAGTGGTAATAGAGACAGATTAAGTAATTGGGGAACAACTAGTGGGTTTAGAGCAATTTGTTCCTTTCTTTCTGCATATGGCCATTGGGACTTTGTATAAGGTGAAAAAATAAGAGGAGATACGGGAACCTAGCTCTGAAAGGTGGTGGAAGGTGGCGCCGCGTAGAACTGTCTTAACCAGTACAGGATTATAGAGGATGAAAAATAAATAAGTGGGAGTCTTGTATATGGAGAAGACTCAGAAAATATTAGTTACTTTCCTTCTTTACTCTTGGTAAAGTTGATTAGAGGTCGGCCCAAAAGGGGCCAGGAGGGGTGACCGTGAAGAGTGAATGACGGGGAAAAGACTCTGGGTCCATAGCAGGGGGTAATAATTAATAAGGGAAGCACGGGTACATGTTTCATGTTCTTTGTCATGAGTCGGGTTCGTCAGTGTGTCACGTCAATGTGTTAAGTCTTTGATGTTCTTTGATTATTTGTCATCATTATGAAATGTTCAAAATTTGACTGAAAGAGTAATCACAATGTTTTAGTGTATAGAATAAGGGTTGTTTTGAAAAAGAAATGTATCCAGATAAAGAATTGATAGTTGATAGTAGCGATTGAGGCATCTATACATATATACGTACTTAACCAGTAAATACAAACAACAGGTGCAGACACGCCCCTCTTGCACATATGTCAACACCTCCCATTATACAGTGAGAAGATAAAAAAGTATCATGAGCAATAGTTAACGGAAATCAAGGGGGATGGGTCATCCATGATATGGCCAAAAGGAGGGTCTTTTGATAAGACAGTACTGGACCTTGCGGCAACATACCTATCGATTAAATACAAGGGAAAGCAGTTCCAAAAGAGAAGAGAAGTTTTAGACCTTTGGCACATGTTTGAGTAGGTTCCACATGCTAAAAACAAAGATAGAGAGTCACAGCCTGCAGTGGCAGCAACTCAGGAAGAGGGAGGGGAAGGAAAAGGTAAGAGGGAAGAACCTAAAAAGCTTTACCCATTGATGACCAAACCCACTGAAGTATAGTGTATCCTACTAGTCCATATGGTCCAAAAAGCACACCCCCAAATGACATAGGACAAATAACCTGAAATATAGAAGACCACAGGAAGTTGATCAGGTATGTGCAGGGCAAGGGAGTGTGATATCCAAGAGGGAAGAGGAATGTTGGAGCGCTATTGAGGAGTACGAGGAAGGAGCAATAGCAGGAGGCCTGAAGGTACAGTACATGACACCACAGGTGGCTGGGGAAGAAGAGAGGTGGGAGGGAAGGTTGAGAAACAGGATGTGAAGGATGGTATTAGCAAAATTGAAAGGGACAAAGGCAGGTAAAGGAAAAGAAAGGACACATTTACAGATGCCTCTCATTCACAAGGGGGTTGGGAGGCCTCACTATGTGCCTTCAGCACTAATGGATAAAGCCAATTTGTTCAAGACGCTGTCCCCGATTTCTGGGGGTGCATGTAAGTGGATATATGCTTTTGAGAAAAACACTACCGGGGTTGCACAAGCAATAGGAGATGTCAAGAGTTTATTAGTGTCCGCAGTGGGTTATCAAGCAAACAGAGTGTGGGTGAATGAAGGGTTCCCGGGAGTAATAATAGATTGTAACCGCCACAATGGAGCTTCATTTAATAATGTGAGGGAACAGGTATGGGATGCATTACGAAAGAACCTTCCCCGATACTCCACATTTGAACTCAGTGATGCAGTGTACAATCGGGAGGATGAAGACTCTGCAACTTACATACTTCGGGTGCAGGATATGTGGAGGGCGGAGACGGGCACCGTTTGGGACCAGTCTACCTCCCTCTTTTATTTCATTATCATACAAGGCCACTCGAAGGAAGTGCCGAAGGCCTTGGTCAAAATTGCGGGGATAGAAGCCAAGGGTTGGCCTGAAATACAAATCATTATAGCGCATCACAGTAGGAGGATCAAGGAAAGGAGAGGAAATTGCACAACATAGATTATCAGATGAAGCAACGCCTGTACAAAATAAATTGGTGAAGGTTGCAGCCGTAGCAGCCGCCCTCCCCATAGACAGACTGAGAGCTGGAGAGGAGGGGAGGGAAGCATTACAAGCGACAATTGCTGCAACTTGGACAGCAAACAGGCAGGAACAATGGTCTGGAGAGGAGCAGTACAGGGGGCCCCAATGGTAAGGAAGGCCTGGACGAGGAAGGGGTGGGTACCGAAGCCAGAGAGGAGGCCATGGGGGACAGGGACCCAAAGGAGGGACAAGGAGTATGTTGGTCATGTGGGAGGTGGGGCCACTTTGTGAGGGAATGTTTCACCCGTCCCTTGGCATACTATCCATATGCACCAGGGATGACCAATAAACAGCAGTATGGTCATTCCCACCCAGGCAGCCCCTAGGGATGACCCATGGGTGGATACAGACAAGAGGATCAGGTCGACACCCGCCATATACAATAGTGGAGAGCACCGCCCCAAGGGACACAGCAACGATTAACACGGCAGACCCAAATGGTGAACACACACAGTAACCCTTTTGTCACTACTGCTAATGGTAGGGGAACATTTTCTTTCTCAGGGACAAAAACACATCCAGAAAGCACTTGCGTGTCCAATCTTATCAACTACCGTAGGTCCAGATGAGGAACCACTGGTGGGGGCAGAGATAGGTAATAGACAGTTCATGTTCATGGTGGACTCAGGGGCAGAAAAATCGTACCTATTGGAAGGCTGTTTTTCGTTGTCAGGCCGAAAGTTGGAAACACAGGTTTTATTTCGGGCTGTGGTCACGGTTCCATACACTAAAGATTTAGACATCACAGTAGGTGAAAAGACAGTGCAAGCACCCCTATTGTACCACAAAGACTCACCGATAAATTAGCTGGGGAGGGACCTCCTCAGAAAGCTCAATATGACTATCTCCTTTACTGAAAGAGGCAGAGTGTGTTTAACCGCGAGAATATTCCCCCTCCAAGCGATACAATTGCAAATGACATAACTGTCCGGGGAGTGCCTGTTGACACAGACATGTTTGTGTAAGGAATACAGGTCTTGGCAAAAGTGGTGCCTGAGATAACACGACAAGAATGGAGAATACCTCTGACTTTGTTTTCCACCCCATAGCTGCCCCTGAGGTGGTGCCTGGGATTAAATTATCCCTAGATTTGCAGGGTGTACAAGTGTCAGCGACATGTATCGCAGTGATAGGTTTGGACACATATGGAAGCGAGTGGCAAACAGTCCTATTATAGACCGCAACATAGCACTGCGTGATCTAACAGATGAAGATCTATTCACTGACAATGACAATGATGGAGAGATCATAATGGAAATTTGCATGCCCTTTGACATAATGATTCAGCACAGACAAGTGACAAATCCCCTCATGGCCATTGTCAGTGCATCCCCAACATTTTTCAATGAAGACAGGCAACAGGTGCCCACCAAACTATGGACGACTAATCCCCCATGATGTAGGGCTCTTACAGAATGTGATACCAATTAAGATAAAACTCAAACCTGGGGTAGTACTGCCCCATGTGAAACAATACCCCCTGTCAAGGGAATCAGAAGAAGGAGTAAAAGAGACAATACATGCATTACTACAATAAGGCATTATAGTGCCATCAAATTCACCATGTAACACAGCAATGTATCCAATTAAAAAGGCAAAGGGAGCGGCTTGGAGGATGATAGAGGACTTAAGACCACTTAATTACATCATACAGAAGGAGTTTCCCTTGTCCCCAACCCCACATCAATTTTGTGCAGCATTTCAAAATCTACCACGTGTTTCACAGTGGTAGACTTGAAAAATGCTTTTTTCTCGGGTCCACTGGACCCAGATTCACAATACTTGACAGCATTCACCCTAGGGGGGAAAGGTATGAACATTGCAGGTTACCCCAAGGTTACTCTGAAAGCCTGAGCATTTTTAACAGGATACTGCATGAAGATCTAGGAAATATCGATGTCAAAAGTACAGTAATACAATACGTTGATGACCTGTTGGTATGTGGCGGAGATAATAATAATAATTTAGCAATTATATAGTGCTACGAACCCTCAGGTATCTGAGTGCTGCTTATTATTAACCACAGTGTGTGGTATTCATTTATCAACCTCGAAGGATGAAAGGCTGAGTTTGGCCCTGCCAGGATTTGAATCTGCGTCAGTATGCTCTGCATAGATGTCAAAGTGAGTGTTCTACTCGCTGTGCTATCGGACCAGACTAGAATATGAAGAACAGTGTAAGGCAGACTCCATCACATTGCTAATTTATTGGCACAGAAGGGGTACAAGGTAGACAAGCACATACTTCCCAATAGAGCAGCAGCTGTGCGCGCAACAATCCGACCCAAAACATTTAAAGACATGCAGAAATTTCTTGCCATATGTAACTACTGACAAGCATGGATTTTAGACTATGCAGCATACACAAGGCCCTTGTTACAGGCACTAAAAGAAGCACAGCGAGAAAACACAGCACTTACATGGACACAAGAAATGAACACTGACTTTAATGCATTGAAAGAGCTCACCGATTTCTTAGGTAGGGGGATTCAGCAGCAAATACAATTTTATGTCTTTTGATTTCAACATCTTCAATGTGCACAGTCACGTCACAAGATTTCTTTTCTGTCCTCAGTTTATTCATGGTCTGCAACATCGAATCACCATAATTACCAAATTTGAACTATTGGTGATCCGATCACTCACACATTGTTGCAGATCTGATACTGCCTAGAAACCAAAAAGGTTCACTTCATAAAGGGAGGCCTTGTGTTGCTTTTATTATCAATTGAAACTTTTAAGGTCCATATGAAAGCGGATTGCATTGTGTTTGTTTAAATGTTTGCCGACACTTTCTGAGATGATATTAAATGGTGGATGATCAACAAGGTGACTAATGACACAAACATCAGCAACAACTTTAATCAAAAGGAAGCGTGGTGGATATTCAAATTAATAACCATAACCACTGGGCTCAACAAGGCTACACAGTCTTTCCCAGAATTGAACTCGGTCTCCTCCCTGCACCTAGCTCTCTTCTACAGTACATCACCCCTTCAGATCTTCAGGCCCCACTACTAGGAATGAGCAATGCACTTGCTGGCCCTGGTTCATGTATTCCTCTATGCCTCTGACCTAAACTCTGCCAGCAACATAACTCTGTACAGGAGCTGGAGTACCCCTGAGAGGTGTACCATGGAAGGGGCACCTGAGTCTTTAACAACAAGTGGCACCGGCCCCTTTACCACGAGATATGAGATTGCATGGCAGTCCCCTGAAGAGGAGACAGCTCCCTCCATTAGACCACAGTGTACTCAGCACTCTCCCTTCAACAAGCCTGCGGCTTCCCACATGCTTATCTCCCCTTTGTTTTGCACTATAAAATTACAATTTACTTGTGGCTTCAGCAAAGTTAAGAAAACTATAAGCAAATGTATACCATATAATGCACAACAGATTGGCATGACAAAGAGTGTCAATAAGTCTTAATAAACACCCATGCATGGCCTGTTCAGGTTACACTATTCTCGGATGCATGCACGACAGAGCTCTAAGTAACAGCTCCAACCATGGAGCTTTAAAGATGCACACCGCGGGAGACGCTGACAAGCTGAGCGAGTTACAGACACGCATTTGCAAGTTAACGCTCTCTGACTTCCCTCCATTCCAGGCCCATCCTCACATGCTTCTTCAAGCATAGGAAATGGACTATGTAACCCACTTAGAGGGCACAGACTAATGCTAATCATTGTCCGCATTAACTTAGATCAGGCTGAAAAGCTGTTGTTCTTCTTTTTCCTTTTCTCTACAGCACACATCCTAACAGTCATGTGTGCCACAGAGAAGTTTAAGACCTTCCTACCTCACTAACACTCAATATCCTACAGACCTGGAATCCATTTGAACCACTAGTGGGGTACGGGCAACAGGAAAGTAACATTCATTTTGGGTTTACAAAAAACAAATAAGCCCGTTCACGTTAAGGGGCAGTAGTGCACAATTATGTCATCCATATCGGAACCTAACACACCCCTTAAAACACTCTATCCACAGTATGCCTGTCTAAGGCTGAGGGCCATTTGGATCCAATAAGAACAGTGACCCAAGCCACACATTACTCGCAGATACGGAGTGGCCCTTTAGAAGGCGGGCGTGGAAACCAGTCCATGCTCCATCCGCCACCCCAAGGTTTCGAGAACACACCCAAGGTCAGTGCTTTTCCTCACATGAGGACTAGAGACCACCAACATAGTCTCTCTCCTTCTTTATTGCACCCCTTTTCTAGGAATCTATTAACCTAGGTTTTTAATTTCAATAAATCTAAAACAGTACATATATATATGTGTCCCTCTCCCCCCACAGAGAGACACAATCCAAGGCCTGGAAGAAGGCACACTCACCAAGAGCCAAAACGCAACTTGGGCCAAGCACATTTGATGGTGAGTAGTCCACTAGACACAGAGGGCACACCACCCTGGTGTAGAGCTATGGATTGGTCACCTCTCTCACTCTTTTTTTAACCTATGTTAGCTTTTAAACAAAGACACATGTATAGACCCTGTGTCACAGAATCACACTATTAGAACAAGATTAATTATGTTTGGTGTATTTTGTTTGCAAATATGAATAAAGCATAAACTAGACCATCTCTGAGTAAAATTGATGGTACACACACCAACATTGGTATAGTCTGGTTTTCCCTGTACATGTGTATGTATATATGTGTCTTTTTGAAATAAGAACACATTAGTTTGTATATTCAATGTACTATGCTTTTGTGGCATTTTAAATAAAAAACGAAAAAGTAAAAAAGTAGAAAGTTAAACCAGCCAATTAAAGAAAGCTGGTCAGAAACGATCAAGGTGTTGTTGTGTTTTGCAGCGTTGCAGACTGATCCTGCAAACATAAACCAGACTTGTGACTGGATGCTAAGAGCAAAATATTTAAAGCTAATGTACTCTTTGATTGACTTCGGACATCCTTGAATGATGAGATGTTTTAAACACAAAGTGGCAGGACACCTCCCTGTTTCATATATTTAGAACCCTTAGTCCTCCCACTAGTAGCACCGTCCCTCCTGTTACATTTTTGTCTTCAGAAATGAGCCAGGAATAATACAAGAGGTTTTCAACTACATCTGTACACCCCCAGGGAAAGTTGTCCATTTAAAACCATATATAAAACATGAGATCAGAAAAGGAAGAAGTGGAGAACTGGACTATTCTAGTTCAAAGTATGACCTTTTGGACTCCACAGTGCAATGGACACATTTCAAAGGTTGATGGACCATGTTCTTCCGCCTTACTCTTCTTTCTGAAGCGCTTAAATTGATGAAAAAATTATTCATAGTAGGACATGGAAAGAACACATACACCATCTTTATGTAGTTGTTAGAGCCTTAAGGAAGACCAGCCTTGCGGCAAACCCATACAACTTCCACTTGGCCCAGTCAGCAGTTACATTTCTCAGGTGTTTTGTGGGAAATGGGCCTGTCCAACCTCAAAGTGAAAAGGTGAAATCTGTCCAAGAAATCCCAGTTCCCATAAACAAAAAAGATCTGAGGGCCTTTTCAGGGTTAGTGGGGTATTATAGATGCGTCATCCCCAATTATTCTACTATCACCTCTTGCCTCAGTGACAACCTTAGAAATGCAGAACCCCAAAATGTAAATTGGAGCACTGAAGACCAAAGTTGCTTTGATAAACGCAAATATATTTTATGCAGTGAACCAGTGTTAAAAGTTGCTGATTTTAACAAAGATATTTTTCTTGCAGACATATGCTTCACATGTCGGGTTGGGGATGTTCTTTCCCAAGATTACAATGGCTTTGAATATCTGATTCTTGATATCAGATGGAAGCTATACCCCAGGGAAAGTAACTATGCCACAGTTGAACTTGAGGCTCCAGCCATAATGTAGGCAGTCACATATCTCAAATATTACCTTACTCGCAGAAAATGTAAGCTGGTCAATGATCATTCTCCATTAACATGGATGAGTCTCTGTAAAAACACCAATGCAAGAGTCATGTGCCGGTTCCTAGATATTCAGCCCTATTGTTTCACAGTAGAACACTGCAAAGGGAGAGACCAGGTAAATGTCGACGTCCTTTCCCATTTCCCAATAGATGTTGAAAGAACCAGCAGCATTGAAGGAAGGGTATGTGATGAATCTGATGATGTCATTACCCCTTTCCCAGAGGTATCCTTCACCTCATGTGGCCAGGGGACGGCAGATGCTACCTGATCCTGACCCTAGGGTGGCTATTTGAGGGAGGATCACATGGGGGGAGGCAACCCTCTGGGAAGGGACAGTCATCATTGGGATGAGACATGGTATCCATGTTCCCTTTTAGGGATACCCCCTCAATACCTCAAGCCCTCATGGCATATTGTGACAGTGATACACAATATTCTCTAAAACATAGCCACAACATTTCTAAACATCATCTAGTTATATGGAACATGCAAGTTAGCGAGTGAGGGTCTAAACTGTCTGCTTTTGCCCACGCAAAAATCTTGAGAACGGACCAAGCTGCAATGCACAGTTCACAGAATAGGTGTACCCGTTATCACCTAATAATTAGAACAGCTGTTTGAGGTTGTGACATGCTTTGCGCTCATACCTTTGTTCCATTGTCTATTATCAATAACTAGATTTGCTAGTAACTCAATTAAGATTCTTTATTATGATGCAGCGTCAGCCGACACGTGTTTCGACTAAGCGTCGTTTTCAAGGCTGACATCATACAAATAAATATAGACGTGTCCAAGATCACAAACATAAAGTTAAAGGGGTCGATTCATGGAAATAATGTGCGCCGAAAATTCCCGCACAGAGGTGCCAAATGTGCGAAAATCGCAGTGCAAGTGCGAAAATCGCAGGGAAACCAGCGCACAGCGATTCATGGAAGTCCGTGCGCGAGAAAAACATTGGATGTGTGCTAAAAATGTGCGCCGCGCACGCCGGCACAAAGGTGATCCAACAGCGTGCGCCTCGGCCACTGCAAAATGTCACATAGCGCGGCGCACATCACAAAAGTAGGCGGAACACGGGGCGTAACACTCGGAATGGGGAACAACGCGTGAAAATATGGGCATCACGGGGGAAGTACAGGAGGCAAGTGCGCGGAACGCCCACACGCTCGCCTACAACCCGTATTCATGGAATCGAATAGGGCAAACCAGCACACGGTCAAAGACGCGCACAGGGCCAAACAAGTACGCCACAAGAAAGCAGGCGGTAGCGCCCCTGCGACTGAAAAAAATGTGCACCAAAATGTGCGCTAAAAAAAAGCACCCATATACAGCCATGATGAATGGGCCATACAGTGGCCCTCTAGGACAAATGAGGTGCAACGGGGTACCGACAAACACGGACACCCGCTGTGTGAAAAATAGCGTGTGCGTGTGTTCCTGGGTCCGCGGGAAGTTCCACACGCGATTGTCCTGAGTATGTGTACTTCGGGGTGCACGGGAAGTTCCACACGCGATTAGCCTGGGTACGTGTACTACGGGGTGCGCGGGAAGTTACTCACACGATTGTCCTGGGTACGTGTACTTCGGGGTGCGCGGGAAGTTCCACACGCGTTTAGCCTGGGTACGTGTACTACGGGGTGTGCGGGAAGTTCAACACGCGATTAGCCTGGGTAAGTGTACTACGGGGTGCGCGGGAAGTTCCACACGCGATTGGCCTGGGTACGTGTACTTCAGGGTGCGCGGGAAGTTCCACACACGATTGGCCTGGGTATGTGTACTTCGGGGTGCGTGAGAAGTTCCACACGCTATTGGCCTGGGTACGTGTATTCCGAGGTGCGCGGGAAGATTCGCACGCAATTTCAGCAGGGTACGTGCATTTCGGTGGTGCCAGGGAATGCTACATGTGATTTGGCCATGTGGGTCCTCCCAGGTGTTCCCTCTACACCCTCCACGTCCCCTGCAGGCAGCCCACATGACAGGGGACTACCCTGCACCCCTGCTCATGTCCCACAGGCAACTCATCCACCATGGCCATGCCCACCAGCCAACCCACATGTCACCTTGCACTACTGATCACCAACACATGTCTCCCATCACCCCCACCCCCCAGCAGTGCAGGGGCAGCCTCCACCAGGCCCCCACTCATGTCTCCCACCACCCCCAACCCCCCAGCAGTGCAAGGGCAGCCTCCACCAGGACC
Organism: Ambystoma mexicanum; assembly: GCF_040938575.1. Classification (NCBI taxonomy): domain Eukaryota; kingdom Metazoa; phylum Chordata; class Amphibia; order Caudata; family Ambystomatidae; genus Ambystoma; species Ambystoma mexicanum. The sequence goes on from NC_090936.1 coordinate 1,029,248,681, forward strand.
CCACTCATGTCTCCCACCTCCCCCACCCCCCAGCCACCAGGGGCAGCCTCCACCAGGCCCCCACTCATGTCCCCTATCACCCCCCCTGCCACCAGGGGCAGCCTCCACCATGCCCCCACTCATGTCCCCTATCACCCCCACCACCCAGCCACCAGGGGCAGCCTCCACCAGGCCCCCACTCATGTCCCCTATCACCCCCACCCCCCAGCAGTGCAGGGGCAGCCTCCACCAGGCCCCCACTCATGTCTCCTTGCACCCCCACCCCCCAGCCACCAGGGGCAGCCTCCACCAGGCCCCCACCCATGTCTACCACCACCCACACCCCCCAGCCACAAGGGGCAGCCTCCACCAGGCCCCCACTCATGACCCCTATCACCCCCACCCCCCAGCAGTGCAGGGGCAGCCTCCACCAGGCCCCCACTCATGTCCCCTATCACCCCCACCCCCCAGCAGTGCAGGGGTAGCCTCCACCAGGCCCCCACTCATGTCTCCCACTACCCTCACTCCCCAGCAGTGCAGGGGCACCCTCCGCCAGGCCCCCACTAATGTTTCACTGCACCCCCACCCCCCAGCCACCAGGGGCAGCCTCCACCAGGCCCCCACCCATGTCTACCACCACCCCCACCCCCCAGCAGTACAGGGGCAGCCCCCACCAGGCCCCCATTCATGTCTCCCACCACCCCACCCCCCAGCAGTGCAGGGGCAGCCTCCACCAGGCCCCCACTCATGTCTCCCTGCACCCCCACACCCCAGCCACCAGGGGCAGCCTCCACCAGGCCCCCACCCATGTCTACCACCACCCCCACCCCCCAGCCACCAGGGGCAGCCTCCACCAGGCCCCCACTCATGTCCCCTATCACCCCCACCCCCCAGCAGTGCCGGGGCAGCCTCCACCAGGCCCCCACTCATGTCTCCCACCACCCCCAGCCACCAGGGCAGCCTCCACCAGGCCCCAACTCTTGTCCCCTATCACCCCCACCCCCCAGCCACCAGGGGCAGACTCCACCAGGCCCCCACTCATGTCCCCTATCACCCCCAACCCCCAGCAGTGCAGGGGCAGCCTCCACCAGGCCCCCACTCATGTCTCCCACCACCCCCACCCCCCACCCACCAGGGCCAGTCTCCACCAGGCCCCCACTCATGTCCCCTATCACCCCCACCCCCCAGCAGTACAGGGGCAGCCTCCACCAGGCCCCCACTCATGTCTCTCACCACCCCCACCCCCCAGCAGTGCAGGGGCAGCCTCCACCAGGCCCTCACTCATGTCTCCCTGCACCCACACCCCCCAGCCACCAGAGTCAGCCTCCACTAGGCCCCCACCCATGTCTACCACCACCCCCACCCCCCAGGCACCAGGGGCAGCCTCCACCAGGCCCCACTCATGTCCCCTATAACCCCCGCCCCCCAGCAGTGCAGGGGCAGCCTCCACCAGGCCCCCACTCATGTCTCCCTGCACCCCCATCCCCAGCCACCAGGGGCAGCCTCCACCAGGCCCCCACTCATGTCCCCTATCACCCCCACCCCCCAGCCACCAGGGGCAGCGTCCACCAGGCCCCCACTCATGTCCCCTATCACCCCCACCCCCCAGCAGTGCAGGGGCAGCCTCCACCAGGCCCCCACTCATGACTCCCACCACCCCCACCCCCACCCACCAGGGGCAGCCTCCACCAGGCCCCCACTCATGTCCCCTATCACCCCCACCCCCCAGCAGTGCAGGGGCAGCCTCCAAAAGGCCCCCACTCATGTCTCCCACCACCCCCACCCCCCAGCAGTGCAGGGGCAGCCTCCACCAGGCCCCCACTCATGTCTCCCTGCACCCTCACCCCCCAGCCACCAGGGGCAGCCTCCATCAGGCCCCCACCCATGTCTACCACCACCGCCACCCCCCAGCAGTGCAGGGGCAGCCCCCACCAGGCCCCCACTCATGTATACCCCCCCCACCCCGAGGAATGCAGGGGCAGCCTCCACCAGGCCCCCACTCATGTCTCCCTGCACCCCCACCCCCCAGCCACCAGGGGCAGCCTCCACCAGGCCCCCACCCATGTCTACCACCACCCCTACGCCCCAGCCACCAGGGGCAGCCTCCACCAGGCCCCCACTCATGTCCCCTATCACCCCCACCCCCAGCAGTGCAGGGGCAGCCTCCACCAGGCCCTCACTCATGTCTCCCACCATCCCCACGCCCCAGCCACCAGGGGCAGCCTCCAACAGGCCCCCACTCATGTCCCCTATCACCCCCCACCCCCCAGCAGTGCAGGGGCAGCCTCCACCAGGCCCCCAATCATGTCTCCCACCACCCCCACCCCCCACCCACCCGGGCCAGCCTCCACCAGGCCCTCACTCATGTCCCCTATCACCCCCACACCTCAGCAGTGCAGGGGCAGCCTCCACCAGGCCCCCACCCATGTCTACCACCACCCCCACCCCCCAGCCACCAGGGGCAGCCTCCACCAGGCCCCCACTCATGTCCCCTATCACCTCCATCCCCCAGCAGTGCAGGGGCAGCCTCCACCAGGCCTCCACTCATGTCTCCCACCACCCCCACCCCCCAGCAGTGCAGGGGCAGCCTCCACCAGGCCCCCACTCATGTCTCCCTGCACCCCCACCCCCCAGCCACCAGGGGCAGCCTCCACCAGGCCCCCACCCATGTCTACCACCACCCCCACCCGCCAGCAGTGCAGGGGCAGCCTCCACCAGGCCCCCACTCATGCCCCCTATCACCCCCACCCCCCAGCAGTGCAGGGGCAGCCTCCACCAGGCCCCCACTCATGTCTCCCTGCATCCCCACCCTCCAGCCACCAGGGGCAGCCTCCACCAGGCCCCCACCCATGTCTACCACCACCCCCAACCCCCAGCCACCAGGTGCAGCCTCCACCAGGCCCCCACTCATGTCCTCTATCAATCCCACCCCCCAGCAGTGCAGGGGCAGCCTCCACCAGGCCCCCACTCATGTCTCCCACCGCCCCCCAGCCACCAGGGGCAGCCTCCACCAGGCCCCCACTCATGTCTCCCACCACCCCCACCCCCCAGCAGTGCAGGGGCAGCCTCCACCAAGCCCCCACTCATGTCTCCCACCACCCCCACCCACCAGGGGCAGCCTCCACCAGGCCCCCACTCATGTCCCCTATCACCCCCACCCCCAGCAGTGCAGGGGCAGCCTCCACCAGGCCCCCACTCATGTCTTCCACCACCCCCACCTCCCAGCAGTGCAGGGGCAGCCTCCACCAGGCCCCCACTCATGTCTCCCTGCACCCCCACCCCCCAGCCACCTGGGGCAGCCTCCACCAGGCCCCCACCCATGTCTACCACCACCCCCACCCCCCAGCAGTGCAGGGGCAGCCCCCACCAGGCCGCCACTCATGTCTCCCACCACCCCCACCCCCCATCAGTGCAGGGGCAGCCTCCACCAAGCCCCCACTCATGTCTCCCTGCACCCCCACCCCCCAACCACCAGGGGCAGCCTCCACCAGGCCCCCACCCATGTCTACCACCACCACCACCTCCCAGCCACCAGGGGCAGCCTCCACGAGGCCCTCACTCATGTCCCCTATCACCCCCACCCCCCAGCAGTGCAGGGGCAGCCTCCACCAGGCCCCCACTCTTGTCTACCACCACCCCCACCCCCCAGCCACCAGGGGCAGCCTCCACCAGGCCCCCACTCATGTCCCCTATCACCCCCACCCCCAGCCACCAGGGGCAGCCTCCACCAGGCCCCCACTCATGACCCCTATCACCCCCACCCCCCAGCAGTGCAGGGGCAGCCTCCACCAGGCCCCCACTCATGCCTCCCTGCACCCCCACCCCCCAGCCAGCAGGGGCAGCCTCCACCAGGCCCCCACCCATGTCTACCACCACCCCCACCCCCCAGCCACCAGGGGCAGCCTCCACCAGGCCCCCACTCATGTCCCCTATCGCCCCCACCCCCCAGCAGTGCAGGGGCAGCCTCCACCAGGCCCCCACTCATGTCTCCCACCACCCCCACCCCCCAGCCACCAGGGGCAGCCTCCACCAGGCCCCCACTCATGTCCCCTATCACCCCACCCCCCAGCCACCAGGGGCAGCCTCCACCAGGCCCCCACTCATGTCCCCTATCACCCCCACCCCCCCAGCAGTGCAGGGGTAGCCTCCAGCAGGCCCCCACTCATGTCTCCCACCACCCCCACCCCCCAGCCACCAGGGGCAGCCTCCACCAGGCCCCCACTCATGTCCCCTATCACCCCCACCCCCCAGCCACCAGGGGCAGCCTCCACCAGGCCCCCACTCATGTCCCCTATCACCCCCACCCCCAGCAGTGCAGGGGCAGCCTCCACCAGGCCCCCACCCATGTCTACCACCACCCCCACCCCCCAGCCACCAGGGGCAGCCTCCACCAGGCCCCCACTCATGTCCCCTATCTCCCCCACCCCCAGCAGTGCAGGGGCAGCCTCCACCAGGCCCCCACTCATGTCCCATATCACCCCCACCCCCCAGCAGTGCAGGGGCAGCCTCCACCAGGCCCCCACTCATGTCTCCCACCACTCCCACCCGCCACCCACCAGGGGAAGCCTCCACCAGGCCCCCACTCATGTCCCCTATGACCCCCACCCCCCAGCCACCAGGGGCAGTCTCCACCAGGCCCCCACTCATGTCCCCTATCACCCCAACCCCCCAGCCGTGCGATTGGCCTGGGTACGTGTACTACGGGGTGCGCGGGAAGTTCCACACGCGATTGGCCTGGGTACGTGTACTTCGGTGTGCGCGGGAAGTTCCACACAAGATTGGCCTGGGTACGTGTACTACGGGGTGCGTGGGAAGTTCCACACGCGATTGGCCTGGGTATGTGTACTACGGGGTGCGCGGGAAGTTCCACACGCGATTGGCCTGGGTACGTGTACTTCGGGGTGCGTGGGAAGTTCCACACGCGACTGGGCCTGTGAGAGTGGGGTACGTGTATTCCAGGGGTGGGCGGGAATATTTACTCGCGACTGGGCCTGGGAGAGCATGCTACGTGTATTCCTGGGGTGGCCGGGAAGATTCACACATTCAACTACAATGCGCTGAAAAATAAATGGTCCAATCCTGAAACACGTACGCCAGCATGAAGCAGGCGTACGTCGACCCGAGCAACATAAAAGTGCACGCAAACAACAAACAAGCTCAGATGCCAGGATGAATATACCGTTCCTAGCAGCAGTGGCCGTGGGTTACCATAGGAGGAGGAGGAGGATAGTGAGGGCCAGAATTTTCACTCCCATTACCAGCCTTTTTGGGATGCCTGATGACCAGGTGTATGGGAGGTATAGGTTTCCACCACACATAATACTGGACCTGGTCAGTGAGTGGGAGTATGACCTCACCTCACCCACCCTGTGCTTCCAAGCACTCAGCCCCCTGGAGAAGGTCCTCAATGTTCTGCACTTCTTTGCCACAGGATCATTTCAGCGGACAAGTGCCATAGTGGGTGGGGTGTCACAGGCCAGGCAGTCACACTACCTACACCAGGTCTTGAACATCATCACTGCACGCCCATCAGTCCGTAGGCACATATACCTGCCCAGGACACCTGCAGAAATGCAGGCTGCCACCCTCGATTTCTACGGTGTGGCACAATTCCCAAAAGTGCTAGGTGCCATTGACTGCACCCATGTGGCACTACTTCCCCCCAGGGCATCTGAGCACATTTATAGGAACCGCAAGCACTGGCATTCCATCAACGTGCAGGTAGTATGTAATGCCAAGGGAATCATCACCTCAGTATATGCCAACTATCCAGGGTCCACCCACGACAGCTTCATTTACAAAATGTCTACCCTAAGCCGGGACCTAGAAGCTGGACGGCATGGCGATACATGGCTGCTTGGTGAGTATGAATGCCACTGCACATGCATGCATGTCAGATGCAGAGTTATGTCACTACCCCACTAATGATACCCATCACCTCCTCACCAGGGGACAGTGCCCACCCTCTGAGCACCCACATGATGACGCCAATTCGGAACCCCATCACGCCTCCAGAGGTAAGATACAACACAGCCCATATTGCAACCCGGGGCATAGTGGAGCGCATATTCGGAGTGCTCAAGTCACGCTTTCGCTCCGTTGACCGTTCTGGCGGGCAGCTGTTATATGCGCCCCCAGTAGTGTGCAGGATCATAGTGGCAGCATGTGTCCTACACAATGTTGCAACACGCCGGGGCCTGGCTGTGGACATGGTGGTGCCCCCACATCCCCAACCACATGCACGCCCGCTGCGCATGGGAGGGGAGAGGGCATGGGGTGAGGCAGCCCATACGCAGTCGGTGGCTAATTACTTCACATAGAAATCACACCCCAGTGGAGTGCACACAGCCCTGGCACATACCATCTGATAAGCAATGATGACTCGACCTGACAATTAAGATGAACAAAGGGACAGTCAACTGTCAGAACCATAGCAGCCTGAGATTGTTCATGTGGAAGTGTCACAATGTGTGCATCCCTACCTACACAAACACCACCAATGCAGTGTCATCAAAAGACACTTCCATGCTGCAGAAATGAATACCCACTCGCAAAATACTACATGAAAACAGTGCCATGTCACCCAACCCCTCCCCGGCACGGCCACACAACACACCATGGCTTGTCATGCAATGTGAGAGGAAACAAATTAATCCCCACAACATGCCCCAAGTGTCACCAGCTACAGTGTCCCTAATGGAAACATGTCCACACATGCAATGCTCACAGTAATGCAGGACCTACAACACACATTACCAAATACTTACCAAGAATACCAATCACCTACACAACCTCCAACCTACCTTAAACGTGACATTACAGACTTAAAAATTTGCTAGCCTCACTACCTGAAGATGCCAGCCCTCCGAACACTTCCAAGTATACAGTGTTAGCACCATGCAAGAGTGTAGGTGCACTGCTTACAACATGGACTCCAGTTCCAAGGTAGCCCGCATTGTGAAGACATGAGGAATGGACCTGCAAATTAGGAGGATGAGATGGATGCAGCACATATCAATACACCATGCAGTGTACAATACAACAACAATATGCACTATGAATGTATACACAGTATTGACTACAGACTGCCCACACAGCTCATGGGAGTCCAATGTCACCATGTACGTCAATGTCACTTGGGCACACCCTTTGCAAGCCCATGGAAACAGGAAGCTGGAGGGGTGTGTGTCACAAAAACCCAAGCATCTGAACCAAATTCATGACAAGCCTGCATGTGCCCAGCCACAATGCAGCGTATGCCCACGGGAGCCACACAAGGCAACACACTGTCCCAAAAAAAAAAAAAAATCAATAATGCCCATTAATGGGCCCGGGGGTGGGGGAGGCCACCCAGGAGGTCCGAGGACAGGGTGCACACCAAAACCCACCTGTGTGGATCTTGCGAAAAAAAAAACACCTCCATGGGCTCATGGCCTACACGGCTACCCTATTGTGGGAGTATCACTGCTGTCGCTCTCCTCACCCTCTGCAGCTGCATCAGGAGGTGGTGGCACTATGGGAGGCAGCCCACGCAAAGCCCTAGTCTCTTCCTCCATGGCTGCAAGCATGCGGGTGTGGTAGGTCTCGTTCTGGAGGATAAGTGTGCGGAGGTCCCCATGCAACAACTCACGGGATGCCCGGCCTCCGCCCTAGTTGCCTGCATCTCAGCTGAGAGCGTACGTGTGAGACTCTCCAGCTGCTGTTCTGTCCTTCTGTTTGTTGAAGCCTCAAGCTCAACAAGAGTCGTCCTGAGGTGAAGGAGTTCCACCCTCAGGGCTTCCCTGTGGCCCTGGGACTCTATGGAAATGGCTTCCTGCAGAGTCGCCAGTGCCGCACGCCTGTCCCTGTCGGACCCCAACTTGTCCTCCCTGTGTGACTGGCAGATGGAGTCGGTTGCCTGCTGTAGTCGCTCCATCAGCCTTTCGGGGGGGACAATGGATGTGGCCACCCTATCCATGGCCTGAGCCATCATCTCTGATGATGCTGCCTGTTGGGTTGCCATACCGTATATGGATTGCTCCCATGCGGTATTGCCAGGTGGCTGACGGCCACCACGTCGGCGGGCACCACACCTGTCTGGGGCAAGGCGAACTGCGCCTTGCTGTGCCGGCACTGCCTGAGGCTGCAGGACTGCATTCCCCCTCTGATCCGCTGGCCCAGGAACAGGATCAGATGTCGTGGAGTGTGACCCTGCATCCGTAACCACCAAAGGTGTACCTGCCAACACTGACATCCCCATTGAGGGTTCTAACCCTGGTGCAGGTGGGTCGGACAGAACACTCACCTGCGACGGCACATAGGTCTCATCATCCGAATTGACACCGGAATACAGCTCGGGGGAGGTGCAGCCTCAACATCCCTTGAGAGCAGGACCTGCAGCAGTTGTGGGTTCTCACCCACCACCACACCACGTCCCTCACTGGTGGTCGGTCGGCCCTCAGACCCCTCCTGGGTCTGCACCATCTCCACAACCCCAGCAGTATCAAGTGCGTCATCCCCTGCAAAGACATAAAAGAAAACAAATGGAAACAGGCATTAGCACTATGGCACACAATTAGGGCTGAGAGGCTACAGAAACAGTACTTGATTGACACATGTCCCACATGACTAAAGCCCTCCCATGCATGCACCGTCACTGCGTGTGAAGGGGAGGCAGATGGCACACATTGATGACACCAAGATGGAAGATGAACACATTTGCTGCATGCTGCCTAGCAGTGGCATCACACATTGGCCAGTGATTGGAAGGTCAAATACACATGCCATCACACAGATGGCATGTACCCTAGCCATGAAGTGAAGAGGGAGAGGAGGACACCAATTGTTCATTCAGTCCAGTTTGCTAATGTAATTGATTTCTTCATTGAAATGGTTCAAATGTTTAACCTGCAGCTGCCAGTCCAAAATGGTCCTATAGCACAGGGACATGTCTAAACAAATCATGTCCAGGAAACGAAGCCAGTCCACTGTACCATAGCCACGTCAGACATGTGACAATAGGACTGAGAAATCCAGAGTAAAAGTCGTGGTATGCAAACAATCTGCCTGAATAAACAGAGGTAAATAAGCAACAATGTTGTGGCAAGATGACACTCCAAGGGCAACTGGCGTGGTGTTGGGCTGGATGTCTAATGTTGGCAGAGGGATGCTGCTATACCCAAATGCTGGTGCGCAGAATGTATAGGAAGAGGCACATGGGTGACCCAAACCACTCAGGCACACACACCCTCACCTGGCACCCAAACAGTAGCCCTCCCACCCCCACCATGCACATGGATGACACACACATGCATGTGCACTCACCGGACAATGCCTCGTAATCTGCCAGTTCTCCCACGCCTTGGATCTGTTCCTCCGTGACGTAGGTCCCAGCAACCTGCTCATGTGGAGTGAGTTCTATGTCGTCTGCTGGAGACCCACCTCTAGTCACTAGAGTTGCGGCATGACTTGAGGCCAGTTTATTCTTTGCCCTGCGCTTCAGGTTGTTAGGGAGAATTCTCTGTTTAGGCTGAATTTCCTAACCTAGTGAGTCCCCCAGCAGATTTGCTGGATTTCTGGAGTTTGTTTTTTTCCATCCTGCCAAGAGTGAGACTCTTTTCTCCCACTCTTGGACATGTATGTGTGTAATTCCTTTGAAATGTCAATATGTTCGATGGGCTATGGGGTCTTTTACTCCATAGGGTCTCATGTGTTTTTCTATGTGTGTTACAACGCACCCTACGTGCCGTAACACGGGGGCGCCCTTGCGGATCCCCCACCATAGACTCCATACCCGGGGACTGACTACTGTCTCCCCTGGCATGTAAAGTCACCATTGGCTTTACTAGACCTAAATTTACTAACAGAACTAGTACAAACCATCTTATTGTGGATGTACTAGTAGGGGTAATTCGATTACTCCTGGATCTGTTACTCGAGGGGGCACTGTCCCGTCCCCCCTCGGCGAGTTTTGGCTGGTGGCAGTGGAAACTACTTGTTATGTTCGACCCCGAGCATAACCCTATGGGATTCGTCCCATTGTTGGAGATTGATACTTTTTCTCATTAATCTCTAACGTACCACCGATCTACTTATCTTAAATAGGTTTATCGAGTGGTATTTTCTGCCAGAACTCGGTTTGTAAAATGGCGTCTGTGTTCGTCTCTGTGACTCCTAAACCAAAGGTCGAGCCCTTTGTTCCACTTTTGGCGGGCTCTGTACAGAGACCCTCCAAAGTGGTGCCATTCTGTCTGGGTTACCACAGGGGTGTGAGGGGGTTTTGGCACCCTGGACCGAGTTGCCTTGACAACTCCGGTCGCACTCTGGAGTGATTGGCCCAGGTGGTGAGCCTTCCCGCTCACCACTTAGCATGTGTTGATTGACAGCTAGGCTGAATGAATGGAGGTTTTCTGCATAAAAGCAGGGGTTTTGGGACTGGATCTTCAGAAGTCGCCACAGGACCTAAAAATCCGACGAGGGTAACGCTGAGCCGACCTGCACGACGACACCTCCGGTGGAGCCCTGCGGAACCGACTCACCACTTCCCGACAACAGAGGAGATCTCCCTGCCGGAGAGTCTCCTCCCCTGACTGGTGGGAAAAACCAGTCCCCTTTGCTTTTTATTCACCTCAGGACGCGGTGGTCGAATTGCCCGTGCAACCTCGGCAAACGGATAGCCACTACCCCTGAACCGCGACCAAAAGGTGGTGCCTTGTGACGGAGCACTCTGCGGCTGGTCTCTTCCCTGGTGGTGCACCGGACTTCATTTTCTTCGACGACGAGATCATCTCTACTCTTGGCAAAGAACCAACGTGCATCCACCACCAGGAACAACTGCCCCCGCCAGAGCTGCCCTCCACAACAAGGTACTGTGTCCGCCTGGCTTCCCTTTTGATCGGTTCAAGTGAGGTGTCTTAATCCTCTCCGTTCCGTTGGGTCGCCTCCAAGCTTTTCTCATTCATTGTTCTGAACTGGTTCTATCCACTGATAACAATTTGCAATACAGGCTTGAATGCATCTCCACTAGAGACTTTTTTGGGACATCGCGCCTTGCCTCTCTCCGAGTGGGCCTGGCCTCTGAACTTTAACGATCTATTGTGATTCTTGCCTTCATGCCTTGCATTTTATCCGCTTGGATCGAACTGTGTTGATTTCGTAACCTGCCTATCTTTTTCTCTCCCGTCCTAACTAATATTCGAGTGTCATCTGGGTTGAGGTATACACCTCTGTCTGAAAATAAGTGGTACCAGTAGAACCTTGAGTTGTCGATATTGCTAGGGGGATTGATCGTCTACTTCGTAGAGTAATTGTGTTTGATTTGTTTGCCGTGATTTGCCTTAGTGTTTTTCATAAACATTTTGTTATAAATAAATACCTTAATATCTTTACACTAAGCCTCGTTGCGTGTTTGCTTGTCTTGCTGTGAAGAATTGTCCTATTTTGTATACTCCACATACTGCTCAACTTTTCTTGAGAGAAGTCTGACTGCTCAGCCACAGCTACCACGTGAATCTGTGTGGTGCAGACTGCTACCAAGTGGGTTCACCGCCAACACCTGTGGTCCTAAATCTTTTGCAGTGGTCCCAGAGGGAACTGCAAAGGTTTCCGCCTAACACAGGTCATTCCAGTGCTTGTAGCATTCAGTAGCTGTGCGCCTCACGATTCCAAGGGCACTTATGATGTCCACAATGGTCTGCCAGTGTGCCTGACGTTGTGCAGGTGTGGTCTTGGATCCTGCAACAATCACCATTTCGCGGCCATGTGCGTACACATACTCTACAAGTGCATTCAGTTCGGCCTCATTGAAGCTGGGCTTCCTTGACGGGCCGGACTGTGTAGCCGTGTCTGGGGCATCAGCCTCTACTGGACGAGCACTCTTCCTCTTCCGCTTGGAAGGTGGTGGGGATCTGGAGTGTCCTACGCCACTCTGGACACTAAGGGCAGGAGCCCCGGTGTACTCTGTACTAGGAGTATGGGATTGCACACTCAGCATGGGAGTTGCAGGCATTAGCTCAAGTGTGATGGTGTCAGGGGGAATGTCAGCATGATGGACTTGGACCGACACTGTCCTGGCTGGGTGTGTGAGAGGTGGGGTGGATGGAGCCGCAGCTGCCCCAGCAGCCTCCCCAGCCTGCCTACGCGGGGCAGCACATGACCTAGCAGCCCCTGATCCACGTGGCCTGATGACACCAACGTTCACCGGCGCATGTGGCCTAGACCTGCTGACCTGGAAGTCAGCCATGGAGTCACCCTGTGCCAGGTCGGGTTCCACAGTGGGCTGGTCCAACAAGGGCTGAGCATGGATGGTGTCAGCCTGTTAACCTCAACCAGGGGGGGGGGCATGGGTGTCCCTGAGTGCTCCTCCACACATGGGGGGCTAGGGGCATCCTGCAAGTCACGGCCACGTCCCCTACCGGATCCACCATGGCCACCACTTGGGGCTCGGCCACCTTTGTCACCCTTACGGCTTGTTCGCCTCCCAGCCATGGCACTGATGTTATTGTGCGTATGGGAGTCGATGTGAACTATTGTCCTCGGCAATTGGGGGTCAAAGGGGTTGGGTACCAGATGGTAATTGTACCCTAGTGCTCTAGCAAGGCTGTATGTCACCCCTGGGGAAAGATGACGGGTCACGCAAGGCACAGTCACCCCAAAAAAGGGAAGTAAGGTGCACGCAACCCCTCCTAGACCACGTGCGTGGAAAAATAAACCTGCACTACGCTGTGGCACCCAGAGACACAAGAATGAACGTATGCGTGTCACACGCAGCCTAGAATGACCTCTGAAAGGGTACGCGACACACGGGGCAAGCACAGATGTTAAATACGTGCGCGACTCACCGTCTGCCAGGAACAAAAGCGTGAAAAATATGTGCGTGTGCGCGTTGGCAACACCTCCACCAAATGAAGAATTGTACGCTGTCTGAGGAGACAGGACAACAGTAGAAGGGAACGCTGTTTGAGGAAACAGGCCCAGGAAAAAGAGGAAAAGAGAAAATGCTGTCAGAGGTAACAGGGAGTACGAACTGGAAACGCAGTGAAGTAAATCGCGTGTGAACCGACATGAAGTACAGATTTCACCCACTCGCTCTCCACGAAAAGCATGTACAAGGAAATGGCGTTCTACACGTACCTTTTATACACACGTCACAGATGCGCATACGCGATGAGGCAATTTCCACCAATTACGCGCTTTGACACTCGGACGTGTATCTCTTTTTTTTTACACGCGCCATTCTATATGGCCATGCGCGTGACGTCACAGCTGCGCATGGTGGGCTTTGGGCCAAGGAAATCGCATATGCGAGCACACGTGGTAAAACTGCACGTCTGAGTGTCATCGCGTGTAATCGGAGGGAAGTGAGCGTACACGCGATTGGCCTGGGTACATGTATTTCTGGGGTGCGCAGGAAGTTTCACACGCGATTGGTGGAAATCCACGTGTGCTCTGTCATCACTTGTAATGAGGGTAACACCCACGCGTGTCACGTCACAGATGCGCTTACGCGCTAAGGGCCTTTGGTCCAATGAAATCGCACATGCATGCTGACGTGCATACGCGCTAAGGGCCTTTCCTCGATTTACACGCAGACGTGCAGGATTTTCACGTGCAAAATCACTCTGTATCAAGCTGGCTTCGCGTAAGCACACGGAAGACCACGCTCCTGCCCACAAGGCTGAATTACTGCCCCCCAGAACCCTGAGCACGCTCCCACCTGCCATCTGCTGCTGCCTGACTGCCTGCTGCGCACGTGCCCTGCCATTTGCTGCCTGCACATCAGCCAGGGGTGCTGTTGCTGTGACCACCCCTGCTGGAACCGAAGACTCCCTACTGGGATTCCATCGCTCCACAGCCCAGCCCCAGGACCAAGTTGCCCACCCACTCCTGCCTCTGGGGTTGTCATGTCGGGCACTGCAACATCTGGCACCACTGACAATCCCCGGCCAGAGAGGCAGAGGGGCACCAGCTTCAGTGCCAGGGAAGTTGGTGTCCTGGTGGAGCAAGTCCTGGGGCAGTATGATGCCCTCTACGGAAGTGTGCGCGCCGACAAGGAAGGACGGACTCGGATCTGGACGGACATCGTGACTGCCATCAACGTGGAGGGGGTGGCAGTCCGCGACTTCCAACATGTCAAGAAGCGCTGGGAGGACATTAGGTCCAGGACCCTGAACAAGGCCCAGCGCCTCTTGAAGGCAGCGGATGCTAAGGGGCGCCGGGGCCACTTGTCGGAAGATCAGATGAGGGTCCTGGAACGCATATCCCCAGTGCTCCACGTCCAGGTCCTTGAGAGGCAGACCCGTCTGGAGTTGAGTGGTAAGTGTACATGCATCATGATTGTAAGCTGTGCGTGTGGTGTTGTGCCAGTAGTGTGCCGGTTGCACATATGTTTGTATGGGGCCGAGTATGGGTGGGGGTGTACAGGGCCGTGCGGCTAACACATGCGAGGGCTGTCATGTGTGAGACATGGATGGTGCTTGTGTGTGTAGGCTTGCATGCCAAATGCAGTTGTGTGGGCACACATGTTTGGATGAATGTGTATGTAAGTGGGCATGGTCGTGATGTCACGCATGTATGTTGTTTTCAGCAGCATGTATCAGCACTGTGTACATGTGCATGTGTGTGTATTTGACAAGGGTGCAACAGTGATGCAACATGGATGCATGTGACAGCGGGATGTGGAAGCCAGATTGGCAGATGTGACATGGATAACCATCGGAACACTGCGACAGTTGGTTGAGGTGTACACAGGCATGCAAATGTGGTGGTGTGCGTGCATGTGTAGTGCACTCCCTGTGTTGCATGTGATGTCTGGCTCACCTTTGCCTGCTCATGCTGTTGTATGTGTATGGATGGTGCTGGCAGTTGCGATGTGGCTGTGGTATGGCTCATGTGTGCAAGTTGCAATGACATGTGTGTTGCCAATTGTGATGCATTGTATGAGGTTTGCCAATGCCACTCATGTGCAACTGTCATGTGTGTATGTGTCCATTGTACAGTGCCCTGATGCCTGTGTTTCATTTCTCCCTGTCTGCAGCGTCAAATGATGAAGAGGGCGGAGAAGGTGCTGTGGAGCACAGCGGCGGGGATCGCACCGCCAGCCGGAGACGCAAGGCCCGGTTCCCCTTCCAGGTTGTGATCTCGTCGGGGAGTGAGGAGTCCGGTGCCGCGTCCCAGCCCGCTGCTGCCGGGGGGAGGTCCAAGAGGCGGAGGTCGTAGTTGGACTCCTCGGCAGCAGAAGGGGCAGCTGGGACCCCACAGGGCCCAAAGGGGGAAGATGGCACAGAGTCATCCAGGTTGGTGGGGGGTTTGGTTGAGGAGGAGGCCGTGCAAGCAACAGAGACTGGGTCTGGAGGTGGGGATTCCACTGGTGCTAGTGGTGCAGTGCAGGACCATGGACAGGAGGCAGCACAGGTCACCGCGGAGGTGCCTGTGTGCAATCCTGTCCCTGATCCTGTCACTGCATCATCTTGCACCAGCAGAGATGCCTACGTCCAGACCCGTTTTCCGGCAGGGGATGAGCTCACGACAACTGGCCTTCCTCTGCCTGCGGACATGGCTATCCGGGACCGGGTTGAGCCTGTCCTGACTGGTCTGGTGTTGCGTCAACGGGCCATGCAAGGTGACCTGCAGTCTTTTCATGAGGAGACTGCACGTCATCTCGAATGGCTCGTTGAGCGCGTCAGCCTACTGGGACAGGTCACCCAGGCAGGATTCCTCCGTATGATGGGGCTTGCTCAGACCCCCTCCTCAACTGAACCCCCTATGCGCCAGTTGTCCTCCGTGCCATCTTCCTACCCATCAGTCACCTGGGTGCCCTGTGGAGCTGCCTCTGACGGTGCGGCCAGGCTGGTGGAGGAGGCATCCCTGCCACAGTCGGGAGTCGGACGTCCAGCAGGGGTGGACACATCAATGACTGCACCCCAGCCAGCGGAGGATGTGCAGGCAGCAGGAGGCAGTGCACGGGCACAGGCGCAGCAGCAGCAGCAACGTGGTGGGAGCCATGATGGCTCGGGGCCTTCGACATCAGAGGGGCATGCATTGGCCGGAGAGCAGGAGGACCCAGGACGAGAAGTGTCTTCCGTGTGGCAGTGGTTGGGCCACGCCATAGATGCGGAGCGGCAGCGGGCGGAAGAGGCACGGCTCACGGTGGTCAGGGCAGAGAACTCCATGCGGAGGGCCCTGAGGCGTGCCGAGTGCCTCGAGGCAATCCGCAGGGAGTTTGGGGGGAACATGTGGACGGCCCTGCGGACCCTCTGGGCCATGGAGGAGGAGCGCCTCCGGGACATTGAGCCGGAGTTCGATGATGCCCTGGCCCGGAACATCCCGAAGTGAGCCGTCGGACTAGCCCGCTGCCCTTGTAAATAGTTCTGTAGTTAGTGTTAGGCTTCCTTTGGTTTAGCATTTTTTTTGACCTTTTGGACAATGGCCCACATTTTTGTATATAGTTTATTTTTTTAGGTAGTGTTATTAGATAGGTTTCATTTCTTCGTTTGGGATAATGGACCCTGGATTGTTTATCTGTATATAGTTGACTTTTGGATTTTCATTTTGTTTATGATTTACCCATGGAGCAATGGTTTTCGATTTTAATTTTCCATTGGATTAACTTTTGTGGACTGTGACTTTGAACACCTTTCGTTTGCATTATGATTTGTGGTTTTGCATTATTTCACGTACCTGCTGGTTTATTTTTAAAAAAATCAATTATTGTTTCTTTATTTTTGATTCAATTTATGTTGCGTTTAATACATATTTTTCTTCAAACTTCAATGTGTAGTATCATCTCATTGGTTTCATTCATATCATGATATGGGTTTTGACATTCACTGACACCCATTGGGTGTATATGAGGGTCATGTGTTCATTTGCAAACTTGCCCCTTGTGGTTCTATCATGTTTTTGCCATTTCTAAGTGGGTGGATGCAATACTTGGGTGGGTGTTTGGCATTTGGAGGTTGACCATAAGGGCCAGGGATCTAGATTGTGGTGGCCTGGTGGAGGCTGCCCCTGCACTGCTGGGGGGTGGGGGTGATAGGAGACATGAGTGGGGGCCTGGTGGAGGCTGCCCCTCCACTGCTGGGGGGTAGGGGTGGTGGGAGACATGAGTGGGGGCCTGGTGGAGGCTACCCCTGCACTGCTGGGGGGTGGGGGTGATAGGGGACATGAGTGGGGGCCTGGTGGAGGCTACCCCTGGTGGCTGGGGGGGTGGGGGTGGTGGGAGACATGATTGGGGGCCTGATGGAGGCTGCCCTTGCACTGCTGGGGGTGGGGGTGATAGGGGACATGAGTGGGGGCCTGGTGGAGGCTGCCCCTGCACTGCTGGGGGGTGGGGGTGGTGGGAGACATGAGTGGGGGCCTGGTGGAGGCTGCCCCTGGTGGCTTGGAGGGTGGGGGTGGTGGGAGACATGAGTGGGGGCCTGATGGAGGCTGCCCCTGCACTGCTGGGGGTTGGGGGTGGTGGGAGACATGAGTGGGGGCCTGATGGAGGCTGCCCCTGCACTGCTGGGGGCTGGGGGTGATAGGGGACATGAGTGGGGGCCTGGTGGAGGCTGCCCCTGGTGGCTGGGGGGTGGGGGTGATAGGGGACATGAGTGGGGGCCTGGTGGAGGCTGCCCCTGCACTGCTGGGGGGTGGGGGCGGTGGGAGACATGAGTGGGGGCCTGGTGGAGGCTGCCCCTGCACTGCTGGGGGGTGGGGGTGGTGGGAGACATGAGTGGGGGCCTGGTGGAGGCTGCCCCTGCACTGCTGGGGGGTGGGGGTGATAGGGGACATGCGTGGGGGCCTGGTGGAGGCTGCCCCTGGTGGGTGGGGGGTGGGGGTGGTGGGAGACATGAGTGGGGGCCTGATGGAGGCTGCCCCTGCACTGCGGGGGGGGGGTGGGGGTGATAAGGGACATGAGTGGGGGCCTGGTGGAGGCTGCCCCTGCACTGCTGGGGGGTGGGGGTGGTGGGAGACATGAGTGGGGGCCTGGTGGAGGCTGCCCCTGCACTGCTGGGGGGTGGGGGTGGTAGGGGACATGAGTGGGGGCCTGGTGGAGGCTGCCTCCGGTGGCTGGGGGTGGTGGGAGACATGAGTGGGGGCCTGGTGGAGGCTGCCCCTGGTGGCTGGGGGGTGGGGGTGGTAGGGGACATGAGTGGGGGCCTGGTGGAGGCTGCCCCTGGTGGTTGGGGGGTGGGGGTGATAGGGGACATGAGTGGGGGCATGGTGGAGGCTGCCCTTGCACTGCTGGGGGTGTGGATGGTGGGAGACATGAGTGGGGGCCTGGTGGAGGCTGCCCCTGCACTGCTGGGGGTGGGGGTGATAGGGGACATGAGTGGGGGCCTGGTGGAGGCTGCCCCTGGTGAGTGGGGGGTGGGGGTGGTGGGAGACATGAGTGAGGGCCTGGTGAAGGCTGCCCCTGCACTGCTGGGGGTTGGGGTGATACGGGACATGAGTGGGAGCCTGGTGGAGGCTGCCCCTGCACTGCTGGGGGGTGGGGGTGATTGGGGACATGAGTGGAGGCCTGGTGGAGGCTGCCCCTGGTGGCTGGGGGGTGGGGGTGATGGGAGACATGAGTGGGGGCCTGGTGGAGGCTGCCCCTGCACTGCCGGGGGGTGGGGGTGGTGGGAGACATGAGTGGGGACCTGGTGGAGGCTGCCCTGCACTGCTGGGACGTGGGGGTGATAGGGGACATGAGTGGGGTCCTGGTGGAGGCTGCCCCTGGTGGCTGGGGGTGGGGGTAGTGGGAGACATGAGTGGGGGCCTGGTGGAGTCTGCCCCTGCACTGCTGTGGGGGGTGATAGGGGACATGAGTGGGGGCCTGGTGGAGGCTTCCCCTGGTGGGTGGGGGGTGGGGGTGGTGGGAGACATGAGTGGGGGCCTGATGGAGGCTACCCCTGCACTGCTGGAGGGTGGGGTTGATAGGGAACACGAGTGGGGGCCTGGTGGAGGCTGCCCCTGCACTGCTGGGGGGTGGGGGTGGTGGGAGACATGAGTGGGGGCCTGATGGAGGCTACCCCTGCACTGCTGGGGGGTGGGGGTGGTGGGAGACATGAGTGGGGGCCTGGTGGAGGCTGCCCCTTCACTGCTGGGGGGTGGGGGCGATAGGGGACATGAGTGGTGGCCTGGTGGAGGCTGCCCCTGTACTGCTGGGGGTGGGGGTGGTGGGAGACATGAGTGGGGGGCTGGTGGAGGCTGCCCCTGCACTGCTGGGGGGTGGGGGTGATAGGGGACATGAGTGGGGGCCTGGTGGAGGCTGCCCCTGGTGGCTGGGGGGTGGGGGTGGTGGGAGGCATGAGTGGGGGCCTGGTGGAGGCTGGGGGGTGGGGGTAATAGGGGACATGAGTGGGGTCCTGGTGGA
Organism: Ambystoma mexicanum; assembly: GCF_040938575.1. Taxonomy (NCBI): domain Eukaryota; kingdom Metazoa; phylum Chordata; class Amphibia; order Caudata; family Ambystomatidae; genus Ambystoma; species Ambystoma mexicanum. The sequence continues at coordinate 1,029,267,978 of NC_090936.1, forward strand.
GGCTGCCCCTGCACTGCTGGGGGGTGGGGGTGGTGGGAGACATGAGTGGGGGCCTGATGGAGGCTGGGGAGTGGGGGTGATAGGGGACATGAGTGGGGGCCTGGTGGAGGCTGCCCCTGCACTGCTGGGGGGTGGGGGTGGTGGGAGACATGAGTGGGGGCCTGATGGAGGCTGTCCCTGGTGGCTGGGGGGTGGGGGTGAGGGGAGACATGGGTGGGGGCCTGGTGGAGGCTGCCCCTGCACTGCTGGGGGGTGGGGGTGGTGGGAGACATGAGTGGGGGCCTGATGGAGGCTGCCCCTGCACTGCTGGGGGGTAGGGGTGATAGGGGACATGAGTGGGGGCCTGGTGGAGGCTGCCCCTGGTGGCTGGGGGGTGGGGGTGGTGGGAGACATGAGTGGGGGCCTGGTGGAGGCTGCCCCTGCACTGCTGGGGCGTGGGGGTGATAGGGGACATGAGTGGGGGCCTGGTGGAGGCTGCCCCTGGTGGCTGGGGGGTGGGGGCGATAGGGGACATGAGTGGGGGCCTGGTGGAGGCTGCCCCTGCACTGCTGGGGGGTGGGGGTGGTGGGAGACATGAGTGGGGGCCTGGTGGGGGCTGCCCCTGCACTGCTGGGGGGTGGGGGTGATAGGGGACATGAGTGGGGGCCTGGTGGAGGCTGCCCCTGGTGGCTGGGGGTGGTGGGAGACATGAGTGGGGGCCTGGTGGAGGCTGCCCCTGGTGGGTGGGGGGTGGGGGTGGTGGGAGACATGAGTGGGGGCCTGGTGGAGGCTGCCCCTGCACTGCTGGGGGGTGGGGGTGATAGGGGACATGAGTGGGGGCCTGGTGGAGGCTACCTCTGCACTGCTGACGGGTGGGGGTGATGGGAGACATGAGTGGGGGCCTGGTGGAGGCTGCCCCTGGTGGTGGGGGGTGGGGGTGATGGGAGACATGGGTGGGGGCCTGGTGGAGGCTGCCCCTGCACTGCTGGGGGGTGGGGGTGATAGAGGACATGAATGGGGGCCTGGTGGAGGCTGCCCCTGGTGGCTGGGGGGTGGGGGTGATAGGGGACATGAGTGGGGGCCTGGTGGAGGCTGCTCCTGGTGGCTGGGGGGTGGGGGTGATGGGAGACATGAGTGGGGGCCTGGTGGAGGCTGCCCCTGGTGGCTGGGGGGTGCGGGTGAGGGAAGCATGGGTGGGGGCCTGGTGGAGGCTGCCCCTGGTTGCTGGGGGTGCAGGGGGACATGCGTTGGTGGGCAGTAGTGCAAGGTGACATGTGGGTTGGCTGGGGGGCATGGCCATGGTGGATGGGGTGCCTGCAGGACATGTGCAGGGTAGGCCCCTGTGGTGTGGGCCATCTGCAGGGGCCGTGGAGGGTGTAGAGGGAACACCTGGGAGCACCCACACGTGCAATTCACGTGTGTTGCTCCCCGCGCACCCCTGTAATACACGTACCCTGATAGAATCGCGTGTGATACTTCCCGCGCACCCCTGAAATACACGTACCCTGCTGATTTTGCGTGTGATACTTCCCGTGCACCCCTGAAATACACGTACCCTGCTGCTTTTGCGTGTGATACTTCCCGTGCACCCCTGGAATACACGCACCCTGCTGTTTTTGCGTGTGATACTTCCCGCGCACCCCTGGAATACACGTACCCTGATGGAATCGCGTGTGATACTTCCTGCGCACCCCTGAGATACACGTACCCTGCTGCTTTTGTGTGTGATTCTTCCCGCGCACCCCTGAAATACACGTACCCTGCTGCTTTTGCATGTGTTACTTCCCACGCACCCCTGATGCACACGTACACAGGACAATCGCGTGTGGAACTTCCCGTGAACCACTGGAATACACGTTCCCCGCTTGGCGTTTGCTGTTTGCCAGCCCTGTGAACTGGTCCAGGGTTAGGGCAGCCCTTTGCGATTATTTGGGGATTTTGAAGGCTTTTCCTTGGGCAAGGGCGTTCTTGGGGGCGTAACTGGCACTGCTGCAGGGTCGCTGCACCACGCTGCGCCACGGCTGGTTTTGGATGCGAAAATTCATGAATACGCTGTGCGCGGAAATCGATTTTCACGCACGCGGCTGGCACAGACATTCGCACGGGCATGCTGTGCGCCAGCCGCGTGCGCCACTTTTGTGCGATTTTCTATGAATTACCCTGAAAGTATAACAATATGCACATACCCCATTGTCAGTCGTCTTCACAGGGTAAAAGTCGAGGGAGAACAAAGCAGTAAAAAGGTAAAGGTAAGACTTTTGCAATGAAGAAATAAATGTCATTTAGAAACACAATTAAACATATGTTGGCACTGTTGGTTATTTAATACTATCTACATTGGTGTGCTCGAGCCACGTGCCAAAGTGAGAATCAAGAATTAGTATCTGAATACTTGTGATAACGGAGGGTGTCTGGTCAAATGTTTGAATCAAAATGGTGCCGCTCCGAGCCTGCCCGCGGCTGAGAGGCTGCCTTCGCCCCTCGCGGGGGACTCGGGTAAGTCTTTATTTTTATTTTTGTTATTCCCTTTCCTCCGCCCCACCCGACCCCCCAACATACCTTCTTGTTCCTGCATCCCCAGCGTGGGATGAGGGAAGCCTCTAGCCGTGTGGAGACTCGGAGCGCTCCACACGGCTGGAGGCTTCCCTCGTCCCCCGCCGGGGACGCAGGCATGTTTTTTTTTCTTCTTCCACCATCCCACTCCCGCCCTCCCAACGCCACTTACCTTCTTTTTGATCTTTTTTCGGGAGGGGACGCGCTGGGAACAAGCGTTCCCAGTGCGTCCGCTCCCGATGGCTGCCATGGAAAGGGAAAACAGACTCCGTTTTCCCTTTCCATGGTGGCGGGCATTTTCTTGGTCGTTTCTTTTTTTTCTGTCCCGAAACGCTGCAGCGTTTCGGTACAGAAAAAAATGCTTTTAGTGCCCCGGTCACGCACAAAATACAGGCCGCGGTACTTATAGCAATATGACCCTAGCGGCAGGGGCATTACCGACTCAGGTAATGCCCCAGGGCCTTCGTTAACTATGGCCTAGCTATAACTATGGGCCCCGGGGCATTACCTGATTCGGTAATGCCCCCGCCGCTCAGGTCATATTGCTTAAGTATTGTTGTAATTATTAATACGGAGATATGGTGAAAAAAGGAGATGACTCACCCAATCTTATGTCAAATGACCAAACAATTGTGTGCGTAGATTGGGGCAATATCTATGAAACGGCGACTTGAATTGTTGCTGTTTTGCCGGTAGGCTTGTTCGTTAACTTGATCTATTAGAAACAATATAAGAGAATAATAAAATTTAAAAAAGGATCACCGAACTTGTGAATTTGAGTTCTACTGCACAGTGTATAATAAAAATGATATACACATGCCAACATGGCTTAGCGAGCTTACCTATTAATGTGGGCTCGATCCATTTGAAGTAGAATATTTAGAGGACGCGAGCGTTCATTCCGGTCGTTTTTATCTAAGGTGTCCATGATGAGAAGTTTTGTTGATTTGTGTTTGCATGCATGAGAGCAACCTGGCAAGGGACTATACCAGGTATTCTGTGAGTCTGGGACCCACACCCTAAATTGCATCATGAAAGTGTATGAAATATAATCCTAAAAAAACCCATGCCCTTGGGATTGTGAACTAAGTAAATTGTATCTTAAAGTCCTTTCAGGAGAGTATACTGGGTAGATCCCAGTGTATTGGAAGATTTCTAAGGAATCCTCATACCATTGGATTTGCGAACACAGTGGGCCTCATTAAACGGTAGGCGGTAGGGTATTACCGGCACCGGTAAGGGCACCGGTGCTGGTAAACCCCTACCACCCTACTTCGAGGTCCCTCAGCGGGTCCTGTCCTTAACGTGTGGTCTGCCCAGGCGTTATGGACGGTTCCCGCTGAGGGACCTCAGAGCTAATAACGGTACCGCAAATTGCGGTACCGTTATTACCTCCTTCCCCATTCCCATTGAGCCCTATCCCTATACGGGCTCAAATGGGAATGGGGAATGGTTCCCGGAATGGGGATTTACCGGTCCCCCAAAGGTCAGAATAGACCGGTAAGTCCCTATTCCGGGAACCCGGACTCCGACGGCGGTAGGGGGTAGCCATGGCACTAATGGCGCCATGGCTACCGCCTACCGTGTAATGAGGCCCAGTGAATTGGCTAAGAGAATCCTGGCAGGAGAGCACACCACGTCAAGCCAAGTTGGTGAAGTGAATAGTAACTACCACAAGGAGGAAGTTAGCCCCTTAGGCTGTACAAAACATGGATGCTAATTTTGTGAACTGTTTGTTTTGTGGAGAGAAACCTGGGGAAAGGAATCCTCCCTTGGAATTGTGAACATTGTCCAGTTGGAACCTTTACTTTGGCTTTCCCTCTTTTGGTTGAACCTGACCATTTGTGCACTTCTGAAAGCCAAAGGCATTATCCTTCACACATTAGAGTTAATTTTAGAGGGGAGGGCTATGAAAGGATTTCTGACACAGGACATTTTTGCTTTGGAAACCTTGACACAGGACAGACCCTTAGTTTTGGTTGACATAGGGAAATACCTACTAGATTACAGACAGTGAGGCATTTTCCAACCCCTTTATTATTTAATAAAGGTTTGTAAAAATGAACAGGCATCAGTGTACGTGTCTCATTCCTGGTTCCTCGCCCTTCCCTTGACCTCTCTGCTGTAAAGTACTAAGACCGTTATTAAGGTTTTAAGACACGAAGGGCATCCATTTTGTCCGTCTAATATATTGAAAATGACTTGATGGATTTACGTCAAATCAGTTAAGTCAAAGAAATGCATCCAAATTGTTCCTTATTTGGTCCAAATTTGCCAAGGATTTTTGACACTAAGGCTGTTCAAAAACTGCACTTTTTCTCTAAGGGAAAATGAATGTGAGGAGTCTGAAAACATAGTTGTTATGTTTTCTTAATAACTTTTTTTATTTTCTGACAAATCACTCCCAACATTTCCAGTTACATGTGGCTCTTGACAAACCTTTTCTTTGGGAAATTTCATCCAAATCCATCAAGCAAGTCAAAAGTTTTTAGCCTCGCTCAACCTCTTTGCTGTAAAAAATACCAAGGCCGATATAAAGTTTTAAGGAGCAAGGGGTACCTCCTACTTTATCGAATAGTTTAAACACAACGCAATGGAGTTATCTGAAACCGGTCAAGAACTTTAAGTCCACACTTTTTTAAAATTTCCAATGGTACTCAACATTCACCTTAACTATAGTGTGACGATCACCTTACTATAATGTAATACCGTGCAACCTACAGGAATGGACCCCAAAAAGAGTTTTCTGGATCTTAAACATGTTGATGGGCATAGTGTACATAGAACGAGCCAGGCTGAGAGTGCTTGAAACTAAATCCTCAATAAACCAAGAGTCCTGGTACATTGAGAACAATGGCAACCAAAACCCTAAACGTACCCACAGATCAAGTTCATTGAGAGCACTGGAAACAGAAGCCCTCAACATAACATACTCAAAGCTAATTGAGAACACTGGAAACTGACACCTTTATTGCATCCAAAATCTGGACACATTGAGAGTCCGAGAACTGAAGCAGTCGATATACCCTCTAGGTCTGGATAAACTTTCCCTCAAAATCTTCAAATCACCCACATTTCAGGCCATTCAACCTCAATTCATAAAGAGGTGCTCTTGACTGGCACTCCTTTTTATTCAAAGGCCCCTTTCACAGAAACGGGAGGAGTTTATGGAGGTAGGCTTTGGAAAATTAGGGAGGGATTGATAAGTTGAAATTGAGTTATAATAATTGAGTGGGAGGAAAGGCAGTTAAAGGTAATATCTGGCTGGGAACCAGTCAGAGTTTGATTTTGGGTTGTTTGACCTTACACAGCACTGTGTGATGCATTCAGTGATTTGAAGTGGGGCAACAACTTCAGTGCTATCTGTTGAGAGCTTAGGGAGAGGGGATTCCTGAGAGGGAGAGCAACCTCAGTGACTGTAAGAGACACATTCATATGACTATTGATTTCCCTGATAGCAGCTTGTATGAGTGTCATGGTAACCTGATTTTGGTGCAAAGGAGCACCAGAGATTTATCAATGTCGGTGACACACTAGTCAGTATTCATCTCATGAAGTGAGTGGCTGAGAGAGATCTATTCCATCAGTGGACACATGAGATGAGGAGCAGTAGGAGCAGGGAATTCCTGAAGGCAGATTGTAGGAGACTCACATTAGCCTAACTGTAGTAGCAGTTAGCAACAGAGACTTTTGGAGGTGGATTACACAGCAGTCCGACTTAATCTCTTGAAGTGATTGGACAAGGCACGCACCATTGAGTGACACCTTGGAGAAGGAGCGGGAGGAGCGGGGAATGCCTGAGGGCAGCTTGCATGTGATTCATGATCATCTTATTTTTGTGGGAGAGAGCATAAGAGATTCATGGAGGTACGTCAAATTGCAGTCAGTGAGGGACAACACATTTGGATCATCATTGTAGCACCTAACCTTGCCAGTGGATTGGGAAAAACATGCTGGTTGCGGTATTTTCATATCTTCAGAAGGACTTACTGTATGCATTGCAGATGCCAAAGTTACATGTGGTCAGTTGAAGCAATAATCCAACTCATGATTCACAAGTCTGCACAAGTTGCTTATTGCACCACATTGATGAACATCTACTGAGACCAACAGAGGAGGTTGAACTTTCAAGCCTGTCCACTATCTAAGGTAAACAGTGGAGAGGTGTATAGCTCTTATTTAGCAAAGATCATGGAAGAAGAACACATGGTGTAGTTGAACAGAATCAGATTAAAAAATCTCAGGTCTCTCTCGCCCCTGCCACATCCATTGGTAAATCAGACTCAAATATATGTTGACTACATGGATAATGATCAAAACAAAACTTATGGTCCATCAAAGTCAAGATGGGAGCCTTAATTACTGCTGAACAACAGTGATACTTAGTAAGAGTGTGACAATGCCACCACCAATGCTGAGGCTGTAGTTTTAATAGAAGCTCTCCTCCACCCACGTACAATCTCTTTGAGAAACAGCCTTCATGTCACAGGTCAGAAAGCTAATCACTCTGTTGCATGCCATTAAGAACACCACCATCATGCCCAGATAAACCCACTTTAATATCCACCAAATATGTACATTGAGAGCCCTTGAAGTTGAAACTTTCAATGTATCCAGAGTGTAAGCACATTGAGAGATCTGGAAATGTGAGCAATTGGTGTATCCAAAGATCGGGCAATGAGGGTGTGCTGCAAACTGTATTCCTCTAAGAATACAAATGCCAGGCAAAAAGAGAGGATTTGAAACCTAAGTCACCATGAATATCAAGTTCAGGCACAATGAAAGCATTGGAAAATGTATCTAACTTTTCAATTTATCAGCAGTTTAGACAGATAAAGAATGCTGTTACTGAACCCACTGGTGAACCCACAGACCATGCACACCGAAAGATATAGAAGTTGAAGCCTTTCAAATATACAGAGTCCAGGTACATTGGCAGACCTTGAAACATGAGCCCTCAACATACCCCCCTGAGATTGGTCGTCCTGAAAATAGAAGCCCTCAAAGGGTGCATGCTCAGTACATTGGGAGCATTGAAAACTGAACTCTTCAATGAAGATTTCAATCTTTGCTTCTTTCCTGCATCCTGTTATCAACAACAATGTGCAAGGCTCTCCCATCTGCCTCACCTCGCTGACTGCACCATCTACAGATTACTGGGATAAGCCTGGTGTTATTTGTGTAGCACTCGTCGGCACAGCATCATTTTCCCCCCAAAAGAAAACACATTTTATATTTTACTTTACACACCCAGGATTCCACAGGACTAGCAGTGTTTTCTTCAAGTGTGCATATTCATTGCCTTTGCCATTGATCTCGGCAACCTGCAGCCCTGCCTCATTGTTGCTTGACCTTCCAACATGACCACACATTTCTCCACCTGACCTGCTGCCTTGGCCTGGCCCTGTTCCCCCTCCCATTGGTTGCACTCTGCTTTTAAGCCAATCACAGCAACCGGGAGGTGGGCGGTGGCCCTAATACCTAAGGCCCAAAATGAAGGCCCCCGTCTGCTCCCTGTCTGCTACCATGACACTGCCCAGGTTCTCTTTTACCCCTGGACTTCAACTTCATGATGCTGCTACTCACACCTCAAGGAAATCTGGACTACCATGACATTCACATCTCCTTAACTATGGGTTAGCCCCCTCCTTCTGAACACATTCCTGCCCCCTCGTGACTTATCTTCCTTCTCTGCTTGTCTCCCATGTTTACATTCCTAATTACAGTGCATTTCACACCCACTGCTAGCATCTCAACCTAACTGTAATTTCAAGTCTTGCTGCATTTTTCATTTTGATTAGAAGTCAAATCTAGCTGTGTTTTTGCATTTTGGTTAAGAGTCAAATCTAGCTGTGGTTTGCGTTTCGGTTAAGAGTAAAATCTAGCTGTGCTTTGCATTTTAGTTAAAAGTCAAATCTATCTGTGTTTTGCATTTTGGTTAAGTGTCAAGTCTAGCTGTGTTTTGCATTTTGATTAAGAAGCAAATATAGCTGTATTTTGCATTTTAGTTAAAAGTTAAATCTAGCTGTTTTTTTTGCATTTTAGTTTAGAATCAAATCTAGCTGTGTTTTGCAAACTTACTTTTCCCTTTACCTGTACTGCATGCTTTTCTTGTAACCTGCTGGCCCAGTGACTTCACCGTTCCACTTGTTCCTTCTTAGCCCCCCATGCGTCTCCCCTCCTCTCTCGCTACCACGCCCATGGCACTTTCTGTTTCTCCTATCTTCTCCAACTGCTTCTCCATCGACTATCCCTCCCTTCTCACTAAGTCTGGTAGGAAGAAGTTCAAAAAGGATATATTGGCCTCCAACCCTGGTCTCCCTATTGCTGACACCTATTCCAGTGCTTCCTCGAGACAGACCCTCACTGACATCCTCTTTGTTGTTCCTTCGCCAGATCTATTGACTCTTCATATGATCTCTGTGCTCTGTCTTTTTTCCTCCTCTCCCAATAATGGTGGCACCCGCTCGGAAGCCCTCATGGGTCCTTTCGACTCCTCTAAGGTCATCATTATTGTCTACCTAAATGGCACGATCATGGTCCAATGCCGTAAGGCCAATCTCCTCCTCTTTGATAGGCGCATCCCTCGCCTCATCAATTTTCCTTCATCTCCTGCTGTCCCCTCAACGCCCCCGGCCCCTTTGGCTACCTTGCCCTCTCTTCCCTCCTCTTCTGCTCCCTCTCAGGCTCCTTCATCACCTCCACAAGGCATACCTCTGATTTGTACACCTCCCCGGAAGGCCTTTAAGGCTGGCAACCTCCTTCATCTTGCCACTCTGGCTCTGCTGCCAAACACTCCTCTGACATCTGCCACCTCTTTTAAGAACTTGACCTCGATGTCCTTGGTCTCACCGAGACATGGTTCATGGCCAGCTCTGTCACAAGCTTTGACACTCACCTCCCTGACGGCTACATGATCCTCTCCGCACCCAGATCCACCCGGTCTGGAGGGTGTGTAGCCCTAATCTTACCTGAGAGGATTCCTGCCTCTATCATTCCCACACAGACATACTCCTCTTTCAAATGTCTTGTCTGCACCACTCAACTCCTCCTTCTTGGTGACCTCAATATGCATCTAGACTCTCCTTGTTGCTCTTCTGTATTCATCCATGACCTCTGCGATGCCCTCTCCCTTTCTCTCCTCCCCTCTGGCCTGACTCACTCTGCAGGGCACACGCTTGATGTCTTGATCCCCTCTGACCTCCCTCTCTCCATCCCTCTGACCACTCCTCCCCCCTGGAGTGACCCCTTCCTCCTCTCCTCTCATCTCTCCCTCTCTTCCCCCAGGCCAAACTAATCACAACATTACCACCTACTTTCTCAGACATCCGGTCCAGGAAGCATGTGTCATTTGAGGCTTTCTCTGCCACCTTCTCCCGACCTCCGCCTCTGGCTGACTCATATCCTGACACAGTCCTTTTCATGCTCTACTCTTCTATCTCTGATACTCTTGATGCTCTTGCATCTGTCATGAAGATCCGTTTGAAGCCCAAAACCAAGTGCAATTCTTGGTACGACTCTTACCTAGCTACCCTTAAACATAAGTGCAAGGTGGCTGAGAGGAAATGGAGAGCTTCTTGTTCATCCTCTGACAAACTGGCTTCCTGCCTGCTCCAAAGGCAATACCGACTCTCTATCCATACTAAGAAGAGAGCCCACATCCAAGCCTGTGCCTGTGCAGCATTTAACAACTCGGCCAAACTCTTCAAAATCTAGAAAGAGCTGGCCAATCCTGCTGCAGTGTCTACCTTTCCTGTCACCTCCCAGGCCCTTTGCACGGCCCTTGCCTCTCACTTCATCTCAAAAACCAAGGACATCCTGTCCACCCTCTCATCCCCTCCCCCTTTTCTCCCCTCTCCTGTGAACTCTTGCCGTCCTGCAGCCACTCCCACCCTCTTTCTCGTCCTTTCCTATATTCTCCTCTGACAACCTCTCTAGAGAAGTCTGATCTATGAAAGCCTCGCCAAAACAGGTTATTCCCTGTTCCTTCAAAACCATCAAAGACAACATTGACACCCTTTCTCCTGCCTTGGCCGATTTATACAACCTATCATTTGCCTCCAGAGCCTTCCCCTCCCTCTGAAGCACTCTCTTGTGCACCCTCTCCTCAAGAAACCCACAGCTGACCTGTCTTGCCCGGCAAACTATTGCCCGATCTCCATCACTACTTTCCTCGGCAAACTCCTGGAAATGCTGCCCATCTTGCAGCTTAAACTTCACTCTGACTCTGTTGGTTGACTGCTCTCCTGAACATCCGTGAAGATCTGCTCTCCAACCTTGACGCTAACATCCCCTCTGTCCTCATCCTACTCTATTTCTCTTCTGCTTTCAACATGGTCAACCATACCATCCTGATCAACCATCTCCATGACAACCTGCGTATCACTGATCATGCTCTGGTCTGGCTGATTTCTTTCCTCTATGATCGACCCTCCCAAGTCCAACTTGGGTCCTTCCTTTCCTCTATCTCCCTTTCTAAATGCGGTGTTCCCCAGCGGTCTAACCTCCAACCCTGGCTTTTCAAGCAATACCTGGCAACTCTTCCCCATCGCATTGCCGTTTTCTGCTTCAATTTTCAGTGCTTTGCTGATGACACTCAACTCATTGTCATGCTTCCCTTGGCCACCTCTTCTTCTCTCATCTCTGATTGTCTGTCTGCTATTCAGGATTGGTGTGCTGCCAACAATCTCTGCATGAATGCCAGTAAGAAGAAGATCCTCCTCATCGGCACACCTTCCCCTTCCTTTCCTGTCACTCTGTGGCCGGCCTCCCTTGGCCCTCCGCCTACTCCCACCTGTGAGGCTAAGAACCTTTGGGTCATCTTCGACTCCACCCTTTGCTTTTCTGCCCACATCTCTGATGTACCTAAAAAGTCAAACTTCCTACTGCACCTCCTCAGAGGTATTCTGCCTTTCCTCTCCTTCCCCCAGAAGCTCACTGTCTCTCAAGCTCTGGTTCTCTTTAGGTTGGAGTATTGTAACAGCCTCTTTCTAAATCTACCTGCCTCTACTCTCCCCCCTCTGCAACTAATCCAGAACAGGACTGCAAGACTTTTCCTTGGCCTCAAGCCCTGCGATCATATCTCCCAGTGGATGCAATGATTAAATTCAAAACCTTCTGCATTGTCCACAAGGCTTTCTGGGACCTGGGTCCAAAATACCTTGAGCTATCCCTCTGCATATACCTCCCCTCTCGAGCTCTTCGCTCCTCTACCTCTAGCTCTCTCAGGGTCAGTCGTTTTTCAAAGAAAGGAGCTAGGGGTAGACCTTTGTCTTTGGCTGGGGTCACCCTCTGGAGCAGCCTCCCTGCCACTCTAATACTTGAGGAGAACCATCTCTGGTTCCGGAAGCACCTCAAGACCTTCCTCTTTTCTTCTGCATTCGCTCACCCTCTACCCTGCTGATCTGTTCTCTCTTGGTACCGTGCACCTAGCCACCCTCTGTCCTCCGGGCCTAGGTACCTGCTCACCCCGCCACCCTCCCGCACTGTCTCCGGACCACCCCTTGCACTGGGGGCTGTATCTGCACCCATACAGCACCCCCTTTTTCTTCCTGCACTTATCAGACCTACCCTGTCTGCTGCCTTAAACCTAGCACTTGCAAATTGCTGGCTGCACTACCACTTTTTGTTGTCTTTATTATTTATTTATTGCTATTTATCTGTTTCTCCTGTGCTTCGCACTTTCCACTTCTCCCCCCTTCCATGCACTTTCCCCCTCCCCCATGCACTTGCGCGTTCTCAATGTCGCTGGGCCTAGTAAGAGCGCTGTTTTGTTCTCCCCTGTTCCCCTCCCTTGCCTTGTCGCGCTCTGAAACACTTGTGTACGAGCGCGAAAGAAATAAAATACTAAATCAATATACCATCCTATCACTAATTAAGTGCCGGAGAAAGAGAATGCCGAGAAACTTCTCATAAATTGAATTTTAGCGGCACGGAAAAGCGGCATATCCTTTTGGCAGCAGTCTGCCGGTTCAGGAGCGGTACTGCAGCTGAAATGCGCAGTGGCTTAAATGCACCTCCTCGGCTCTACAAAAGCTAGCTAAAGAACAGCAGAAGAACAAATAAATAAACACATTTGTGTCAGTGAGCTAGCCGTTGAGGGCGCAAGAGCTTTTACTGTGCATATTGCACTCGCTTACCTCACAAGAGCTGCTTCTTGCGTGTTCGCCCGTCTGTCTCATTTCGTAAAGTGACTGAGTTGAGTGGAAACGCTTCCATTTTCGGTTAACTTCTAACCTTTCCACTTCCGTCACCATTGTGCACCTGCGCCATAAATGTTATGTTATGTTATGTTGACTTATACCGTGCACTGCTACCACCCAGAGGTAGTCTCCAGGTGCTCCAATAGAGTTTATACCACTACGGCAATATCTGGCAAGTGCCTTTCCCATGCCTACACAAAAGCCCAAAGCCCAAACTGTTGGCATCAGCAATGCATGTTTGTATGGTAGTTGGGCTGCATGTATATTGCATGTTCCCAATCTCACATAAAAACATAGATGCCACAGCCATAGGAAATAGAAAAAGGAACGTAATACTCTTTCTATTTCTATGATAGCAGCATGGACGAAGAGGGACTATAGCAACCAGGGGGAGGTAAGTTGAGTAGGGGCATGCGGTTGGGTAAAAGGGGTATGAGATATGGAGGAGGTAGCAGAAGTGGGGGAGATGCAGTGGATGAGGGGGAAAAAGGTGACATCTGGTGGAGGCGCCCAGGTGGTAGGGAGAATGCAGCTGCTCACAGGCTGAATCTGCACATGTTTACAGCCAACTGATTGGCTGAGCGCCCTTCTCCAGAGGCAAATCCTTGTGAGAGACTTTCTTTTTGACAATGTAAAGGTAATTTTGAAAAGGGTACTGCTAGTCCATTAGAAACACCATATCTACATAGCACCAAATCATAATTCTCCATAGCAGAACTTTATGTATATATGTATATGCTAGATTGTACATAATGCAGACCTATCAGCAAAGCAATGGAGCATGTGTGGGGGTTACAACATTTGACTCTCCAGATGTTCTGTGCTACAACTCCCACCATATTTATCTAGCAAAGTAAATGGTTAGGGGACATTGAAGTTGTTGTCTAAAATATCTGTAGGGCCACTGTTTGCAGATATATGTAAATATTATGGGATAAAATAATAGGATACAATAGTATGGATACATTAAGATGGAAAGACTTCTATTGGATATACATAGAAGAACATAGAGAGAGTGGATATATGGGTACAGGCAGGAAATAATGGTTATGAATGTAAGGCAGACCCAAATACATAATACCCACACACAAAAACACGGTTCACAATGCGCAATGCTTCAGTGTGATATGTTACGCTATGTTATGTTGTGCTATGTTGCGCTGTGATGTTTTGTGCTAGGTTGTGCTATGTTTTGTTGTTTTGCTGTGTTTTCCTATCGCGTGTTTTTCTGTGCTAAATTGTTATGTTGTGTTATAGTATGTTATGTTGGAGATTTGGGTAAGCACACTGATACCTAAGAGCTTGTCCTTCAGTGATGCCTGTCACTGAAGGATACGCTCTCGCAATTACACATCTTCCAATTCACAGGGGAAAGACAGCTAGGTACTCATGTAGATGTGTCTAAAGGGCTTTCTTGAACTGTTAGTTGCCCTGCATGACCATCAATGTGACAGTGAGAGTTTTCCAGAGCATGGAAGCATTCAGGGGAATGAATCAGCCTCCTGTTTTGGTAACATTTGCCGGTATCCTGGCAGCTCTACCACCTGGATACCCGCAATGTTAAAATGAGGCCCAAAGTCCCTAAGTCACGCTACGCTCTGATGGCCATGCACAATAGCTTGACTAATTTCTTGAAATTCATTCCACTCTACAAAGGCAACCAGGGAAAGGCCCACATGGCTGGGGAAAGGTATTCATGCAGCCTTACTTTCATTAGTAAGCAGGCTGCTGCCTTCTGCACCCTCTGCAGAGAGTTGACAAAGCATTTTTGTAGTTACAGGATTACCACTGTTGGAGTGGTTCAAACGAGACAGGACCAAATATTTGATGACTTGTACTTTATTAGGGACGTTAAGGTTGAGGAAGATTTAAATGTACTCTTCACTGAATTTTCCAGGAGCAACAAAAACAAAATACAATTTGGTATTGACTTGGTTTCACGAGGCCTTTATGCAATAAGCATTTGACATCTTTAACAAAGTCAAAGCGATCATCTTGCGATCATCTTCAGTTGACTAGTTTAATAGGCTCCATTTTTCGCCATTCCCCTCTCCCCATTCCTTCCCTCCACCCATGTTCCCCTGTACTGGGGGGCAACATGTATCCAGGTCAACTAACACCATTTCTCCAAGTAAGAATGCCCATATTTACCTGAGGACTTTGCATGCATATGGTGAAATTAAGTCTCCATCAACTGCTACAGTAATCCTTAATTCTGCTACCCATCTATCTGTCCTGATGGACAGTCAAGTTGCGATCTTCTTATCTCGTGCTGTAACTTTTCTGTGATATGAAGCCATTCCCAGTCTTAATGATTGTGTCTTTTGGATAGTATTGCCATCATACTCTCCATCTCATATATTCCGAAGTCCTTAGTTATCCATTCCTTCGATGTTTCCTTCCTATTTGGGTCAATCCGACATGCCTACCCCCTACTACCTCTAGGCCAAATACTAATAACATTGTGGGTACAGGCCTATCTATTCCATCTATTTCTTATACCCAGGCTAGGGCCTCTTTCCAAAACATTCTTGCCTGCAAACATTCCCAGCAGATGTGCCAATAGTTACCTGTGCCTCTGCACCCTCTCCAACATAACAAACTCACTGCCATATATATCTTGGCCAACCAATATGGGGTAAATTGCCATCATTGCTGTAATCTGTAATTGTTCATTTTATATTGAGTTGCAATCAACGACGACCATACCTTCCTATAAATGGCTGGCCAGGGGTCTTCATCTGCTTGTATACCCATGTCTCTAGCCTTAGCAACTTAATACGTCTGGTACACGTATGCCCTGTCATTAACAATGAATTGCATACATCACCCACATACCTGGGGTTCCTTTGACGGCTGAGAAGATTTATGAACAATGCACAGGTAAAGTAGGCCTAACTAGGTTTCAGGACCTATTGCCAAATGGTCAGTTCCTATCCCTTGACAGGTTTAATGAGCTGGGGAATGCTATGGTGCTGGATATATCTCTTTACTTCCTGGACCCGAAACATGCTGAGGGGACTCTTTGCTGGAATCATGGCACTGCACCACTCCATAGAAGCGGAGGGGGGAGAGTAAACTGACGTTGGATCTGTAGCTAAAATACTTGAGAAATCAGTGAGGTGGTCAGTCGATGCATGCTTCAAGTGGGAAAAGTGCTTGGGGCAGGTAATCAAGGATGATGTGTGGAAGTATTGTTGCTCGCAGACCAGCCAAGTGTTCCATGATAGATGGTTTAAATTGCTACACTTTAAATATCTGCACCAAACATACTATGCACCAGCATCGCTCCATAAATTCTACAGGGGCGTACCGGACCCATGCTTGCATGTCCGCGCAGGTAACAGCCACCTTCCTTCTCCTGGGTTGGAAATGTGCCCCAGTGGCGACAGAGTGGGAGAACCTGTTGAGATGTCCCCCATGGTTCAACACCTGGGCAATAATACAAGAAATGTCCTGGGGTCCCTGAGACGGTTTATAGGGATGTTATTTGTTTTGGCCATGCGCTGATTTGCGATGGCATGGGGGAGGGGTCCCACACCAGAGCTGAGCAGTTGGTAGCGGGATATAGCATACTGTTATGATTTTTAACTCTGCAAGCAGCTGCTAAGCGAAGGGCCATGTGAGGGGTCTACCAGAATGACTTGCTATCGAGGTCAGTAGATACTCTTGAAGACCCACCATGAGTGGGGAGCTGCCTGGGGTGACAGTGCAGGCCAAGGACTAGGGGGATGCAGGATGGGGTTGGGAGATGCTGGCGGGGCTGCTGTTTGGATTGACAGTATTTTGACATTGGATTCCTGTGATGTTACTAAGCTGTCAATGTTTTGCTTTTAAATGCAATAAAAAGAAGTTTAAACATAATAATTGTATAGTTTCGAGATAAGGACCCCTCTCCCAACATCGGTCTGTTAAGACACCTTTTAATTGTAAAAACATAAATGTTGGCATAGGTTTTCCATGCCACACCTCGTCTAATTCTGTCTTTGTCAGAAATGTCCCTTCCCACCATACCCGTCCTGCTCTCACCAGTCAATGCTCATAGTCGGGCTGATATCTGAGTGGCTTGTGAATTGTATCTCTGATCGGGGGCCCACAGACAACAAAGAGGCGAAGGCCAGGACGTCACCCCTTCCATATCCTTTGGCTTTTTCCACAAATGCACAATGTGGCTAGAATAGGGTGTGCTCATATTCAAGCTGGTAGTCATCTATGGGGCAACCACAGCCATTCACCTAGTGTGGCAGGAGACATCATGTAATATTTTCCAGATCCACCAATTGTTTATCTTTACTTTCCCTTAAATGGTCTGCGAGTATCCGGAAATATGCGGCTCTATAGTACTCCTTTAAATCTGGGAGACCTATCCCGCCTTCCTCTTTGGGCACTATCAGTGTTGAATAGGCTATGCATGATTTCTTCCCTCCCCATAGGAAGTGTATAAAATGTTTCCTTGCTTCATTGAAAAAGCAATCGGTAATACTTGGAATACCAATAATAGTATGGGCAAGACATTAATGTTCAGTGTAGTAAGACGACATGCCCATGACAACATTGTCCCAGCCTATCGTGGTAAGTCCTTCTTAATCTTATCCAATAAGGTGTGGTAGTTTGCATTATACAGGCTTATTTCCCCCGTGATGTTGATGCCCAAATATTTTAGGTCTTTCATCTCTATCTGCAGCTTGTTGATAGCTATGTGTTGGTCGATCTCAGATGTGTACTCCACTATAGGTAGCACTGCTGACTTATTAAAATGTATTTTAAAGCATGACAGGGTTCAGTATTTTTTTAATGATCTCTATCAGTTTGGGGAGAGAGGCGGGGAGAGAGGTGCTTGGACTCGATATGTAAGCCAGAATAACATCAACAAAAAGTCTCCATACCTCACCAGGCCTCAAATGTGTTCCTCCCTTGCAATTGCCAGTGGTTCTAAAGTTAAGGTGAATGTCAGTGGGAAGAGGGGACATTCCTGCCTCATTCTCCATCCCAGGTGAAATCCCTCTGATAATATACCATTGACCACCACCTTGGCGGGCAGTTTACTTTTCTTTTGCCTGACTCCAGTGAACCATTGTGACACTATACATGCTTTTTGCAACACTGTGTCCAGAAAATGCTATTTGACCCGGTCAAAAGCCCCATCAGCATCCAGGGACACCAAGAGAGGTTACCCATCTTCAGAACCCTGGCTGGCCATGCGATCTAGGGCTTTCTAAATATTATCAGAAACGTGTCTGCCTCTGATAAAACCAACCTGATCAGTGTGCATCAGTTTGGGTAAAATAACTCCAAGTCTCTCTGCTAGTACACTGGTGTAGATGTTTGCATTCACATTCAATAAGAATATCGCAATAAAACTCACATTCCAGTCTATCCTTTCCCCCTTTAGGGATGATCACTATTCTTTCCCACATTAAAGATTGTGGAAAACCCTCACCCTCTAGGATGTTGTGGATTAATTTACACAGCTATTGCACTAGATCTACTCCATGCCTTTTATAGAATGTTGTTGTAAGCCCATTTGGGTCTGGTGCTGATCCTACTTTTAACTTAGTGATTGCTAAAGGTATTTCGACTGCCTTGATTGGAGCATCCATCTACATAAGTTCTTCTACAGATAGCTTGTGTAATGCGATTCCATCCAGATAAGAAGTCAACTCCAGTTTGCTGGGTCATCCTTCCCTAGTTTATAATCTGGCATACAAATGACAGAATCTTTGGACTAGATGTCCATCAGACAATACTACACTGGATTGGTCACTTATTTTATGTTCTGCCATGTCTGCCCTCTGTCCTCTAATATGTGCCGCTAATAACATATGGATGTTGCCCCCTTTTTCATAAAACCCTTGCTTTAGGTATCTAAGCTGAGAAAGAGCTTGCCCCTCCAGAGGTACCTGAGCTCATGTCTCATATCCATCACTTCCTCTAGCTTTTCCTCTGAATAAGCCTGATCTCTTCTCAGTGCCTCTTTCATTTCCCTTATTGTCTGTTTGAGTTTGGTTTTACACAAGAGCCTAACCCTTTTTTTGTTGCCCCTTCAGAAATCAAGAGGCCTGGGAAGGTGACATTTGGTGCCTCCCAAACTATCTGCTTTGGCATTTCTCCTGTGTCATTTATCTTTAGAAATGTCCTAGTTTCCACCTTAAAGGATTACTGGAAAGGTGAATCCCTGAATAGTGTGGTGTTACAGATCCATTGCTTGTTCAACATCAGACGTAAACCCAGATCTATTGAAATTATACACATATCATTATTTGACCAAATCACTACCTGTTTATCTGTCCCCACAATATGTATCCTATTTAAACAATTCAATACATTAGGGAATCCTCTACAGGTTACACCGACAATTCCCTTTCAAGTCCTGATTTATTTAACATGACACAGCTTATGGATGAATGTCCTTCCATGCCACTTGCATCAACAAACCAGTGTCCATCATTCTCAATTGAGAGAAACTAAACCCCTACTGGCGGTTCAGTTTGCCATATTTCCTGGATCGTTCTGTTGACCGCCCTTTTGTTGGAACTTTAAGCCTCTGCCGATAGGTCACAGGGTGATGTTCACCTCACTTGACCTTGGCTCCCGGCTGTCCTCTCTTAGATGTGTTAGAGCACCCTCTGCCTCTTCTGCAGATGTTATTTATACTTCTCCTGTTCAGATTCAAACTTAGAATGGATAACACCATCTATATCATGTGTCATGGTCACCAAGCCATTGCATCAGAGATCAGCATTCTTTGACGTTTTGTTAAATAGAGTCAGTGCAGACACGTCTTGATGCATTCAGACCAAGACCCTTCACATTCTATGGCTCCTTTTTCTCTCGCCTTTGTCAGAATGTCCACTTTCAACATAAAATCATTACATTTATCTAAGACTGACTTTGGACCTGTTAAACTGTATTCATATAATACCGCCTTGATATGAATATTGGCCTAAGCCCATCCGCATTGCACAGAAACCCATGTTTGAAATGGTCCTATTTCTGATCAACGTTGCCGCCATTTCAAGAATCATCCGCCATTTTGATTTTAACTCTTGCTTTGTGTCCTAAAATGGTGGGCTGTGTTTTCAACTACAGCCGAGCCAAACGACCTTTGAGTTGTGTCAACATTTAGGATGACTGAGAGCAGACTGTTTGTTCTGTGCAAAGCAACCTTGTGACTTGTATGAACTGCAATCTAAGTGTTGTCTGCGCTCACAAGTCTCATCCTCATCTCAACAATGGAACAATGTAGAGCAAACTCAAATCGTGTGCTTTGGTTGTAATATAGTATGTTCTTTCTTGAAACTATGCTTACTATCAGCCAGAGACCCAATACTGCCATTGTATCTTCATGGACAAGCAAACTTGTTAAATCTGTTAAAAAGTATTGTCATATTTGTCATGTGAACTGGGCACGAACCCTAGCATGTAAAATATTAGTTTGGAGAGGGGCTGGACAATGAATGGGAAAATATATAAAAGAGCCCACATTAAGATGTCCAGCACTCTCACCCCTCACTGTGTCTGCTGGTACACACTGTGAGGTGTTGGAAGCCAGATAGCTATCTCTTTTGCTTTGAATTCTGCACAGAAATAAAGATACTTGTATCTTTCGACCCGTGATTGGTGAATTTCATTTTGTGGTACTAAGCCTCAATATTTCTTTGGTCTTTCAGACCGTTTGAGTGGCCACCGCCACTATGTATTCTCTAAAAGGCTACTTTGGGAACGCCAGAACTTTCCAGGAGGGCCATTACAATGCCTTTTACTGACCATCCATGGGAGGCCACAGATTCACCCTGCCCTGCGTTTCCTGTATATCCATTAACCTAATATTGAATCTCCTCTCTCTATTCTCTAAGTCGTCAACCTTCAGGGCTACATCTGCATCTTTGTTTTCCAGATCTTGCATTCTAGCATCAAATTTCATCTAATTTAATTCCACTGAGAGCTGTTTTTTTCCACTGTCTTAATTTTGTCCTACATCTTATCCATTCTCCTGCTCTGCTCTGCCATTTAGGTGCTGATATAACTCCTCATTAGTTTGATTTCCTCTAGTAGTAAGTGAATGGTGGCAGCTTCCAACATCTCTCCGACCACCAGTTGAGGGGTCTCCTGTTGATTCATTTCATTTTCATTTCTTGTACATCGAAGAATGTGTAAGGAGGCCAATGTGTTTGGGTGCGGCATATGGTGTGCCAGTATCACTTCATTTTGGGTTTCGATTATATCTGGGGCACATCAGCTGGATACCTCTATCCCAGACACGCAGGTGGGGCAACTACTTCACAATGCTTTCCTGCTCGGAGTGTTCATATAGGATGTCCCATATGTTGTTGTATATTCTTCAATCTGATGTGGTTTCCTGTTCATGTCCCACTCCCCTATAGACAGGTATAAAAAGTCATGTTAACAGGAACAATGCACATGGGGCAGTTAGCTCTTAAATTGCTCCCTGTCTGTGATTCACTGGCCTGGGCTAAACTACATGAAGGAAGCCCTCCAGAGCCATGCCAGTATCCAAGCTCAAACATCCCTCCAGCACTACTGTGTGGACCACAGCCGTGTGTCTGATCAGCGTTTATGCCATGACCCTACAGCATTCCTTCTGACATAACAGCATGCGTGCCTGCCCGTCGGTTCATGCCGCGCTGGTTAATGATTGTGGCCTGGCTCTATGGTTCAGGAGGGAACCAGCTCACTTGCTTGGATGTTGCTGGACTGGGCCCTAAGTAAATGCAGAGGGGAGGTTCATTGATCCCTGTGTGTTCCGTCAGGGCAATGCTTTCCCAGCCCCGGACTTTCTCGCTGCCACTACCTTCAGGGCATCTGTTCTCTGTAGGTCACTTCACTACTATTTCCATCCTTGTATAGAGGATCTGCCCGCTTCAGGACGCTGTTTCCTTAGTATACTCACCTTAGGATACTTGTGGGTTGCACTTC
Organism: Ambystoma mexicanum; assembly: GCF_040938575.1. Classification (NCBI taxonomy): domain Eukaryota; kingdom Metazoa; phylum Chordata; class Amphibia; order Caudata; family Ambystomatidae; genus Ambystoma; species Ambystoma mexicanum. The sequence continues at coordinate 1,029,289,649 of NC_090936.1, forward strand.
AAAAAGGTCTTACATTAATTAGTTGCATCTGACCTTTTTCATTTTTATGAATTGTCCACTAAGAACTTAATAGCAGGTACCATGGAACAAATAGAAGGCACTTCTCAATACGATTCTCCTCCCATATATACCAGGCAATATGTTACAATGCAGAAAAGCAGCCTTACTGATGAATAGATGGTAAAGCAAGGCAGCACCTCCACACGAGTCATAGGGCCTCATTACGAGTTTGGAGGCAGCCATGCCATTAATAAGATGTTCAAGATGTTCTTAATAAGGGCATGGCTGCCTCCAAACTCGGTTCTGGGTCCGTGGTCCGTGATTGTGGAAATACTGGGCCATTCCGACTTTGGAGGGTCCGGTATTTCCCCATTCAGGGAACCCGGACCCAGACCTTCCTCATTCGCATTCGAGCCCCCCATAGGGCTCAATGGGAATGGGAAGGGAGCTAACAACGGGCCCGTTGTTAGCTCCCTGGTCCCCTCGCGGGACCCGCAAGGGATGTCTGGTCTAACCAGACATCCAGAGTGGGTCCCGCAAGGGAACCTCGTAATAGGGCGGAATTGGTTTAACGGTGCCGGCAGCTTTACCGGCCCCATTAAACCCATTCCGTCCGCCTCGTAATGAGGCCCATAGACACTAATCTCTGGGACTCCAGGCGGCCCAGGTAACTTGGCACAGAGGAGTACCACTAAATCTTCTGGAAACTCTTAAAATATGCAATTCCTGTAGGCGCAAAAAGGGGGCACCATTACTAAAAAGAGCATCTTGTGAGAAACAGGCAGTAACTTAAAGACATAGGGAACACGCAAGCCACAATGGGGGTCATTCCGAGGTTGGAGTTAAGGTAAAAACGATGCCGGTAATCCCTTACCGCTCCGGGCTATTCCGACCTGAGACCCCGCTATTAGCGGCACCGTTAATAACGGTGCCTCTAATAGCGGCATGGGCACGGGCACACAGCCCATCATATCAGCAATACCGGAATGCCGCTAATGGGAGGAAATCACAAGTCAGGCGGACAAGCAAATACCGGCATCATGAAGGCGCTAATAGAGCATATCGGCATGCCGGTAATACCGGTATCTCAAGCCAACCGTAAAATGCTATATGCAGCTTTCCCAACTGCCACAGATGCACACAATCAGCACAGGCGGAGGCAATGGAGTCTGGGCCAGTACAAAAAGAGCACACCCACACACCACACCCCTTCCCACACCAAGATGATTCCAATAGTAGTAGCAATACTGGAGCTGGAGGACATGCTTGCATTGCAACACCAGCAACAACAACAAGAGCAACAGCAGGCACCACAGAGGAGACGCAGGAGGAGAAGGAGGGTGAGACAGGCCCAGCATGCCCCACCAGTGCAGCCAGCGGTACCACGCAGGCAGCCCACAATCCCTCGCATCAGAGCCAATCCTTTCAACCTAACCCCAGAGCAGATCCACACCCTGTACCGCCTGGACATGGACACCATCACAACCATCGTGGACATGATACATGACGACGATGTCAGCCTCATTGAAATATGCACCGCCATCCCCCCTCTACTCAAGGTAGTGTCGGTGCTCCACTTCCTTGCCACAGGCACCTACCAGCACACAGTGGGGCACATGCATGGTGTCAGGTTTCTTGACCCACATTTGAGTTATTATGCTGCAACATTTGTTGCTGCGGGCTTAGAAAATCCAAGATGGCTGAAAATCCAGAATCCAGGAAAACCGCACAGTTTTGCGCACACCAAAATGGTCGCCTGACCTGCCACCCACCCACCGGCGAGCGTGATGGGCCAGAAGCACCATGAGTGAAACGTGGTGCCAAAGGAAAAACAACAGTGCCTGTTAGCTCAAAAAGCGCTTTGAAATCACATTTGTTTCTCTGAAATGCAAGCTCAAAATGCCTATTTCAAACATTGCAAGATATTCAAAAATCTCACTGAACACCAGCAGACATCTGGCAGAATGAAGTCTTGTGTGCATTCAAAATCTGGAAAGATGAAGAGCCTAAAATAATGTTGATAACAAAACTGGCTGAGCTGTGGATGTCAGCAGCTCAAGTGAAATTGGACTTAAAGCCACTAAAATCGAAATGTTTAAAATAAATGAGTGATTTACTTTGGAGTGTCACATAGGTTGCAACTGTTTAAATGTCATAGTTTTGAACTTAGAATCAGCGTTCTAGCTGCATGTGTCAAAATTGTAAGTTTGATTTTAATGAAGAAAACTGGACAAAAGTGACATTTAGCTGAAGCCTGGCTTAAAGAGATTGAATTCTGCCTGACAACTACCCCCGACAGGAGTGGAAACTTGCCCAGCAACTGCATTCCCAGGCCTGGCCTCCCTTCTGCTGCACCACCAAAAGGAGACCACACCTCTCTGATTGTATTAGGGGTGGGGTACCTGGGGCTGCAGGAAACAGAACAGTGAGCTTTCCTTGGCTCAGGCAAATGTTAAATTAGGGGGGGGGGCGTAAATGGCTTCCTCTTGGAAGAAACTGGGAGGAGCAATGCTTCTGGGAGCCACCTGAGCTGGAGGCGGGGACAGACAGAAATCCCCCCATGTGCTTTGGAACCTAAACCACACCCATCTGGGCCAGAGCATAATTTTAAAAAGATGGATAATTCATAGTACGAAAGTGTCAAAAATATATAATTAATATCATGATTCCTGTGATTTTCTGTGCACATTTCAAGAGGTGTTAGGACTTCGTACGATGTTCTGAGGCTGAACCCCGCTATTTATTAATATTGCAGACACTGTGCTTACACTGGAGAATTGAAAACTTATTGTAATGTGCTGAGAGAAGGGGTGTACCTCTGTGTAAATTTTGAGAAAAAAACAATGTTGCAAAAGCTACTAAAAAGCGCAAAATGTTGTCATTTCTGAACCCAAGCTCGCAGGAACATCGGGCTTGATCAGAGACCTGTCCTTATTCATCCATCATGTGTACATGTATTTTCAACAACTTGTGCATCTGGGAAATATGTATTTGGATCAAAAATAGATTTGTGTGCAAATTGACAAGGTGAGGATCATCTGACCAATAAACTGACCTCATCATGATGACACTCAATTTCCTTCCCCCAATCAAGGGAGAGAGGAGAACTTGGCCAATGATAAGTTGTGAGGGGCAGGCTTAGTTATGCCCACGTACCCACCCACTTTCTAAAGACAATTAAAGGACCCACTGAAATCCAGGCAGGACACACTCATTTTTCCACTTCACCTGAATTCTTGCGAATCACTGTGCCGGACCACACAATATCAAGAAGGACCATCCAGAACTTAGAATCCAGACTCCAGAACTTGTAGTAGAGGGGCCTGAACCACCAGCTGAATCCTTTTTTCAGCAGGCCTCAAAATCTTTTGCAACCTTACTCTTCAACAGCCGGGCTGTACTGTTTGATTCTGGCTAGAACCCTATGCCAGAACCCAGAAAGCAGTGCTGTATCCAGACCAGACCGCTGTGCAGTGCCAAGAACTTTTGCCAGAACCAGAGATCCAGACCAGCAGAGCAGAGCTGACCCAGATGGCTGTGAGTAGAACCGGTACCAGAGACCGTCTGTGGCGAGAGAACCGCAGCTAAACCTGTTGACCAGATCTGTGACTGAGGCCCATTCCTTCCAAGACTAGGAGGGAGTATCCTGAAAACTGTGCCAGAACCAATCTCTTAGTGTAAAATAATCTCATTCAAACCATTTTAACCTGTCCAGAACTGCATCATAGAAATCGCTTGTCTATTCTCTGATTAAACCTGTAAAAGTGTAATTTTGTAATTCTGAAGTTTACTTTAATTTCGAGAAACTACCTTCACAAAATCCTCCGTATCTCTTGAACCGTATGTGCTAGAAGCGAGATTTAACTTTCCTTTTAACACTAAGAACCAAGGCTTTCCAACGAACCCACTTTCTATTCCTTATACCTTTTCCGTAATCACGCTCGACGCATTGGGAAAAAGTGCTGCGAATTGCAAAACTAGCTGAAACTTCTTCACCTGTTAAAAATAGCTGTCTTTTGCTTTGCATTGCTGAAATTCGTTTTCAACCTGATAATCCCTCATGAATCATTGCTAGTGTTGACCTGAACTAATTCAAAGTAGCTGTCACCTACTCTGAATCTCCTATAGGGAAATCATTTTTAGCATATTTTCACTTCTTTGCAAATCACATTTAAAGTATTTCTGCCTGTGTTTTAAAATCATCCCTGTTGCTCTAAGCTTGCTGGGGGGAATTGAATATTGAATTGCATTTTGATTGTATTCCTGAAACTGTGTGCTCTCCTTCCACCTCTTTATACTGCATAGGGGGGGGGAGTGAATTGCCAAAAGGGGAAAAGTGATTACATTGTCTTTTGTTGAAATCATATCAAGGTTATTCCTGTGTTGCATTCTTTTCCATCACTGCATTTCCTTGAAACCATAAAAGTATTCTCAGCTACCTTATCCTTTCTAAACCGACTCCTAAGTGATTACAAAAGCGTGCTAGTGTAATATTATCCATTGTCGATCACTGTCATATTCATAAGTGTGCTATCAAATATGAATCTATTTATAAAAGTGTGATATATATATATATATATATATATATATATTGTTTAATTTTCAAATAAATCTGTTAATTTGCAAAACAAACCTACTTCTTGGCTCAGTGAGGTCAGGGGGATTCAAACAGAGGGGCTTTATACAAGGGTTTATCATCCAGATCCATGAACTTGTCATAAAAATATATAAATAAGGGCTTCCCTTGGGCATCCCAGACCAGGCATTGACTTAGTTGGAGTGCTGAATTGAAGTCCCTTAACAATGGCATATCATAACCCTTATTTTCTAGCATTCTTAACTAAGTGCTGGATGCCCTCCTCAAGCATACAAGGGACTACATATCCCTACCACGGACTACCCAGGAGATACTTGATACCAAAGTTGGATTCCATGCACTGACAGGCATGGCAAATTGCATAGGTGCCCTCGACTGCACTCACATGGAGTTGGTGGTCCCGCATGCCATGGAGGTGGTGTACCGCAACTGCAAGCAATACCACTCCATCAATGTGCAGATGGTATGTGACGCCAGCAAGATCATAACACATTGTTGTGCCCGATATCCCGGATCAACTCATGACTCTATGGTCCTGCGAAACTCCACGCTACCACGCTACATGGAGCGACATGCTGGACGACGTGCCTGGCTACTTGGTCAGTTACATGACAGGAATATGGGGGAAGAGATGCACACACCACCATGGTGTCAATGTTGATGTGACAGCATGATGTGCACATCACTAAACACTGTGCCCCAAAGCATCCCAAACAGAACATGACATCCAAATCCCATAGGACAGATGTAAGGTCGACACCTATCACAACATGACAAACAGCAAACCCCCCTACATCCCAATAAACGTGCACCACTCATCAGCGGACCTCACCTTCCGCAACACTATCCAGCAACATGCAGTGAATATGCACTATGTTGCTGTCTCCATCAAATCACCACACAGGAAAAGCATTCATGGGAGTGCATTGAACCAAAACACCAAGGGAATCCACTGTATGTCACAGGGCCGCCACAACCACAGTAATGCAGCATGTCACCATGGCAGAAATCAGCACTGAATGCCTAACATTGCAGAGCCTACTGCCAAAGCTCCAAGCCAGCTATTCCTACAGAAGACAACACATCACAAATTAGACACAAACACAGCTGTATGCATACACAATGCATGTACAACAAGACGGCGGTGCACACCGTGTATCATCTTGAAGATGCAGCCCACACCATTAGCCAATGGCACAGGACACAATGAGGGCTTGAAAATATCATGCATACAACCAGGGACATGTGCATGTGACCAACGATAATCTGCAGGCATGTGTGACTAGTAGAGCTGTCCATCATGATTCAAATGACATGTCCCTTTTTTTGCCTCCCATGCAGGTGACAGTGGCTATCACTTGAAGCCGTGGCTCCTCACCCCTTTCCGCAACCCACAGAACAGGCACGAGGAGGACTACAATCGTTCCCACACCCTTACCCATGTGGTCATTGAGCAGACCTCTGGCATGTTGAAGGCACGATTAAGCTGCCTTAGCCGGTCGGGTGGGCCACTCCTCTACAGGCCTGAGAAGGTGGCCAAGATCATCATGGCATGTGCAATGCTGCACAATGTGTGTATCTGACAAAACGTGCCCCTGCCCCCTGACATTGAACTGCTACCACCTGGTGATGATGAAGTGGATGAAGAAAATGTGGCTGCGCATCATCGCAGTGCCGATGCACAGGAGGGTCGTGATGTGCATCATTCAGTAGTAGCACAGTATTTCTGACACAAATGGCTGCAGAGGGTGACATGATATTTTGACAGAGGGCACTGGGTGTGGGAGTACATGTACACTATGCACTGTATATGAATAAATGACACATGCACAATGACGAATGTCCACTCAAGATGTTTTTTTTACACAATGGGTGTATTGAAATTTACAATGAAGAAGAATGTGCACCAACCCCCCACCACCCTCACCCCCTCCACCTCCCCCCAAAACTCCCCAACACACCCTCCCCCCTTCCCCCCATAACTCCCCAACATACCCTTACACCCCTCCCATTCCCCCCAAAACTCCCCCACACATGTCCAAACAAGTATCCATTACCTTCATCAGGCTTCACAGTCTTCTTCCTGCCACTCCCTGCACCTGGTGGCGGCATGTCCGGGTGGCGCAGGGTGCGCGCCAACCTGCGCAGTGGGCTGGTCTGTGTTGAGCTGGAGGAGGATGGTGTGGCTGCCTGCTCCATCTGGGGTGCTGTATGTTCAGCCTCCATAGCATCAGTGATCCGGCTGAGGACCTCCCGCAGGGCGGATACCTCGTCACACAGTCTACTTGTATTATCTGCAAAGATCTTGCCAAGGGAGACGGTGTTATCAGCAATTATCTTGCCCAGAGAGGCAGTGTTTCCATGCCACTCCCGCCTTGATTGGGCTTTGTCATTCACAGATTGACGCACAAGGGCAGTCAGCTCCTCATGCCGCTGTGACCCTGCCAGTACACCTGTGAAGGTGTAGGGTGATTGGGCGTCATGTTCGACTTCAATGGGCTCCACTATGGGACTCGTGGCCCCTTTGTTATACTCCCCCCCCAGACTGTTGCGGGGTGGTGGCGTGGTCAGACTCTGAAGATGTGATCTGGGGGGATGGTGCTGGGCTTGGTGTGTGGGGCAGTTCGGAGGATTCATCCTCCACTGGCACCCACACCTCTTCCTGCGCCTCCTCCCCAGCCAGGGGTGCTGTGGCTGCTGCCTCCCCGACTGAACTGGACTCTGCTGAGTTTGGAGCTTCAGCTGTGTCCTGTGGCAGTGTGACAGCGGTTGCGGCTTCCGTCTCGACGGCCCTTGGTGGCACCAGTGCCGTGTCATCTTGAGGTGGTTTCCTTAGTGGTGTATGGCAGGCCTTGTGTTAAGGCCTGTTGGCCTCATCCCAGGCCCTCTTCCGGGGTGTGGTTGGCTGTGGGGGTGAGTCTTGCCCCTCGCTGTCATGGTCTGAGTCTGTGGGGGTCGAAGAGAGGGACGGCATGAGTAATGGTTTGATAGGCATCATGCATACATTTGTATAATTGGGTGATGCAGGCATAAGTCGGGGCCACACTTTGCTGGGAATGTGTGTGTATTGGGCCATGGCTTGCCTCTTTGGACAGACATATTGGTTGACTTTCATCAGACTCTGCATTACAGTGTTTTCTTAGGACACTCACCTGCATCCGCCAACGTCGTGGCACCACAATCCATGTCTCCAACCACTTCTATGGCCTCCATGCCGATCAGGCTTGCACATATGTCCTCCCACCGCGGCATCTTCAGGGGGAGCTTGCTCCTCCACCAGTTGACATGGCCTGGCTCCTGTTGGCCAGCAGGATATTGCGGACTCGCAGGCGCAAGTCATCCCACCTCTTCCTGCAGTCCTTTATTGTGCAGGGGTTGTTACCGACCGCGCTTACTTTTTGCGCCACTAGTGCCCAGATCTCCTTCTTACGGATTATGGCCTCCCTCTTGAGATTCTGGGCAAAACGGCATCTGCATTTTCTTCCACGATCTCCGCTAGCATGGTCAATTCATCTTCATTAAAGCTCCTTGCGCTGGGGGGAGGCGCCTTTCTTCACAGCCTTGGGCATTGTGGTGTTGTAGTGTTTAGGATTTCACACACAGCAGTATCCTACAGGTCCTGGCTGCTGAGAATGGCAATAGATTGTGTTTTTAAAGATGGCCGCCGTGCTCCTTCGCGTTCCTGTGCGATGACGCTATTTTCAGGTTCCGCTTATTTACGGTGACCGTTATTAGCGGTCACCGCTAATGCCGCATTGATTAATGCCGGTAGTGCAATCTGCGCTTTACATGATGCCGCTAAGGGCCTTTTTTGGGCCTTTTACGGCATGGCGGTAATGCCCTTACCGGCATGGCGCAAAGCTCGTGCCTGCGATGTCGTAATAGCCCTCTATTAGCGAGCTGTTGCCTACACGGACACGGTATTTGCTCCATGATGGTAAGGGCAGTTACTTACCTCCAAACTTGGAATGACCCCCAATGATAGTTCTAGCAGTGGCAATGGGGGTCATTCCGAGGTTGGAGGTAAGTACCCGGCTTTACCGGCATGGAGCAAACAACGTGTCCGATCTGGTAACAGACAGCTAATTGCGGCCTATTACAACTTTGTGGGCACAAGCTTTGCGCCATGCCGGTAAAGTACCTAGCGCCATGCCGCAAAAGGGCCCGAAAAAGCACTTACCGGCATGAAGTGCACCGTACTTAACAATACCGTCATAGAACAAAGTGGAAACAGCAATGTCCGTAAATAACGGTGGCCGTAAATTACGGCCACCGTTAAACAACGGAACCGGAAATATCATCAACGCACAGGAACGGGAAGGAGCGCCGTGGCCATCTTTAAAAACACAATCCATTGCCATCCTCAACAGGCAGCACCCCTGGGAGCATTTTGGACCCTGGAAAAGGCCATCAGAATCAGCAGGAATGCCAAAAGTACCCAAGAAGACAGCAGACCAGCTCCGCAAACAGCGATTCAGCCCAGACAAATTGCAGATCATGGATGACACCCTTGAGGAGCACGCTGACATCGTGTTCAGCGGGGACATGCGCAGAGAGCCGGTGCTCCGGAAGAAGAACATCTGGGCACTAGTGGTCCAGAGGGTGAGTGCAGTCGGCACCACACCCCGCACCCTCAAGGACTGCCGCAAGCGGTGGGACGACCTGCGGCTGAGGGTGCAGAGCATCCTCTCTGCAAACCGCAGCCAGGCACAGGAGACCGGAAGGGGCCCAAGTTCCCCCATGAAACTGATGCCATGGGAGGAGACGTGTGCCGGCCCGATCGGACAGGAATCAATAGAAGGCGTCGGCAGCATGGAGTGTGGGGCACCGTCGTCCGCTGATGGAGGTGAATGTCCAAAGTCAACACTGCCAATTCCAGTTCCATGATATACACTCCCAAGGCCCGGCCAAGGAATCACGGCATGGTGCCCTCCCCCCCATTAAAAACATGCCGAACCAACTACGACCCAAGCAAGTTCCAAGTGCAAGGGCATAATGCACATCACACATAGTGCACGAACTAGCACATCCCATGATGCACACTGTGCAGCTGGTGTGGCCAGTGTGCGAGTCAGACTGCACGGTTCCCGGCCAGGATGAGTGACACCGACACCTGCAGACATATCACACCCATAAATAGAATGTAGTGCTGTTGCATACCCAAATGCCCATAAACCCCAAATGACTGAATATGTGAATGTAGCTATGAATGTAAGTTACGTCTCAAATCATCACTCATGCCGTCCCTCTCTTCTACCCCCACAGGCAGTGAGCATGACAGCGAGGACCACGAGACCAGCGGTCCCACCACCTCCAAGGGCAAAGGCAGGGTCCGCCGCATCCCAGCCAGGAAGGACACACCTCCACAGGCTCCTGCAAGGACCATGGAGGGTGCACCACCCCCACCCCTCCCTGCATTGGCGGCAGGTACATTGTCAACACCAAGGTCCGAGGAGTGCAGCATCGCTGGGGAGGTGGCAGGCACGGCCCCCCTGGAAACCGTGGACTGCCCCTTGTCCACCTGTGGAGCGGCAGAGGAGGACACATACCCAGACGTCCACACCCCAGAGGCCAGCAACTGCCCACAGGTGTCATGCAGCGACTCAGGGGAGCCAGACACACCTGGCCGATGTGCCCGTGGAGAAGCACAGGAACAGGCCAATCCTGTGCCCAGACTCCCAGCCGAAGCCCTGTCAGGGCATGGAAGCCCAATCCCCTGAAGGGACGACACCCCATCAGCTGATGCACAGCATGCAGCGCAGCTCACTGCCCTCATCACTGAGGTGATGCAAGACAATCGCAAGGGCAGGGAGGAGTGGTGGGAGGAACTAAGGGCAATGCGGCAGGTGGTGACGGACAGCACAAACCGCCTATGTGAAGTCCTCGGATGCATTGCTGATGCCCTTGAGGCTGCGCGTCCTTCTCAGCCAGCTCAGCATGAGGACACCCCCTCGACCAGTCACTCAACCCGGACGAGCCCACTGCATCGTTCACTCCGTTCCCAGTGCCGCCGAGACATGGCTCCCCCAGGCCCCGGGAGCGTGGAGTAACTTGCATACCTGCCACATAAGGCGTAGATGGACACCATGGGACTACTGTTGGGGAGTTGGGGGGGAGAGGAAGGGGGTTGAGGGTGTGTTGGGGAGTTGGGGGGGAGAGGCGTGAGGGTGTGTTGGGGAGATGGGAGGGAGGGGGAGGGGGATGGTGAGGGTTTCTTACACACTAATGCACGTACAATTTCAAAACACTGTTTGTTTTGCAAAGGTAAACCTGTGTGGACATTCATCATTGAGCATGTGTATTCTGATATCTGACAGTGCATGGTGTACATGTATCCCCACACCCAGTGCCCTATGTCCCCATGTCATGACACCCTCTTCTGACTCGTGTTTCGGTTTTAATGTCCAATCAATGTTTGCCACACGGCATGTCCCTCCTGTGCATCAGCACCATGATGCTGTCCTGCCCCTTCCTCCTCCTCCTACCCTTCATCATCATCTGGTGGTAGCAGTCCCATGTCAGGGGACAGGGGCACGTTTCAAGGGATGCACATATTGTGCAGCATTACACATGACATGGGGGCCTTGGACACCTTCTCATTGCAGTAGATGGGTGCCCCACCCGACCGGCTGGGGCAACTTATTTGTGCCTTCAACAGGCCAAGAGCCTGCTTAACCACCACACGTGCACGGGTATGGGCAATATTGTAGGCCTCCTCGGGCCTGTTCTGTGGGTTTCTGACAGGGGTCCTGAGCCACGGCGTGAAGGGACAGCCACCATCACCTGCATGTGTAGGGAATGAAGGTAAGTGTTTGGACTTTCATGGTGGACAACTGAACTAGTCTTACATGGCAGCAGGTCATTTCTGCCCATACGCACATGTCCATGGATGCATTGGCCCCATTCCTGGCCCCGCTATGTGTCCTGTGCAATGGAATGATGTAGGGGGTAGCATCTTCGAGATGGTCTATGGACTATGGCATGCAAATCTTGTAGAACAAGCATCGTTTATGCATGCAGCAGTCTTGGGGTAAGATACTTGAAGTGCTGTGTACTGTGAGATTCTGTAGTTGGGTGTGTTGGCTGTAGTCAGTAGCATATTCATCATACTGCACTGATCCGTACTATGGTGACTTCCAGCACTCCTATGGGTGTACCGAACCAGTGATGCGGTGTGGTATCCCTGCTGGCCTCAGTTCAATCCACTCCCAGGGATGGGATGAATCTCGGGTGTGGTGATATGCTGGAGGCAGCCACATAGTGCATATGCAGTGTGTTTTACTACATGCCCTTATGGTGTGTGATGAGTGGTGCATGTGTTGTGGGATGTGGCCTTGTCACCTGTTGGTCATGTAGTGTTAAGTGTGGGCCGTAGTTCATCAATTTGGGATTCTGTAGTCATGCGCCGTTACACTGGCTCTGTGGCACAGTGTTTGGTGGGGTGCACATTGTGCACTGGCGTCAACATTTCCACCCGGTTTGAGTATGCAGACACCCACCTCATGACACCGATGCACTGCCATTGCACAGTCAGGCAACTCAGCAAGCAGCCAGGCATGTCGTCCTGCATGTCGCTCCATGTAGCGAGGTAGCGTGGAGTTCAGCAGGACCATTGAGTCATGAGTTGATCCTGGATGTCGGCCCCAGCCATGTGCGATGATCTTGCTTGCGTTGCATACCGTCTGCACTTTGGTGGAGTGGTATTGCTTGCGGTTGCGATACGCCACCTCCATGCCATGTGGGACCACCAACTCCATGTGGGAGCAGTCAAGGGCACCTATGCAATTTGGCATGCCTGCCAGTGCATGGGAGGCAACCTTTGTATCGTATATCTCCTTGGTAGTCCATGGTAGGGATTTGTAGTCCCTTGTGTGCTTGAGGAGGTGATCCAGCACTTGGTTCAGTGTCCGTGAACTGAACGGTTGTGATATGCCATGCATGTGCACCACTGTGTGATGGTAGGTGCCTGTGGCATGGAAGTGGAGAGCAAACACCACCTTCAGTTGAGGGGGGATGGTGGTGCGTATTTCTATGATGCTCACTATGTCGTCATGTCTCAGGTCGACTATGGTGGTGATGGTGTCACAGTCAAGCTGGTACAGGGTGTGGATCTGCTCAGGGGTTAGGTTGAGGGACTGGACCTGATGCGTGGGATTGGCAGCTGCCGGGGTGGTAACAGTGGCTGCACTGGTGGTGCATGCTGGGCCTGTCTCACCCTCCTTCTCCTCCTGTGTCTCCTCTGTGGTGGGGCCTGGTGTTGTTGGTGTTGTTATTGTAGTTGAGGCCTTGCAAGCAGGGCCTCCTGCTTCAGTAATGCTTCCACTATTGGTATCATCTTGGTGTGGGAGGGGGTGTGGTCCTTTTCTGCTGTGGCAGACTCCATTGCCTACACCTGTGCTGATTGTGTGCACCTGTGGCTTTGGGAACCAATGCTCAGGGTTCTTAACACCTTCTCTGAGAGTGTGTACTCCATGCCAGTAAGGTACTTCAGGAGGCCGTTATTTACATGTGTGTATTACTTGTGATCAGCTCCGGTTTATGCCATGCCGCTAATAACGGCATGGCGTGTCGCGCGCAAGCCAAGACCACTATTTACTGCATCGTACTTTACGGTACCGTAAATAGCGGTCTGGTTGGTCAGAATAGCCCGTAGCGGTAAACGATGCCGGTAATCCATTACCGCATCGTTTTTCCCTTACCTCCAACCTCGGAATGACCCCCAATATGTGCCTTAGTTCCTTGATAACATACCTCAATTCAGACACCTGTACACATGCCAGCTATATCACACCTATTCCATGGCTAGTGTGAGGTACCAGCCTGCCAAGCAGCCACGAACATGGACCCTCGTAGCCAAACTCCCTCTCACTATATCCACTCCTTCCATGTCTTTCCCATTTACACTACACACAGCAGTTCAGGCAAACACACTCTGCAGCAGCCCCTCACGTCTCTAAAGGAATGCACAGCAACACAACATCTCCTCCACCATTCCTCCTCACACAGTACCGTCCATATTAGCCTATCCATGCTCGCAGAGTGTAACATGATAGCGAGCCATGGAACAAAAAACAACGCCTAGGGCAATCCCCTTTGGCAACACATACTCCACGTGCCCTGACACAACTCAATTAGAATCTTAATGAGAATGCGTTCTTCTGATCTGCATTCATCAACACATCAGTTTTTCTCATCCAGTCTCTCTCCCTTTTGCCGATGAAATCTCACCCCTTCCTCTCTGTTATAGGACATAGCACCAGGTGCCCGCCCAAACAGCAGGCATGGTGCTGTGCAAGACCTGGCTATGTCACATTTCCCAAGACAGGTGTCTTGCAGCTCTACCCCAGTGCGTCCAGTGGCTGTACCACACGATTAGCAAAGGATCTGATATTGAATTGGAAGCCATCGATTGAAATTGAGCTGTGCTGTAATGCACGAGTCCTGTTGGCAGCTAGTGTTGGCGTGATTTATCACTGGCCGCAGCTAATGTTTCCTAGGTGGACATATAATGGGTGCTGCTCAAATAAAGCCAGGAGTCAAGCAATGCAAGGATGACATCCACGGATAAGTACAGTTCGAACATCTGACAACACGTTAATGAGGTAAAGTGTTACTGTTCTTCCGAGAGAGGGGCGCTTACTACCTTTGTTGAATTGCTACTTTTTTGTGTTGCTGTTTCCGTCAGAATTAACCCCAAACTTGTTTTCAATTACCACCACTTCACCACTTGGTCTTCTGAATTTACAGTGGGGAAATGAGTGGAGTGACAATGGTGTGCTTCCCCATTTTTGGAGCACGCTGAGGTAAACCCGATGGGGGGTAGAGTGGAAGATGTGCCTCTGGCGGTACCCTGGAAGTAACTCCTCCACTTCCTCCACTTCACCGCCGAAGTTGTGGTGCGAAAAAAACGAATGGGAATTTCTATTTCTGCCTAAACTACGACGGAAACAGAATTGCGCCCTGAAATGTACCACACTACTGAACTCGTAAGGACGCTATCCAATCCGTTAATCCACTCCCATCTGCAATGTGACTCTTTCACAACTAGAACAATTTCAATTTCCAAAGCCACGTTTCACAAAATCAATCAGATGTAAACAGAAGCAGCCGAGCAACAACGTGAGCTGCACTCGTGGGTCTGCGCCAAGATAGCGCGTTAGTGTATTCTGCGCCCTGGCACCTCCAAACATTTTACGTCAACCATTGTTGAACTACTTGTGGTAATGCCATTTTTCAGGAGGAAGGGGATCCCCTGCACTCGAACGTGAAAATCAAAATGTAAACCTTTTATCCACGTATCAACCAGCAATGCCTGGAAAACCTGTCCGGTGGTGCCAGGCGAACAGAGGCGCTAAACGCATTCACTTTCTCCCCTACTCCATTACGCCTTCAGTCTCATCACTGGGCACACATCCACCGGTTCCTCTCACTCACTCGTTCAATCACTAGACCCACCAATCAGTCCCACTCATATACTTTGCCATCTACTGAACTGCTCACTCACAAACCCAGCGTGCACCTGCTCATTCAATGGCTCTGGATCTGGTTTTGAGCACCAAATCAGAAAAGTGCCGCTCTGTGACTGAAGAACACTTTTCTTATTTGCTTCGTATGCTGTATATTTATAAATACAGACACAGCATAAGAAAAGTCTCCGTCCATTACACAATGAGACTTTCAAAAAATGCTATTTCACATGGAGCTCAGAATCGGGGCCCCAGCAACTCACTGACACTCACTCACAGTGCTCACTCCTCCTCCCACCAGCTCACATTCACTCACTCGGTTGCTTACTTATTCTCTCAGTTGCTCACTCACTCACTCACTCACTCACTCACTCACTCACTCACTCACTCACTCACTCACTCGCTTACTCACTCACATCAAGCCCACAGACTCACTGACACTCACAGCGCTCACTCCTTCTCCCACTAGCTCACATTCACTCACTCGGTTACTTACTTATTCTCTCAGTTGCTCACTCACTCACCTCAAGCCCACAGTCTCACTGACACTCATTCATGATACTCACTAATACCCGCTCATATTCACTCACTTTTCAAAACTACCTTTGCATGCGTTCGATTGATACTAATTAACAGAGTATGTTTTTTTTTTAAAAAAAAGATGTGCAACTTATTCCAAAGAGATACAATCACGCTGTACGACTCAGCTCTGTAACATGAATAATTAAATTTTTTTAAAAAATGCTCTTTCCTTACAAGTGCTGCCATGCACATTTGGAAAAACAAGCTTCACGCCAAAGCATTGCCTGGCTTCTACCTTAAATCACAGTTAAACACAATCTGATTTCTGTTGGCGCTGCTGCTTAAACAGTTGAAACATACGAGTTGGACTCCCTTGGTGAGATGTAATTTTGTTTTTTCTCATTGGTGCCAGCACGTGGCAAACTCCAATTAATATTTTTGCACTCATTGTTTTTCAAACTGTAAAACATGCAGAATAAGCCAAGGGGTTCACATTTCAAGTGTGAACTCCCGGAGCTGGAGTTAGTATTTTGGAAAAAATGTTAAGCATAATCATTTGCTTTCCTCCAAGCCGATTTTAGTGTCACTCTCATCGCTGCGTTCTGCTAACTGTTCTCTTGTGCAATATGCAATTAGGACTGTTTACTCTAACTTAGAACAAAGCTTTTCAGCAAACTGCAAACTCACACACCTGCATGTGCTTGTGCGATGCAAAGGCTTTTTGAGTGGGCAGGGGTCAAGAACAAAAAAAAAGAAATGGGGGGTCTCATTAACAAACGCGATAGGATGTGATGTCGCCGGAAATTAGCATAGCAAGGTGAAATATGCACTAATTTATTTAATTGGCTTTGCATAACCCCCATATTGCACAAGACGAATGGCATTTGCCTTTCATAAAACACAGACAAAACCAAGAGAGGATATTTTCTTCTAATAGTGTTTTTGAAAACGTTTAAAGGTGTGCATGCTTTAAACTCCAAAAACTAATACCAATGTTTTCCCGGGAACATGCAGTACCGAAATGGGACATATCAACTTTAGTTGTTTGTTACCCTTCATGAGGTTGTATTGTAGAAGAGGAGCTGCGTGCGTCTGCAGGAAATCCCACCCCCTGACTCCTCTATGTTTGAAGTCGGAGACTGTGCCATGTTTGACACCAGCAGTTGTGCCAATTTAGCAGCGAAAGTTTGAGAAAAGGTATCCTCTGAGAAAACCCTATCGAATGTATTCCCTAAGAGACGACAATCTGAGGGAGGAACTCCCTGAAAGAATATGAAAAAGAGTGGAAGAGAAGCCAGTGACATTACAAGAGATGAGTCTGACGCACTGAGAATACTGGCTGAAGAGAATGTATGGATCTTGTGGAAACTGATCACGAAGTTAAGAATCGAGTAAACTTTAATATGCAGAAAAGAAGATTGCAC
Source organism: Ambystoma mexicanum (assembly GCF_040938575.1). Lineage (NCBI taxonomy): Eukaryota > Metazoa > Chordata > Amphibia > Caudata > Ambystomatidae > Ambystoma > Ambystoma mexicanum. The sequence goes on from NC_090936.1 coordinate 1,029,306,658, forward strand.
GCATGCAAAGTGCTATAGAAATTAGACTGTTCAATGATTGTACAGATGCTGAAACGCAAGTAGACTAAGTGATCATAGAAGGTGGCTTTACATTATGAATAGACTACAGAACAATCTGCCATTGAATAGAAGCTAGGCATCAGTATCATGAATTTTAATGAGCTGAAACCCATGAAGAAGATAGGCCAAGAATTGTGTTGCAGCACAAATAAACTGAAATCCTGGAAGAGCCTGGCAGGTCTGTCTGGCCTGGCATCAAAAGCCATGATTGGTAATCTATTCTCGAAAGCAATAAACGTTAGAAGCATGAATCATCCCTTATCGAGGGGCAAAGAAAGAACACCAAGAGTGCCAAGTATTATTCATTTAAAACATGTAAGTGCTGCAGAATAGACCAGAATCACGGTCTCTTGTCACACGAGCTGAGGGTGGAAATAGAGTTGAGCTTGGAGTCATAGATCAACGATAGTGAAAGCTTGTACTTCCATATATTCCAACAGAAAAGGATACTTTGCAAGGTAGAGTTCAAAGACAATCTGCATGGCAGAAGTTATGGTGATGAGAGACGTTGGGCTAATTGGGTGGGAGGTAAAGTCAAGTCCAACTCCTGACACGTGGGTATGAGTTTACGTGCTGCTAAGTGTACCAAATGTTCCAGACATCGCATGAGAATGCAAACCAATTGTAGAAGGCTGTATATCGAAGGGCCCTATATTTTGAGAGCCAATGATATACAGTGTACGTAACAGTGTTGAAGATGACATGTTTTAGAGGTGGGCAGTAGTTGTCCACCAGAAAGTAGGTAGCCAATCACAATCCCAGTCCTTATAGAAAGTATACTTGGATGTTCCCCTTTAACGTATCACAATCCCTTGTAGGTTTTTCTTATTTTCTTATTTGCCACGTAGTATGATGTCACTGCTAACATATTTTTTGCATATAAGGTTGTTTTTATGTGAAATTTGTCAAGAACTGAACAAATGTCTGTTGATGTCTGTTGTAACCTCTCTGTTTTAGATAATTGTTAATAAAACAGAAACCTTTGGCATCTTCCTGAGTTGGTTCTATTTTTACTTAGAGTTATTCTGCAAACCTCATGCAATGCATGCATAATACTAAAGAACCATAATTTCAGTATAGTGCAGTGGTGAAGTGCATGGCCAGCCAAACCTGACGGCCAGAGTTCGAGAACCGAGGTCCGTTCTAATTCATAAATTAAAAGAAGACATTCAATGCTTCTCATTTTAGCTAGAGGGGATGGAGTCCACCCTCTGAAAAAAGTGGGTAGACTCCGTCCAACCGCCTGTAATCTCAACTTGAGCCCTGGGAGTGTGTGATGTACTGTGCCTGGAGTACTCACCAGTCATCCACATTACCCCAATCCTCTTCATACTTTCTCGCTAAGTTAGTTCTGCCTCAGCCCGTCAGTCACCCAAAGCTGCCTTGTCCTATATAGACCACCCGGCTATGACCCACACTTTGCTGAATCCCTCTGTGACTCCCATGCTCATCCAGCACCCTGCACTCACCATGTTAGGAGATGTCAACATCTGGTTTGATGTCATTGCCAATCCCATGACATGTTATCTCATGACAACCTGGAGGCTCTCAGCCTGTCACAATTTTTCTCACACCCAACCCACATTACAGAACACACCCTAGATGCACTTTTCTGCACATCGGGCCAAGTCTCCACCCTCATGCCTCGCCCACTCATCTGAACTGATCACCACGCTATCCCTTTCTCACTTCTATACCTTCCCCCTCCCCACCACTTTCATCAATCAATCCATCAACTACCCCAGCCACCCTCCCTCTTTGGAATAAAATAATTGTCTATCCAAACCTGACCTATTCCCTACTTCATACACTTCCAAACCTCCCTCTCAAGTAAGGACACCTCTCCATCGATCTCTTTAACCAATAGCTCAACCAAGCTATGACCTCGCACACCGTCCCGTCGTCACTCCCAACAATCAACCCCACACCAAAAGTGCTACACCCCTTCCCTCAAAGTTCTCAAAACCCTCAAGCATCACCTACGGTGAGCATGGAGGACCAACCCCATTCCTCTTGACCAAACGGCCCTTTGCCAGACTGAACAGGGGATGCTTGTACGAAATCAAGAAAGCAAAAAAGCAAAAAAAAAACATTATGGGACCAGAATCTCCAACTTCAAAAATCCTTTCAGGGAACTCCCCGAAATCCTAGGGGAATTCAGTTCCCCCAGTTTCCGAACCCCCTCCCCAAACTCACAAGTATTCTGCGATGTACTTTCCAACCACTTTCATAATGTTGTGCTTGAAAGACACCATAGCATAACCACAAAACTATCTCTGAACCCGCTATCGACATCCAGACACTTCACAAACTCAAACCCGTACTTACTCTCCAAACTTACTTTCACTTTTTTCACCCCTCTTTCCCAGTCTGATTTCTGCAAACTACTAGCACTTAGCCAACCCACGGGCTCGTCGGGACACCCTTCCATCCAGCTGTGCTGGCAGCATAGCCACTCCATTTGAAATAACTCCCTCGCATCAAACACTTTCCGAGAGGTCTTCAAAACCTCTCATGTAAAACTGCTTCTCAAAAAACCCAGCCTCGACCTACTCTCTCGATCAAGCTACTGCCCACTCTCTAATACCTGCTTCATTGCCAAACTAATGAACCGCATGGTATATAAGCAACTTTGCCTTTTCACAGAAGCCAGTAGTCTCCCCAACTCAGCCCAATCGGGGTTCCCACCCTGCTGTTGAACAAAATCTTCTCTTTTCTCCATTTGTGATGACCTAAATAGAACTATCAACTCAGAAGGGTGTGCCACACTCATCCTCCTGGATCTGCCCACTGCCTATGACACAATCAACCACATAATACTGAGAAAAAGCCTCCTCACACTAGGCACCAAAGACTCCACCCTTAATTGGATCACCTCCTTTATTTTTAATCGCTCACAAATTGTGCTCCTTCACTCTTCATCCTCTGCCCGTGCTCAGTCACCAAAGGGGTGCCGCAAGGAACCTCCCCTCACCACTCCTTTTCAACCTCTAACTAAGCCCACTGCCAGCTCGCACCCTCTCACACAACTATGCAGACAATATGCAGATCGTTTTCAAAATCCCCAAGGTCCAACCCTCCACAACCCTCTCCACCTCCCGACCTCACCTCTTGTCTCTCGGACATCAACCATTGGATGACTAACAATCACCTAATCCTCAACCTGGGCAAATCGAAGATCCTAATATGCAGAAAAACTGCTCTCACCCCCCAACCTTTACCGTGGTTGGCTTCCCTTAGAGCTCCAGCTGCCACCTCCACCTGTGTCAAAAATCTTGGATGTACCATAGATGCAGACTTATCCCTCTCCAAGCACATCAACTCTGTATCCAGAACCTGTCACTTCCACTTACTCATCCTAAAACAAATCTTCCCTTACATCTCTTACCCTCAGAGTCTCCACAATACTTGCCATCATCATCGGCCACCTGGATTATGCCAACTCCCTCTATCTCAGTGTCCTTGCACGCCAGCCCAGAAAACTTCAACATATCCAAAATGCAGCAGCCAGACTGCTCCTGGCCCTCTTGTCCAAAGAACACATCTCCACTGCATTCAGAATTATGCACTGGATCCCAGTTAGCATAAGAAAAAACTTAAAGCCATGTGCATCACACACCAAGCCCTCCATAATATGGGACCTGAGTTCCTTCAGAACAAAATCATCCACTACGAGCGCCCCAGAAACCTCTGATTAGGCTCAGCTTTCATCCTGGCGATACCATTGCACCACCCCATGAGTGTTGGCGGCTTTGCTTTCTCTATCCTAGCACCCACCATCTGGAGCACTCCTCCTCTGCACATTTGCCTCACCGAAAACTACCTCTCCTTCAATAAAACACCCTAAACACCTGGCTATATACCGCATTATCCTGAAAACCACCTAAAAACCTCATGAACAGTCTCCTGAGGCAGTGCCACATGTGCTTGTGGTCATATAAATATAATTGGACACTGTTTACCCATCCCTATCTATCACATATCATGAATAGTGGTACCATCCAAAGCTACATTTACATTAAGCTGTGAGTCAAAAACAGAAGAGATTCTTCTATAAAAAAAAATATATATATTCTAAAATACAACAAATGAAGGGGCATCAACCTCCAGTGCAGCCCCACCGGACCATGAACTCCAGTTTTTTTCAGGGAGAGAGCGATTGGTGAGGGAAAAACCGCACGGGCCCCCAGAATGCGCACCCGACAATAGAACAGCAGACAACAACCGGAATGGTGATGCCCATTTTTAATGTGAGTGAAAATGTATTAATCATGTATGAAATAAATGTTTTAAGTAAAGGGTTATGCTTTGTGCCAACAACAATATGGTTGAAATGTTTTTGGAGGTAAGCAGGTTTGGCAGACACGAGGAAAAAGAGTGTGACAGGTTTGAAACCTTCCTCCACTTTTGTCACGTCTATAAATATGGCAAGTCCACAAATACTGGCCTTTGCAATAAAGTAATGACAGAAACAAAGACTGTTGAAATTAAAGAACAGTCATCAGGCCAATTTGTTTAAAGACGAAAGAATTGCACTCAAGAATCTACAAAACAACCTCACTTTTGTTGTGAAACCTGCGGATAAAGGTGAAGGTATTATGTGGTCTTGTGGTGCTTACAGAGAAGAGGCATTGAAACGGTTGAATAATTGCCTTTTCTATAGAAGACATGCAAGTGACCCAACACAGTGGTTAAATGAAGAGATCAGCAGCCTAACCCCCCAGCTTTGATATACGGTGGATTAACACAGAGGGACAGATAATCCAAATTAGAGCAAATCCAGCAATACAGGCATTTTACATCTTGCCTAAGGTTCATAAAAATAGTGTGAGCCCCCCAGAACGACGATAGTCTCTGCCATTAGGTCAGTCCTTGAACCACTCTCAGTCTATTCAGACTTCTTTCTAAGACCATTTGTGAGAGAAATGCAATCCTTTGTAAAGGATACTACAGACATGATCCACATAATAGCCGAGATGAACATTGATCCACATGAACTATTAGTGTCTCTTGATGTGGAAGCTTTATATACCAGCATCCTGCAAGATGTCAAGCATGTTGGTAATAAAAGAATATTTAGAGAAACCAGTAGAAAGTTTGACTAAGGTACCATCAAAATGTTTTCTCTAGTGCTTTAGGATCGCACTGACAGAGAATTACTTCCTGCTCGAGGGACTTTTTTAAAAATAAAATAAAACATGGGACTAGTATGGGGGCACCTTTTGGCCCCCGAGATAGCTAACCTACATATGGACTATCTGCATGAAAATGGACTGTGTATAGCAATGCCAACACGTTCAGTGCTAAAATTGATGGGTGGCAGCGCTATATTGATGATGTGTTCTTTGCATGGAAGAGTAATGAGATGGAATTACAGGCTTTCCTAGACTGGCTTAATATGCAAAACCAATTCATCCAATTTACGATCGTCTATGATCTGAATTATATGGTGTTCCTTGACTTGATGATTCAAAAAACTGACCTGAGGACTCTCAATACATTCGTTTTTAGAAAAGCTACAGATAAGAACACATCATTAAAATATGACAGTTTTCATCCTTTGAGTCTAAAAGAAAATAAGCCTGTAGGTTAGTTTCTTAGAGTACAGAGGAACTGTACACAACCGTTGGAGTTTGAGAGACACAGCAAGAATTTAACCAAATGCCTAAAAAAGATGGGTTATCCCACGAAAATAATTCACTCTGAGTAGCATGTCATCAGCGTAGAAGTTAAGTAATTTTCAACTTTTTGAGGGACTTTGCAAATGGGTGAGCACATGCACTGAAAAGCCAGGGTAAGAGTGAAGGTCCCTAAGGTACTCTGAGAGTAAAATAGGCTTATATGTTTTAGCATTTAATGCTTGAAGAACGTTCTTTGGATAAGGATGCTGTCTAATTCAGAGCAAAATCTCGGATGTGCATATAAGATGACAGCCTTGAAGGATTACATGTCACAGTGCCATATGCAGTGACGAGATCAAGGAGTAAGACTGCTGATAAATGACAGAAGTGCATATTTTCTCAGTTGTCCAACAGCAATGTTTGAGAGTTTCTAAGTGACAGGAAGCTGGGCTGTTAACCATGCAAGAGGGATTGGTAGATCTGAAGCTGTTTAGTGAATGTTCTCTTGATCAGTTTAGATTCAAAATGAAGAATAGAGATAGGAACAATACTTGGCAAAGATGGTTGTGTCCTTACCCTTTTTTAGAATAGTGTGGGAGTATAGTATTTTTTAATGGAGCTGGCGGTTGACCAATGTATTTTAGATATATATCAGTAGAACGGAGTGTTAAAAATATGGATGGTCCATGGAATTGATTATGTTTTAGATGGTTTCATTTTTTATGAGGTTTACGGGGTGACACATCTTTACCAGACACGTTCCACAATGCATTCCTTGGAAAACCATGAGTTGGTAGAGGATGGGTGGATTGTAGTGGGAAACAGCCTTCCTATGGTTACCACTTTGAAAATGTAGAAAGGGGGTATGTTGATAACCAGAGCATGACATGGTTCCATCGAAGGGGCTGTTTGGACCAGGTCTGAGAGTTTTTTGAAGATTGTGAAAAGTTCCTTGGATGTTTTGGAAGCAGATTTGATTTGTTAGCGAATGAAGGATGCTTTTTCTGGATGATAGTACATGAATTGTTCCTAGCTTTTTGGTTTCATTTACTTTTCTCTGCAAGGCATTCTGAAAACTTGGCATTGTACTTGTACTTGTGTACTTGGCATTCTACACATAGAACTTTTAACTTTTCAACAATCTCATTTCAGGAGAGCAAGCTGGCTGCCAAGCCATTTGTTCGTGGATCTCTATGCATGTTTGGCTGTTTAGGTAGGTGGAGTGCCTAAGTATCCAGGGAGTTGGTGGTTGTTGAATGCTGATTGCTTTGCATAGCTTCCAACCATTGTAATTGTTTGGAAACATCTGAATTAGTGAAGAACAGATTGCCAATGACCACAATGAGATTGGGTTGTGGTCCTAGATATTGTTGAGTACAGATACGCGTACATTGGATAACGTTCTGGCCAAAACAAAAGGCAAAGATCTTGGTGTAAAAAAAAACACACTTAAGAAAAGAAAGAACATAACACCCAGAGTAGTCATAAGAATGGGTGGTGCCATTCTAATTGCATATGTTGAGGAAGCCTAGACCATCCATAGTGTTCAGGAGATCATGTGTTGGCTTCTTTCCTTGGGCATCTACACAAATGGTCAGAATGCACATTGTAAGAGCCTGTTATGGGATGTTTGTCATTGCAGCTGTTAGTTCTCTCCATTCAGGAAAAAGTTAGTGGTCTGGTACAGGGGAACATATAATTGATGATGGGAACACTGGTATTAGTATTAGCGAAGGCTTTCAGAGCCATGTATTCAATGGATTTGCAAGTACCACAGTTAATATTATGTGAGTGTTATGGTTGATCCAAGGGGACCCACCGCCTGAATTTAATGCAATAATATATGTATTTATTTATTATTTCACTAAGGATTTATAGGTGTTAGGAACAAGAGTAGAGGTGGCTGATTAATAGTTATCTGAGAACCAAGCTATACAAGTTATATTTTTTGATTCCATATTTAAAAAAATATTTGTACATACTTTTAGCTGAGCATTGATAAAACTGAAAGGAAGGATGAGGGAGGGAAACACCGGAGTGGAGTCATTTAGGATGGAGTCCTGGAGGGGTGTGTCACAGTTACTTGGGGCGGGAGGGCTTTGCAGAGGTGTACAGGAAGGGGCACATGACTAGGGTAGGTGCATATTCTGAATCATCAAGAATTGCAGTGTCTGGGATGATATGAGGGAGATGGGTAACATGGGATAAAGTTCCTGCCAAATGGCTTTTGATGTCAGAGGAATAACTCTCGCTCCCATGTGAAACTAAATCCCTAGTAGAACTGGAGCTAAAGGTTAGTAAAGGAGGGTGGGTTCATTACAGTAGAACAGTAGTCTGGCAATGAAGTTGGTTCAGATCTCTGGTAGAGGAACACTGTGAACATGAGCGCAGGATGTTGCCATCACTCTGTTTGAACTGCACTCTCTGAAAAAAGGGATGCAAAAACAATGTTGGCTCTTAATCGCCAATATATGCAAACCACAGGGATTTTCCAAACGTTGCCAGAGGACCAAATGGGGATGAAGAAATATTCCCATTTTTTTAAAAAAAAGACTGCCTCTCCTTGTACCATGAGACACCCCTTCTAACTAGATCACAATGGAGAATGGTGGCTCCTGGCACAATCACCAAAAAGGGGCCTTTGACAGAAATGCCCACATTTCCCCCTCATCTTCTAGCTGAAAACACTACCACTAGGATGATTACATTTACTGAGGCCTTTTATATCACTAGACTCCAGGAAGAAGAAAGGGTGGAAATATAACACCTGCAGAAGCAAAACTATGCCCTACAAAGGGATGTGACTCCAGTTAGATGAACAGAACATCGAGAAACCCTCGAGAATCCAGGCAGTTCTCTGTCTGGCACTCCATCCAAGAACCTCTAAATGCCTTAACCACAGCTAACTCAGTTGAAATGGAGAACGAGGATACACCAGAGACAAACTCACCTTGCATAAACTGAAAGATAGAGAGCATCCCACAAAAGGCTATCTGTTGCCTTACACCATACTGGAATCTCTCCCAATGCAAATAGATGAGTTTACAGTAGTGCTGCCTAGATTGTTCGACTACTACAGCTAGCTACTGAGAGAAATGTTTCCTTCTGAGGCCCTTTCTCTCAATGTTTACTCCAACTAGTTACATTTGCTGCCATTGTATGAGAATTGGTGATCCAGAAGTGGGAATGATGCAGGGATTTGACCCATGCAGTATTTATGGGCATCCGAATAAGAAAGAGAAAAACACATTCATCTTGGCCAATACGGCCCAACCAAGATCATATTATAACAGTTACCACTGATCTTGAGAAGAACAGGAAAGGGGGGGGGGCTATATATGAGATAATGTAGCCATTTAACAACCAATGAATCACAATCTAATAATAAAACAACATTTTTAACAGATTTCTCAATTTCTCAATGGACAGTTGGTTCCTGTGCAGCTCGGAATGCTCTGGTTAACATAGTCTAATAAGTGTCGACTTCACCAATGTGGAGAGTAGAGTGGGGGTATGTATCTTTCTTCCCAAAGTCCCAGGGCACAGAACTGTGGAGTTTTAGAATTAGCCATTCAGGTTTGAACACTCTTTGGATCAGTGGAGAGAAGATATTGGTGTCTAGGGTCACTGCTTCTAGTTCCTGTCAACTGGATGAAACTTTTTGAAAGAATAATTACCATAATTTGAAGTTGTTCTCAATGTGGCTCTGCAGAAAATACAGCTCAAATCTATTGCAATTCCATGCGGGATATAGAAGAATGAGGGAGAATCCTTTCTTTTGCTACTTGGGCTCTAACCACTGCTGCTACTTGACTGACTGTAAAACCTGGATGAAGCCTTGCAAGTCCTCTGGTTTTTGACTCCAGTACGTTGCAAGTAGGAAAGCAAAGGCCTAATGAATAACCGCAACAAAGGAGTAACAAAGAAACAGGAACCTAGACGTCCATGTGTGTGCATGGATTAATGAACTGCTTCAGCAGCCCCCAAAGCATTTGCCTTAGTCTGGCAGTTCATATCTCCGGGGGATGACCAGAAGTTCCTTGGCCAAGAAATGTCCTTAAGTGAATATCCGGTCTTGAAATTGGCAAAAGGGACTTGTTTTGGTATATTAGAAAGCCATGTTGTAGTAAAATTGTGAAATCTTTATGACATCTTTTCAATGATCATTTCAAGGAGCAGCTGTGAATAAACCAGTCTTCATAGTACACTCTGTGCGAATTAAAGCAACTAGAGGAGCTAGAACCTTCTTAACCTTCTTAGAACCTTTACAAAACAAAGGAACTAGTGAACTGACCTTATTATTAGGATGTTGATGAAAGCATCCATAAGATCGATTGATTCTTGGGTTGGGGAGGATTGACCCTTTTAAGAATCTCCATTTTGAAATGGAATGATCTGATGAAGGTGTTGACTCTTGACTCTTTTTAAGTAAAAGAAAATACACTTTATCCACCCGTTGTTTTTGAATCCAGATAGATAATTGTATTGCAAGGCGCCTCTTTGCTTTTGATCTGCCTGGACTGACATAATTACTCTCTCCTCTTCCAGAACTCTGATTCCCTGCTGAAGGACTACTCTTTTTGAAGGGTTTTTGGGATAAGGAGTGAAAGATATGAAATATCTGGAGAAATAGAAAATAATTCCAGTTTGTATCCATGCTGCCTTATTCAGAGCATCGATTGGTCTGAACTCTCCAAACACAGAAGAAATATCTGGGGATTGAGGTGATGAGTTGTTAATGGGGCTGCACCTTGATGGTGTAAAAGAAAAGGAGCCTTGCATGTTCTGCAGTACTGATATATGCATTGTTAGTGTTTGGTTTGTTATAGTATCTGTTATGTTATGTTATTTGACATTTTATAGCGCTCTTTGGGCCTCATTACAACCCTGGCGGTAAGGGGTTAACGCCAGCGTTAGCTGCGCCGACCCCTTACCGCCAACTACGAGGTCCCTTAGCGCCATGGCGCTTTTAACACCTGCTTTTAGCAGGTGTTAAAATCCATGGCGCTAAGGGACCATGGAGTTAATTACGCCACCGTAATTTACGGTGGCGTAATTAACGCCTTCCCCACTCCCATTATGCCCTATGGGGCAAAAATGGGAATGGGGAAGGGTAAATGGGGATTGGGGACTTACCGCCCCGCCGACCTCGGAATGGGGCGGTAAGTCCGCCAACCACCATGGCGTAAACGTAGTTTACGCCATGGTGGTAAAGTCACGGCCCAGGCGGTAACTTACCGCCTGGGTCGTAATGAGGCCCTATATATCATTGGTATGACCTCAAAGCGCTGGTAGGTTGAACGACCCTCGGGACCTTAGTCCAGGTCAGTTGAGATAGTAAGGTGTCATAGGGGTCTTGGGTGCACCGATTATGTGTGCAGCTAAGGCGATTATCTGATGGTAGCTGCTTCCTAGCATTACATGTGGTGGTATTTGATATTAGTTGAATGTGTGCAGTCTGGAGAATGATCTATGATCTCTGATATGTAAACAGTGGCTTGAAATAAGTGAGGTCTTTGAAGACATGTTGTTCATGGACAGTAGATCTATTAAGCTTGAGTGGTTCATCGGGATGGCATTTTGGAACAGAAGGCACCTGCTTATTAAATAACTGGCAAAGGATCCATGGAAACTGCATGTCTGGGGGAGATCTCCAAGAATGACCTGTGCTGCATCAACATCTTTGTAGGCATCATGCAAATAGCCATCTTTAAAAATCACACTATCCCTGGGGATCTGGTCCAAAGTGTGCAAATGTTCTATCGCCAGGACTTGTGAAATCTAATGAAAAGATTCTTCAGCTGCAGCAAGTATTGAGAGCCAGGTTCTCCTTTAAGGAGTCTGGTTCTCCATGCTAGAAGTAGTCAGATCCACCCCAAGTGCTGTTTGAATCTCATATACCATTGAACCAGGCTGCATTAATGGGTGGCCTCAGCAAGCCTGATGTTCAAGTACTTATGCAAGAAATGTGTTGCTTTCCATTTCCCATGACAAAGAGGTCCTACAAGTGGTAGTTGAAAGGCATGGGGAAGTAATACATGTGTGAAGTTGTTTTTTTAAAATCTGTATTATATGTGTCCTATGACTTTCATTATGTTTATTTTATTTTGTGGTGTGGCCTCCAACTTTATGAAATAACACTAACATGTGAGTGCGTATGAGTACACTTCAGAGTTTTTATTTATTTATTTATTTTTTTTATTTAAATGTATATAGCGCCCAAGAAGCCCATGGGAATTGAGGCGCTGTTACTTACAAGAGTTTAGTTACAGAAATAGTGTCATCCAGTGGTACATTATGAATTCTGCAAGGCATAAAACTGATATTTTGGTTGGTACAGTTAGTCATTACAATACAGTTTATGCAGTAGGAACATATGCATATGATATGGATACCACTGGTGCAGCGCAATTTATGTGAATAAGATGGTTTTCATGGTTTTGCGGAAGGCACTGACGGAGGCCTCACCTCACATTGTGGGAGGTAGGGCGTTCCAGTGGGTGGGTGCGAGATATGGGAAGCTGGATCCGCCCGCTCTAGCTTTTTTAACTAATGGCACAGACAGCATGTTTGTATATGGTGATCTGGTTGGCCTAGTAGAGGAGACGTTGTGGATCCTTTGAGAGACGTAGTCAGGGGCAGTAAGGTGAATGCACTTGTGGGTCAGTGTCAGAGTCATGAAGGTGATTCTTTGTTTTATTGGGAGCCAGTGGGCTAGTTTTCTGGCCTCTGATGTGTTCTCTTTTGGCAATGCCTTGGGCTGCCCGGAGAGCACTGTTCTGTATGATTTGTAACCTATCTAGGTTTTTGTTGGAGGTGCCTAGGAAGAGTACATTACAGTAGTCAAGCCTAGATCCAGTGATTGTTCTGGCTATGTTTGTGCAGTTTTCTTTGGAGAGAAAGGGCCTGACTGCGTTGGTTAGTTTGGCATGATATGCAGCCGCAGAGGCTATAGCGTTGTCTATCCATGGATAGGTTGGAATCCAAGTAGACTCCAAGGGTTTTGACTGATTCTGAGACAGGTATTTTGATGGAGTCTATGGTGAAATGGCTGAATTGGGAGTCTAGGTTTTTCATTGTGTCGAGTGAGCCTTCCAGGAGGAGTTCAGTCTTGTCGGAGTTGAGGCATAGTCCATTGTCTGCCATCCAGGCTTGGATTAGTGTGGAGTCCTGCCAGATTTTCCTCTACAATCATAGGGTCAAGGGATTAGGTGGGGGTGTGACATGAGAGGGGCTGGTATATAATTGCAGGAGTTGAGTGCACCTTAATATAAGTCTATTGAAGGATATAGAGATTAAGGCAGTCTTCCTCAAAAGACAGGGATTGTTTTTGGAAGGCCCAGGTGATGCTTCAGCTGCACAGTCCAATCATGATTTTCCTGATGCACGTGGGTGGTGACAGTTTGCACTTCCTGATTCCTGATGCACTTTGGTGGTCAGTGATAAATGATTAGTCCTTGAATCACAAGAACACTACACACAGAATTGTATCCCCATACCAAGCAAACAAAATGTACAGTGTGTTAATGGTATGGACCAAAGCAAATTGAATTTATCAAGAACACAACACACAGAAGTGTTTCCCCATACCAAGCAAACAAAATGGGCAGTGTGTTAATGTTATCGACCAAGGCAAATTGAACCTATCAAGAACACAACACACATTGTTGTAGCCCAATGTCAAACTCTTGCAGAGCCCATATTGAATGAAGTCCATGGCAAATGTACTACTTAATACTTTGCTATGATTGGGAGAGAGTGAGAGAAACCACGCAGCAGAGCTGTTCACAGAAGAGGAATCACAAGCATACTTTTCAACAGCTGACGCATTGATAACAAAAAGGGGGATTTGAGCTTGGGCCAGGGGAAGGTTTCCCCACAAATACATCTATGAGGTAATAAAATACAGGGAGGAGGCCTCAGTACACATAGTTTCTCTGCAAGTGCAAATTCGGATGCAGAGTGTTAGGGAGAATTCTCCAGAATGGCTAATTTCCCTTACCTACTGAGTCCCTCAGCTGCTTTGCTGATTTCTAGGATTTATTTGTTTCACATAGTAATAGTCTGAGCCTTTTTCCCACTCTTACATGTGTTTTGCTGTGTGTTTAACATTTTTGTGTTCATAGACTGTGGAGCCTCAACTGCTCCATAGGCATCATCTTTTTACTGTATGTCACACAGCATCTTTAGTGGAGTGACACAGCGTTGTCTTTTTCAGACTACCCACTTTAATCTCCATTTTCTGGGACTGACTACTGTCTCCCAGAACATATAAAGTTACCATTCACTTTATTAGTCTTTTTAAATTCACAGACCCAGTACAACCTATCTTACATAGAGTACTGGAAAGGGTTAACAGTTATCCCTTTTTGTCTGTTTCTCATGGAACATTATTTCGTTCCCCTTTCTTTAAGATGTGGCTGGTGATAGTGGTATCTACCATATTTTTCCTACCGAGGTCTATGAAAATAGCCTTGGTACTGTTTTAAACTATGTTAGTAGCCTCAAATTTAAATCAGACAGACCCCATTTACTTTTATTTGGTTCTGGCTGCGTTTATTCGCCATTTCTTTTTGAAAAGGTCTTTCTCGTGTTCTACTCTGAGCACTAAACCAGGTTTGGTTCCTTTGTTCGCCGTCCTTTGGCAGGCATCTGCACAGAAGCCCTCCTTAGGCGCCTGGGAGTCTGGGTAGACAGGATGTGAGGGAGGGGTTTTAGGACCTCTGCACAGGGTTCCCTTGGAAACCGAAGTTGCACTCTTGTTTGACTGGCTATGTGACTGTCCTGCCAGGACAGCCACCCTGCTGTGTGATTAACAGCCAGGCTGTGTGAATGGGGGAAAACTGCATGCAAAGCAGGTCTCTGGGATTTGGAAGGCAGAGTCGCCACTGGATCGAGAGAACCGAAGAGAAGCTGAAAGAAGAGGACCACTATCACGACTGAACCTCCCCGTGAAGCACTGCTGCGGGTACGAATCTCCAAACTTCGATGACAGAGAAGATCTGTAAGGAATCTTCTTCCCTTGAGCTGGTGGGACTAACCAGTTCGCCAAACACCAAGCAAGGCCTCCCTCCCCTGGTCGAATTTGCTGTGCACAGCTGCAGTGAACTGGATAGCCAGGAGGACTGGGCCCTGTTTGGGTTTTTAGGAGCACACCTTTTATTTGTTGCTTTGTTCTGCTGCTGGTTTCTTCCCTGGGCAGTGCAGGACCCTCCAGTCTTCCTTCTTCATGTCAGTCCGACAGTCGCGTCAGGAATCGTGAGCCCGTAGGATCTGCCAGGATCTTTTGCCTCAGCTGCAAAATTCTTCTTCTTCTAAGGTACTGTTCAAACCCAGTTGTTCCCTCTGTCGGACCGCGGTGAAAGTGTTTTAAATCATTCGCCAATCCGAAGGCTTGTCCTTCTCTACTCTGTTAAGTAACTTTTCTTCCGACCAACTTCGTTTCGAACTCTTGCTAAAGACTTAACCGCAAACTACTCTGAACTGTGTGATCCTCTGCAAAGACTCTGAACTATTAACATTGGCCCAGGCCTATTGATTTGAATCCTCAGTGTAGCAAGCTTTTTCTAGATTGCCCTGCCTACTTACTTGTTGGTGCTGCTTAATTTTGTATAACCTTGTCTTTCCCTCACTTTTTAAATTGTTGGAGTACCATTTTTCTCACACTTCATTTTGAGCTTAACTTGTCCAGAATTGATTGGGTGTGGTGTGGTGTAGTATATTAAGAGTGTTATTTTTTCTGCTGCTTTACTTAGTGAACTGTTTTACAAATTAATGTGTAAATAAATGTATATTCTTTTACTCAGAAACCTTGAGTCAGTGTTTGTTTGAACCATAGTAATTACTGTCCTTTGTGTAACTGTTGATACAGCTCACTTTACTCTTGAGATAAGTCTGGCTTCTCATCCATTGCTACCACTTTACTGTGTAGTACGGGCTTTTAACAAAGGTGAATTTGTACTTACACCGGCAGCCTTAATCATGTGTGGTTTCCCCAAAGGGTACTGCATATGATCCTGCCTAACACTGGTGGCAGTGGTGGGATAAAGTACAGTAATTACACGTAGAGTGCTGATATTACCTTGGATCAACCAACAAGAAGGCTAAACATCAATAAAAAGCACATTTTAATCATGTCAGGAGGCCCTCATTATTTACACTAAGGATTATCTGGAAGATCTGTGTAGAGAAACAAATCTCTCTGTTAAAGGCAAAACTTCAGAATTAATTGAATGGTTGTTAGAGAAACAAAGTCTGGAGAGTGGGTCTGAAATTCCTGACCTCCAGCAAATGTGGAACATGATGAGGATGATAATCTGTCAGTTATTATAGATGAGTTAGATGAAGCAGACATGTCTCACAATGTAGGCCTTACTGCTCCTCTACCTGCTCAACAACCTCAACCTTTGTCCATCGGAACCCCATCAGGTCCTACTCTTCATTGCTCTAGAAAAGATGAGCCTTGAATTGGAATTCAAACGTATTAATGCTCAAACTGAACAAAAGCATCAAGAACTTAAGCTCAGAGAAATGGAGTTGAATCATGCTCTAGAAATGAAGAAATTGTCTATTCAAAATGCTTCTCTCCCAGAGCCTTCTAGATCTTCCAGTCCTAAGAGACCCCGTATGCCTAAAGAAATTGTTGGTATGTATGAGACTAAGCTTGATATTTTGGATTGGTTAGCAATGTTTGAGTATAACCATGGGATTCAAGACATTACACAGAATCAGTTGCTTCCTTGGCTCTTCTCTAGGTTACCCACTGTTGCATCTGATGTTGTGATGGAGTCGGGGGAGGTGGATAGGACGGATTATGAGTGTGTAAAGCTAGCTTTAATTGCTAGATTTGGGAAGACCCCTTCCTAGTACCTTAAGAGGTTTAGGACTCTCAAAAAGCATGATGGTACCCCTTGGGATACCTGGGTATGTGAATGTTTGAAAAACTTAGATGGTTGGGTTAAGGTTTACAGAGTAAACACTTATGAAGGTATGAGAAATCTTGTTATATTGGAGTTTATTTATGATGCCTGCTCTCCTGAGCTCAGACAGCACTTGGCTGATTCTAAGGAGATAGATCCAAAGAAGTTAGCTAAGGCTGCTGACTTGTGGGTTGCCAACAGGGCTACTCACAAGGATTTGGGGGCAACTCAGAAGAATGATGAGGGAAAGCAGCCAAAGAAAGATAACAAGGAAAATTCTAATACCTCCAATCCAAAAGAGGGCCCCAAACAGCAACATGAGGGGAAACCACAAGGCAAACCAAATCAGGCTAGTGTACCATCTGGACCCAAACCAGATGGAGGTCAGAACAAGCCCCCAGTCATCAAAACATTTGGGAATTGTTGTTTGTGGGTCAACTGGCCATGTGAAAGGGGATCCCAGATGTAATGGTAAACCTTCAGGGCTTCACACTGTATCCTTAGCCTTCTTCCCAGATGAAGAAGTACGCATGGCAAGTGGAAACTTTCACCTACTGGCTGATGAACCCATGGGAGCCTCAGCTAGTGTTTCTTTAGTGTCCCCGGGTTTGTGGGAACAACAGAATTTAGATATCTACAATTCCATCCCAGATAATACTAAAGAGTATTATAAAGATAGTGTTCTTGTGAATGGCCAGGAGACCCCTGCCATCAGAGACACTGGAGCAAGCATAACTGTGGTTGATGAATCATTTTGTAAGGTGGGGGATGTTGCAAAGGCACCCAAACTCCTAACCAAGTTAGCTGGAGGCCCTGTGCAAATGCTTCCCCAGTTACAAGCTCTCATCCAGTGCAATGATATGATTGTCAAGATACCTGTCAGTGTGCAGAATGAAGTACCTGGGAGAGTCCTGTTGGGTAATGTAAAGACTGGAGGGGGTGTCTGTACTTCTGCTCTCTATATGGTTGAGGAGAGGTACAGAGGACCGCAGGCAAGATTATCTATTATTGGTATTGTGGTCGAGCAATCTCAGGAGGGGATGCAGGCTGGTTCTTAAGTACAGGGTAGTCCCCAAGCCCCCACAAAGGAATGTCCACACACTGTATTGGTTAAAACACAGTCTTTATATAATTAATATTCAAGGTTATGTACACTATCACAATAACTCACTTTGTGCTCAGAAAATCAACAATGGTAAATATATACAGTTCTACAGTGGTACCACAAATATCAGATCTCATTAAAGTGCATCAACTATACTGTCAAGATGTCACACAGATCAATAAAGAGGAAACAAGCAGTAGAGAGAGGAAGGAAAGCAAGATGGTTGAACAATTGGGAGAATGCTGGCCCCATACCACTAGACACAGTTCTGTGTGGAGATCCCCCCACGTGGGCAACTTGTAAGATAAAGATATAGCACAAGCCCAGTCCATATATTGTTCTATGAGTCTTATTTCCTGCTACAATAGTTCTACAGCCCCAATGTACCTGGAATTGAAGCGTTCGTCGACGAGAAATCGACGGCCCTTCTTGAGTGCCCTCCCTTTAAGGCAGGAGTCACGGGTCATCGAATGTCCGACGGAGAACAGGACGAGCTACGACGGTGAAGTGGCAGCTTGGTTCCTAGCGATGCTTGTTGACGGGGAAGCGTAAACGTCCTGCAAGGAAGAGGAGTGGGGGGCACCTCGGTGTCGATATTTCTGGACCGCAAAGAGTTTGAAGAACTGTGGCCCAGCAAGGGCGTCAAGTCGTTGACGTCTCTGTGGTCTTTGGGTGGCGGGAAACCCACCAGTGGATGCTCCTCGGTGTGTCGACGGTCAGGCCTTCTCCAGCAGGATACAGCGGCGACAATGCGGATGAGAGCATCTTTGGATCAAATGAAGTTCTTATGCAAACGGGAGCACCGTGGTTCCGGTGGGCGACGGCGGTCGTCGACGGTGGCGGACAACAGTCCGGGCGCTTATCCTTGGAATTCTGCAGCAGTCCCCGTCTCGGGTCGGGAGCCTGTCGAAGGTCTGTCTACCAGGGAGCTTTGGCAAAGATCAGCTGGTGCACGATGGTCCCTCGCTGCTCGGAAAGAGGGCGCCTTACCAGGTCCTCTCTGGGTCAGTCCTTGGAGACACAGCAACTTTCAGATTGTGAAGGAGAGCAACAGCAATTCCTCTAGTCCAGCACGGCTTCAAGATCAAGCTTCAGTTACTCCAGTTACTCGTTGTAGTGGACTTCAGCTTCTGAACACGATTCCTAGCAGTGAGAGGTCCCTGATATACTGTTGATCTCCCATTCATTACGCTGGGTCATACTCAAGAATCCAATCACGACTAAGGGCATTCAGGCAGGTAGGCAGCCAATCAAGCACACAGTGCATTCAGGCCATTCACTTCTCTCCAGACTCTCACAACAAGTTATGTGTATTGGGACAAGTACCCAGCCATTCAACACTCCACACTGCATTCATATCGGTTTCGGGCAGGGCTGTCTCAGTCATTGTGTCAACCACCAGATACTAGACACCCACAACACAGAATGCGTATTCGTCAGACACTCCATTCACCCAGGTCCCACCCACAGGCATACCCACAACATACGGTTGTTGGGACTGCTCCAGCCAGCCTGGTCAGCACTTCCCCACACTACCATATATGGAACTTCCACCCAACAGCCAGTCAGGGTGAAGGGACAGAGTCAGGGCTTCCCGGGACTTTGGGACAACAGGCTGTTAGGACACATAGTGAATTGTCGTAGTATAACTTTTTAAAGGCCATAGTCCTATCTAACATATGGAAACAAGTACCGTGTTAACTTTAAATGCTTCTAAATCCGAAACATTGAAAAAGATGTGTGCTGAGGGAGGTGTCTCCTCTCAAGGCACCAAAATGGAAATGATCCAAAGAATCATGGCCTGGCAAGAAGCTCAGCTTAGCGCTATAGCTTCAGAGGACAGTGCAGTAGGAGGTGGGGCTGCTCTCACTGGTAGAACTGACAATTCTGCCACTGCACTGGTCCCCAGCGACCAGGAGGACAGGGAGGATGAAATGTCCAATGTTTCCTCTGCCAGTGCTGATGGGGAGGCCATACTTGAATTCAAGAAGCAAGAACTGCTGTTTAGGCAGAAGGAGCTTGAGTTCAATATGGCCTAACTAAAAATCGAACAGGCAGAAAAACAGAAAGACAGGGATCACCAGTTGGAACTGGCCAAGCTTCAAGTTGCCAATGGATCCAAGGGTCCTGGAATGGGTCTGGGTCCTCCTCTCATCCAAGGTTTCCAAAAGATCTGCTCAGTGTGTATGAGGAAAAGAATGACATTATGGACTGGCTGAATACATTTGAGTATGCATGTGAAGTTCAACAAGTTGACAATGCTGATAAAATTGCCTGGTTACTTAGCAGACTGCCCCATTCTGGCTGCAGTGCCATTATGGAAATGTCGAAAGCTGAGAGAGCAGATTTTGCAATGTTGAAGCAGACTCTCCTTTTAAAGTTTGGAAAGACTCCTGTCCAATACTTAAAAAGATTCAGAGAGTATAAGGAAAAAGAAAGTGGTCCTTGGGTATCTTATGTAACTGAATCCTTTAAAAACCTGACTGGCTCGGTCGAGGTTATAAGGGCTCTACCTTTGAAGGTATGATAAATCGTGTCATGCTGGAACACATTTTTGCATCTTCTTCCCCTGAGCTTAAGCAGCATTTGGCAGATTCAAAGGAGATAGATCCTAAGAAGCTTGCCATTGCAGCAGATGTATCGGTGTCACATTGAGTGTCCCATAAGGACAAGACTCATTCTGGTAAGCAGGAGGAAGGGAAAAAGTCCAACGATAAGGAGGGTGGGGAAATTGATAAATCCTCTACCCAAAAGCGCCACAAAAAGAAAAATAAGGGATAGGACACAAGAGAACTCACAGGGTAGTGGAGGTCAGCCTCCGAAACAGAACTCTGGCTATAGTAAGCCTCCCTATGTAAACAGACCCAATGGATCTTGTTTTGCTTGTGGAACAACGGACTACGTGAAGCGGAATCCCAGATGTAAGGTCAAAACCTTGGGGGTCCACTCTGCTAATTTGGCCTTCTCCTCCTCCTCCTTACCAGAGCATCCTTCTCCTCAGACTCCTTCCCCAGTGGAATAGAAGCTGAGGTAGTTTTAGTTTCCCTGGGTTCATGGGAGCCAAAAGTCGCAGAGGCTTATGCTAGGATTCCAAATAACACCAAGCACTACTTTAAAGACAGTGTGCTGGTCAATGGAGTAGATACTCCAGCTCTTAGGGATGGTGGGTGCAGTCGGACTGCAGCGGATTCTACCTTGGTAGACCCAGCGGAAGTTGCCAGAGCTACTGTGATGCCCACTAACTTGGCTGACGGCCCACCTCTCATGTTCCCAGTAATACCTGTAAATCTTACTATCAATGTTACAGCAGTCAGGATTCCAGTGAGCATTCAGAGGAGTGTCCCAGGAAAGGTATTGTTGGGCAATGATCTCAGATCTTTAGGGCTTGTGGGAGATACTGCTGACAGACCATGCACAAGGTCTCAAACGAGGGCAGCATTGGCCAAGACCAATGCCCTGCCCAGCCAAAGGGTAAACCCAAGGCTAAAGGAGTCAGAACACCAAAAAGAGGGAAGGAAAATATTCACCCTAACTCGCCTACCGCTGCGGTGGAGGTAGTTGGTCAATCGCCCGGACCTGATGAGGAGGTGGTGATGCCTGAAGTATTTGACCCCAATGACCATCCTGAACTAAACAATTTGTTAGTAGAAGGTGGTCCTGACAGGGAACAATTCATTAAAGGCCAACGCGAGTGCCCATCTCTGGAAAGCCTAAGGAGACAGGCCTGCTCCCAGCTTGAGGGTGAAACTCCTGGGAAGCATCGGATTTATTGGGAAGGTGGACTCCTGTATAGTGAGCCCACAGAGTCTACAGACGGAGACCATAGGAGGTTGGTGGTTCCCCTTGCTGTAAAACCCTTCCTCCTGCAGCTGGCGCTTGAAGTGCCCCTTGCTGGTCACCTTGGTATTAAGAGGACCAAGCAAAGGTTATCCATGCACTTCTACTGGCCCAAGATGGGGGTGCAAGTAGAAAGTCACTGCAGGAGTTGTGCCTCCTGCCAGTTATCTGGTAAGAGTGGTTCAACAATCCAAGCTCCATTGGTACCACTCCCAGTTGTGGGAGTACCATTCGAGAGGGAAGGGATCGACATAGTTGGTCCCCTTCACCCCCAAACATCCTCAGGCAATAGGTTTATCCTGGTGCTGGTCGACCATGCCACCAGATATTCTGAGGCCATCCCATTGAAAACTGTGACTGCTAAGTCAGTTGCAAAAGCTTTACTTGGCATCTTTACTAGGGTTGGCTTCCCTAAAGAAGTTGTGTCTGACAGAGGCAGCACCTTTTTGTTGAAGTATATGCAGGCTATGTGGAAAAAATGTGGGGTCACCTATAAGTTTTCTTCCGCTGGTGGAACGGTTTAACAGGACCTTAAAAAGTATGATTGGGGCTCTGGAAGAGCCTCAGAGAAGAAAATGGGATCTTCTTTTACCATGCTTACTGTTTGCCTACTGAGAGGTACCACAGGAGGGTGTTGGCTTCAGCCCTTCGAACTTCTGTTTGGTCACCCTGTACGGGGACCCTTAGCCATAGTCAAGGAGTGATGGGAGATGCCCACTCCCCCTATCACTACCAACGTAGTAGACTACGGCCCTCATTACGACCCAGGCGTTGGACCATGGTGCTAATAGCACCATGGTCCATGCCGGCAACTTACCGACTCCGCCATGGCGGAATGGGGAATTACCACCCCATTCCAAGGTTGGCGGGGCGGTAATTCCCCATGCCGCCATGGCCCTTCCCCATTCCCATTTTTGCCCCATAGGGCTCAATGGGACTGGGGAAGGCGCTAATTACGGAACCGTAATTTACGGTGCCGTAATTAGCTCCTAGGTCCCTTTGCGGGTTGGTTTTTTAATGCCTGCTAAAAGCAGACGTTAAAGTGCCATCTGCAAAGGGACCTCGTAATCAAGCGTTAAGGATTTAACGGCGCCGCCACCTTTTACGGCGCCGTTAACCCCTTAACGCCTGGGTTGTAATGAGGGCCTAGGTGTTAGGGCTCAGAAAAAGGATGGTACTCCTGATGGGTCTGGCTAGTGATAAATTGAAGGCAGGACAAGCCCTGGTGAAACATTGGTATGACCAGAAAGCTTCCCTCATCAACTTCACACCTGGTCAGCAAGTCCTGATCATGAATCCCATAAGGCCTAGAGCTTTACAGGATAAGTGGTCAGGCCTTACACAGTGGTGGAGCCCCTGGGTGAGGTCATCTATTTAGTGGACCTTGGAAGGCCTGGACAGGCTCCAAAAGTGTTCCATTTAAATAGGCTGAAGTCTTTCATCCCAAGAGTTGAAGTCGCAACACTGTTATTGGCTTCAGATGTTGAGGAAGAGGAGTCTGAACCTCTCCCTGACCTGTTTCAAAGCAGTCCTTCAGATAGCTCCTTTGAGGGTGTCCGAGTGGCACCTCACCTAACCTCTGATCCGCAGGCTGAGGTGAAAAGTTTGCTTAGGCAATTTTCCCCCCTGTTTTCACAGTCCCCTGGTTTGACACCTTGGTGCAAACATAACATAGACACAGGAGACAGTGTACCTACTAAAAGTAGGGGATACAGGATGTCAGACAAAGTGTGGTCTTACATTAAGATGGAGGTCAACAAAATGTTGGATCTTGGGGTGATTGAACCATCTAGTAGTCATTGGTCCAGCCCTGTGGTTTTGGTTCCAAAAGCAGGTACTTCTGAATTGAGGTTCTGCGTGGATTGCAAGGCTCTGAATGCTGTCACCAAGACAGATGCACGCCCCTTGCCTTGAACAGATGAGCTGGTGGATACCTTGGGTGCCTCCAAGTAACTCGGCACGTTTGACCTCACTGCAGGCTATTGGCAAATAGCCCTTGCAGAACATGCCAAGGAGAAGACAGCATTCTCAACTCCGGAAGGTCTTAACCAGTTCAGGGTAATGCCTTTTGGGTTGAAGAATGCACCTGCCACTTTCCAGAGGATTGTGAATCATGTGTTGAATGGGTTGGATGAATTCTGTCTTGCATATCTGGATGATATAGCAGTTTTCAGTGTGACTTGAGAAGACCATGTGAAACACCTTGGGATTGTGTTACAGGCTCTTCAGAAAGCCCACGTGACCATAAAGGCTAGTAAATGCCAGATTGGACAAGGCTCAGTGGTCTACCTTGGACATGAAGTAGGGGGAGGGAGGATACAGCCTCTACCCAGTAAAGTACAAGCAGTGCAAGACTGGCCTACCCCCACTACACAGACCCAAGTGAGAGCCTTCTTAGGACTCACTGGGTATTAGAGAAATTTCATGGCAGACTATGGCACCATAGCTGCCCCTCTGACTGCTTTCACCACTCCGAAGAAACCCAAGAAGGTGACTTGGACTGAAGAGTGTGAGAAGGCCTGCAATGGCTTAAAAGACTCCTTGTGCCAGGCCCCTGTTCTCAGGACCCCTGATTATCAAAGACCTTTTATTGTCCAGACAGATGCCTCTGACACTGGGATAGGAGCTGTACTATCACAAGTAGATGAGAAGGGTAAGGAACACCCTATTGGTTTCATTAGTCGCCAGCTTAAGGATAGATAGCTCAGACGGTCCACAGTAGAGAAAGAATGTTTCTCTGTTGTGTGGGCCCTACGGAAGCTGAGGCCCTACCTCTATGGGACCCACTTCACTGTGCAAACCATAAGCCCTGTGACCATAAGCCCTTAAAGTAGCTAATGAACATGAAGGGAGAGAATCCAAAGTTGCTTAGGTGGTCCATAAGTCTGCAAGGTTTTGACCTCACTATTGAGCATAGGCCAGATGTCCAGCATAGCAGTGCTGATGGGTTGTCCAGAATGTTTAACCGACCTGAACAAGAAACTCATCCAGGGGTGGATTAGTACCCCCTGTCCTTAGTCTGGGAGGGGCGAGTGTTAGGAAAGATTTCATAAGTGTATGTAATTTTCCCTCCATGTGGCAACCCCCAACCGTTTTGCTGTTGTTTTACACCCGGATCTAGACTTTGCCAGAGAAGCGCAGCCTTCTGCCGCACTCCTCTGGGCTTTCGCTCAATTCTTATGGGGAAACTGACATGCCCTTAAAACAGTCAGTACTGGGAGACTTTGTTTCCCTTAGTTCTTTCCTCATGTTGCAGCTTTTGTGCAACATGAAATAAGAGTGCACTGTAACTTACTTTACTGCGCTCTTGGGTCTCTAGTCATTTCAAAGGCCCTAGAAACTCTCGCTGTACTTATTATGAACTGTGCAAGTGTGTCACAGACAGGACTGGTGACAGCTATCGTTTCTCTTGTGTTTTGAACCCTTTTTCGCAATGTTATCTGCGCTTACCGCGTTTGGCACAAATGAGTGGCCTGGCTCCAAAATGGCCATGCCACGAGGTTCTTTGTCCTGTCCTCTGACCGTCTTGCCCCTTCAATTTCCCCAGGTCGAGCCGACCCAGGTCAGTCCTTATTTGGACATGCACTTTCCCGTGAAACCCAACGCTTTCGCAGGCTTCTGCATGCCTTGTGTGTATGCCTCCAGGATGTGGGCTGGGATGTCTGTTCCCAATACACATCCTGGGTGTCAGTCAGAGAGTCTGGAGTGCCCTGAATGCATGGGACCACCGTGGTCCGTGATAGGTCCACATATGGTGTGAGTGTTTGTGAGCAGATCTCCCATTGGGTCCTCTCCGTTTTGGCGCGAATGGAACTTTGGATAAGAGGAGGCTGAAAACACTACTACCATGTAAATCTCCTGAGTTCACACCGAACAAGGGATAAGGAGCCAAGTATTCTGCAACAAGAAGCTGAGTCGAGGAACCGCTGGTGAAGCGCTGAAGGTTTGGCACCCTGAGCTGATGTCGTCCTGCGAGACCCCTCTGCATCTGATCGTCCTAGAAGGTCTGTGAAGGCGCTTCGACCCATTGGAATAGTGGGATCAACTATTCCCGGCACCTTCATCAAACCCTGCAAGTAAGCCTCTTCGGAAGTGTCCCTGGGCCAACCAGTGGGCTGACCAGCTTACACAGGACGCTTTGCTCTGTCACCGCTGCCGTTTCGGGGAAGACCTCGAAACTTGGTCTACTGCTTGCTCTGTGTCAACGGCACCCTCACAATGAATTTCGTACACTTGGCATTCCCAGATCTGAAGTGAGACGAGTGCGCCCGGACCAGAGTAAACGCGGTTGCCGTGTTGCCCTGCTGCGGTAACAACCTGTCCACGTCCGCTGCATTTGGGACACCCTCGACCCTGCATCCTGCTACACAGAATCTACACGGTGTCGAGACATCCTAATCCTCACAGATGAACCTGCCAGCTACCTGAACTGAACTGGAGAAGTCTGGGTCTGCCTGCGTTGGGGACCGGTGAGTAGTCCATACCCAAACAGGTGGCCCCTCGCACAGGAGCCCATTTCTTTTCTACCACTGCGGCAAAATAGCGACTCTATCCCGCACTCTCACCCTGCCTCTGCCCACAAGTGGAAGCCTTGTAGGAGTAGAGGGGACTCGTTGTTCATCGCTTCATTCCCCTTCCTGAACTGCCTGAGATCCTTGAAAAGACCCTATTTTGTCTATTGGCACAAGCGCATGCAGGTACTTTTGAGCATAAGGCTCCTCTCTTCGTAGGGCTCGGACTTCCTTCTAGTTAGGTGTATTTCTGATGTCGAACTGGGTCTAATGATTACTTGCACTGCCTGTTTTCCTCCCCATCTAGGTGGTCTACATATTACGTGCTCCTAACTCCTTAGACCCCTCGGTCTTGTAAATATATTGTATTGAGTGTGATGTGTTGGTTTACTTTAGTATTATTGTGATTCTTTGCTATGGTCAATGTTACAAAGGCCTTGTAATAAATGTGTCTATATTTTGAATATAACACCTGTCTGGAGTAATATATAAGTGTCCTTGCTTTGTGTGTTCATTGAGGTCTTTCAGTCACCCTCACCCCTCTTGAGACTTTGACTGCTGCCATCGCTACCCTGATGGGTCTGGCTTGTCCAGAGGTTACCCTGTTCCAAGAAACTAGGCTGGCCTTCTGAACCTCTGCCCCTCCAGGTCGGAGTTCAGAAATCCATTTTAACACAGGCGATGGAAGACAAGAGGCCACGGGGGCCATCTTGTCTCCATCCATCTACCGATTCCAATGACAGGGCCTGCGCATCCCAAAATGGAGGACGCTCAGGGCACCAGTCAATTCAGCACGGAGCTGCCACCAGCCCATACCCTGCTCTCTGGGTCACCACAGGTGCCCAACTATCCTACCCCATCCTACCCCAGTACCCTCGGTCGATTCCTGGATTAAACGTCTGGTGAATGTACATAAGGATGCCAAGGATAACTTGGAAAAGGCCAGATCGGATATCAAAAGATATGCTGATGCCAAGAGAAGACCCAGCCCTTTATATGGAATTGGGGACAAGGTCTGGTTATCCTCAAGCCTCTTACCTCGACACCTGCGGCCAAATAAACTGGCTCCCAAGTATTACAGGCCTTTCACCGTTAAGGAAGTCATCAACCCAGTGGCCTTTCGACAACAGCTACCGGAATCTTGGAAGAAGATACATCCTGTTTTCCAAACTTCTCTACTGAAACCGTATGCACCCTCCACCAGATCCACTCTTCGACCTAACCCTGTGCTCATCAATGATCAGATTGAATACAAAGTCTCCAGGATATGCGATTCTAGATACAGATGGGGCCGACTCCAATCCTTAGTGGAATGGAAAGTATACCCCCCACCCCCCCAGCGAACGAACCCGGGAAGCAACCTCCAACATGAACACTCCCCGTTTGGTACGAAGATTCCATCTAACCCATCCAGGTAAACCAGGTGGATCGAGGTTTAGGAGGGGGCATGCTGTCATGAATCACCACTTTCGCCCCCTATGGACTTTATGGTCCATAATGCACCGCAACATTGGGTCAGTAATCCTTCCAACATGGCCGCCTGCACAGGAACGCCGCTCTCTAGCGTTTACGCCGGACACGCTGCTTTCTAGAAAATAGGCACGCCTCCGCGGCTCTCCGCGTCTCAACGCTACTGTTTCGTGTTGCTAACGATTGCTATCGTTATTGCTCCCTTTTCGTCAGTGCCCTCTCCAGTTTCTTCTGTCCTTCCCTTCCAGGCTGCCCCCTTTGAACTGCTCCCGCAATTCTTGGCCCCTTTATCCTTCCATCCCGGACCGTGCCTGTGGTCCTGTGCTAGCAGTTTTCCGCTTGCTCTGAACTCTGAGTTTACGCTTCTATCCATTCCTGGATTCTGCCGCAGTGCTTCCTTCCTTGATCCTGAATGCTATTCTCCTTCCTGAGGAAGACGGAAAACCTCACACTTGACCCACACCCAGAGGATACACGCCCTTACCTGTACAAGTCCAGAACAACCAGGAAGAAGGAAAGATCTCCCAAGAAGACTTAACCCAGAGAAAAACAGGTGAGAAAAAGGGCTGGATGGAACCCCTGGCTGCAAAAGAAAGGGCTGGTCTTGAGGGTGGAGTGATCAGAGTTATTGTAAGCAAATTCGGCTATCAGAACCAAAACAGACCAATCATCTTGGACCTTGGCTGCAAAACATTGTAGGTATTGGTCTAGGGTCTGATTTACCCGTTCGGTTATACCATTGGTCTGAGGATGGTACCCTGAAGACAAGGCATGTTGAATGCCCAACATTTGACACAGATGTTTCCAAAATTTGGAGATGTACTGAGGCCCATGGTCGGAGATGATCTTAGAAGGAAGTCCATGAAGTCTGAATATATGCTTTAAAAAATTCCAGCCAATTCAAGCGCCGATGGTAACTTGTGTAATGGGGTGAAGTTTGCCATGTGGGTGAATAGATCAATGGTAACCATTATGGTAGTATACCCTCTGGATGGAGGTAGATCCACGATGAAGTCAGTGGCAATTATTTCCCAAGGACGTACCGGCAAGGTGGGTTGGAGGAGAAGCCTTGCAGGCTTTCTATTATCACACTTCTTTTGTCTGCAAACAGTGCAGGCTTGAATGTATGCCTTTACACCATCGATCATCTTCGGCCAACAGAATTGTCTCTGAATGGAGCGGAGAGTGGCGGTAATGCCTCTATGCCCGGAATGAAAGGTATCTTGACAGAGTGTTATGATCTTGGTTCTCAGTCTTTGTGTGGGTATTACTAGTCTCTTATCCTGGAAGAGGTAACCATTCTTTGAGACCAGGTTCCATTGGTTGGTGTTGATATAGTCCTGCCAAAGATCAGAAGATGGTGTTTCGATACGGATATCCTCCAACACAGAATTGGACTGGGCTATGACAACGTATTGGGAAACATTTTCGGACACAAACTTCAACAGGCTCATAATCAGGAGGTCTGGACAAGGCGTCTGCGATTACGTTATTGGTTCCAGGGAAGTGCTGTATGTGGAACTGGTACTGGGCAAAGAAAAAGGCCCAGCGAGCCTGACGACTGTTTCTGCATTCCAAGGACTGCAGAACTTGTAGGTTTCTATGATCGGTTCGTACCTGGACCGGATGTTT
This sequence comes from Ambystoma mexicanum, assembly GCF_040938575.1. Taxonomy (NCBI): domain Eukaryota; kingdom Metazoa; phylum Chordata; class Amphibia; order Caudata; family Ambystomatidae; genus Ambystoma; species Ambystoma mexicanum. The sequence continues at coordinate 1,029,335,813 of NC_090936.1, forward strand.
GGCACCTAGGAGTAAATGTCGCAAGTCAGTGAAGGCCTGTCGGATGGCTAGTAATTCCTTCTCCAGGACTGAGTAATGGGTCTCACTGGGAGCCAAGGTTCGGATAGATAGGCGATGGGGTGCTCCATCTTGTCTTCAAATTCTTGTTTTAGAACTGCACCAATAGCATGGTCTGAGGTGTCCGTTTCCACCAGAAAGGGTTTATTTATGTCTGGTTGAGCCAGGATGGGGGTTTGGGTAAATCTTTGTTTTAATTCCTGGAAGGCTGTTTCTTGAGCAACAGACCAAATGAATGGTGTGTCTTTCTTCAGCAGAGCGACAATGGGATGTACAATGTCAGAAAATGTGGGAATACATTTCCTGTAAAAGTTTGCAAGTCCCAGGAAGGATTGGATCTGTTTTACTGTGGTAGGTGCTGGCCAGGAAAGAATTGAGGCCAGGATTCATTCCAATTCCTTTGGAGCTTAGTACAAAGCCAAGATAATGAATGGTCCGGACATGAAAGAGGCATTCTTCAGGTTTGGCCAGGCGCTTGTTCTCTCTTAGCCACCTAAGTACAGCGTTTACATGTTCTTGATGGACATGGGGTTTGTTGGACTAGATCAGTATGTCGTACAGATACAATATGATGAAAAGAAACAGCATATACAAGAAGACTCTGTCCATGAAGCGCTGGAAAAGCGCAGTGGCGTTGGCTAGGCTGAAGGGCATGACCAGGTACTCAAAATGACCAAAATGTGTTCTGAAGGTGGTCTTCCACTCATCCCCTTCCTTAATTCGAATAAGATAGTAGGCACCTCGTAGATCGAGCTTGGTAAAGATTACAGCACCTCGAACAGCCTCCAATATGTCAGAAATAAGGGGTAGAGGATACCGATCGTTAATGGTACACTGGTTAAGACCTCGGTAGTCCAAGCAAGGTCGGAGTTCCTTAGTGTCTTTCTTAGGGACGAAGAACAATGAAGCACCGTGGGGGATTTTGAAGGACGAATGGTTCCATTAGCGAGATTAGTGTCCAGATATTCTCTTAGGGCTCGTTTTTCCAGTTCAGATAGTATAAACATTCTGCCGAATGGAATCACTACCGAGTCTTCAGTGTCAATAGCACAGTCCTCAGGTCGATGGGGTGGTAATGCTTGGACAATGGCAGTTGAAAACACATCAGAATGATCAAGCCTTGAGACAAACAATGGGTCAAGTAGATTTCTGAACCTAGAAATAGGGATCCAGCTTTCCAATTGATATACGGGTTGTGCTTCTGGAGCCAGGGCATGCCTAGAACCATGGGGTAATGTGCTGCTTTAATGATATCAAAACAGAGTGTTTCTTGATGGTTATTTATTGAGAGAAATAGTTTCTTGGTTTAGTGGGTAATGGGTCCGGAGGAAAATGGTTTCCCATCGATTCCTTCGACAGCTTGAATCACTCTTTTGTTTTCTCGGGGTATGTTGTGCGTTAAGGCCCATTCATGATCTATAAATACTCCCATGGCACTGCAATCCACTAGAGCCAGGATGGGGAAATTGTCCTTTTTGGTGGATGACAAGAACGTTTGCAGAACCACCATAGTATTCTGACAAGGACAAGTCAAGGAAGGAACAGAAGTGGAGCAGACATCTTTTTCCCGAAGCTGTGCTCCGCTCAAGATCAGGAGCTGGCGTTTCCCGAATGCCGGGGTGGTGCTATTGGGCAGTTCCTTACAGGATGTTTATTGGAAGCACAATACATGCAGTGTCTGGCATTGATTCTACGGGTCCTTTCTTGTGGGGAGATCAGACCCCGAAAGGAGCCCAGCTGCCTAGGTCCTGGATCCAGAGGGTTGAGTGGATGTTTCCTTAGGGCTAGGGTACCACATGATTGGCTTTGGGCTTGTGGTTTTTGTTTTTCTTTTCACAGCCTTTCTTTCCTGGATTCGGAAATCGATCTGTAGTGACAAATCCATCAAGGCCTGAAAGGAACTTGGACGGGCCAACCTGGCTAGCTCGTCCTTGACTTCATCATTCAGACCTCTTCGAAACAGGGTGAAACTAGCCTCCTGGGACCAATCAGACTCTTTAGCCAGTTGCTTGAAACGAGTCACATAGGTAAGCATATCTTGAATTCCAGTAGTCTCTCCTGGGCACTATAAACAAGTTCTGGCCGATCAAACATGGCTTTGAAGGCTTCTATGAATCCATCGTAGTTGTCCAGGAGTGGGTCTCCTGCGTTCACCAAGGGGGTTGCCCAGGCTAAGGCAATGCCAGAAAGGTGTGATACCATAAACCCCACTTTAGCCCTGGGTGTTGAAAAATAGTAGGGTTTAAACGTGAAATGTACCAGGCAGGAATCGAGGAAGGAACACAGGGATTTGGAAGAGCCATCATACTTATCCACTCTACCCCCTACCAGGGCACTTTCCTTGAATGCCGAATCCCGGGACAATACGAGTTGTTTTAGGGCTGTGTTTTCTGCCTTGAGGTTTTGAACCTCAGTAGTTAATTCTTGCATTCCTCTCATGAGGTCCTGGACTGCAGCCTCCATGTTAGGCTCAATATCAGGTTCTGGGCGTCTCAAACTGTCACACTCAGCCCTTTGTCTCACCTGTTTTTCTCTGGGTTGAGTCTTCTTGGGAGATCTTTCCTTCTTCCTGGTTGTTCTGGACTTGTACAGGTAAGGGCGTGTATCCTCTGGGTCTGGGTCCAGTGTGAGGTTCGCCGTCTGCTTCAGGAAGCAGAATAGCGTTCAGGATCCAGGAAGGAAGCACTGCAGCAGAATCCAGGAATTAATAGGAACGTAAACTCAGAGTTCGGAGCAAGCGGGGAACCCGCTAGCATGGGACCACTGGCGCGGCCCGGGATGTAAGGAGAAGGGGGCCAAGAATTGCGAGAGCAGTTCAAAGGGGGCAGCCTGGAAGGGAAGGACAGAAGAAACTGGAGAGGGCACTGACGAAAAGGGTGCAGTAATGATAGCAATCGCTAGCAACACAAAACAGTAGCGTTGAAATGCGCAGAGCTGCGGCGGCGTGTCTATTTTCTAGAAGCCAGCGCGTCTGGCATAAACAATAGAGAGCGGCGTTCCTGTGCTGGTGGCCATGTTGGAAGGATTACTGACCCAATGTTGTGGTGCATTATGGACCATGAAGTTCATAGGGGGCAAAAGTGGTGATTCATGACAACCCATGGTGCCTCTCCCAGTGGTGGGAGTTCGTTTTGAGAGGGTGGGCATCAACATTTCTGGTCCCCTTGACCCTCCCACGTCTTCAGGAAACAGGTTTATCCTGGTTGTTGTACATCATGCTACTAGGTACCCTGAAGCAATACCTATGAGGACTGTTACGGCTCAGGCTGTGGCTAAGGCTCAACTTGATATTTTTACCAGAGTAGGGTTTCCTAAGGAAGTGATATCTGACAGGGGATCCAATTGTATGTCCCACTACATTCAAGCCATGTGGAAAAACTGTGGTGCCACTTACAAGTTCTGTACAGCCTACCATCCACAGACAAATGGACTGGTAGAGTGGGTGCTTTAGAGGAACCCCTTAAAAGAAAGTGGGACCTTCTACTGCCATGCCTTATCTTTTCTTATAGAGAAGTCCCTCAGGATGGAGTTGGTTACAGTCCCTTTGAACTTCTCTATGGCCATCCAGTCAGCGGTCCGTTGGCCCTGATTAAAGAGGGGTTGAAGAGCGCTCCTTCCCCCAAGGCAGTCAGAGTGACCGACTATGTGAAAGGTCTCCGGAGCAGAATGTCACAAATGATGGCAGAAGCCAGTGATAACTTGATAACTTGAAAGCAGGTCAGGCTCTGGTCAAACATTGGCATGACCAGAAGGCCAACATGGTTGAGTTTACTCAAGAACCGCTTGTACTAGTTTGGTGCCAACAAGGCAGAGGGCCTTGCAGGACAAATGGATAGGACTCTTCAAGGTTGTGGGCAAACATGGAGAGGTGAACTATCTGGTGGACTTAGGCGGACCTAAGGAGGCTCTCAGAGTCTTTCACACCAACTGTTTGAAGGCATATGTCTCGAGACCAGAAGTTGGAGCTTTGCTTCTAACTTCAGCTCAAGACGAGGAGGAGAGTGAACCTCTACTTGACCTACTCAGAGGCCAACCTTTGGATGAGAACATAGAAGGAGTCAATCTCTCTTCTAATCTGACATCTGTACAACAGGAGGAGTGGCAGGTTCTGTTAACTCAGTTTGTCTCCCTGTTTTCACTTTCACCAGGCTTGACCCCTTGGGGCCAGCATGAAATTCTAACTGGTGACTGTTTGTCTGTGAAAAGCAGAGGTTACAAAATGTCAGAACATGTAAGATCCCACATAAAGGAAGAGGTCAACAAGATGCTTGATCTCGGTGTTATAGAGTCATCTACAAGTCCATGGTCTAGTCCAGTTGTTCTAGTACCAAAGGCAGGATACAAGGAGTTGAGATTCTGTGTGGACGATAGAGCTCTAAATGCAGCCACTAAGACTGATGCCCATCCTTTATCAAGGACAGATGAACTGGTGGATAAACTTGGTGCAGCCAAGTACCTCGGTACATTTGACCTGACATCAGGCCATGCCAAGAAAAAAACTGCATTTTCAACCCCAGCATGCCTCTACCAGTTTAAGGTTATGCCTTTTGCACTAAAGAATGCACCTGCTACATTCCAAAGGATGGTCAATCAAGTTCTGAATGGAGGACTTCTGCATGGCATACTTGGATGACATTGCAGTGTTCAGCCCTACTTGGAAAGAACATGTTGATCACTTAGGATATGTTTTGCAGGCTCTTGAGCAGGCCCATCTGACCATAAAGGCAAGCAAATGTCAAATTGGTCAGAGCAAAGTGGTCTGCCATTGACATGAGGTAGGAGGAGGTGAAATAAGACCATTGCTTAGCAAAGTACAAGCTATACAAAACTGGGCCACCTCTACTACTCAAACCCAAGTGAGAGCCTTCCTAGGTCTCACTGGGTACTGCAAAAATGTAATTGAGAACTATGGGTCCATAGCTTCTCTTTGCATGTAGTCTCCTCTCCAAAATTCTCTAAAAAGGTTAGATGGAATGGGGAGTGCACTCAAGCCTTTGAAAACCTAAAGAAAGCCTTTTGTCAAGCTCCAGTCCTAAGAGCTCCTGAATATCACCAACCATTCATTGTGCAGACAGTTTCATCCAATAGAGGTATAGGTGCAGTCCTTAGTCAACTGGATGAGAACGGTAGTGAGCACCCCATTTGCTTCATCAGTAGGAAACTGAAGGAACCAGAAACAATGTGGGCAACCATAGAGCATGAGTGTTTTGCCATTGTGTGGTCTCTGAAGACATTTAGACCATGCCTGTATGGATCTAATTTTGTGATTCTGACAGACCAACAACCCTTGAGATGGCTAATGCAAATGAAAGGGGAAAACCCAAAACTTCCCAGATGGTCAATCGTCCTGCAAGGGTTTGATTTCACAATTGAGCACAGGTCAGGATGTCACCACCAACCTGCTGATCATCTCTCTAGGATGTTTATAATCGACTAGAGTGAAGAGATTCATCCAAGAGTGCATTAAATCCTCTTGTCCCTTATTCTGTGGGGTGTGGGGGGTGGAGGGGTGAGTGTTAGGGAGAATTCTCCAGAATGGCTAATTTCCCTTACCTACTTAGTCCCTCAGCAGCTTTGCTGGATTTCTAGGATTTTGTTTTCACCTGGTAAGAGTCTGAGCCTTTTTCCCACTCTTACATGTGTTTTGCTCTGTGTTTAACATGTTTGTGTTCATAGACTGTGGAGCCTCACCTACTGCATAGGCATCATCTTTTTACTGTGCGTCACACAGCACCTTTAGTGCAGTGACACAGGGTTGTCTTTTTCAGACTTCCCACTTTAAACTCAATTTTCTGGGACTAACTACTGTCTCCCAGAACATATAAAGTTACCATTGACTTTATTAGTCTTTTTAAATTCACAGACCCAGTACAACCTATCTTACATAGAGTACTGGAAAGGGTTAATAGTTATCCATTTTTGTCTGTTTCTCATGGAACATTATTTTGTTCCCCTTTCTTTAAGATTTGGCTGGTGGCAATGGTATCTACCATATTTTTCCTACCGCAGTCTATCAAAATAGCCTTGGTATTGTTTTAGGCTATGTTAGCAGCCTCGAACTTGAATCTGCTGGACCCCATTTACTTTTATTTGGTTCCAGTTGCGTTTATTCACCATTTCTTTTTGTAAAGGACTTTCTTGTGTTTTACTCTGCGTGCCAAACCAGGTTTGGTTCCTTTGTTCGCCGTCCTTTGGCGGGCTTCTGCACAGAAGCCCTCCTTAGGTGCCTGAGAGTCTGGGTAGACAGGATGTGAAGGAGGGGTTTTAGGACCCCTGCACAGGGTTGCCTTGTAAACGCAAGTCACACTGTAGTTTGATTGGCTAGGTGACTGTCCTGCCAGGACAGCCACCCTGCTGTGTGATTGACAGCCAGGCTGTGTGAATGGGGGAGAACTGCATAAAAAGCAGGTATCTGGGACTTGGAAGGCAGAGTCACCACTGGATCAAGAGAACCGAAGAAGAGGACCACTACCACGAATGAACCTCCCGGTGAAGCCCTGCTGCGGGTCAGAATCTCCACAAGTGACTTCAGTTACAAGGGTGCTGGGGACATTAATCAGACCTTCCAGGATTTTGCGGCATGAAATGGCAAATTTTGCGGCATGAAATGGCAAACTTTGCGGCACAAACCTTTATTTATTGCAGCATTTCTGCGGGACATTTTGTATTAACTAGAGGGTGTAAGATTGCCACATTGCAGGAAATAGGCAGAGTGCAAGGCTACAAGAGAGCCAGGGTATCATTATGTATCTTTCGTATTAATTTAATAGGAAGAGTCTCAGATGTCTGTGGCTTGGCAGAACAGTGTTTGATATGGCTACATTTCTGGTTTAATGTTCATGCGTATTTAATAGTATTTAAAAAAAGGTAGCAGGCGCTCCTCTCCGGAAAGAACATGGCATGATAACCTGTTCTGAGATGAGAGTTTGCAGCACATGCTTTTTGCTCACTGTACCTTTCACAGATAGGAAATGTCCATTTGCATATCAGTCTTTGTCCCTCCCACATGGGCAGTCTAGCACCGAAACGCTATGGCAATTCCTCTCTGAACAAGAGTATCAAAAGCAACCCCATACACGTGTTATCATGCCATGTTCTTTCTGGAGAGGAGCGCCTGCTACCTTCTTTGAACTATTTAATAATATTAAATAAATTGATCATTATCAATTATAATGCTGAAAATATTCCCCTTCTATGTCCTCCAATCCCCCAAACACCCACACACCTCTCTCACCAACACACATCTCACCAACTCTCCATCACAACTTACATTCCTTAACCTCTCACTCTGTCATACAAATACTCACGTGCTATGTCACACTGTCGTCACAATTTGCACTGCCCAGCCCCTGCCACACTCCAAATCATACCCCCAGCTCACACCTTACACTCTACAATTCCTCCCGCAATATACAGTCTTTCATTCTTTTGTGCTGCTTCTGCATCTTGCATCCTTTCTCCCATTCTATCACACTCTTCCCTCATCTTTTTTCCCAATCTGCAGCTCACTGCCTCTTTCTGGCCAACTGCTTCCCCTCTGCTTTCTGGCTCACTGACCACACGCTCCCTCTACTTTCTGTACCTCTGCTCGCTCTCAGATGTCTGGCCCACCACATCACTGCTTCCTCTGCTCTCTTGTGCAGCGCTTCCTCCGCTGACCCACTGCTCTCCCTTTGCTTTCTTGCCTATCACTTCACATCTCACCCATCACTCTCCCTCTTTCATAGTGTAACCATTTTTTTATTTTTTTTAAATGTAGATTTTGACCCAGTTCCTCAAATAATGTGGCATTTAAAAAAAGAACGGAGGATATGCTATTTTTAGACAACCCATTTTTGGAAATGAGCAGGTCACCTTATTCTCAAAGGTGACCGGCGCATTTCCACAGGCTTGAGCTGTAGCGCATATTGTGCGCTGGCCAGCTGCCTTGAATGGTGTTCTGGGTTGTTTGACCGAAGTGTACTTATTTGCGGCAGAATTGACCGTAGTCAATTTTGCTGCAAATTGATTTGCACTTCAGCCAAACAACCCAAAATGTACCTTTCACCATCACCCCACCACCTCCCCTACTTAACTGCTTGGTCGCTGCCACTTCCCCTGCAACCCTACGGTGCCAGGTCCGTCCCTCTAACGCGGGTCGGATCCGACTCCGCAGGGTTCCTTTTTCGTTATTTTCTTTTTTTTTTGTCCCCGGCTCCAATTTTGAGGAAAAATGGGAAAACACTTCTGCAACCACCCTAGACCAAAAATACTGAACATGGGAAGCGGGTGACACCCCCGCAACACATGTTCAGTATTTATAAAAATTGATCGAATAGTACTGGACGAAATAGGTCAGATTGTAACATTCGACAGATTTCTATCATCAAAATGGGCAGTACTTTGAATAGAATCGCTCTCCCAACAGTGTTCTGCAAGCTCCTAGCGCCTTTCACAGGGACAGGCCCTCCAGGTGCCTGCCGCTGTAAAATGCGACCCAAAAAATGCATTTTTATCCTGTTTGAGGAACAGAAATGCAAGCGGCACAGCAGCGGTTCATACCTTAAAAGAAATGCATGACAGGGTCAGGAAAGACCCTGTCATGCAGTGGCAGCCCCACATCCAGTGCACATAGGGTAGCCTACAATTTCTGCACATTTAAAAGTGCATCTTGCTTGGAAATGAGGGATGCGCTTTTAAATTGACAGAAACGCCACTATATTTGATCAAAGAGGTGAAAAAGGCCATCTGAATGGGCGTGCATATAAAATGTGCCCATTCATGTGTGCCTTGTGGATTGGGCTGCACTTTTTCAGTGCACAAGTGATGAGATGTGTTAGCGCATTTCATTACTTGTGTAAAAAAAAAGTTGAGAACCTGTCACCCTGAGTATTATTTTTTTTAAAACAGTCATTTTTGCAGATTACTTTTAAAAAAAATGTAAAAAAAAAAAGTTTTTTTTTCAAAGATGCAATTTTTGCACAAAATGGCCGTTTTTGCGACATTTTGCGCAAAACGGCTGTTTTCGCAGCATTTTGCGGGATCGCAAAATCGCTGTAAACTGGAGGGTCTGATTAATATATTACTGTTGGAATTCAGAACACTCTTTAAAAGTTGGTAAAAGGCAAAGGTTATTAGAACACTAGAAATTACAAATATTCATAAGCAGGGCAAATACTTTCAGATAACAATAAGAAGAGTCATTCAATTCAATAGGCTAAGCCAAAGTCAACAGGCAAACGTCTTTGTATAGGATGTAGCACTTCAGGTAAGTAAATGGAAACATCTTTGCACAAGTACTTAGGAGTCTTTGATAAAAAGAAGAATCAAATGTAGATCCACAAGCTTATTAGACTGAGTTGCAGAAGTTACAAGCACTTCTACAGTAAGAGCTAAGTTTTCTTAGAGTTGTTTTACAGAACCTTGGTAAAGAAGAAAAGATGCAGCTGATGACTTCTGTTCCTGTGCATCTCTGCAGATCTCACTGTTCCTGGGCCTCAGTCGTGGGGACAAGAGGGAGGACGTTGGGGGACTCCTGCACTGGACTGTCAAAACTGGCACCCAGCAAACTTTACTTTCAGTGGCTGTTTTGCGTTTTAGCTCCTTGCAGTACTGTAAATAGCAATGAGCGCGGTTCCTGGTTGTCAAGGTGGACTTTCCTCATATCTGAGGTCCCACACTCGACTGAGGAGGGTCAGGCCTGGTCAGTCCTGCTTCGTAGGAGTCAGGAGGATCTTCCAAAAGCTTTAGGCTAGAGTAAAAGTAACGCACACAATCTGGTGTCCCTCTCCCTGGCTATAGAGTTCCTGCAGCAACTCTGAGGAAATTCAATCAGCTCCGAGATGGGTGTCCAGGTGGCTTACTTTGGAGTTGATTGGTCCCACCAACTCAAAGGGAGAAGTCGTCCTTGCAGGGGCTTCTCTGTCAATGCGAACTTGGCGAATCCGAACTGCAGTAGGGCTTCACCGGGAAAACCAATGGTCCAGGAGTTGCAGCAGCCATCCTCTTCAAGCTCTTCTTCTGTTCCTTCGTCCAGTGGTCGACTCTGCCTTCCAAGCCAAAAGACTCACCTTTTATTCAGTTCACTCCCATTCATTCCAGCCTAGCTGTCACTCACCCAGCAGGGTGGCAGTCCTTGTAAGTCAGGCAGCCAATCACCACAGAATGCATTTGGGTCTCCTAGGAGACTAAGCACAGGGAGTTTGGTGCACCACCTGCTCACTTCCTGCCTACCCCAGACATTCTGGAGCTAGAGGAGGGTTTCACTACTGAAGCATGCCAAAGGTGAATGAACAAAAAGACCAAACCTGGTTTGGCACGCAGAGAAACTCTCTAGAAGGACCTTCCCACAAAGACCTGGTGAAAAAAGAAGACCGAGCACCATTTTAGCAAAGATGGCTGGATGTTATTTTGAAAAGGACGGCTCACACGGTTAACGGTACTGAGTCCGCGAACGGTTGAGGTAAGTGCAAACCATGGTAGTTCAAAACAAAACCACTGCCACCAGCCAATCAATTGAGGAAAGTGTAACATAAAAAATGTTACATGAGCATTTAGACACAGGGGGCCTCATTATAAGGGTGGCGCTCCCGGAATGAAGGGGGCCGGTACAGCACCAGCCCCCTTCATTCTGGGAGTGCCAATTACAAGCTTCCCATCGCGGGACCTGGATCACACACCTGGTAAAAAGAGGCGTGCTTTCTGGTTCCCGTGAGGGGAAGAAGGCGGAAATAACGGGCAAGTTGTACTTTGCCCGTTATTACCTCCCTCTCCATTCCCATTCAGCCCTATTGGGGCTCAAATGAGAATGGGGATGGGTTCCTGCATGGAGGACTTACCGGGTCCTCCTATCTCGGAGTAACCTGGTAAGTCCCCATTGCAGGAACCTGGTAATGGAGCCCGGAAAGGAGGCAGCCATGGAGCTAATAGCTCCATGGTCACCTCCATTCTCGTAATGATGCCAAGGGGATTCTAAGTAACCCCTCCAGCACTCTATTGTAAGATAGGGTGTGCTGGGTCTAGCAATTACAATGCTAAGTAAAGTCAATTTCACTTTACTGCTCTGGGAAACAGTAGTTGATCCCAGAGAAGTTATTTAAACCTTGGGAAATCTGGAAGACTTCACTGAAGGAGCTTGGTGACACAATTGTAAAAGATGATGCCTATGGAGTTGGTTAGACTCCATAACCAAAAAGAAACACAGTGTATGAAATCACATTAAAATACATGAGAGAGTGGGAAAAAAGGGTCTCACTCTCTCCAGGTAAAAAAAAAATCAAGTCCTCAAAATCTAGCAAAGTTGCTGGGGGTCTCTAAGGTGGAGGGAATCAACACATTTTTAAGAATTCTCCCTTACAGATAGCAACTTCGAACACCTCCTACAATGACTTATACCGTTTATCTTAGCATACTCTGCGATGCAGGTTCTATAGAAATTTGCTGAAACTCTCAATAGTCACACAGACAAAATGCAGCGGTCCCTTATATAGACATTCGCAGGAACTGAATGCCATGTTTATATCTGTCTGGAAAATAAATGTAAAAGCTGTTTGCCAAAACATTGTGCGCAACCCCAAGATACAAATATAGAACACATCATTGGGAGTCGAACGCCAAGGGCCAGAAACCAGAAGCTCGAGGATATTGCTGATATGTGTCCTGTCTGTGGGTCTACAAGCATGACTGGAATGAGGGTAGACTCACATATGTGATCCAAAGTTCTGCGACTTCACAGGCTTCGACAGTACATGTGTTGAATGTCCTCTATGCTGAACGCATTCATTGCTGTTGCATGCTGACTGTACACCTCATCAGGTTGCAAGTATGAAATATCATTTGTCACGCCTTCATATGTTCAGGGTTGGAAGACTGACCCAAATTCGCAGGGAATGAATATGAATAAACACAATAATAGGTAAATATCAATGAAAACTGAATGCATTCACTGGAGTCCATTGCTGTTAGGTGGCTTGAGTTTGGGACACAACAAAAAGAAAAGAGATTTGGTCAAAAGCACACATGGTGGCATACTGTGTGGCATAACTTTGTAAATGTTGGACTGGCAGGCTGACCTGAAAAAAAGCAGGGAATAAAGAAAAGCATTACTAAATAAATAAATAAATAAAAATTACAGTACGCTCTTAGTGTCTAATATATATGGCATAATAACATTGGTAGGGTGCATCAAAACCTGGCTCCCAATTGATTGAGAGATTCGCCCAGCTGATGAGGCTCCACCCCTACGCCCTTTTCTATTAAGGGCACAATAGGAAGATTTTACAAAGAGCGGTGCCGCTTGAAAACCTAAGTGCTTGAACACATCTCTATGTCACACATCTCGTCTTTGTGGCCAGGGACAGGAGATGCCAGTGCAGGAGATGTGACCCCCATTGCATGACATGAAGCAACTTAGCGCAGCAAAGTTAAACATTGAGTTGTGAGGCTGGGTCCAGCATGCATCTGGGAAAATTGGGCCTAGAATGTTGCTGAACCCTGTGAGCAAAATGGCTGAATCACCTGCTACAAAAGAGCTAATTGTAAAAAGGGCACACCGTAGAATAGAAAGACCTCCTGATGTGAAATGCCTTCAGTATCAGTAATTCCACAGGCGAGAGAAAAGGCACACAGGTTAAAATAATAGGATGATAGAACTGAACATGGCTCTCACTGGGGGCCGCTTAAGGCTGTTACGAGTAAGAAGATCTTATGAGATTACCTGAATCTTCCATCAATAACTTTAGATCTTAGTGCCTTAGATGCTTGTTACAATTGTTAGGTGCCACAACTGTGAAGGATCTTCTAGCATGGTGCACCTTTTGGACCTTGCTGGTGAGGAGAGATACTTCTCTGATGATCTTAGTTCCTGCTCGGGTGGTATAGTTTGATGAATGAAGGAAGTTACTGCCATGATTTAATAATGTGCTGTTGCTGCTTTCTCAGGTGTGTCTTGGTTGACCTTTGGCTTTTCCTACATAAGTGTTATCTGTGATAAGGCCTTCTGGTACATACTCAGAATCCAATAGTGTTGTCTTTTTTTGTTACCAAGCAGTGATGACATGTAATACAAAAGTACCAAATCTTATTGATCAGAGTCTTAAGCTTTATTTAGTCATGCATGTATATATTTATTGAGCATTTGTTAGGCGCCTATATAACAAAATAGTGTTTCCAGGCGCCACTAGGCAAGTGGGGAGGGAAGAAGGCAGCACATAAAAATGTAAAGCTAGCAAATATGCAATTGTGGTCCTACTAGGCCTTATGACATTCAGATGTGCAAGATCAGTGAAGAGAAGTGCAGGAGGTAGGGGAGGGGGAGGTGAGCAAGGTATGGGCAAGTGCTGGTAGAGCCCAGAGGGAAGTGCTGAGGGGTGCCAGGGGAGGATGCTGCAGGCTAAGTGCAAGTGTGGAGGCATCCCAAGAGAGGGGTGCACAGCCGCCAGAGAGACCTAGTCCCAAGGCCGAACTGAGAGTTGTGGGCCCTAAAGAGTGAGTAAAGCACCCAATCACAGCAACAGCGTTTAACAAGATTTATGGGCTCATAAATCTGGATACGGCCCAAGGGCGAGGTCTATAAAATGAAAAGGTGATGGGGGTTTTAAAATAAAAGCCAATCCCCCTGGAGTGGTTGCTGGGAACTAGTCAGTTCCCGGCAACTACGTAGCAACATGTTGAGGCAGGGGCGTCCTTAGAAATCACACAGCTCTAATGTGCCATGTGTGGCCCAGCAAAGTAATGGAGGCAGTCAATGGGCAAGACGGAGGGGGCCAGGCCCTCGTCTGCAAGGTGCTGTCCGGTCAAAATGTTGTTGGCAGGGGCCAGAGCCATCTGCCCCCACCACACTCAGGTAAGAAGCTGGGGTGTGAAAAGATCTGTTAGAGGGCAGGGGAATGCTTAGGTTGCTTGGGTGCAGGTGCGGCCCGTCCGAGATTCAATGGTGCAGGTGAGCAGTGGGACTCTCAGTGCAGCACTCCCGTGATGAGAAGGAGTGCCATGCTGAGAGGCCTGTCATCGGCGGCGACCGGGGAGTCACGTGGCCTCCCCGCTCATTGGCCAATTTCCGGACTATATGAACATTGCAAGCCATACCTGCTCGTATGTCCCTGAAATTGGCCAATGGGGGAGCGCCACATCGCTCCCCTTGGACATGATACTTATTTATGCTCATTCCTTATCACTAACCAGTCTGTTATTCTTTGTGCACGGACCCCTTTCCTTTTCTTCTGCAGTTTCTTTATTCACTTGTTGTTGCTTGCTTGCTCATGCACTATGGACCCGCCTACTATTCACCGTGTTGCCGTCTCTTCTATAGTAAGCCTTTGACTTTCCAGCGCCAGCACAGTACAGTTTCCATTGTTCACCCCTTGGTTTAGTACTACCGACTCTGTCTCGTTGCTCCTACCTGACCATATTATAATTTGACCCTGAAAACATTCAGACTAATGGCTGGCCATTTATCAAATCACATTCTGGATAAAGACTTTAAGAAAAAATATCCATTTCGTGCAGCATTTGATCTCCCTTGCGTATTACCAGGCTTTCATTCCCTCGTATCATACAATTGTCAGTTCGTCTGGTTCAGCCTTTTACTAAAAAAAGTAGGGTCGCATGGAAACAGGCCTTACAGAATTCGCATTGCTTCCCAGTTGCAGGGAGGGAGTTCTGTCCCCCGGAACGCAGGAAACTCGGCTCGTTCGATTCAGCAGAGAAATGACCCTGCATTAACCCCAGAGCTGGTCCTGTTACATTTTAAGTGTTACCTTTTAAAGGGTGTTGAATGTCCCCAGCTTGAATGGTCCGGGTTCAGAATGTAATAAAGGCTGGCCGGCTCCGGTGAATGGGCAGGAAATGAAAAAAGCAACAGGCTGTGCACGCTCTGCTGCAGAAGTGTATAAGAAAGCGTGTTGTGTGGGTGGAGAAAGGGGTGGGGGAGGGGCTGATTGAAGGAGCTGCAGAGGGGATGGGTCAAAAGGCAGTTATCTACTGAGAAACCGAGGTAAGGATTATCAAGCAGCGAAAAGGCTTGAATTGAGTCTCTTGACATTTGGGAGCTGGACGGATTCTTTATTGAAAGATTTACATGGGGCCCGAAGCAGTGGGCTGGTGTTAAAGTGGGAGTGGGTGATGAAAGTGATGGTGTGTGACCCCGATCATTGAGAGGCCAGCTTTCTTCCTCTGTTAGCCACAGGATCCTGACTGCACACCTGCTGGCATATCTCTGGACGCAGGCTCAAAATCTGAAGTGTGGCTGATGGCTGCAGATAGGTGAGCACACCGGTTGGTTACTGTTGTGTGGCCCTCCTAAGTGTATTGCCCTTTTAAGAGGAGTCATGACTATGGTATGACACCATGCTAATAAAAGGAGCTCCTAAACTCACGTGCCTCAGAACGGCTGCAGACTCCAACAATGGAACTCGTGTTTCTGTCTCTCATTCATGGACCACGGTTCTGTGGCCCTGGCCGGCAGGTCCACACCATGTGATCACGGTTTTACAGATCCTGCTGACCTGGGACACTCAGGCCATCATGGTGCCCTGGGCCTGCCCAGGCCACTTCACAAGCTAGATGCTCCCGGCATCCCCGGTGCCCTAGCACCCCAGGCCCCTGTCTACACAGGCAGATCTGCAACACTGTAAATCAGTGTAATCCCAGAAACCAAAAAATATGCTGGCCCCAGCACTGTCTGGGCCGGCTCCACCAGCTGTGCCATGCCCCATAACAGTTACCAGCAGAGACTGAAACAGCAGATTCTCTGTGGGATGCAGTGCAAAAACCAACCCATTGCCCTGAAAAGGTTTTACAAGTCACCAGCCTGCTGTTAAATCCACAATAAAGGAGGAACTCAGTGCTTGATACTTACTAGTCGCAGGAACTGCCTCGATTGGAGGGCATTACTGTTGACTGGGTTTGTTCTTAAACCACAAGCATCACCTCTTCAAAGCAGCTCGCTAATCGGTCAAAGTTTGAATATGTTATATTGCGTTATGTGTCTTTTACGCTGCACACATCACTGCTGGAGTGGTCTTGAAGCGGTGATCCATGTACATCTAGAGGCAAATTGTGACCCGGCTCCAGTGTGGCAGCCAGACTGTGCGTCTGTGGGGAGAAAAGGAGACAGGGTCAAGGACAGTGAGGAAGGGAAGAGAGGGAAAAGTCAGGGCGACCAACATGTAAAGATTTAACTCACATCATGTAGAGACATGAACAGCTAAGACAAATAATGGAGCCTTTGTTAGTCTACTGTCAGCCTTTTGGGGTTAACTATTTCTCACAATGTTTAATAGGTAATTCTAATTTACCCGAAACATAACACTAGATTATCTTGAAAACTAACTCAGTTTATATTGCATTGCCAATATATTTTTTCCACATACACAATAACCTACATTAAAATTGATCAACTCTGATGTTGTTGAAATCCAGATGCCTAAACATGTTCAAAGGCATGGGAGTTCTCTATGTAGGCATAACCAATATACAACTAGGCCCAGAACCCTTAATATCATCCATTCCTGGGATGGCCCAATTAATCTTGTGTACAGTAGCCCTATACTGATCTGCCCTCACATGCCCCACTCTTTGCATGCAAAGGTCCTGGAGCCACGCAACCAAGCTGCCATGCTGGATGTTTAATTATTTAATTATGGATGAGTAGCAGGCGCCGTCTTCTCTGTGTTGTCAACACTGCACAAATTAAAGATACATGTTTACACATGTACCCATCACACCTGTTTGTAAAAGGATATTCCTTGAAAACATAAAAGGCCTACAATTACCACACCGGTCATTTCTCAAATGCATAGAAACCTCTTGTTCATGCCAATGTCTTGTCTCATGAATGAAACTTATATGGAATGCGGTGGTTATAGTATGTCAGAGAACTCATTGTCTTAACTGGGAAAGATGCAACATTACCTGCAACAATCTTTGTTGCATGAAGTCAGGTGATGTTCGTTTTATAGTTAAATATTAGACATATATTTGAAATATGGAATGTTTGTTTGATTTTTTTAGAGAACGCTTGAAGTAACGTGTATGTGCAAATCTATCAAATGGGGATGACATCACTATTTCACACTCTGTAAACCAATAAGTCAACATTGAATGTTGCATATAAGACCCACTATTGTTTCAGCTTCTTGAACAGAGACAGACATTCAAAAAAATGTCTTGAGTTTATTATAATGTAAGCACCTCCACTGATATCAATCCTACTTACTTCGTAAACAAGACATTAGGTTAAATAGCTAAAATTCATGATACCATGGTTCCCCGTGTAGGGAAGAAGTGATACCCTGATTACCAGCAAGAAGGTACTTAGATCCCAACAAGATCCCTGCTACAAGAACGGAAGACTCATCCATAGGGCAAAGTTAACTGTCTTTATTATCAAACAAAATGAGAGGGATCACACTAGAACAGCATGCCGTTTCCGGAACTGTCATCCTCCAAACGACCCTGCAACGTAGTGTTATTTTCCAATTTTATTGTAGTTTCACATTTTAATGTAGATTACCCCTGCTAGCTGCGCAGGGAGTATTAATTCTATTAAAGACTAGGAGGCGAGCATTATGCTTCATCTTCACTTTATTCTACTCTTCACAGCAGTTCAACAAACACAATAAAACTCTTGAAAAGTGTCCAACAACAAAACATTTCTCTTAACACACGACAAAGTCCATGAGCCTCTGCAGTCCAAGCTCCTTCAGTCAGCCACAACCCACTTCCTGTGCATGGGCTCCTCCTCTGCTTTTACTTGCTCTGAATGTCCATATAACTTCCATAACTGTTCCTCGCTAACGACGCGAAGCCTTCAATAACTTGATAACTCAACTGCCGAGAAATTCGGCCTTCTAGATTCCTTTGTCTTCAGTTACTCTTCTGGTCTTCCCCTAATAATCAAAACAAATAGAAAGTCTTTAGGGTGGTGTCTACGTGTTGTATTTACTATCATAAGAGCAATACAAATGTAAATCGACAGAACAATACTCGGGTGGGAATTTAATGCTCGCCTCCTAGTCTTTGATAGAATTAATACTCCCTGCGCAGCTAGCAGGGGTAATCTACATTCTATGACAAGACTGGAGGCGAGCATTATGCTTGTTCAAAGCTCCCCAACACCGTAACTGCTACATTCTCTGTTGGTTTAAAATAAAACTCTTTAAACGTGCGTTCACACGACCAGTCTGCTGCTAACATTATTTCCCTTAAAGATACACCGGCCCTTATGGCTCTCGAGGCCATTGCCCCTCTCACAGAATGAGCTCCATACATGCTCACATTCACTCCTGCAGCCTGCATAATCTCTTTGACCCATCTCGCGATAGTTGCAGTAGTTACTGCGTGAAAAGGCTTCCTACGAGCTATCAGAAGCTGCGTGGTACCTACTGCTCTATATTCCGCCGTCCTGCTCTCGTATTCCTTAATGCAACGTGCAACGCACCATTTCACCTTACTCGGAAAATAGGGATAATGTACCGAGGTGGTCCCTGTCTTAGTTCTCTTCACTATCGAGAAAGTCACTCCCTCCGGCCCGAACGACCTCCTGGACACCTCCAACGCTCTCACGTCCGACACTCGTTTGCAGGAAACCAAGCACAATAGCATAGCTAGCTTGCCTGATAGCTGCTTGAGTGAGAGATACCTATCTGATGGCCAATCCGCTAGTAATCGTAGCACTACCGCTACGTCCCACGTTGAGCTATATCTGGGCTCCGGTGGCACTTTAAACTTTGCTCCTCTAATGAGCCTTACTACTGCCGGGTGTTCTCCTGCCGGCGCTCCTTCAATCGGCAAATGGCCTGCTGAAATGGCCGATCTGTATACCCCTATAGTACGGAAGGCTCTTCCGTCCTGCAACAAATGCGCTAAGAAGTTCAAAATTTCCACTACAGGCGCTGAAATGGGATGAACACCTCTGTTCTTACACCAGCTCGACCACCTAGCCCAAGCTGCGTCATAGCTCCTCCTAGTGGATGGCGCCCAGGATTCAGCGATAAGCTCCGCAGCTTGCTTCGAAATTCCTGGCAGCGCCCAGCGTCTCCTGATATTCTGCACGCGACTAACGGGAGTGTCCCTCTCACTCTCAGAGGATGAGATGACCCAACTGGGTCCGTGAGTAGTCGCTCTCCTTCTGGTAGTACCCTGGGTATGTCCGTCACTAACTCCATGAGCGTCGGGAACCATACCTGGGACTTCCACCCGGGCACAACTATCACAAGCTCCGCCTTCTCCCTCCGACATTTCGCTAGAACTCTGTTCAGCATTACAAAGGGAGGGAAAGCGTAGTGTGTGCCTCCGGACCACTCCTGCAGGAAGGCATCTGTTCCTTGTGCTCCTGGGTCTAACCTCCAGCTGAAGTAATTCCTTGTCTGAGCGTTGAGCCGGGAGGCAAATAGGTCTATGTGCACCGGGCCCCATCTCGCGTTCAATTCTCGAAAGACTACTGGATCTAGTCTCCAGTCGCTGGAGTCCGTCAGATACCGCGAGTTCCAGTCCGCCACCGAATTCAGGGCACCTGGTAGATATTCTGCTGTCACTGACATCTACGATTCTAGGCAGAAGTGCCACAAATCCTTTGCTAGCTCCGCTAACATCTTGGACCTTGTCCCCCCTAGGTGGTTGATATATCGTACAGCCGATATGTTGTCCATCTTCAACAGGACACAAGATTTTACTCTGTCTCTCGTGAATGCCTTGATCGCAAACGAACTCGCTAGGAGCTCCAGACAATTTATATGAAGGTGAAGTTCCTCTTCGCTCCACTTGCCTCCGGTCTGTAAAGACCCACATCTGGCTCCCCAGCCCTTCCGGCTGGCATCTGATTCTACGATCAGATCCGGACTGTCTCCGAACATGGCTCGCCCATTCCAGGCGTCCATATTCCTCAATCACCATTCTAGTTCCGTAATGGATTCCGAATCTAGGGGTACCGACTGATGATACTTCAACCCCTGCTGGAGGTGTCTGATCTTCAACCTCTGCAGCGCTCTGTAATGCAACGGGCCCGGAAATATGGCCTGGATAGATGCTACCAGCAACCCCACTATCCGCGCCAAAGTCCTGAGTGATACCTGCTGCTTCTCTAAGCATGCCCTGATCTCCCTCTTGATATCTTTTATCTTTCGAGGTGGGAGTTCTAGCGTCGCTTTCCTGGTATCTAGCACAAACCCCAGGAAATCTAACCTTTGTGCTGGCGTGGTGTCAGACTTCTCTGTATTCACCAGAAACCCTAGTGATCCCAGAAGGTCCTGCACCCACTGTGTCTGATAAACCAGCACCGCCCGATCCTCTGCTAAGAGTAAGAGATCGTCCAGATAAATGATCATCCTCACTCCCTTCTCTCTGATTGCCGCCGCTACCGGCTTCATCAGCTTCGTGAAAGCCCAAGGAGCTGATGCAAGACCGAATGGCATCGTCTTGAATTGCCAGAACTGCCCCTGCCAGTGAAAAGCTAGGAATGATCTGTACTCCTTGAGAACTGGGATTGTCAGGTATGCGTCCTTCAAGTCGAGACGCGTCAACCAGTCTCCCTCTCTCAGGGAGTCCCTTAGCTGATGGATACCCTCCATCTTGAAATGTCGGTATACAATCCATCCGTTGAGCTCTTTGAGATTTATAACTGGTCGCACTTTCTCCTTCCTGCGGACCAGGAACATGTTGCTCACAAACCTTGGCGCTGACTCGCACTTCTCTATCGCTCGCTTGCGCACTAATTGCGCTAACTCGCTGTCTAAGCATGCTTGCTCTGCTTGCGCCAGCTTCTGCCTCTGGGGTCTGCTGAACTGTACTGGGTTTTCTACAAAATCTAGGAGCAAACCTCTGACGGTCTGCAATACCCAGGAATCGCTTGAAAGCGCGCGCCAATTTTCCAAAAACATGCGCGTCCTCCCCCTACGGGGGGATACTCCTTCGCTCTCACCTGGTGTAAAACCTTGGCCTCGCCCTGATCCTCTGGATCTGCGTCCTCTCGGGAACCTCCCTCTGGATGGGAAAAAGGTGTCTTGGCCCTTGTTCTCCCAGTACTGGGCTCTGGATGTTTGGGATCTTCTTCCCCCTTGGCCACGGCCGGCTGCTCGACCCCTGAAACGGCCGGTCCCACCAAAAACTCTACTCGGGAAGATCCTGCGGATCGATGCCTGGGCCTTCTCTAAGGACGCACACGTTCCGACAAAGCGTCCCATCTCCTTCTCAAATGTCTCACCAAACAGGAGACCATGAGCTCCTTCTCCCGCTTCATAAGAAGCCAAATCACTAAGCTTAGAGTCTATCTTCAGAAGGAGACCTCTCCACCGCTCTGACGCAATGGCGCAGTTAGCGTTCCCAAGAAGGCAGACTGCCCTCTGGGCCCAGCCGGCGAGAGCCTCGGGGTCCACCTCCTCCCCGGTATCCTTTGCCCTCTCTGCGAGGTCCATAATCTTCGCCAGCGGGCCGGCCAGGTCCAAAACTTTTTCCTGGCAGCTTCTCCAGGATCTATCGATGCCCTTGCGCGGGTCCTTGACTGATTTCGAAACAAAGGTCACCATCTTTGGGTCGAGTTCGGGGGCCTCAGCTACCTTTCCTGGAAGGTCCGGACGTGGACACTCAGCCCGAAGGCGCTGTATTACTTCTTTATCTAGCGCCTTGCGCAATCTCGCTGCCATATATTGCGTCACCCGGGGACATGGCTGCCATTCGGAGGACCTTGGGTTGCGGATACTGTCTGGGTCGAACATATCGTCCTGGGGCTCCAGGAGATGTTTCTCTTTTCGTACCTTCTTTCCCCCGCTCGGGATGGCCCAGTCGTCTTCTGCGACTTCCTCGTCTCCCTGCGAGGTCTGATCCTCTACCAGCTCTTCTTCCCAGCTAGGGTCTTCTCCAGCGTTTTCTTCCCCTGGAGATGGGGTCAAGAGGTGTGGCACTGTTGACGCTGCATATAAGCCTCCTTCAACTTCGCAAACGCGTCAACCACCTCTGGGGCCTTGTCTTCTGCCCCTTCCAAAGAGCCCCGGGGGTCGTCAGAGAATTTTCTCTTAAGGGCTGTCTTACTCCCCTTACTCCCCTCTTTTGAGGGTTCAGCGGGCGTGCTTTTTCAGGTCTTGGTGCTTGTACTGGGTTGGGATAGCCACGCTTCCAACGACTCCAGTCTCTTCTGCAGGGGCCTGACCCCTCCGCCACTGCATCTACTAGGGAGGTACCCAGCACTTTCTCAAAGCTGGCAGCGAGGTCCTCATTCTGTTCCTCCTCACTCCACTCGAACTCCGACATTATGCTGTTGTGCTCTGTGCCCAAAATACCTGCCACAGGTGTTTTAGCATGCCCCTGCTCCCTTAGATGCACTGCTATAGAATATTTTTTTTTTTTTGTTTTTTTTTGTTTTTGTTTTTTTTTCTTTTCTTTTCTTTTTTGTGGCTGCACCGACCTCCTTTGCCTTCTGGCCAGCTGCGAGACCTCGCTTCAATGCGCTGTCTTTCCTGTGTACAGGGCTTCTCACTGCCCCTCTCCTCCAGCTGATCTCACTCAGCTGTTGTTCTGAAGCGCTGCGACCGAGGGATCGCTTAATGTGTTACAGCTTAAAGCTGTGATCTCTCCCTCTCGAAGCCTTTCCCTCAATACTGTCGCTTCGAAACGACGATCGGCTTCCGCGCGAGGCAGGACTCGCGATTGGCTCCTCCCACCCGCGGGTGGGGGCTCGCTCGCGGGAGCGCTATTCGCTCGTCCTCCCGAGCGTAGCTCCGCCCAGCCGCGGGTGGGGCTCTCGCTGCGATCGGCGTGTCCCGCGCTCGCGTGTGCTGGCTCCTCCCCTCCGAAGGAGGGGGCCGTTGCGCGAGCAGCAATGAGCTCGCTGCGACGCTCGCGAGGCCGGCCGCACCCCCGAAGTGCCGGTAATGCGACACGGGGACGCCGCCTCGCGAGCCTACTCAACTGCGTCCCCTCGGGAACGCTACTCACCTGTGGGACCCTGCGACGAGGTCGCCGTACCCTAACACCAAACACCTACCGTGCCTGACGTGCCACCCGCGCGAACTCTCTGAACACTGCCTATATAGGCAGAAACAACCTCTGCTCGCCTATTAGCGCACAACCCTGTACTGGTAAAGCTATTAGCTGTCCCAATAACCACTCTCTCCAGTCAATCCCCACAGACACACGGAGAGGAAAAATATGGTACTTATCTGCTTGAAGAGCAGTAAAAGAAGAGGAGGAGCCCATGCACAGGAAGTGGGTTGTGGCTGACTGAAGGAGCTTGGACTGCAGAGGCTCATGGACTTTGTAGTGTGTTAAGAGAAAAGTTTTGTTGTTGGACACTTTTCAAGAGTTTTATTGTGTTTGTTGAACTGCTGTGAAGAGTAGAATAAAGTGAAGATGAAGCATAATGCTCGCCTCCAGTCTTGTCATAGAATGTGACATTGGCCAGATTATGTCTTTTTGCACCGAATGTACATAGTAAGAATATGAGGCAATTTCGCACAGAAGTACTTGCACTTTAATTGCTGTTTTGGAATATATGTATTGTTGTGATTTGTGTAATATTGTTATTCATAAGATGGATGCCCTTGCACTTTATTGAATCATGAATGCATTTTTCATCAATCTCGATTTTTTATATACCCAATAGGTTTTATAACTCGCCTTTTTGCAAATTCTTGGAATAAGTTTTCTTCCATACCGTCTGTCATTAATAGACATCGCAATTGACACAGTGTTAATAATATAGGGCTTACTTGCACTTTATAACTGTTGCTAATGAGTTAGGTCATTTAATTAACATGGCGGTTGAAATGAAATTACACAAGGCAAGATGCACTACAATTGTAAACAAATTAGAATCCCTGTAGAAATGTGCTCCGATATATTGCATTGGGAGTTAACATTAGCTGCAATCACTCATATGCACTCACCCGCCGTGTGGGATTTGCCACACTGAACGGGAATTCTATTTCCACAGCAGTGCGGTGACCATTATTTTATTAGCGCACTGGCGCCACGAGATCATGTTTATTCATATATGTATTTGAATTGGTGAGGCAACGTGGTGGGCAAGAGCCTTGGCTAAAGCATGCACACATTTTATTATCTTTGTAATTCGAAGCTAATTTGATATATTCTTTGAATGAACACAGAATTGTAATTATACATTTCAGCATGGCGGCTCTGTTATTTTCTTGGGCCATAGAGTAGAAAGATAGTCTTCATATCATGTTACGCACGTGATGCGCATTGCTTAGCAGGGTGGAGCCTACCAGCAGCCTCACGAATTTATAAACAGGTGACTATACTAACGCATTGAATACTAACAAGCCTAAAGAAGCTCGCAAGACGAGCGGAACGCGTGGTGGTTTCCACCCGCTGTGGGTGAGAGCTGCAGCACCCCTGGCCGGCCTACTTTTTGCTAATGTATGCCATTTTAGAACTATTCACGTTTTTGACTAAATAAAAAAGAATTTTAGAAAACAGCTTGATTTAGAGTGCTTGGGGAATGTTTCGGTTTTCTGTTCACAGTTAGCTTTACATCCCTGACTGTGCTTTAACCTTCTTTCTTTTGCAATATAGTCAGCATAGGCTGCTCTAGCCCATTCGCACCAGCTCTGTTAGTAGGAAGTGCGCATTCACATGGCTAAAACTCATTTTTTTCTGACATTAGCCAAAATGCTGCCGCCTCCCGTGAAACACATCGAGTGAAGGACAGTTTAAACTATGCATTCATATTATTCACAGTTGAGCGCTCCATTTGTCTGGATTAAATGGTCAAGGTTATTGGCAACTCATTTTTGATACTTCCGGGAAGATCACCTGGACTCACTACCACAAAAATCTGTGAGTAGAGTACTTGTAAGACAAACATACCATCTAAATCTGTCTTACGACCCAGTGTAAAGCTGTATTTCTAGTGCAACAGTTCTAAAGACATCTTGAGCCAAGTAGTCATTATCTTATGGCTCAAGATAATGGCAGACCAGGTGGAAGCAAAAAGAATGGCAGCAGAGCTGATCCTTTTTGGACCGCCATGCTCGCTACCAGCACCACCTCCCACGATTGGGCAATAACCGGTCCATTACGAGATGAAGGGGCTGGTAATTGCCCATTCGCGGGAGGAGGTAATGCCGGGCTCCCGATCCCCATTCTGCCCTGTAGGGCACAACGGGGTTGGGGAGCATGGTTGCACCCACACCGTTGATAATGGTGGCGGTGCAATCAGGAGTTCTGCTTGGCAGACCTGGCGGGCTGACAGGAACCCGCAAGCAGAACTCGTAATGTAGCGGCCCGGTATGAACGGTGCCGGTGCCTTACCGGCATCGGTCATATCGTGGCCGCCACTATTGTAATGAGGCCCATTGACTGGCACCACGGGAGACAATTGTTTACCTGCCAATCTTACGCTGCAGCAGAAAGTTGACATACTAGAAAGAGTGCAAAAGAAGGAAATATCTAAATGGTGGGAAGCCATGACATTGCAAATGTATTTGGAAGCACAACACATCCCGAAGGGACTAAGAATTTTGACGATACTAACATTTGAAGATATGGATCCAGTGCTAGTAGAAGAATGGACATCTCATACCAACACCTGCTCATTTCGAATGATTGAAAGCCTAATTAAATATGCAAAACTGGATAGGATCAAACTCATTATGGAAATAGAAAATATGGAAGATCAACTGTTTTCTTCAGACGACGGAGATGAATGCAAAAAGTGCATGACAAGATTGGAAGAAAATCTCGAGAGATTTGAAGAGAGATAAGAACAAGGGAACAGTTGAAGTTCAAAAGAGATGGGCTGGACTATGAGCAGGGAAGAATATATACCTTTGCGAAAATGTCCTATCAAAACAAGAATGGATCAGATGGCCTCTAAAAAATCACAGGTCGAAATGCAAGCACAAGATCCTAGTAGCTCTGAAGCAAACTTGTCGGAAACTGAAGTCACACATTCAAAAAAATTGAATTTTTTAGACGATTTCCAATTGTTTCATATGGACAGCAGTATGGACAAAAGAGGATGAGGCCAATCAGCCAGTCGAGGAAGAGGATCAAGAGGAAGAGCAGAAAGGTCACAATCAGGCAGGGAAGCCGTGCCAGGCGGGAGCGAGCAAAGCGGAAGCACAACAAGATCTGGGGACAATCAGAAGGGGAATCCGAGAGGCAAGAAAATTAACAATTAAA
Organism: Ambystoma mexicanum; assembly: GCF_040938575.1. Classification (NCBI taxonomy): domain Eukaryota; kingdom Metazoa; phylum Chordata; class Amphibia; order Caudata; family Ambystomatidae; genus Ambystoma; species Ambystoma mexicanum. The sequence goes on from NC_090936.1 coordinate 1,029,361,988, forward strand.
AATCTTTAACATTTCAAAAAGAAGCCTCACCCCCATGCAAACATTAGTCTTATGCCATGGCTTATCCTATAGCCCTACCCCTACCCATGCCTATGGCTACACGTCAGAGAGAATAAATTTATTCAAATTCACACGGAAGTTGAAATGAACTAAATTTTATGCAACACAAGTTAAGGACACTAGATATTGAAAGATCAAGAAATAGAAAATGAATCTCTTTTGTCAGAAGTGGACTCGGTCACCCTATCGTGTCTTAATGAACTGCAAGAGAATACCAATCCTGAAACTGAAAGTACACAAACTATGGATTGTGGAATGCTAGCTGAACACTATGGAATTCATACAAACATGAGCTCCACTAGCAACTTCAAGCCCAAGTCTATCATCTGTCCTAACATTGAATGCAGGCCGATTTAAATCTTTTATAAATTAGTGGTCAAAGATTTAAAAGGTTTGTCAACAAACTTAACGATGAAATCTAGAAATTTAAACTCACAACAATGTGGTGCCTTAGCCACATTGAAAAATTATTATACTATTGTTATTCGTCCATCTGATAAAGGTGGAAGCATAGTTATTATGGACAGTAGTAGCTATGCTAAGGAAGCAACACGACAATTGGGTAACACATCATGTCATGAAAAGGTTGACAAATCTATCCTTGATATCACTAACCAAGAATTATTTACAATGTTGCATAACTGGTGTGAATTAGAACTCATAAATGAGGGTGAATATTTCTTCCTGAAAAATGCACATCCCACTACTTCTCTTATATATTTTAACCCTAAAATACATAAGAGTCTTGTAGACCCCCTGAATGTCCCATTGTATCCTCTATTGAGAGTCTATTAGAGAATACCACGACATGTTTAGACTATTTCCTACAACAATGTGTGCTTAGTCTGAGCTCTTACATACAAGATACTTCAGATCTCCTTATGAAATTAAATAATTTAAATTGGGAATCACATTTCTTTCTGGTCTCTCTAGACGTAGTTTCACTTTACAGGTCTATACATCACCAATATGGGCTGGATGCTTGTAAACATTTCCTTTAGAGCAGATCTGTCAGCTATCCTCAACACAATCACATGCATCTGGAGATGTCCAAATGTTGCCTGGAGCATAACTACTTTCTGTATGAAAACAACATTTACAGACAAACCCAAGGCACTGCCATGGGGTCATGCATGCCACCCACATATGCTAATTTGTATATTGGATGGTGGGAGACAACAGTGGCCTGGAGTGAAGATTTGGAAGAGTTTACCAAACACATTGTTATGTGGCATCGATTTATCGATGATCTCTTCCTAATATGGGATGGTACAGAAGAAGAATTGGAAATGTACATTGCAATTCTTAATTCTAATACATTCAATTTAGAACTGACTAGCATTATCAGTAAAAGAGAATTAGTGTTCCTGGATGTTCAATTTAGAATCTATAATAATAGACTAACATCTAGCCTATACAGAAAAGAAACAAGTTCCAATTCCACCTCCATGCTTTTAGTCACCACCCTGTAGCACTTAAGAAATCAATACTGTATGGTGAATTCTTAAGAGCTAAATGTGTCTGTAGCTCAGAAGAGGACTTTCAAATAGAAGCCAAAAATATTGGCAAGAGGTTTGTTACCAGAAGCTACACTAAAAGTACAGTGACTGAATGTTTTGATAAAGCTGACCAACTACTGAAAAGCAATTTGTTCAAACCTAAAATTGTGATTAGAAAATCAAAGAAATAATGCACAAACATTGGAAAATTTTAACCACAAGCAGAGATCTGTGCAAGGTGCTGGAAGCTAGGCCTAGTGTAACTTTTCAAAAGGCACCCACATTGAAAAACATTCTTGCACCTAGCATGGTTCTAACTAATATTGAACAACACAGTTGGCTTTCAGGCAACAACAAGAATGTTGGTTTTAAAAAATGTGGCAACTGCAAAATGTGTAATTTTGTCTCAAAAAATTCATTCAAGAGTACTGAAGGAGAACAGTGGAAATACAAACATAGAATAGCATGTATCACCAAATTTGTGGTTTATGTGATAACATGTAGTTGTGGATTGCATTACATAAGATTAACAATAGGTCCTTTAAAATTATGTATCCTGCAACATTTCAGGGTCATAAAAATGGTGATCAGACATATCCACTGACATTACACTTTGCTGAGAGACATGGTAACTTTGTTAAATACATAACCTTTCAGGGATTGGCACATATACCACTACACAAAAAGCTTGGCAACATAGAATTGAAATTACGCCAGCTAGAAGCCAAACTGATTTGTAAATATGATACTTTGAAACCAAGGGGCCTCAACATTGATTCAGAATTATATGTCTTTTTATATGAATTAAATTTATAGATATGGGACCTGGACATCTCTATATGAGATGCAATTATGTTCATGGTGAACACATTGTTGATTGTAACAACATTATGAATTTTACAATTAATCTGTGAACACGTTATTCCCCTTTTTCTTTTAAAAGGGATTATACTGATGATTTTATATTCTACTCTCTGATACCTGTGTGTATGTACATATATTTTCCCTCAATCTTTCTGGTATAACACACAAGCAAACTGATTCTTTTGGCCATATTGGACCATTATGGACTATTGCCACTCAGGAATATATAGTCAATTAATTTTTATTGCTTTTTGCACTTTGCACTTTGTTTGAAATAAGAGTCTTATTAATGTACCTGGTCGTTTTGGATCGTGCTGTTACTTCCAATGATATACCTCCATTTTATGGTAGGAGCAAGAGGATTAGTTATATGGATGCACTTGCACTTTACTTCTTAGAGTCACAACTTGCACTTTATATGATTGTGCAATGTAAGGAACTAATGGGCCGATGCAAGAGCATATTGCACATTAGTGAATTTCAATTGTCATCTTGTGTCTGCGTCTTGCCAATTTCATTCCAAGAGCATATTGCACATTAGTGAATGTTAATTGTCATGCTGTGTCTGCTATTTTCCAGTTTTATTGTAGTTTCACCTTTTAATGTGACATTGGCCAAATTATGTATTTTTGCACAGAATGTACATAGTAAGAATATGAGGCAATTTTGCACAGAAGCATTTGCACTTTAATTGCTGTATTGGCAAGATGCACTACAATTGTAAACAAATTAGAATCCCTGTAAGAAATGTGCTCCGATATATTGCATTGGGAGTTAACATTAGCTGCAATCATTCATATGCACTCACCCGCCGTGTGGGATTTGCCGCACTGAACGAGAATTCTATTTCCACAACAGTGCGGGGGCCATTATTTTATTAGCGCACTGGCGCCACAAGATCGTGTTTATTCATATATGTATTTGAATTGGTGAGGCAAAGTGGTGGGCAAGAGCCTTGGCTAAAGCATGCACTCATTTTATTATCTTTGTAATTCGAAGCCAATTTGATCTATTTTTTGAATGAACACAGAATTGTAATTATACATTTCAGCATGGTGGATCTGTTATTTTCAGGGGCCATAGAGTAGAAATTAGGCTTCATATCACGTTATGCACGTGATGCGCATTGCTTAGCAGGGTGGAGCCTACCAGCAGCCTCACGAAGTTATAAACACAAAACTATATTAACGGATGGAATACTAACAAGCCTGAAGAAGCTCGCAAGTCGAGCAGAACGCACCCACTGTGGGTGAGAGCTGCAGTACCCCTGGTCTGCCTACTTTTTGACTAAATAAAAAGAATTTGTGAAAACAGATTGATCTAGAGAGCTTGCGCAATGTTTTTGTTTTTTTGTTCACAGTTAGTTTTAGATCTCTGACTGCGCTTTAACCTACTTTCTTTTGATATATATATATATATATATATATATATATATATATATAAAACATATATATATGTTAGTCCTCTATCTGCATGATGCATAAGCATTTGTTCTGTTTCTAGCAGACATAAACTAATGAGTGTTCACATAGCTTTGTGCACATGGATGCCTATATGCTTTATGTCTACGTGCACGTATACCATGATGTCAGAGATGTCATCATGAACTTTTTGAGGTTATAGCCAGTCAACTTGTTTGATCAATGACAACTCTATCTCTTCCATGTTGTCAGTCAGGTATGGTTTGAATGGCTGTATGAGCGAGTAATGTTTCTCACATTGACTATGGTGATGAAGGGCCCAGGAGTGATGTACATGTATGATTTCGCTGCCTTCGGGCTGTGAGTCGGGTGGGTGTCATGATGGCCACACTTGGACCTCCTTCAATCCCCCTTCTGGTAAATTAGTTGACCACACTCCCCAGACAACAATCTCTATTCAAGAACAGTTTTTGGAGCCAGACCTTTGTTATTCCTCCGAGGTGTCTGTGGGACTTTCATGGTCATCTGAACTCCAGGTCAAATAACTGCAGTCTCCACTAGGGTTGCACCATACCCATTTTCCCCAATAGTCATGTGCGTTGAAGGGACACCCGACTACTGTTCCTGATGGGAACAGAGCAGATTGCATCAGTTTTGATGTCAGCGTATTATGTTTCTTTGTTTCTTCGTCCTCTTCTGTCTCCTAATCTCTTAGGACTTTCATCCCTAAAGTCTTTTCAGTAGTCTTCCTGCATTGCAATATTGCTACTAAGATGACACAGAAGGTGAATAACACTAGTATCAATGCTGCTATAAGCACCTTCATCCATTGGCCATCCATGATGGTATCTAGGGAAAGATGTATGACAACCAGTCGTCGTCCTTTCCTGTAGCATTTGTCTCTGCCTCCATTCTAGCATGCAGGTCTGATAGTTGAGTGATAGCCTCTGTCAGTGTCCCATTCTCTTCATCGTGGGTGGGTGTGAATGTACAGCAAGAAGGCCCAATCTTGGTGCAAATGCGTCTTTACATAGCTGTGAGAAGGTCTAGAATATATTGATTCTGTAAGGCCATTAATCTGACAGCTCTCAATTCTTCTTTGATGGTTAACGTTTACATTTATTGTTTGCATCAGGCCCCATCGCATGAGACATTTGGCATTCACATTCGCTTGGTCTGCCGGAACAATGGTGATATTGAGTTCTGTGCATCTTACATTTTTGATGATGCATAATTGCCTCTCTTCACTCTTGACAGCTCTACAGATCTCTTCTTCCTTTGATGAGCATTCATTTTAGGGAATCTGTCTACTTGTATGTCTTTCCAGGGTACTAGTAGTACTGGTGTGTTTAGCTGTACGAGAGAACATATCCCTCCCGAGTTTGGTGGCAATTACATGTATGCCTTTGGCCTGCAGGCCCAGTAGTGGTCCATTAACACTGCAGTGCCAAACTTCATGTCTGGTATCTTCAAAATGTGCTTGCATCCTTACTCTCCCCAACCTTCACTGGACCATAATCATTCTGGAAACACAATGAAGCACTCTTGAGTGGAAGAATTGGCATAGGACATGCTTCATTCTCTATCCATGTGAGCAACTTTGCACTTGCTTCCCATTCCGTGAAGCAGTTGTCGTTTTCTTTTTGTAGTATTTCTGATGGAACTGTTAGGAGTGTGTGTGCTTTGCTCCCAATCATTCCCCCTTTCCACCGATCTGCTGGGTAGATTTGTCCATATACAAATATCAGTGGTCTTTCCCAGCATCCTGATATTCCTCCAATTTCTTTTTGTCTTGTCTTGGGGCATTGTTGTTTGTTTTGTGCCACTGTATTTGCTTCTCCTTTGTGTGGGCCATCTGAGATGTACTCTATTGTCTTGTCAGTGCTCCAGTAACCATCTATCATGGCTTGAGTCTTGACATAACTGTCTTCATACGGGAATGTCTTCCGCAACATCCATCTTAATGTACCCCATCTTTGTTGAAATCGGCCTCTAGTGGTGCAGAGCGACAAATGCATGAGACTTTGTATGATAAAATATTTTATTTATATCACGCTCGTACAAAGGTGTTTCAGAGTGCGACCAGGTGAAGGGAGGGGAACAGGGGAGAAGCAAAAACAGCGATCTTACTAGGCCCAGTGACATTGAGAACGCAAAAGTGCATGTGGAAGGGAAAAGGGGGAAAGTGCATGGGCAAGGGAAAAAGGGGGAAAGTGCAGAGCTGTAACGCTCACCTGATTCCCACAGAGGCGCCGACCTGTTCTGGACTGCTATGACCTCTTCTAAGGTGATGCACAGGACTCGGAAGACGGACTGGACCGGACCCCCAAACCTCGCCTGTCTGGCCCGTAGAAGAATCCTTCTGTAGATGGGGATTAACTGTCTGCTGGATAATGTGTCGGATTCCCCCCCTTACCCCTCTCACACTCCTCGAACCCCCTGCGCGATTCCCCGTAGAGTCTCACCTTAGAGTCTGAAAGGACGAGCTCTCCATCCTGCTTCCGATGCAGGGGCGCGTTTATTTCCAGTTACTTCACTGGATCTCGGGTTTGGTGAGTATTCAACTCCGCTTGACTTTTCCGATATGAGGCCGTAAGTATTCAGTTGCAAAAGTTCAAGCCTTAATTGTCCGTTGTCCTTTTCTCTATTTCAGATGCAGGATGAAGAATCCGCGTAGAGGAATGGATTCGCCGAAGGTAAACTCTGGTGAGTCTTTTTGATGGATGGTTCCCTTAGTGATCTTGCTTTCACCCACTAATGCGTGTGTCTTTTTCCCTTTAGGGGCCGGGGTACAGAAGTGCCAAACAAGCGGCGCCGACCGAGGTGAGGAAAGATTGTCCCAACAATAATCAGTTAAGTCTTTAGGTGGAAGAATCAGGCCTTCCTCAATCTGTTCCTTAGCTCACCTTTGTTTTGTCTCCTTTTCTCCTTAGGCGCTGAAAGGCGACGGATGGTGCCAATGGTCGCTGAAGAGCCCGAGGGTGCCTCGTGAAGGTGAGTGGAACGCGGCGCTGCAGCGAGCGATGCGATGCGCTTCTAAAAATAATGTCTTTTCTCAGGATCGTCGGAGTGATGGTTCCCGACTCCGGATGGAGGTAGGTAAAGTTCAATTATTCACCTTTCTCTCCTTTCCTTCCTTTTCAGGTGTTCCAGGTTGCAGGCAGGCGTGGCTGGAGCCAGGATGCAGGAGCAGACACGGTGAGCGTCCAGCTGCTAGATGCAGAACAACGCGAAGCGTGAGCTGCTGTCTGGGCGTGGTTTAAATAGCTCCCAAAGTAGTTCGAGGTAAGTATTCTTCCTCAGCCACGCCCGAGTGGTAAAATAGTCCCATGGGTAAAATAGTCCCTTTCAGACCTCAAGGAGGTCTGGATCCGGCAGCATGGTCTGCATCAGGTAAGTCCATCCAAACACTCCCATAATGAGCCTGGCACCTATGGTGCCAGGACTGATGCCTTCTATGAACCTGGCGCCAAAGGCGCCAGGACAATGTCCAAAGAGCCCCTACAAGGGGTTGCTGGGTCCCTCCCTGGGGACATGATGTCTGCTTTCGGGGACGCTGGGCCTGAACTGGCTTCCCGGGAGTAGGCATCATGACAAGAGCATAGGAGAGAACAAAATTAATAGAAGTAAATATATAATTAAATAGTGTGTTAGTGCAGCCTGTGAGAGGCAAATGTGCTAGGTTAGCCATGTAGAGTGTATCAGATAAGTGCAGAAGAAAAGTTTGTCGGGGAACTGTATGGGCACAGATTCAGGCCCCATTGCAAGGGGTGGGCCGGAGGCAGTGCAGGAGGATGGCAGGGTGAGCAGGTACCTGGGCACGAAGGACAGAGGGTGGCCAGGTGCACAGTTCTGGGGGAGAGGGCAGATCAGCAGGGGAAAAGTAGGGCAAAGGCAGAAGCTAAAAGGAAGGTCTTGAGGAGCTCCCGGAACCGTAGATGGTTCTCCTCAAGTTTCAAGGTGGCAGGGAGGCAGTTCCAAATGGAGGCCCCAGCCGAAGACAGCGATCTACCTCCAGCTTGTTTCTTTGACAAACTACTGACCCTGAGGGAGTTAGAGGTAGAGGAGCAAAGGGCTCAAGAGGGGAGGTATTTACGGAGGGATAGTAGAAAGTATTTTGGACCCAGGCCCCAGAAAGCCTTGTGGACAATGCAAAGGGTTTTAAATTTAATCCTTGCATCCACTGCGAATCAACAACGGGATTTGAGAGCTGGAGAGATACAATCCCAGGGCTTGAGGCCATAGACAAGTCTTGCAGTCCTGTTCTGGATTAGTTGTAAAGGGTGGAGAGTGGAGGCAGGAAAGAGGCTGTTACAGTAGTCCAACCTAGAGAGAATCAGAGCTTGGGAGACAGTGAGCTTCTAAGGGAAGGTGAGGAAAGGAGGAAAGGAAGAGTACCTCTAAGGAGATGCATAAGAAGTTTGATTTTTTAGAGACATCAGAGATGTGTGGGGAGAAGGAAAGTGTGGAGTCAAAGATGACCCCGAGGTTCTTAGCTTTGCAGGTAGGGGCAGGAGGAGGGCCAAGGGAGGCCAGCCAGAGAGTGAGGGGAAGGGATGGAGAGGGTGTACCAATGAGGAGGATCTCAGTCCTGTTGGCATTTAAAAAGAGATTGTTGGTGGCACACCAATTTTGAATGGCGATGAGACAGTCAGAGATGAGGGAAGGAGAGGAGGTGGCTGAAGGAAGCCTGAAAATGAGTTGGTGTAATCAGCATAGCACTGGAAAGTTGAGCAGAAAATGGAAATGCAGTATCCAAGAGTTGCCAGGTATTTGTTGAAAAGCCAGAGCGAGAGGTTAGACCCCTGGGGAACACCACAGGTAGAGAGGGAGATAGAAGATAGGAAGGACCCAAGTCATACCTGGGAGGGTCGATTAGAGAGAAAAGAGGTCAGCCAGGCCAGAGCCTGATCAGTGATACCCAGGTTGTCACAGAGACGATTGAGCCGGATGGTATGGTTGACTGTGTCGAAAGAAGAGGAGAGATCAAGTAGGATGAGGACAGAAGGAATGTTAGAGTCAAGGTTGGAAAGCAGGTCTTCACAGATGTTCAGGAGAGCAGTTTCCGTGCTTCTGGTAGATCTGAAGCCAGATTGGTGGTCGTGGAGAGAGCCAACAGAGTCAGAATGAAGGTTAAACTGAGAGATGGCAAGCTTTTCCAGGAGCTTACCCAAAAAGGGAGTTATGGAAATTGGGCGATAGCCAGCCGGGCAAGAAGGATCAGCTGTCCTTCTTTCCAGTCCTCCTCTGTCATATTGTGTTGGCAGTAGACGCAGGCAGACAGCGTGTCCATCATCATCGCCATTTCAGGGGGTACGTTTCTGAATCCCATGGCAGGCCTGGTCGCTCTCTGGGTTGAGAGTGGCGAGGGGGCCGCCGGGCATCAATATATCTAACTATGCATAGGAGTAAGTATTGGCAGGGCGGTCGGCACACAGACGGGGTTGGGTGTGCTATGGGGATTCATTTTGTTCAAAAGTTGCATAGGTGACCCATGCTGCAAGGGCACGGGAAGGTTTTAGTACCAGTTGCAGCATGTCAGTTGGTATTTCAGTAGCTACAAATGTTTTGGATGTACTCATGGCATAGTGGATGGGAAAGCATACATAACAGCTCTCGTTTGTGGTTTCTTTCCCCACCTTGGTCATGTGTTTGTACCACATGTTGGCGGTATGGACCAATTTAGTTGGATACAAATTTACCTGGTCAAAGTCTACATCTACACTGCATTTAAGTCTTTTTACTTCTTTGGCAGCATTTCTCATCTGCCCAGATATGGCCTCTGTAAAAGCTTGGATGGGGGTTGCGTTAGTAGGGGTCAAAGCATGGGTATTCGAAAATAAAATCCTTTGTAATGCAAAGATGGTAAACAAGAAGAAACAACGATAAGGCACGAAACATCAATACAGCAGTTTGAATTAGAGTTCCCATTTTTGTGGTACCGAATGTCCTCTCTGATGATCCGAAAATCTATAAGAATCACCTGAAAAGTCTACAAATGCATAATATTGTTTTACTGTGTTATGTTTAAGCTCTTTGTCTAAAATAAAGGGAGAGTGCTGCATAGAACAACCACTCCCACACCAAATGGACCCTAATACTACTTAGTAACGTTATTTTATTTTTAATTTTTATTAGTTTCAAACAGAACTTTTAGCAAAGAAAAAGAAATTCTTTCAGCTTATCACCAAGAGGACACAAGGAGGAAACATTTTAAGAAGATTTTGTTTTAGTTGACACTCGCCATCCAACGTCACTAGAGCTAGAAACGAGGGAAGACACAGTCAAGGCGATGTATCTTGACAAGTCCATTAGTATTCACATCGTGGAGCCCAAAAAGTCACAGAGTAAATAAACCGAAATCAGACTTAACTAGGCGATCAGTAAGTTATCAGTAATTTGTCAAGATAAGCAACAGTTGCACAAGTCAGCATGCAATTGTGCACAGATGTTAAGTTGTTACACCAATCGTTCATGTTTCCATTATTAGGAGCACATTTTCCTAAGGCCACTTTCCATTCAGCACTTAATGCCGAACATTCTGCCACTAGATGCTGCAGTAAATCGACATTGTTCTCACAGAGTTGACATACGTTGTTTTTGTCATGTTTTAGGAAGAGCATCTCTTTAGTTGGTAGCAAATTTAGTTGTAGCCGTATAAACTGATCTCAATGGTATCATGAAGGGAATTGTCGCAAATATCTTGGAACATGATTTACTGGGCGGACATCACTGGGTGTTGGTAAACAGGATTTTTAATTTGATCGATATTCCTGGGTAGCGATACAGTCACACTGCTTTGCCTTTTTTTTAACTGCATCTGGATTGTTATAGAGGAGATCAACAGATGCTCCCACCTAGATCAGATTTTTCAGGATTTTTGTCTTCCAGACTTTTAGTAATCCGGTATACAGTCTTTCTGGACGTTCTTTCAAACTTGCGTATTGGATGACATTGTCAGATATTGACATTTTACGGTAACGGGCAAAGGATTTCTATAGCACTCTGGTCAGCAGTGATTGCAGCCCTAGTTTCTATCGAATTGCTGCTATTGCAACGTTAGACGGGAGATAGGAAACTTTTCGCCAAAATGTACCTTCTAGCGAATTCCAAAAGTTGGGGTCAATGTTCAGTCCAGCTTCACTGCCAAATGTTATTGCTGGAACCACTTTTTGACAGTAAATTTGCCGTATTTGTGGTGTAACTGCACCTTGGAGGGAAAGATTTCTCATTTTTGCTTGTAAGTCTTTAATCCATTCCCACTCTCGTATCAATTTTTTTTAAATTATCCCAAGATATCGAATGGCTTCTGTTTTTTTCAAGTATTTCTCCTGAAGCAGACCAAGTGAATTTTTTTCCTCGGTTCCCCAACCGGGTCCCAAAGGCGTTGATCTTTGATTTCTTGGCATTGATCTCCATACTGTTCGTTTTGAGGTAAAGGTCCAAATTTGTTATCACCTCTGAAGACCAATTTGGGTGACATCCATTAATACCACGTTGTTGGCATATGTTGCCCAACTCAGATGGTAACCATTGATTTTCAGTGGAAATGTATTACAGTCTAACAGGGCTTCAGGCATGTCAGTGATGTGTAGAGCTTAAACAATAGAGCTGCCAATGGGCACCCCTGCTTTACACCTCGTTCTGCCTTGATATCTTGCAATAGATCACCCTTAGCACACAGACAAGTTTTCACTGAGGTGTTCGAGTGGAGTGGCACTATCATCTGCAACAAATCGGCAGGGTACTCCAATTTTTCCAATTTGATCCACAGTAACTCTCATTTTACTCGATTAAAGGCCTTACATAGGTCTACAAATGCCAGGAATAAACGTTTGTTATGTTTCATGGCTTCTAGTTTTAAGACATTTAGTAAAGTGAGATTCAGTTCAACTCCAACACTGTGAGTGAATCCTGTCTGACGTTCGTCGATGATCCCCATATTACTAGCCCATTTAGATAAACATTTCTGTAGCAGTAACATTATAACACAGGGGTCTTGTTGGGTCAGAAGTGGGTAGGTTTGTGCCACATAAAGCAGCAAAGCATGTAAATTCAATCTAGGCGGGATCATCCGTTCAATCTCAGATTCAATTACAAGTCTAACAAAGTACCCCTCAAACGTTGTGTGCACGTACAGAATCATGTATTTTAAGCAGTCATTTTACTTTCACAATGCATACCTAGTGTGAGGAAAGATATTGTGCCTTATCTAATTCTGTGTTTTGTCCTTCCCTAACTCTAGTCATCGACCGAGTCTATTTCTGCTGCAATGCTTTTTCTTTGTCTTGTTCTTCTTCTTGCATCAAATCATCTTTGTTCTGACAGGAGAAGGTCTTACCTCAGCAGGAATTGATGTCTCCAATGTAATTCCAAGCTTTTTTGCCGCTCAACTTAACATCATGATCAGTGGCCTGCTCTACAAGGTAGGGTACCTCGAACCTTGGCTTGACCCAAGGCCTAACTACATTTTGCAAGAAAACAGAGTGCCCCGGATAAAGAAGTGATTGTTTCAACAGTTCACAGTTCGTTTCTGGTATGTTGTCTTCCTCAATCTTCTTCAACCTCTCCCACCGGGACTGAAGATGTCGAGAGATAAAAGAGGCACTAGCCATCATCGAAGGAAGGTAACCATGCAGTTCATCTCCTAAGACAACAGCAGAACTATTGATATACTGGGGAACGTAGACCGTGGTAATGTCACTCTGCTTATTATGCTGGACTTGCCTGAGGCATTTGACACTGTTGATCCAAAAATTCTGATCATGAGACTGAGTGAATTAGCACACATCTCAGAAGAAGCGCTGAAATGGTTTGACCCCTTAAGCGATCATAAACAGTAGGTCACGATGGGCTCCTTTTTGTCAGATATGTTTACTACTATCTGCTGAGTCTCTCAGGGCTCCTCGTTGTCCCCAATCCTTTTCAATCTTTATATTAGTCCCCTTCTTCTATTTTTAATACAGGTAAATCTGCAATATCATTCCTATGTGGATGATACACAGATCTGCTTGAGCCTGAAACAACCCATGGAAGCAGTGAATAACATCTTAAAGTGTGCAAAGATGGATGATAGACAATAAGCTTCAGTTAGGGGGGGGGGGCAGAAGGTTCTCAGTAGCTGGTGCTCTTGTGTGGAATGGTCTCCCACATCAACTAAGGAAGCTAGAATTGTTGACAGCCTTTAGAAAGCAGCTAAAGACATATTTGTTTGAAAAATGTTATGTCAATGAAGATGGTCCTTCTAATTCAAATAAGATCTGCGCCTAGATGCGGCTTGCCACTTGTTTCCCCAGGGATATGCACAATATAAATGATAAATCAAATCAAACTGTGGGTGTCTGTCAGTGGCCTAGTGATAGGAGCAAGGGGGAGTTGCATGCGCCATCCTGTCACCACCTCATGGCGAGTTAAGTGGTGCTCAGATCCAGGCTGGTTGGGCAATGCGAACAAAGCTAGGGGCAGGCAATAAAGCCATCTCTTTTTCAATGTGGCTTTAATTTTGGCTATTTTCAGTTTCAGTAGGCCATTGAGGTGCTTCTATATTCCATGTTCTTGCAGGTGATAAACACATGAGAACTTTTGTTTGATCCCCTGTGGATGTTATGTGCTCAAACAAAGGTCTAATTTACGTAATTAGGTCCATTGTCAGATTGCAGGACCTTGCAAACCCCCATTCTAGGAATACCACACTAATGAGGAATTTTGTGGCTCTAATGGCATCAGGGTGTGAACAGGGACCAGCTTCGATCCACCAGGAAAATGGACATACAACTACTATCATGTACCGGTAGCTTTGGCAGACTTGGATCAATATCTACATGCAGGTGTTCGAAAAGGCCCAATTGGGTGGGGTATTGCTCCTCACAGTACGCATAGAGTATGGCCCATATTAAACTTTTCACAGACAGTACAATTTTCCATAAATGCGGCTATGTGCTCTGCCATATTTGATCAGAACTACTCCTCTTCAATGTGTGCGGCAAGCATGTCCCTACCTAAATAAGTGGCATGATGCAATTGTGTGAGTGCAATCTGCAACACTGCTACTGAGATCACTAGCTTGCCTGTGCTATCCTGTCGCCATAATGCACCTGTAGGGGATATTGAACAACCACTCATTACCCATAGTTATTTTCCTTCTAATGGTGCCTTCCCCTGAAATTCCATTATCTGCATGTCAGGTAGTGAACTTGACCCTTCCTTCAATATCATATTGCGCACAGGTATACGTGTGTTCGATGGAGTATCAAATTAATGTATTTCTGCAAAATGTGCTGCATGCTTCACTTCTGCTTCTGTGACTTCATTGCCATGGGAGACTAGGTCCTCCTCCTTCGTGTGTGCTTGGCACTTTACGACCGCTATGGTTGATGGGAGTTGCAGCGCATCTATGAGTCTGCCCAATAGGGGCATGTGCTGCACTGGAAGCCCCACCTCTGCCATCGTGACAGTCCAGCATGTACTGTAGACGTCACATAGGATGAATCAAAATCCATTGTAATCTCCTTGTATTTGCGCACTTCTAATGCTCTTATGAGAGCCACCAATTCTGCCACTTGCACTAAAAAATGTGAAGACAATCTCGCACTTGCTACTACTTCGGCTGATCCATCTGATTTCATTTTTACCACTGCCGTCCCAGTATGCCTTTCTCCCATTGTCTGATCTATAGTTAATGACCTGATGAAAAGCATGTCTCCCCCCTCAAGGACATTCTCCCCACTTTAGGAATGTTGTCATATTGTTCCATATACATAGTACAGTCATGCACATAGTCTCCCTTTTCCACTGGTTCAGCTAAATATTTCTCTGGATTTATGATTCTGCATCTTGCTACCTTTATCACTGGATTCAAGATAATGACCTCATATCCAGATGTTCTCTGGGAGGTCAATGTGCTTTTGGGCTTTTTGAGGATTGCCAAGAGGGCATGCTCCATGTAAACTGTGGTGCTGCACCCTATTGTGATACTCACCGACTTTTCTACTGCAAATGTTACAGCAGCCAAAGCTTGTTCGCAAGGGTAATAATTCTCATCACTGGGTATAAACGTCCACTGTAATAAGCCACTGGTTTGTGTACTAAGGTTGTCTTCTGCGTGAGCACTGCAGTCATCGCTACTTCATTGGTGTGTGAGAACAGGTAGAATTTGTCATGGAAATTGGAAATCCCTAACACTGGAGCTGTGCCTATTGTCTTCTCCAGCTCCTCAAGTGCTTCAGTCATGTTGTGTGTCCATAATAGGTTACAGTCCACTCTCTGTGCCTCACAAAGCCCAATTAATAGGGGTCTATTTGTCGAACGGAAAATCATATTTATATATATATATATATATATATATATATATATATATATATATATATATTGGCCTAGGCCATGTCGCTCTGCGAGGAAATCCACGTTGCAAGGTCCTGATCTTAGATCTGTGTAAGCCGCCATTTTAGGTTAATCCGCCATTTTAGATTGTTATTCTAAAGTCACCCTGTGTTCTAAGATGGTGGAGAATGTTGTTTTTTGTAACATGGCGTCTTGACCTCTGTGTACAAGTTAATGTCTAAACTGCCCGCAGGCCAAATGTTAGGGTCATGTACTGAGACCTTGTCCTTCGTTGATCTGTGTATAGAGGATTGCCTGTGCCATCGATACTAATCCATGAACATATATCGTGTACAATACTGTTTGAGCATCTTATGTGAACACTTGTTTAACTATATTGTATAAAGATAAGTGCAAAGGCTCAACGTGAAATCCGAAGACACACTGTTGCTATTGTAACTTGTTGGCGAATGTATTTAGGATAACTCCTAAATGTATGCATGCATAAATTAGGAACAAACTCGGCACAAACCCTAAATCCGAGATTCATTAACCTGCAAGTGGGTTGGACATCATGTTTTGGAGTGTATAAAAGGTGCAACTATTCTGATGTACAGTCCCACTCACTGAACACACCGAACAGGGCTGGTTTTTGCTGTGTTGTACTGAGGGCCTGATAGCTATCTGTTGCTTTGTCCTTTGAAACTGTTCAGTTGTAGAATAAAGATCTGTGTATCTTTTGAACCCGCGTTTGGTGTATTTCCTTTTGGGGTACTCAGCCTCAATATATTCTTTTTGCTTTCACAGATGGCGCCCAAATAGGGACCCTCAAGATTGATGCCAGCTTGTTGAAGGTTGACGCGGCTATCGGACCGGGTTCGGATGGTGTCAAAGGGGCCCCTTTCCTGAATGAGACGTGACACCTCAGCAGCGGTGCATGGCTCGATCCCTGGACGGTGAGCATGAGGTCCGAGTTGGCATCTTGACGAGGGTCCACTTATCGAGGCGGGCAGATTTGCCGAAATCACCAAACACGAGGTAAAATTTGTTAGAAAAACTTTGAAATCCGATCGGACCTCCTTAGGCTTGATCAGGTGAGTCGTGACCCGATTCTTAAGTATCCTGATAATTTGTTTTGGCGCATTATACTTTCAAGTGCAATTACTGACCAGGTAACACCAGTTTTTTGATATGCCTGGGAAATTGTCTGCCTGCTTTAGGGCATTATTCTGCAAGGACAGACAATCTTTGGAATTTAGCCGTCTGGCACCACAGGAGGGGTCGCCGGCTTGTACTATGTACTGTAAGCATGGCATTGGTAGAATAGTGTTTAATGATATTTGGCACATACAAACTAGACATGCTTCCGAACTTCAGTGGCAAATCAATGGTAGTTTTGAAATCCCTCATATTGAGTATTTAGAATCTATATTATTAAAGAAAAAGGCTAGACCTGCAGCATTTGATGTATTACAGAATTGGAAGAAAGAAGCTTTACAGCAGCTTAAAATTAAAGAAAAACATGCGCACCGTCATAAGACGAACGCTGAGAAAGCATTGTTATATGACCAAGATAAACAGTCTGAGTCAGCTAGGAATATGGATAGGACTTTCTCACTTGGTATCCAGAAAATCTATGCTTCTAAAGACTTTCATGTTTCCGATGAACTTATCGATAAATTGTTAAATGAACAAAGGCCACGTGCCACTGCACCACCTCCGTACGTTCCTCTTCCTGCTGGTTTGCCTCTTCCTGCTGTTATTCCTCCTCCCGCTCCTCCTGCTGCTCCTATAGTTCCTCCTGCTGTTCCTCCTCCTCCAGTTGTTGGTCCTCTTTTTGTCGCTGCTCTTCCACCTGCTCTTCCACCTGTACCTGTTGCACCAGTAATAACACCTCAGTCGAATTTGCCTAGTCTCCCTCTTCCAAGTGGTTCTGTGCCGCTTGTAGTAGATCAGGGAGTGAGATCAAGGGTTGTCACACGCAATACTGTACCTCAGAGAAGAAACATGAGTTGATTGCATGGGCTAAGCATTGTATGGAGAGGGATGATCAAGCTATTGTTTTTGCTACACTTTCTAATATGGACAATTTTCTTGAGAAAAATGTTTTTATTGAGGGATTAGGGATTCATTTGTGTGTAATGTTGGACAGATTAAACGATACAGATCTCCCACACGGTTTGAGGGATCTGAACACCTCCGCTTTCTCTAGAGACACTGCGGAGAGAGTACAAGAGCATGTTGAGAAGGTATTTGAGTATAGAAACTAGTTGGAAAGGCTACAGAATGAGGATGAAGATGGAGATAGTTTGGACATTATGTATGTGCAGAAACGGTTCCTTCCTTGTCGTAAATCGATATCTGAGGAAATGCGAATCTGCACGAAAGACGCGATTTGATGGATCTGAGACACATTGATAACTCCTATCTGAGGAAATGCGAATCTGCACGAAAGACGCGATTTGATGGATCTGAGACACATTGATAACTCCTATCGAAGTATATGACACATATAGTCAGTATACGCCAGAAATGCAGAGGAGAGTGATACAGGTCATGGTAGAATACCTACAGGATGTTGTGTGTAAAAAGAAAGATTTGTTGTCCTGCAGAATTATTGAGTATTTACAAGAGAGCTTTTTCATTTGACACTTCTTCGGCTGCTTTAGCGCTCGATTTAGCTCTGTTGCTTAGTAAGCATTCGGAGTTGCCTATTTCTCAGTTGCCTAGGAGAGAGGTTCCTCCGACATTCTTCCCAAAAGTTGAGATCCCAGCTAATGTTGCAGCAGGTATAGTTGCTCAGGAAATCCCTGCACACTTTGTGTCACAGTTCGTTCACGTCCCATTCTCAAAACAGGAAGTAAACACCATTAGGCAATCTATTCCTGACATTAGGAAAAATCCGACAGGGTTCTATAAGGAAATAGAGTCTGTTTTGCAATCCTCAGTATTCACTTTAAGTGATATTGACCTGTTATTTCCCCTACTCCTGCCCGTAGATTTGTGGAAACAGGTTAGAACTATTGATGATTTAGCAGGGTTAGGAGATATATGGGGTAACATAATCAGACTCGATGGAGAAAGGCCAGCTGGCGAAAGACCACCTCAGGTGATACTAACTTTGCCTGACAGAATCGTTGCAAAATTGAAAACTATAATTCCCGAAAAGAGAATTATTTGGGACAAGCTTACTGCCTGTGTCCAAAGGAAGTCTGAGGGTGTCACTGAGTTCTTTAATCGGTTCGAACAGGTATTCTCAGATTTCAGTGGACAAGATTTGGGCACGGAGTCTGGGAAAAGATTATTTGTAGACAAATTTGTGCGTGGATTGCTGCCTGACATCCAGTCATAAATTATGTCTTCTGAGAGCGCTTGGCAAGCAAAGTCTCAATCAGAAGTACTGCACATGGCTCAGTACTATGAGAATCGTGTCAATAATGAAAAGGAAAGAGTCGAAAAGAGGAAAGGTGATTTGAAGACAAAAGTATTGTTACAGCAAATTGTTAGAGGCCCTAGAGGGGGTAGTTCACAAATTAGAGGTCAGTATGCTCCACAAGGAAATGTGCCCTTGGGTGCTGTAAACATTAACCAGTTTGCCTATTGTAGGCAAGAGGGTCATTGGTGTGCACAATGCCCGATCCTCCAACAGAGGTCAAATAACACATTTGGGAATATGGGTAGACGGTCCTGAGGTCACCCGGGTGTAGGAGGCCCTGGTAGAGGTCAGTTTGCACAAGATTCATAGCAACCTTTTTCACAGGATAATCAGGTACCAAGTGTGGATACTAGAAACATTTTTGACCATCCTTCTGCCGCTTACCTCTCTGAATAACTTCCTTTTGACAACATTCTGTTTCGCTAGGATTGCCCGAGGCAGGGTTTGGAACCGACGCCTATTCCCGTTAATCAGAAAGGTCCCTACGTTGAAATGTTAGTGGGAAATAGGAAACATCTATTTTTGATAGATACAGGGGCACAGAAGTGTTCCATTGATCATTCTCGGGTTCCAAACATTCCACTGTCCGGGCAAACCAATGTTTCTGTAGGGTTTTCTGGCATACCAGTTGTCTGTCCAGTTTCTTCGCCGGTACTATTTCTTTGGGTCCCTTTATGGACCACTGTCCATTCCTTTTGACTTCGAATTGTGGAGAGAATTTCCTGGGGTTGAATCTGTTGAAGGAATTAAATGTGGTAATTCATTATTCTTCTGATGGAGTGTGTTTGACGATTTCACCACAGCAAGTTTCTGTCTCTAAATTCTTGACCAGACCTTTGCTGCCTGAATTTAGTGATGTTCCGGAGTGTTTGTGGGCAATTGATGACAGTGATGTCGGTGTTTTGCAAATTGAGCCTGTTAAAATTTTCATGAAATATGGAGTGAAGCTGCCACCTATTCCACTGTACAAGATTTCAGTCAATGGTGATCAATCTTTGAAATGCATCGTCTCTGATTTTGTGCATCGAGGGGTGATCGAGGAAAGTGCAGGTAGCTTGTGCAATAGTCCGATTTTGCCCGTGTACAAAAAAGGCGATAAAATTCCTTTTCGTTTAATAATTGATTTGCGTGCCATCGATAAGATCGTCTATCCACAATTTCCAATTGTGCCTGATGTGATGACGATATTGACTATGATTCCGGTTTCAGCTACTTACTTTAGTATTGTGGATCTAAAGAATGCTTTCTTTAGTATTCTTTTACACAAGGACAGTAGATATTTGTTCGCGATCACCTTGGGGGGACGCTCCTTCACCTTTACCCATGCACCACAAGGTTACACGAAAAGTCCTAGCATCTACAATAGGGCTTTGAAAGAGCAACTCGATACCCTTTAATTGCCTTCTACTTGTACACTGCTTCAATATGTTGATGACTTGCTTTTAGCTGCTGACTCAGAAAGCGCTTGTAAGGAGGGCACTGTGTTGTTACTTATTCACCTGGCTAAACATGGACATAAAGCTTCGCTTAAAACATTTCAATATTGTTGCCAGGAGGTCGCCTATTTAGGCTATCTCCTGTCAAAGGAGGGAAGAAGATTGATGCCTGAACGGATAAAACTCATTTCTAGCATGTCTGTCCCAAATACACAGAAAGAAGTTAGAGCATTGATAGGAATGGCTTCTTACTGTAGGCAGTGGATCCCCAACATTTCATTAACGATTAAGCCGATGTTGGCTCTGACGAAGAAGGGCATTTCTTCGCCATTGCCGGGGAACATGGAGCACCAGCGTGCATTGATTTGCTCAAGACTGCATTGTGCTCGGCACCGGTTTTGGGCACACCAAATTATGAAAAGGCCTCTGTGTTGTTTGTGCATGAATGTGATGGATGTGCTTTGGCTGTATTAACATAGGAACATGGAGGGAGGAATAGGAGATGCGGTTACTTTTCCTCCGCCCTCGATCCTGTAGCATGCGCTTTGCCAAGATGTTTGCGAGCTGTCGCTGCTGCTGCGTCTGTAAAACAGAGTGAGGGAATGGTCCTAGGCCATACTTTAACCATGATAGTACCTCACTCTTTAGATGTTCTACTGAATAGAACTCAAACGTAACACCTCACTTCCGCACGGTTGACGAGATATGAATTGATCTTGTTTGCACCACACATATAAATTAAGAGGTGTTGTGTTCTTAATCTGGCTGAACTTTTACCTTTCCCACAAGGTACTGCTTGCAGTGACGAAGAGTCACATGACTGCCTTTACACTACCGAACAAGAGACAAAGGCTAGAATTGATCTAAAAGATACTCCTTTGAACAGTCCACAAGGGGAGCTGTTTTGCGATGGCTCCTGCTTCAAACATCCGGATGGTACATCCACAGCTGCTCATGCAATCACTACAATGAGCACGATCGTGGAAACCAAGAGAATCACGCATAACTCTGTGCAGGCAGCAGAGATTATCGCTTTGACCCGAGCTTGCAAACTTTCCGA
The DNA here is from genome assembly GCF_040938575.1 of Ambystoma mexicanum. Taxonomy (NCBI): domain Eukaryota; kingdom Metazoa; phylum Chordata; class Amphibia; order Caudata; family Ambystomatidae; genus Ambystoma; species Ambystoma mexicanum. Next base: position 1,029,383,083 of record NC_090936.1, read on the forward strand.
AGGGCTTACTGTGAATATATACACTGATAGTCAGTATGCCTTTGGGGTAGTTCACAACTTTGGGAGACTTTGGTCAGAAAGAAGGTTCTTAACTTCACATGGTACAAAGATCCAGCATGGCTCCCAGATAGTACGGCTACTCTCAGCGCTCGCAATACCTAAACTGCTGGCTATTGTAAAATGCGCAGCGCATCAAAAGATTGTAGATGATGTAGGAAAAGGGAATGCTTTTGCTGATCAGATAGCTAATCAGACTGCCACTGATCTCTCTTCAGACATGTATACTTCGAGGGAAGCCACAAATGCCTGTACTATGGATGAGGGAATTGATTCTGTAAGGGATATCCAAGCCGATGCCACATTAGAAGAGTCTAAGAAGTGGACTGAGGGTTTGGGGAAACTTGATGATGATGGGTGTTGGGTGGACAGAGTTGAAAGCAAATGGCTACTTCCCGACACGTACATTATGATGATGGTTGTTATGGCCCATGGTCCCACACATATATGTGCACGCAAAATCACAAAAATGTTGGATAAAGTATGGGTAAACGACAAAATCTCTAAGGTAGCTGAACGCTTTGTTCAAGGCTGCATGATCTGTTTACAGCATAATGTGGGAAAGGGAACATCAACTCCGAGAGGAAGTTTTGGTCCACCTTCTGTCCCTTTTGAGGTTATACACTTTGATTTTATGGAAATGGAACAATGTAACAACCTGAAGTACTTGCTAGTTGTCATCTGTGCTTTCAGCAAATGGGTTGAGGCTTTTCCCGTTAAAGACGCTACAGCCATGACTACTGCAAAAAGAATACTAAGAATAAAAGAATACTTCGGGCTACCAAGAGTCATCTGGTCGGACAATGGTCCACATTTTATCGCTGCTGTAATTCTGCAGATATGCGCGGGATTACAGATTGATAAACAGTTCCATTCGGCCAGACACGACCAGAGTGCCGGACTAGTGGCAAGACACAATGGCATCATCAAAAACAAGCTTGCTAAGACGTGTGCTGGCACCAAACTAAAATGGCCAGACGCCTTACCGATCGTATAGTTATCAATGCGTACAACCCCTCAAACTAAGACTGGGCTCTCTCCCTTTGAGGTGGTAATGGGGAGGCCTGCTAATATCTGGAACCTTCCAAAATGTCGTTACTTGAGAAATGTGGAAAATGTACTTCTTTCAGATTACTGTAGCCAGTTGACTAAAAACTTGTATTTGATTTATCGCCAGGTGCGAGAGGCTTTACCTGTACGATACGAGGGCCCCGGTCACAGCATATGACCTGGGGAGTGGATCCTCACAAAATCCTTCGAGCGATCACCTTGCCTTGCACCTTGTTGGCGGGGCCCCTTCCAGGCCCTACTGGTCACACAGACGGTGGTGCAGGTATCCGGACGGAAAAATTGGATCCACGCGACACACACCAAGAAAATTCCTCACCCAGTGCCCTATGATACAGAAGAAGCAGAACCCCTCACCAGTACTGCAACCAATGATCCCGTAGCAGTAACTAGCATCGGAACTGTGTCAGGGATTCTCCCTGATCCTGGGAGGTCTGGGGAAACAGCCATTCCACCCCCACACTCTCCAACCATTTTGTTTCCATAGGCCATCTCCTATTGTGCCTCTAACCTTACTTCCGTTCACTCGCCACTTCCAGTGGGAAGTGACGACACATTGTTCACGGATCAATCAGTACCAGGGATCAAAAGGTACAATCTGCCTCCAAGGAAATAGACTTACGGCACGGTTCGCTGTGCGCTTGGAGAAGAAGAAAGTCATCAAGGGATTGCTTTTGGCCCGATCAATTGTTTGAAAAGGGGATTCTGTTGGCTAGGGTTTGTGGAAGGACTAAGAAGATGCTCAGCCTGGAGGTCGCCAGCTAAAAACATTGGTGTTTTTTGTTTGTAGACTACAATGCCTACAAATGCTTCCGCTCGTATGGACAAGGGAAAAGACGGTGTGACCTGTGACTGACACAAACATTTAGCTGTGGGGGCCCCGAAAACGTACTGCTGTTTTGTGATAATGTTAATTGGTTTTATAATAGTCATTGTTTTAGGCTTCTGTTATCTAGAAGAAGTAGATCAGCTTGAGAATTTGTTGCCGAATAAAAATATACCTACTGTTTCTACTCCTTTTCCTGTATCTACACACTCTATCTCCTAGGGACTCTCAGCACAGGCAGAGATATCATAACAACACATTATTACTTATCATGAACGCTACACATGCCATCTTTAATAAGTCCAACTGTTGGGTCTGTTCACATTTACCGCAATACGGGGATAAGGGGCTAGGTTGGTATATTCGTCCTTTACCTTTGACAACTGCATACTATGCTTCTCTTAGAGCACTATTCTTTGGTCGCTGGAACGATAGCATCACAGGGAACTTTGATGGGACTAATTTGAATCAGTTTGAAAAATGTGTTCTGACTCCCCTGGATACTCGCTCGTTGCAAATAGGAGTAAGCTTAATGTTGCTTTTATTAGGCCTTCTGATAGACTGTCTCGTCCTTTTCAATGCTTGATTTCTTTTAAAATGGCTCCTATAGGCAGTAAGGATGCCACGCCTCCTTCCTAAACTGTTAACCATAGCCCCGATTCAGTTTCTTTCTGCATACAGAGGAATGGTACTCAGTCAATGGGTGATTTTAAAGGATGCGCCAACGTTGCGAATTCGACTGGGGAGGACAGACCTTTGTATGTAGGCAAACCTGTCTACTTTGTTTGCGGTAATGTAGCATTTCCATGGCTTGTTATTTAGGGATCCTGTTACCCAGGGTATTCATAGCCAGTACAATAGAGGTTTCAAAAGCTCATCCATGGCGGGACGAGGATGGTGACACTTCAGCTCAAATTCTGGCCGATGTAGCTTAGTCCTTTGTGCCATTCTGGGGACAAATAATGAACTCTGAGGATATCAGGAGACTAGCGAGAGTACTGGAGAGAACCATCAACTGGACCACTGACATACTCTATAATATGACTTTAGAACAGAAAGCAATAAGGTTAGTAGCTCTTCAGAACCGTATGGCATTAGATGTCATCCTGGCTGAACTTGGAGGGATATGTAAATTAGTGGGGTCCGCTTGCTGTGTTTTCGCACCAGATTCCTCCCCAACTATCTTCAAGGCAATACAGAATCTGCATGTCCTAAGTTCAGAAGTGCATGTTCCCGAGGGAAACTGGGATCTTAGCGCTTGGTTCTGGGACTTCTTATGATCTTGGGGTTGGAAGGTACTTTCGGTCTTGTTGATCATTTTGGGAATTCTGTTGTACCTTTGTTGTTGTATACAATGTCTTCCTGGTATATGTTCGATGCTAGGGGGATGTTGTGCACAGGCGATGGGTACATTAAGAAGCAAGGTATACGCCCCAGACTAGTACTCCAATGAATATGTGTTGAAAGAAATTCTAGTAACAGATCTAATGGCAATAGATATCTCAGATGGTGATTCAGGGTGTAAGGAGGGTTTGTTGAACGGAAAATCATATTATACCCTCTTGATCGTATATATATATATATATATATACTGGCCTAGGCCAAGTCGCTCTGCGAGGAAATCCGCGTTGCAAGGTCCTGACCTTAGATCTGTGTAAGCCGCCATTTTAGGTTCATCTGCCATTTTAGATTCTTATTCTAAAGTCACTCTGTGTTCTAAAATGGTGGACACTGTCATTTTTTGTAACATGGCCGTCTTGACCTCTGTGTACAAGTTAATGTCTAAACTGCCCGCTGGCCAAATGTTAGGATTATGTACTGAGACCTTGTCCTTCGTTGACCTGTGTATAGAGGATTGCCTGTGCCATCGATACTAATCCATGAACATATATCGTGTACAATACTGTTTGAGCATCTTATGTGAACACTTGTTTAACTATATTGTATAAGGATATGTGCAAAGGCTCAACGTGAAATCCGAAGACACACTGTTGCTATTGTATCTTGTTGACAAATGTATTTAGGATAACTCCTAAATGTATGGATGCATAAATTAGGAACAAACTCGGCACAAACCCTAGATCCAAGATTCATTAACCTGCAAGTGGGTTGGACATCAGGTTTTGGAGTGTATAAAAGGTGTGACTATTCAGATGTACAGTCCCACTCACTGAGCACACTGAACGGGGCTGATTTTTGCTGTGTTGTACTGAGGGCCTGATAGCTATATGTTGCTTTGTCATTTGAAACTGTTCAGTTGTAGAATAAAGATCTGTGTATCTTTTGAACCCGCGTTTGGTGTATTTCCTTTTGGGGTACTCAGCCTCAATATCTTCTTTTTGCTTTCACATTGCATATGTGCTGTAATGAAATACCCAGGCTCTGAAATAATTACAAAGCCCCTGGAATTGCTGCATCTCTCCCACTGTCTTCGGCATTGGCATTCTGAAGATCACCTCCACCCTTTCTGGAGTCACCTTTCGGCCTTTCACAGCATCAACTGTACAATACACAACTCCTGGCAATATTGTAGTTTCGCCATATCTGCCTTGTTACCTTTCTCTGCTAATATGGTCAGTAAATGTACTGAGTCATTTTGGCACTGCTTTTCATATTTGCTGCAAATCAAAATGTTGTCTACACACTGAATGACGGTACTCTCCATCTGTATGTTGCTGAGGCTTATTTGGAGGACCCTATTAAAGATAGAGGGTGACTCACAATACCTCTGTGGTTTTCTCATGTGTTTCCACTTCCGGTTTCAATATACGAATGAAGTCTAGTCCTGTGACTCTTCGTAGAGTGGTATAGAAAAGAAGGTGTTCTTAAAATATATGACCATGAAGTGAGCAGCTTTCGGCAAAATACTCCATATAATTGTCGCTGGATTGGGAATTAACAGAAACTCTGCCTCAACAATCTGTTTCAAAGGACATAGATCTTGAATACAATGCCATGATCCCTGTGTTGCTTTCTTCACTGGGTACATGCACAGTGGTTTTGCACTGTGACACTGATGGGACTAGAATTGCTTGATTTACTGAAGTGGTGATTGTCTTATAAATGCATTTATCTGCTTCTCTAGGCAGGGGATATTGCTTTGCCCTCTGTAAGATACCCCCTGGCTTGACATTCATTTTGACAAATTCTATTCCCTTTAACAAGTCCACACATGTGGATTGCTAGTCCATAGGACACTGGGTACTTTACCTAAGTCTTCCTCGAGGAATGGGGGTGGTGCCTTTTGCAGCAAAACCATTCTCTGTGGTACCTACCTGTAATGTATCCTCAGCAAATGGGTAATGCTCATACAAAACACTGTCTCACGATCTTAGTGATCATCTCAAAACAATTCCTAGTCTGTGAAGTCAGTCAGTCTGTGCCCTTCTCCCACGTCAATGCAAAGCAATACTACTCGCTCGTCCTTTAGTTTAACTGCTTCTAGTTCTATCTGTATCATTTGTCCTTCCTTCTCATCTAGGTGAACCTCTAATCAGAACAAAAACTCATTGGGTATATGTAGTAACTTGCCTTGTATCCCTGGAAGACATTTATCAGCAATTCCACTCCATATTGCAAAAGGCTGAGATTCGCTGTCACCCCTCTCTAGAGTCTGCCCGCAATATGCCTGGATGAGTTTCCTCACGTTCATGTAGTAAAATACTGGCATCAAGCACACTATCCTCTGGTTAGTGAATGAAATGGTCATGTTAAACTGGCTCTTTATGTCCCTACCCATTACGTTTACTGGTGTCTGTGGGAATATAATAAAAGCATAGTCAGGTCGTCTTCTCCTACGGAAATCGAAGTGCGTCAGTGACAGGTACTAAATCTGTAGCCCCAGAGAATTCCTGTAAATTCATGGCAATGCCTGACATCGGATATCTCCCCTCCCTGATACAGGATTGAGTCGCCTCTGCATCCACGAGAACGGAAAAAGTTGTATCCCCTATTTTCACCCCTAAACGTAGTTCCTCGTTTGGTTTGGGTGTAATGGATAGGAACAAACATATCATGTTTGTCTGTTGGCTGTCCTATTGTGGATATAATGACATTACCATCCCTATAAAAGGATTCCACCCCACAACAGTCACCCCTCCCAGTTTCCATATGAGAGTCTGCATTGTGGAGTCTGTGTGTGTCTTTGCTGCAATGTTCTGCTCCATCAGTGCTTGATATGCTGGTTGAGGTGGCTGCCCATGTTCCTGTGCTTTCAGTGCATGTGTCATGGACTGATATGGCTGCATTTGTATGTTTTGTGGTTGTACTGGTTGTGGCACGTATGCATGCGCTTGCGTATGTTCCTGGGCAGAATAGTCGGTTTGTTCTGTCTGATATGTTGGCTGATGTGACATTCCCCCATTCTGTCAAAATCCACCCATGCATCTGCACATTTGAGATATGTGGACTATCCTTTCACATAGCCAGCATTGTATCACACCTAGGGCTGTCACGGTATGGATTTTTGGACGGTATGATAACCTTCTTGCCAAGTAACGGTATACCACAGTTATCGTGGTATGGCATACATCTATTAAAGTAACCTTAAATAATACTTTGACACAATGTTTTACTTTTCTTAACAAACTTACACTACAAACAAGAAGTCGTCTCGTCTTTGTATATAAATGTGTTTAAGTAGAAGTGACAAAAGTGGGCACTTTGGTGTTCCCAATTAACAGTCCTAAAAGACAAACTCCCTTCTTCATTTACTGAGAACACTTTGGCCGCACTGAGTGCATAGCGAACACTGACTACATATCACCAGGGAAACAAAGCTCTGTGCCCACACTGGACAAATGTCTGGGCGAGGGTATAGGTAGGCCGGAACTGCATCCCTTTCTATTGAAGTAGAACCCCCCACGCACCCAAGTCTTTGGGGGCCCCTTTAATCTTTAAAAGAAAGCTTATAGCATTGTTTAAGTGGTCATTTAGGGTTTCATCTCGGCAACTAGGCTACTTTTCTTTGTTTGGAAATGCAGAGGCAGGTAACTTCCCTTGATAATATACACACCGCAAAATAAGGCACAGGTTGAGGCTGTGTCACTTCCAATGCTCCAAATCGCTCCAAAAGGTGATCAATAATCACAGACCATTTTTACCCTGCTTTCAGCTAGTGGGTGTGGTGGGGCAGTGATACATTTTGGAATTATTATTCAAATTCATTGATAAAACCAGGGACTTTACCCATTGTAGTATGCATTAGAAAACACATTCTCCATTATAATCTGTTGCAATCTAAAATGAAATTTATATAATCCATAATAATTTACTTATCACACATACCTCATGAACTAACTCCTTCTCATTCCTTACAATTTATTGATTTTGTGATCAGGTATGTGCTTCAAAGGTACAAATGGCACCCCCTGAAACTGTGTGTACCCAAAAAACATATTGTTAACATATGCAGGCTGCTTTTTCCACACGTAGGAATGGGGCTCCCCAAATAACATTTTGAAATGGGCAATCATGCATCTTCAACCAGATCTGCAGGTACCCAAATCAAAACATCTGTTAAATAGATATTTCCTGGTAATTACTTGGTCTTCTCAAAAGTGGGGCCAGAGAAAGTCTGAATGCGTGCAAACATTTAAAATCTTTGGTGCATGCTCTGTCACCCCCTCAGCCCCTGTGAAAACTGGGACATACTATTTACTAAAATGGTTCTGGAGGGACCTCGTGCAATCACTTACTTCTCTTTTACAATGGTCTGCATGCCACAAAAGTAGGCTGTAAGCTTAGCAGCACTGCAGAAATTTCAGAGAAATGCAGACGAATGCCATTAAAAGGAACACAAGCCTTTTTCAGTACGATTTTATTGATTGATTTATTTGGTATTTATAATGCGCTAATACAGCAAATGGTGTTCCATTGGACTTTTCTGATGGGTAAACTGATAGCGTGTAGGTCTGAGCCCCACCCCCCACATACCTTCATGCACATCAAGTACACTCCAATGTAGACAAGAATGCTAGTTGGGCGACAGAGGCAAAGAACTATCCTTAGGTTTGTCACCCATAGGACCATTATTCGAACCCCAGGGTCTCCAACCCGTCGATCGGGAGCCACTGGCAGCTCGCCTCATGCTTCCCAGTAGCTCTTTCAGCTTTGCTGGCCCCTAAGCCAGGTCAGGGGAGAAGGGGCTGCTTGACTCCAGCTCAGGGTTGAGCCATTGCTGCTGCCACTTTGCAAGGCAGTAATTCTGTGTGCCTTATGTATTTCCAAGTCTCTGAAGAGAGAAATAAATTAATTTGGGCATATAACTGATTGTTATTTTGTGCCCTGGTTTTTGTGAATCCAGCTGGAAGCAGAGTACATATGAGTGGCATACACTAAACAGCTCAGAGTGCAGATTCTACTATGGCGAATCTTGCAGAAACTCCTGTTTACTCTGCAAACATTGAGTAATCAAAGGGTTTTCAGATGAGAATATACATGAGGATATTCATGCAATGTTTTCATTATTTTTATACTGACGGCAGCCTAACATTACGGACTCAGCAGCACCAGAGAATATCCACAGGTAAGACCTGTGTTTGTTTCGGAACATTTAGAATTATGGGATGGGATCACAACGCAGTGCTGGCAGTGCATTCTTTTTTTGCATCTGGAGAAGAAAGTAACCAGTTTAAAAAAATATTACGTTATTTGCTTCTTGTATTTTTTGATTCACTATACTTTGCTAAAGAGCTGTTGGTATGACCGTCCCCAAGTATATCAGGAAGTGTGAAATCAATCAACTACTTTATGTGCCCAGGGCCATCTTAAGCACTTTTGGGGCCCTGGGCATGGACATCTTTGGGACCCCCCTCCACCAAACCAAAGGAATTAAGTGATCAATAATATCTGCCCCCGCGCAATCACAGTCCATAGGTTGACAGCTCTCAGGAGGATAGCTCAAGGGCAACGTGCTCAAATTGGAAGCAAGAAGACACAGAGCACCAGAGGTTCGATCCCCGGGTCCGCGCTTAGAAACCTCTAGGTATTAAGCGTGTTATAAATAACCTATCATATCATATGCTGCCTCACATCATTCAAAATAAGCATGTTTACTCCCTTTAAGTCCCCTTATCCTCTTCATTCTCGCTCTAATCACAATGATAAAGAATTGCCATTTGAAGGCCAACATTATCAGTGTACGAAGAGGTTACTTCTGTTATAGTGTAGCTAAAGGAGACTTTTTATCAAAAGCAACCAGGAAGGTATGCAGCTTGTAGTATTAATGCAGGACCGTATGTAACAGGTACATGCAACCAAGAATAGGCAGAGAACTCACATTTTCTGCTTCACAGAACGCAAACGTGCTCAAGCATGGACAAAGAAGACCAACTGGAAGGAAGGAGAAAGCTACACATACCCTAGCATGGATAGTGGATGCAGATTAGAAGCTACCAGGAAGGTGTTGGTATCCAGACAGACCAAGATTGTAAGTGGGACATGGTTTTCAAGTGGTTTTGCCAATAGAGATCAACGGAACAAGTGCCTGTGGTGTACAATATTTACATTTTCACTATTATAGTGGAAACAACACTAATGCCACTGAAACCATGAGTGAGGCTTTTATGAAGCTCATACCCTGAGAAGGAAATCACTATGAAGGGCTGACAATTCTGAAAGGTTTCGGGACAGGCAATTTCGAGAGGCTAGGCAATACAAGATTAAATGAGATGCCCAGGATCACACATTGGTTAAGTGGTGAAGCTGGGATTTGTGGCAACTCTGCAATTTCTGCATTTGAACATTGTCATTACCAGTTCTTGCCATGAACTAAAATAATCTAATTTTATAAAACTGACTTGGAAAGTACACCAATCACATTACCAAACATGACCATTTTTAAAAACAAAATATTATAAAAGGGTGTAACACAGAATGATTCTAGCTTAATTCTCTCCATCATCAATAGAACTATATAAGTCCCAGCATACAAATCAGTGTGATTTAACAGATTTAATCTGATTTTGCCTTTTGTATTTTAAAGCTTTACATACTTCCAAATCCCTGGCTTGTGAAATTGTCATTTATAAACGTGCAGAAAAACATTTGACTTTTTACAAAAATGCAAAGCGTTTTTTGGTGTCAAGCGAGCAAACTTTAAATTATGCTTGCCCGAGTCTTGCACCATCTGGTCCGCTCCCTTCTGTCTACCACCCGTTCCACTCACATGTCCGACATAAGAAGAAAGATCAAGTAGTGGGCTAAACGATACCAGCAGCATGCGAGAAGGCAAACATCACAGAAGACAGTACAGTAATGTACAAGATATTAGCTGATTTGACCAGGATCACTGTATTGTCTGCTGGCAAAGCCAGGATACAAGCATGAATGCTTTGGTTCCATATGTGGATACTTATTCATATCTTAGACTAACAGTTTATGCTCATGGTTGGAGGTGAATGCCTAGGTTTTACAGCACCCCATCTGAACAAACAGATTTCTAGACCTTCACCATAAGGATGACATGTTCGTTTTTATTGCAACCCCTATCTGGTGCAGGAACATTGCTGATAATAGCACCCGTTGTGCTGCAAGAACAAGTACATATGCAGGCAGGTTTATAAACTTCAGACATAGGAGAGGCTCAGCCAGCCTTACAGGAACATGCTATTCTAATCTTGCATAGGAACACATATCTCTGCAATGAGTGTTTAACACACTGAGCTAACTTCCGAACCATTGTGGCACTCAATGTACCAATATGCATTTCTAATTTGGCTATTGCACATGATCAACATAATCTCCACAGGAAGGAAAGAATGCTACAGGAGTTGTGCAGCAAGGAACACACAAACTAAATATACCACAGTGAACAGAGAAATCACAACATGATGAATTGATCGAGACAGAATGTACTTGCCAAAACAGACAGGCAATAGGTTTAGAGCCTCAGCACCATGCCATTAAATATTCTGATGTGTGCTATTTAAGTCTGGTGAACAATGGAATCTTACTTCTTTAGATCAGGTAGCCCTGTGGGGCCCCCCACCAAGGTTGGGGCCCTCGGCAAGTGCCCCTGTTGCCCTCCCATAAAGACGTCTCTGTATGTGCCCAAGAACACACATTCATCATGCCTGAAAGCCCCACTAATAGCTTTCATATACAACAAAAGGGGTACTGGTAATGCAGGAGACGGCCCCTAAAACCTCATAGGGAGTTAAGTCCTGTATGGGTCCTATTCCCGAAATAACCTCATTGGTTATGTAGAACACTACACCCATTTGTATATTTCAAAGTCATAACCTCACATAACAATTGAGTTTTGTGTAAGATAAAAAACATATTTAATACAAGATATTTATACATACAATTAAGTCAAACATGTAATACACATACATAACAATAAGTGAAATCATTGAAATCATATATTAACTGGTTGAAGCCATATACTACACATGTATATAACAATAGGTGAAATCATTGAAGCCCTGTATTAACTGTCAAATCAACACTTTTAACCAAACAAGGCCAAAGGGCAAAATACAGGAGAAAAAAGAAAAAAAGAAAAGGGAAGATGCCGGACCAAAGCCGGACATAAGTAGGTGTTCTTAAATTGTTTTCAAGCTTACACTATTACTTAACAACAATAAGAGTTCCTAGAATACATATTCCTTTGAAAATGAAATCCCAGGTTGAAAATATTAGAAAGCTGGGATTGGGTCTGCCAACGCACCAGAGGGGAGTTTTCAGAACCCAAAGTAATAAATGCCACTGCTGTGTGTCCTAAGCAAATAAAGCACAAGGGGCAGGGTTCGAGACCCAAAATGGGTGAGGCGTGTTAGTTAAGAGCCTCCAATGTCCTCTGATCAAGAAAGTGCGTTTCGGCAGTGGTAACAGTGCGGAGAAAGTGGAATCTTCACAGTTGAGAGACTGTTCCGCCTTCGTCAGGGCAATAAGTAGCAAGACCCTGTTCTAGTGAGATGAAGGAAAAAAATAGAAAACAAGTGCATAAGGGTATAGAAGAAAAAAGAAAACGAATTGCTGTCAATAGAAATACAATGTAAAGAGGTTATGAGACAAACATATACAAACTTGCGTTTCAAGTGTAGGGAAAATACACAAATGTATGTGTGCAAGTATAAGACCATGGTCCTGTATGCACTGAACTATTAAGGGCCATGTAAGGTTGAGCCTCTAATCCAGGGAGTACTCCAGGGAGTACTCTGACAAATTGCCGTTACACCCCTAATCACACCCCCCATCTATCTCAGCTGTGCCCCATTAAATCAATCCCTACCATGTTGCATCGGGTATCCGTACCCTCTTCCCTGGGGCATTCCTCCCTGTCCCTTGTCCCTTGGACAGTTTGTTTTGCACAGCTTCTTCCTACGAAGCCCCCTCCTACTGTCTGCGGTTGACTTTGTATATTCTGGGTAACTACTCCCTCTCCGCTTATCAACATCATATTGTGTACTTCAATAGTTTTTTCTGCACTAATTTCGCTTCTTCCTGCTTTCTCTCCTTGCGCTTTTTTCTCGCATTTCCCTGCATTAAATGACAATAGGACACTATAGTTAGTTGGATTTCTGACCATGGCTTAGCCTCCATCCCAACTAACATCTTCAGCTGCTTCTGTAACTGTACTGGCAGTCCTTAACATAATATGTGATAAAATAACCCTACTGTTTAATACCACAGATCTCTCATCTCAAGACACCAAAGCTCTTGTATCTCCTGAATATATTGAAGTGGGTCTTTGTCCTCTCGCATTTTGCATGCCACAATCACTCTATCAGATGTGCTTGGGTACTGTACCCTTAGAGCTTTCCATATGGCTGCTCGGCAGCTATTCGATGGTGTGCTATTGTGTGCCGTTTTCTGTGCTGTCACTCCAGGGTATCCTGCTATTTTCCAAACATCTTCTGCTATCTCCCCAAGAATCGCTGAGAGAAGTCTCTTCATGTCGTCCAGTGTTGTCACTGATGTCAGTCTTTCAGTCTCATTAATCCATTCCCAGCCACTGCAGTCAACAAAGGTAGCATAAACCTCAAATTATCCTTATCCATCTGTTACCACAGTATATACTGTGGCCGTCCGCCACCCCTCTCTATTAAAGGAAACTATTCAGTTCCATTCTTCCATCATGTCTCCCTATGTCTTTAGTGGCTGTAAACACCTTTATCATCTCTGCCCGTTTCCATCCTGGCAGGGCTCTGAGCCTCTGTGCATAAGGGGTGTTTGGCAAAGTTTGAATGCAGTGCCCTCTGGGAACACTACAAGCTACTATGACTACAGGTGTAAGCAAACCAACCTTTGGTATAAGTCTGGTATAAGTCTGTACTAGGATGAAGCACAGCAATCATAACCTCCTGCGACTCTTCTGTTTGATGGAATGGGCACCCTTTGCTTAAAGATACAACGAGCCAGTCACAACTAATGCCGGAGGAAACCAGCTTCAAATCAATGCATCTCAAATTCATAACCTCAGTATTAAGTTCACTAAACTCTCCCATATGTTGCGAGCTGATTATATACCTTTGCTAAGCGATGAAATCATCACCTTGGATGCGTCTCATCTAACTGGGTGTTCCCACAAACATTTATACAACACTGTCATCCAAGAAGTCAAAAATATATTGGAAAGGGAACTGAGACTTTTGAAAATAAATCTGCCCAGAAAAGACCTGCAAGAAGCAATTAAAAATAGAAGAAAACAGTATCGTAATTGGGCTGAATCTCATTCAATTATAATCGATCAAAATCATGCTGAACTAATGTTGAAACTATTAGTCACAAAAAATGCAAGAGAAATTTGGCAGATCCTGAATGCCGGCCATACCAAATGCCCACCTGCCATTGCCAATACAATTTCAGGGGTTACTTGGGCAAAGCACTTTACCACTGTGTTCATGAAGCCTCAATTCAAGCCAACCGTTGTGACCAACTCGGACGGTGTCCCATGGGCTGTGAAAATGTCATTGGACTACATTGAAAGAGCTATTCACGGTCTAAAAAATTCCTGCTAAAAAAGCATCCAAAAGAATGGGCCTCTTTCATCAATGTTGTTTACCCAAATATCACCTACTAAACAGCTCCTGGAGTCATGGTCCACAACAATTGTTGTACCCATTTATAAGAGGGGCAGTTGGGACGAGCCTTCCAACTATCGCCCGATTGCCCTTCTCAACACCATCGGAAAGGATTTTTGGCTCAAACTTGCGACAAAAGTTGGTGTCTTGGGCACAAGCAGCACTGATCCCGGATATACGCCAAACAGGTTTCACCAAAGGAGTTGGAGTCGAGGCCAATCTTCTGATCTTAACCATTCTAAAACTTAAAGCCATGAGAGCAAATGGAAAACAGTTTGTTTCTTTCATCGACATGAAGCAGGCTTTTGATAGCCTAGACAGGGGCAAGCTGTGGTCAAAATTGTTGGCCTGGAAGTGGCCGTTTGAGCTACTCGAACCAGTCATGGCTCTTTATGCACACACCTCGATTTGTGTAAGACTAAACAATAGCAGCAAATTATCCGACACCATAACAACTGCAAAAGGCATCAAACAAGGGTGCCCACTCGCAGCAGAGTTGTTTAAATTGTTTCTGGCCGATTTACCTATACATCTCGAACAAGTCCAGTGCTTTTCGCCGAAGTTAAACAATGTTCCTGTCAAATGCATAATTTATGCAGACGACCTGGTCTTGATGGACAATACCCAAATCAGACTTCAGCGTTTGCTCAAGAAACTTTGTGAGTATTTGGCAACTAATGAACTTGAGAGAAACAGAACTGAAACTAAAATACTTACAATCGGCCGCTTGAACAAAAAGGACAAGTTTTCAGGTGGTCGGTTGCTGGCGAACTTCTGAGTTCCGTGACCTTCATAATGTACCTAGGAATTCAGTTCAACAACTCAATCTGTGAACATCCGTGGATGCTTGATTTAAAAACCCGGATGACGAAGTTTGCACTGCAAGGTGCCAAGATTCACAAAGATTATGGAAAATTTTCCCTGGCACCTGTTTTGACCTTCTACCTTCAAAAGGTAGTTCCCGCCATAGTATTTGGCGCAGAGGCTGGTTGGAACATCAATGGGTATACTTGGCAGATACTAGAGGGTAATTTTTGACGTTGTGTCTTAAACTTGCCGCAGTCTGCCTCAATGACTGCTTTAAGATACAAATTGTCATTAAACTCCCTTTACACCAGAGTCTTGTGGAAATCATCTGCTTTAATGCAAAAAATACTTGTACCTTTGCCGACGCCGGCCTATCAGATCTTTGTAAGAGAAAGCAATCGTACTCAATCCAGCTTAATAAATTCATGGGTCCACCAGCTTCATGAAATTTTGTCTGCCGCAGATAGAAAGATCCTAGATCTATTAAACCGCCCACAATGTGCAAAGAAAAAGTTTGAGTCCTGGTCTTGGATAATCAATCAAGAGAAAAGAGCAAATCTGCATTTGGTAATTTCCTTAGGTATTGGTCGAAGTAAACTAAATGCTCAACCTTCATATTTGCTTCACTGCCCTTCACGACATTACAGAGATCAATTTCTAAGACTGAGAATGAACCTTCTGGGAACAAAACAAATCTTATGGCAAAGACGTGACTAGACAGTGAAAGACAATTTTTGTTGTTTTTGTCGGATGAACACAGAATCATACAAACATTTACTAATTAGCTGTGAAGGCATCAGAAACCAACATTCATTACACTTTGTGCAATATGCACCCCTCAACGAAGATATGGACGCCTGGTGGTCCCAGATCATCTCAGGGAATGACATTAAATTGTCCTGTGCAGTTGTTGACTACATGGACACTCTATTAAAGACCGAGGTCTTGTGAAAACTGCTTTATACACCGGCCAATGGAATTTAACTAACATAATTTAAAATGGTTAAGCTAATTTGAGTAATGGAATCAATGCATCTCTGATGAAGGACATTAATGAGTGATTTACTTTTACTTTCCTGGAAGAATGTTTGAAACAAAAGTTTCATTCCTCTGTTTTAAACTAGTTTTCAATAAAAAAAAAACGTTTTTAAAGTCTGTACTACACAGTTTTGCTAGTGTGTAGAGCAGCCAGGCTTATCTCAAGAGGGGAAATGTGAGCAGTAATGATGTTACAAAGAGGTCTACAATCACAGGTGTACAAATAAATCCTTACACTCACGGTTTCTTGGTTAAATACTTATTAACATATTAACCATTCAATTATAAAACATTCAATAGAAGGAGGCAATCATATAATCATAAACAAATATGCTTTAATACTGTACACTCTAAGTTTCTGAATCAGATAAGACCCTTTTGGGATGGCCCACAGGCACAACCTACAATAACAAGTAACTTTAGTAACAAGGGTGCTGGGGACATGAATATCTTACTGTGACATTCAGAATACTTTTCAAGAAGGAGTTAAAGGCATAGGTTATTAGAATACAAAAGGTTACAATTATTCTTAGACAGTGTAGATATTTTGAGTTCACCAGAACAGTCAGTTCAAGTCAATAGGCTAGGACATAGTCAATGGGCTAAAGTCTTGGATAGGACAAAGCAGTTCTGGTAAGTAGACAGAAAAGTCTCTGCACAAGTTCTTAGAAGTAGTTTGTAGAAAGAAGAATCAAATGTTGGGTCACAGGCTGATCAGGCCTGTGAGTTGCAAAACTTTCAAGCACTTTCACCGCCAGAGGTAAGTACTCTCAGTCTGGTTTTACAGTACCTTACAAATGAAGAAAAAGAGGCAGCTGATGACTTCTGTTCCTAGCAGTTCCTGCAGATCTCGCTGTTCCTGGGCCTCAGTCGTGGGGACAAGAGCAAGGATGTTGGGGGACTCCTGCACTGCACTTGAACAGTCAAAAGCTTGCAACTAGCAAACTTCCATTCCGGTAGCTGTAAGTAAAGAACACAAACTGGTGTCCCTCTCCCTGCTTATACCGGTTCCTGCAGCACTCTGAGGGAAATGCAACCAGCTCCGAGATTGGTAAACAGGTGGCTTACTGTTGAGGTGATTGGTCCCACCAACTCAAAGGGAGAAGTCGTCTTTGCAAGGGCTTCTCTGTCGAGGTGAACTTGGTGATTTGGCCCAGAAGCAGGTCTTCACCAGGCACACCAACGGTCCAGGAGTTGCAGCAACCGTCCTCTTCAAGCTCCTGTTTGGTTCTTTCCTTGCAGTGGTCAACTCAGCCTTTTTCAGTTCTCTCCCATTCATTCCAGCCTAGCTGTCACTGACCCAGCAGGGTGGCTGCCCTTGCCTGACAGTCAGCCAGCCAATCATCACAGAGTGCATTTGGGTCTCCTAGGAGACTAAGCACAGGGAGTTTCGGCACCTCTCTCAGTTCCTGCCCACCTCAGACACTTGTGCACCAGAAGCAGTCTTCACTCCTGAAGCCTGCCAAAGGCAAATGAACAAAGGGACCAAACCTAGTTTGGCACACAGAGAAAAACTCTAGAAGAACCTTTCCAAAAAGAAATGGCAAAAAAAGTAGAACGGGACCTGTTTAAACAAAGGGGGCTCAGACACCATCTTGAAAAACATGGCTCCTGCTATTTAACGCTACCGGAGCTACGAATAGTTTGCAGTGGGGAAAAATCATGGTAGTTCATTGTAAACCCACTTCCACCAGCCATTCTGAGAGGAAAGGGTAGCATTTGACTGATACATGAGTATCTAGACACAGGAGATACTAAGTAACCCCTCCACCACTCTATTGTAAGATAGGGTGTGCTGGGTCTAGGAATTTAAACGACTAGTGAAGTCAATTTCACTTTACTTACTCTGGGAAACAGTAGTTTATCCCAGAGAAGGAATTTAAACCTTGGGAAAGCCTGAAAAGGTTTCCCTGTGCCACTGCACTGAGGGTGCTGTGTTACACAAATGAAAACATGATGCCTATGGAGTTTGTTAGACTCCATAACCAAAGAAAACACAGAGGTAAAACACATATAAAAATACACGAAAGAGTGAGGAAAAAAGCTCACACTCTCTCCAGGTAAAAAAATCAAGTCCTCAAAATCCAGCAAGTTGCTAGGGGTCTCTAATGTGAAGGGAATTAGCCCACAAGGGGTAGGGTAATTTTGTCTGCACTATGCGATCTGTCCCTAGGATGCTCCAGTCGTCCCATGTCTCTCCCTTCTCCCAAACAATGTGTCTCTGTCAGGGCTTGTTTCCCTAGAGCAGCTGAGAGGCCTCTCACCCTCATCGTCACTTTCCTGTTGATCTTCATCTGACCCCATGGTCCCAGTATTATCGTCACTGTCTTCTTCTCTTTTGTCCTGAAAGCTAGGCCTCCTAAACATTGGTTTGTCCTATTGATTCCCCTTCATCTTATCGAAATGTTTGATTTCCCCCCTCAACAAATACCATGCTGTACTCCTACTTGCCTTTGTGGCAACTGAGCTGTCTCACCTGCTCCTGTAAAGGTTTCCTATTCTCCTTCTTATCCCCTCTCTCTCATCATCATTTAGATGTGTGAAGTCTGTCTTAATGTCCACTGCTTTCTTAGAAAGTCTTTCCCTGTTTTCGTCTCTTTCCCACTTATGTCTGTTATCCTCCTCTTCTTCTCTGCACTGGCACACTTTAACAAGTCTCGACTTCAACCATCTTATCTCCCTCTTTGTTTGCAATTGTCTCTCCTGATTTCTTTAGCCTTCTTCCTTGATGTCTCGTCTAGCTCTCTCTGAATTTTCTTCTCTCTCTCCTCTCATTCCCTCTTTTCTGCTCACTCTCATTCTCTTCTCAAGCTATCTTATTCCTCCTTCTCTTCCCTTCCTCTTCTCTGTGCATACTCCATTATCTGAGCCCATTCTTTAGCTTCTTTAGCTTCTTCCTCTGTGTCTTTACCTTCCTCTCCTGTATGGCCCATCTTGCTTGTGGTCTTCCCGTCCAGTTTAAGCTATGTCTGTCCACCTGCCCATTCATTTGTTGCGACAATCGCCTCATGATCCCCACTATGTCCTTTCCGCCCCTCATTGTTTTTTCTAATTTCTCCTTGTAAATTGCTGCTCTCCTTATACTCGTCTCTGTTAACCTGCATTTTTTTATTCGCCTGCTTCAGGCCACGAAGTGTGACTTCGATGCTATACGCTGGAAGTGAAAAAACAGTATTTGTGTATCTTGCTGCTGCTTGCAACTCCTTTAGGGGTAAAATCTCAGACTTTTTGCTGTTGGGTGTACATCTGCAGTTTGAGAAGGAGCAGGGGGAGCCGAAGGTGGATCGCCTTCCATATCACTTTGACTCAACATCCATTGCTTTTTCATCAAGTCCCCTTGCTCCGGAGCAGGACGATTAGGCGCGGCCAGTTTGGCCGCGGGGATGTTTTGGCGCAGGGTGGGGGTTACAGTATTTTTTTATGTGATTTGTGCAAATGATGTTTTGGCGCGGGGAGGGGGTTACACTATATCTTTACAGTATTTTTTATTGTGAATTGCCCGAATACTTTATTTTTTTTTCTTTATCAATTGTTCAATCATGGGACTTAAATATAAAACTTTTGCTGCCCAGGCACAAGGCCAGTTTGGTCTTGTGGTTAAGTTCAAAGCCTAGCAATCTTGCAGGCCATGGTTCGTGGCTGGCTAAAGCTTTTAATTTTATTCTATTTGTAAAATATCACATTATTTTTTTTTCAAATAGAATAAAATTAAAAGCTTTAGCCAAGCCACGAACCATGGCCTGCAAGATTGTAAGGCTTGGAACTTAACCACAAGACCAAACTGGCCTTGTGCCTGGGGCAGCAAAAGTTGCATATTTAACTCGCATAATTGAACAGTCTAATAAAAAAAAAATAATAATAAAGCATTTGGGCAATTCACAATAAAAAATACTACACTTCACCCCAAATTATTTTCAAATGCAACACGTTGTCAGGCACAGTTCCTGTCAACGTGCTGCATTTGAAAATAATTATGCTTTTAAATTTGGCGTGAGGGAGTTTAGATGTCGCTGCAATGTCAGCCACGTCCAAACGTCCCTCGTGCCAAATCGGCGGCTCCAGAAAGGCTCCCGCACCAGAAACTGGCTGCGGCGAAAGGGGGTGTACCGCCCTTGCTCGTCCTGAAACATTTTCCATAGCTCTAAAATAGCCAATTGGTTACTTAATGTCTTTCTCTTGTAAGCTGCATGTAAGTATGTGGTAATATGCAGCGTATTTTGAAATGTTTTTCATCCATAAACCAAGCTAATGACTCGAATATAGGTAATCTGTTTATAATGTTTTATCTTTTTGAACAGTAAGCTAATCTGACTGTCTAAACTGACCGCCTAAACTGACGGCCTAAAGAACGGGTAACCTTTAGACAGACACACAAAAATACAAAATCACAATACTATTTGGAACTTTCCACTCCTCTACAATTGCCATAAAGTTGAGTCTTTACTTACACTCTGTGATTTGCTGAAGCCCCTCAGACACTGACTCTCCCACAATCTTCAACTCTGCCATTCAGTCTGCTTGGCATCCCATGAGGAGTGGGAAAGAATTCCTCCTAGGCGGCTCTGATGACCTCTTCACTCATTTCCATGCGTGGTATTGGTGGTGGGTCCTCTCAGGTTGCTGTGCAGCCCATCAGGCATGCGGCGGGATGAGGCAGGCTTAATGCAGAAAGGTCTTAGCAACCATCCTCTGCTACCACTTGTAAAATAGCAGAAGGGGCACTCTTAGCAGCTATCCCGATTACCAGCAAGATGGTACTTGGATCCCAACAAAATCCCCACTGCAAGAACAGAAGACTAAACCATAGGGCAAAGTTTACTGTCTTTATTATCAAATAAAATGACAGGGATCACACTAGAACATCAGGTTGTTTCCAGAGCTCTCGTCCTCCAAATATGTGTTACAACTTTTAAACTGTACATGATATCACAAGAATGAGTTGTGTCCTCAAAACCAGGGATAAGGATTGGTCAGTTTATGAAAACTCGATATGTACCACATAGGGGTTAGTTTGGTTAGTGAATCAATATATCTGGTGGCTTCTCCTAGGACCACCTGTAAATGTAACAAATACAAAGTTGCAAGTTGACAAGGAAATTATTGGCCAATGCAACATAGTGTGACTTAACGTGAAAGGTTTCTAAGTATTGGGCAGAATGTGTCTTCCTAGCTATGGGACCTTGGACAGCTCCCAGACTGAGTGAACCTTTTCAAGGCAATGGGAACTATGAACCTTTTCAAGGTAATGGGAATGATCACAAAGGTGCTGTATGTTCCCATCATGTTGCCATCTCTGATTACCTAAGCCCTGATAGAGTACATCCAGTTTTGAACCTGTGTAGTAATTGTATCTTTCCACCTCTGGTTCGATGGGAACAGATTTTTTCGATGAAAAAGCATTGTCCTGCTCTTCCAGGTTAGGTGTGTAGGGACCAAAAATGGAGCACTCCTGCTTGTAATTATGAGGATTTTAAGCTACATTCCTTGCAGGTGTCTTATTGCCTTGGTAAACTAAAAACTTTCTGTCTCTGCTTGTCCTTGGCTAGAATGTGCCCCGTGTATGTGCCAGAAGCCCTGTCTGTTTGCCTTTATCGGAATCAGGCTTGCAGCTTCTGTCATGAGTGGACAATGGCAGGGAATATGGCAAGGGAAACAAAATGTGTGCAAGATCACACAGTGACACGTTTTGAGTGAAATAACATGCACTCAGGAACCAAGACAAATGTACACTAAAACCCAGGATGTGCAAGTAGGGCATGATAAGAATACAAATATATGAAATGGGATGAGGGGTAAGTACTTAGGAGCTCCTCATGATTACAAAGAAAGTCAACAAGCTCCTTACCCACAATTGCTGTTACAGGTACTGCCAGCGCTAAACCCACATACAGGGCAAGCAACAACAGGATCTGTGAGCTAACATCCATCATGGTATTCTATAAGGTAACTTAAAGACAATACTGATAAGGACGAGAAATACCACCTGAAATGTCAGTGAAGTCCACAAACCAAGTTGATCAAACAGGGACCCAGAAATGTTATAACAGCAAAGGGCGGATAACTTAATACATAAGACTCCTGACAAGGGACACATAGGAATAGTGATTACAAAATAGTGAGGAAAACACAGGCATTCACGCAGGAGCTGGCTACAACAGCACACCACACCTACTAATCAATATGGAACAAAGGGAGAAGTGCAAGGGAAAACCTGGAACAGAATCCAAGAGAGAGTAAAGAAACAGGAACATGGAAAAATGAAATTACAAGAGCAAAACCACCTATTCTCCACTCAGGGATTGATGGCAAAATGGGACTAATACTAAGTCTATAATTGAGGAGTGACTAAAGGATCATGGTTTCACTGCAGAATATGGCAAAGTCAAATGAATAAAGAACATAGACAAACTGGGCTGCACAGAAAAAGGAAAGCACTGGAAAGTGTTGGTTGCAAAACAAAGGAAGACAGAAAACGGATCCAGGAAGCATAAATTACTAATAAGCACACTAAACTCGAAATCCAGACAAAAGGGAACAAGAAAATAGAAACTAAGAACTAGACACTAAGCTAAGAACCAGGAACAAGGCACTGGTCGCAAACAGGAACACTGCATCAATGACCAGCACGGGACTGAAGCAAACTGAGGCTTTTAAAGCTGGCTAATGAACACACGCCTCAGGTGTGCTGGTTATTGCACCTACCAACCACACATGCTACTTATCCTCCACCTAACCGTGTTCTGCAATGGTGGAGATGAAGTAGTGGGCTAAGCATTCTGGGAAGCATAGTGTTTTGATTAAAGTAGCATACTGGCTGCAAAAACCTGGAATGGATCTGGAAGGGAGGTAACATGGAAAATAAGGATTTAGGGCTCCCAATTCACCACAGCACTGTCGCATAAGGTCCGGAAGGCAAGTGCAAAAGGAAATAAACCCCAAATATGGTTCCCAAGCGGTGGAAACAGGAGCAAAGGGAGCAAATTGGGACAGTTCCTCCATGTATTCGAAGTCTGTCTCACTTTCCCTGTTCACGTCAATGCCCCTATGGCTTCCATCTTTGTTCTTTTGGCTTGCGTGTTAGTCACAGTAAAGCATGTGCAAGCAAGACATGTGCTCTTGGCATTTGTTTTATATCTAGCAGTAATAAACTAATGAGTGTTTGTGTAGCTTTGTTCATGGATGCCTATATGCTTCATGTCTGTGTGCACCTTTGTCATGAAGTCAGTGATGTCATCATCAGCTTTTCAAGGTTATAGTCAGTTAAATTGTTCAATCAATGTCAAATCGATCTCTTCCATGTTGTCAGTCGGGTATGGTTTGAATGGCTGCCTGAGCGAATAACGTTTCTCACATCTGTGATACACCGACAATTGCGATGAAGACCCAAGGAGTGATATATATCTATCATTTCTCTGCCTTTGGGCTGCAAGTCGGGTGGGGATTAACATAGCCCCAATACCGATGAACTGCTTTGTCCACGATGGGCCTAAAAGTACAGAAATACTTTCTTATATTAGTAAGTACTGACACAAACAGCACAACGAAAAATGAAGAGATGTCTTGCAATTACTGTGAGATTTAAAACAGATTTAATGTATTAAAATGCAGATTGTCATGGCATCATGTATTTTGCTGTTCCTAGGAGTTGAGCTAAAAGCTGGATTTAGCAACAGAAGATCTCATCAGGTGATTCAAAGGACTAGAACTGGTATCCTACATGATACATTACCAAGCACTGCCTTCAGTTATCTGACACTTCTGTATACAAAATCCTTTGACTTTTCCCTGTTTGAATAGATCCATGGAGATAAATGCAACATGTTTGTGTCCACAGGAGCTTGATTTACTGACAGCTCAGGGCTAGAGGTAAATTAGTGCTCCCACCAGCACACCTGTGTTTCCTCGATTTGGTGAAATTGCTGGTGCCGGAATTACTGGCAATATTTCCAGATCAGCAAAACTGTAATGTCCCCCCATCGTCTGTTGAACTAATTAGGTATTCCTATTCCTTTTTTCCAACCCCAAAATTCCCAAAAAGGAGGGGTGCATAAAAACGAAATTATCAACTGCTCCCCATTCCTCAGGCCCTGCCTTAGACCGGAAGGGGTTTCCATGGTAAACTTACTATCTGGGTTTGTGCTGGGGCATATTGCCAAAATAAATAAAGTGAAGTCCCTGATTAAAAGCATACTATCTACATAGAGTGAGACAGTGACTCCTGCTGGAAGAGAGCTTCATCTTTGCATATTGTTGGAGGAGGAAGGGTCCCACATATAAGTGTTTTGTTTTTAAAAGTCTGTTGTGTTCCAACACTGTTAGTATTGCTAAATGTGCAGGGAGATTAAAATAAAGAGTGCTGTGTGTGTCAAATTTCTTTTTCTCAACAGAAAAGTGTGGCATGTTATTTAAAGTAAACCCCTTGCAAAGTATCTTGTAAAGTTACATTGTTTTGTCACGTCTAGGGGGCTGCACAATGGTGCACATTAAGTTTATTTTGTGAGTGACCCAGGTATCTGAACTATTCTACAGACTTGTGTTTCTATGTAACTAGGTAAAAAATAATCAAAGAAGGTAAACTGTACAAGTTGTGGGTTTAAAGAGTATGTGATCTGTATGATTCTAAACAAAATGGGTGTTTCTGATTTGTGTAAAAAGTGAATTGTTAGGAGAGAAAAGCATTTGGGCCACAGAGTGAGGTGGTGTGTCTTGTCATTTGTGCAAATATCCATTTTCCTATGATTTAATATATACTCTTTCTACCCATAGACAGGGCTAGATTGAATTATAGAAAAGGGCAATGGGGTGTGCTGTTTTTGATTGGGGGTGGGTACTATCACCATCAAAACTGGTGTGTTGCAGTGCTCGAGGATCCTAGCCTTTCCAAAATTCAAGATATGCTCCTTGCCATTTTCAACTCCTGAACACTTGGCACGTTTGCCAAAATCAAATCCTGAACAGACTCTCACTCTACCATCTCTAGGAGAAATATGTGTGTGAAGGCTCTTTGTCATGAAGCTGACTGGGCACATCACTGCTGGGCACTCTCCCAGTAACACATTTCCATTTGATCAGTGAAATCTCCGAGATTTCTGGAAAAGTTTGGCGCTCAACTAATACATTCTCCACTTAATATAGTATCTGCTCAACAGTCTCACTTTCATACAGTGCTATAGGATTAAAATTATGCTGACATTATCTACTGACAAACCCCATAGCTGCCATGTGTGATGTCAACATGCAGTCATCATGGCTGTCAAAGATAACCCATGAATTGTAAAAAAAAAAAAAAAAAACACTTGCTGGAATCCACGTTCCAACAGAGAGAGGTCTGCCTTTACACATGTAACCTCTGCCTTAAATTATATAAGGGTGGTCTGTCCCAGGGTCTAGTGGAAGATTCATTTCTAAACGTTTGCTACGGCTGGGTTGACATAACTCAAGGGCCTATCAAATTCTATAGTCCAAAAGCATTTTGTCTCATTTTATTGTCAACTTGGTGGACAGAGACTCATTTCTGAATGGGCATGATGTGTTTTCAATGATCTCTTTCTCACTTTCAAGTAAAACAACCATCTGGATACACTCCAGAAAACAAACTCTCCCTTTGATCCCCCTGAGAAGGATTGTCAACTTCCCCAGGTAATGGGAAATCTTTGTATTTCTGATGTGTATTGAATAGTCATAGTGCTTGATGCCTAAGTGCTGGAATGAAATCGGTCTGAAATCTCCCCAGTTGCTGAGAACCAATGTTTCATAGGTTGCTCTACAAGTACAATGTACAGCCCCCACCACGGTGCTGATTACTGGAGACTTTTTCATGTATGCAGATAGAGGACAGAGGCAGAGTAAGATTGGACCTGCAGAGCATTTTCAAGAGGTAGGTGTGTTACAATCTTGGAATTTCCTAGGGCTCCGGAAAACATCCTCTTTTTCTCCGAACTTCCTGCAGACAAAGCACGTTGGTTATGACATCATAAGGCAATGGAGCTTGGATTGGCACTTTGAAGAAGGCGTGGAATGGCGGAATAGTCTGACCCATTGAGGCATTTTGCCTATAAAAGGGGGGGACACCATGCCCTTATTTGACTCATGTTTGGGCCCCACCACTGCTGAACTGTAGAGTGTCATTGGATGCTGTCAATGTCGCTTCTCGACTCGATCTGGTTCGTTGACGAAAGTGTCCAGATGCCCAGTTCAATTGCAGATCAGAATCGACTTTTTTTCCCCTCATGGAATGGTGTGAGGGATCATAAACCCACACCAGCAAAACACACTGTGCCTACAACCCTATGTCCGAAAGAATCCAAATAATGATAATGGGAATGTAGCCAATTCTTTTTAACCATAGAGGATTCCGCTGGGTATCATTCCATTCCATCATTTTCTACCTCATTCATGCAATTATCGAAGGGCACCAAACAATTACAAATCATGTTTGCCCTTGGAACACTCCCCTGGTTATGTGAATTAATTACTGCTCTATGGGCTTATCTTAGTTCATCAGCAAACACAGATGGAGAGACGTTTAGGTTTCGTCTACATAAGTGATATAGAGTTAACATTTATATGTGAGGGAAGTTGCAGAGGTGACGATACAGTGGCACAGAGCTGTGCAAATTGCAGAATATGCAGATGATTTACAGACAATAAAAATAATGAAATGTAGCTATAGACATTTAAGCCTTAAAAGATACTGGCCCAGGAAGGGCATTAAATGGAACACGTAAATGCTGCACTGCACAACTTTAAGAAGCCGTTTTAAAACCACTGAACTTAATATTGCAGTCTGGACAGTTCCCTGGCATTTGGACAGGCCAGCAGGATTAATGACACCAATCTTCCAACCCAGGAATGCCCCGAATGCCAAAGAGCTGCAGTGGGAGCTCTGTCAACAGCAATATCAGCAGGCTATTCTGTGGGCTCATCAGCACACGAATATTATACTTTCTGGCAAAGAACAACACTGTGCAAAAATAGTCAAGTCCTATTGCTCCCTGAGCACTCAGCTGCTGAGCTTGTCCTCACCTTGAGCGCACTCATCTTCGTGTTATCTCGCGGACGATGATGAGATCCACGGTGTAGGTCTCGCCTGATGTATAATGATCACACCTCTCAAACGCTGCTAAAATATTACTGATACTAAGCTGAATTCTGGTGGTTATCAGGCGGTACCAACAACTCACAAATATGAATCAGATCCACAGATGTTGATCACAAGGCATGGCTACCAAACAAACAGAAACACTTTGAGGATTACTCAGAAGCTCCATGCAGAGCTTGGTCACCTGACCTCTTCTCCACTCAAAAGCCAGTCTCTGATTTCCTTTATTTCTCCCTGCTTTCTTACTATTCTTGTTTTCTTGTCTGCCCTTTCAACCCCAAACAGTCTATTTTGGTTTTGGCATATATGGTGGTTCTTTAGCTTTGTTGCCTAAACATTGCTAAAGATAGGAGGGGGAAAATAAATGTTGTTGACACACAGAATGCTTGGTTCGAATGGCAGTTGGCTGCAGGTGTAAGTCTATTCAGTGATTAGTTAGGGAATCTCAGTGGTTCAGATGTTAAGCACTTTAAAAATAAGCCCTGTGAATGGGAGCATTTCAATAGTTAACACCCTAGAAAAGCAAGATAAAGGCCTGAGCTAAACAAGGGTGTTTAATGCATATTCCAGGTGTTTCCGGCCTGGCAAATCCCAACTAAATCGGCCTTGTAGATATTTGCACTACGGTGTGTTGTCCAAGTTGCCAATAACTTGTTTAAGTTGTGAAATAGTGCAGCAGCCATTTCACAAGTTTTAAAACGGAAACACATTAAGATGGCCGCCAAAGAAATCCAGAAGAAAACTGTTCTGAGACCTTTGACCATTTCTATGCTGACCATCAGTGAAGTGGAGATAGTCGCTAGCAGAGTGTTGCTGTGGTGCACTAGATGAGGGGCCGGAGTGGAAGGCTAGAAGTAAGTACTGAAACAAAGGGTTTTCAGAGAGTGGTGTGGGAAGAGTTCAAGGGAATTTGAAGAAGGTATCTAGGAATCAAGCAGCATTCAGGAGGGGGCTCTTGCTCATCACGTGGATCGGATTGTGGGCCCATACCATAAAGTAAGACGCAGGTTCAGGAGCCTCTGTTTGACAGAGGTTCTCTGGGCCCTTTCCTGACATTCTTTGGAGTCATGTCATTTGCATCCCAAGCTAAAACAAACCCCTTTAGGGCTGCTCAAATGTTGAGACATATTTGTATTTCTCTTTTGTCTCATAGGGCCTCATTACGACCATGGTGGTCCCGTAATGAACGGTGCTGGTACGGGACTGGCACCGTTCATTGCGGGATGCCTGATTACGAGGTCCACTAGCGGGTCCCAGAACAGATGTCTGGTAAAACCAGATGTCCTTTCCAGGGCCCACGAGGGGACCAAGGAGCTAATAACGGGCTGGTTATCAACGGGCCCGTTTTTAGCTCCATACCCATTCCCATTGAGCCTTATGGGGGCTCAAATGGGAATGGGGAATGGTTTTGTGCATGAGGAATTACCAGGTCCTCCAAGGTCGGAATGACCCAGTAATTCTTCATTCACAGAACCCGGTATTGGAGCCTGGTATGGAGGCATCCATGCCCTTATTAAGGGCATGGCTGCCTCCATACTTGTAATGAGGCCCATAGTGTGCTTTCCTTCCGGTATGGTGAATTAATGTTCCACTGACACAGCTACTGACTTCCATATGGTCCCGACACCTTGAAAAGGGGTCATGTATCACCTCTGCTAAAAGAATCAAATGTGGATGTT
Organism: Ambystoma mexicanum; assembly: GCF_040938575.1. Classification (NCBI taxonomy): domain Eukaryota; kingdom Metazoa; phylum Chordata; class Amphibia; order Caudata; family Ambystomatidae; genus Ambystoma; species Ambystoma mexicanum. The sequence goes on from NC_090936.1 coordinate 1,029,411,688, forward strand.
GATTGGTTGTCCAACTACAGACCAGTATCTTCCTTACCATTTCTTGGTAAGTTTATCTAGAGAGAGGTCTCCAACCAATTAAGTTATTGGATTTCTGATCAAAATGTATTCGCACCCTTTCGGTCTGGTTTATGGGCCGGCTGTAGCACTGAAACAGCTAATTTACACATTGTTTATGATGTTTAAAAATTCCTGGATGATAGTGGATCCACTTTGTTGACTTTACTTGAGCTATCAGCACCATTCAATACTATTCACCATGAGGTGCTGCTTGGTACTGTTTAGGATAGTATGGGGATTAGAGGTCAGGTTCTTTAATGGTTGTGGTCATTCTTAAACGTTAGACAGCACCTGATAGTAATGGGTCAGAATCATTCTGATCCATTTTTTTTTTGTTTTGGTGCCCCCAAGCGGTCAATCCTATCACCATTGCCTTTTAATTTATACATGGAACCCCTGCGCAACCTTGCCACAAAGCACAGGGTTGCAATGCAGCAAAATTCTGATGATACAAAATTGTATCTTAGAATTTCATCACAAAGTTACATGCTCTGAATTTGGGGCTGTCTCTCGGACATTGAGGCTCAGATGTCCGATCATTTCTTAAAACTGAATCATTATACGACTGATTTTCTTTTGTTTTCTCATTCCTCTTGTTAACATACTCTTTCCAATTGTTTTGTGAATACAAAAGTCCTGGGATCAGAATAGGAATTTTCATGTACTACAATCATTGGGTTTTATTCTGGACTCTAGACTGACTCTTGTTCCACACATTCATGCCATGGTGAAATCTGCTAATTACCATTTGTTTTCTTTGAGGTCTGTGACATCTTTTGGAGTACCATCTCATTTTCGTTCTTTATAGTGCTTTTTTATCAAATTTAATTTGGAATGTACATTGTAACAGGTATTCCTCTTTCTTTTGTGGCTACATTGAAAGCGATCTTCTTGCGGCTGCCGGACTGGTTTATGGAGCAAAGAAATGTGATCATATTACCCTATCTTAAAATATCTTCACTGACTGCCCTTAGATGTCATTGTGGTTACTTTTAAATTACTCTGCATTGTAATCTTATTTGGCAAAGACATTGAAGATTTCTGGGGGATCCATAGGTCTCCGTAGTCAGGATTCCCTATGACTACAAGTTCGTAAATTCATTAATGTGTTCTCCATGAGAAGGTCTTGTTCCGGTGCCGCTTTTTCTTGCTGGAATGCTTTGCTGATTAATCACAAGATTGCAGAGTATCTGAGATTTACAAAAACACTTAAAGCAAGGATGTTGAATTCTGGATATCAAATTGTTTGAATGATCTCATTGCTCTGTAATTTTATGATTGTATTGACTTCTCATTGTTTGTGTGTACTTGTTTTATTCTAGTTATTCAACATGGACATTTGTCCAGGACACTAATGCAGCTATGCCTGGTTGGTGCTATATAAAAATGTAAAATAAATAAATAAATGATGTCACTGATTTCTTGAAATCATTTCAGGATCCATTTCTCAAATGCTGAGAGGTTTTCCTACAATAGTGAAGCAAAGCATTATGGTGGTGGTAGTCAAAAGCACACCATATACAAATGTGCAGGCAATGGCTGGTCTGAGAGTACCAATTCACCCTCAGAAGTGTGCAGATGTTTCCTGTCCATGCTCAAGGGAAAGCAGCTGTTAGATGCAGGAAAACATCAGCAGTGCTAAATCACCACTCCATGGACCAGATGTAAAGCAGCCTCACGTGGGATTTTCTCAGAACAGAAATATCCCAAGACAAGTAATTAACAAAATGTCACTCAAGTTTGTACATGCAATTATGGATAGTATCGATTGATTCTATGCGGTTTCATCTCCACAATGTTTGAAGTGTGCAATTGCCTTTTATAATGGGGATCCTGTGAGAAACCTGAGGGCATCCTCACATATATTCCCCTTGTGTCATCTTCTCACTTGGCCAGTGAAAGGCTATTGCTCTTGGTGGAGAAGCGAGAGAGGATCACCTGGGTAGAGTGTCCTTGGGGAGTGGGAAAGAGATGTCCTCAAGTGAAACGTGGTATTCCACATTTCCATTTCAGGGAGAATCCTATATCCAGAGAATGTTGTCGGGTTTGTTATCCCTATCTCACTGACCTGGAAATTGGCCAAAGATGGTATCACCCTAGAAGCAACAGAAGAAGGGTAAAGAAGTGAAGGGGTAAGAATAAAACAGGCAAGACTTGGTATCGCTCTTTCCTCAATTATGAACAACCCCTCCCCGGATGTTTATGGGTTATTGCAAGACCTCTCCTCTGATTTTTCCCCATTCAACCTTTGAAAGTATTTAAAGTACTGGGACGCATAAGAGGAGACAGAGGAATGAACACTACGCTTTAATTTTACCACTCTGGTACTGGGGCGACGATGATGCCTGCAGAGTATGGTGAGAGTCAGGCATGTCTCCTTTCTTGTAATCAGGCACACCTAATTAAGGCTCCACACCTGCAACCTATTAGCAGGTTGCAGGTATATAAAGAAAGAGTCAGAGAACACTGTGGAGAGGAGAAACAGGGATGTCTGTGCGGAGAAGACCAGCAGGGCACTCGTTTTTGTAGGAGGCAGCAGAAGTCGGACCTGTGGAGGAACCAGGACACTGATCAGCATCCCAGAGAGGGAGCCTCTGTAACGAGAAAGCAGCAGCAGGAGCTGCAGTATTATAGAGGGAAGCAGGATGCCATCTGCGACCAGTGAGTGTCAAAGAAAGGCACTGGCTAACTGGGGCATTCTTAATGGGCTGCAAGTGAGATAACGTTTACCGAACTGAGTGAAAGGCTGACTTTGAACCCAGTGAATGCATATGAATTACCAAACTGATCGGAAACCTGAAATTGATCAAAGTGAATGCATTTTAAGTATCAAACTGAACAGAAACATTATGTTGAACTTAATGAATATATCTTGAATACTAAATCGAATGGAAAGTTGGAATTAAATATACCAAGTGCATATTGATTACCAAACCAAAGGAAATCTTGGAATAGAGCATTGTGAATGCTCAGTGTATACTGAACTGAATGAAACCTTGTAATTAAGTTTATGATAATGTGGAATGAAGTACTATGATGAAGCAAGGGTGAAGTATGGGTGAAGCAAGGTACAGACAAAGAGGAAATGTACATATGAAAGTGTGGGGTGCATTTTCCAGCCCCAACAGAAACCTCCTACCATGAAAAACACATTTCCCCATTTCACTCAAAAGTGGCTGTGCTTTCTTTCCCTGGTGCAGTAGTGGCAAGCTTTAACACTGCCACTACAAAGAATGGCTGCATTTGCTTCTTTCACCTAAAATCAAGCTGAAAATGACCTATGCTCAGAACGTCATCACCTTTTTTCTGTTCTGTTATGTTGAATACTAAAACTGCACACATAACTACCAAGACGGCTTTGAAATTTGTTCTTGATTTCATTTTCCACAAGTTTGCGCCTCCTGGCATGTTTTATTTCTGCTGAGTGGCAGGAAGTGAGGCAAAAACATTCCAGATGTACTGGGAAATCACTTGAAAAGCAAATAATTAATTTGGATTTCTACTGAAACATAGCTTGAATGTACTTTTAGAAACAAATGAACTCCTGCAAAGTACTTCAAAAGAAGCTCTCTCTATCACTTGCTATGTGTCAGTTTCAAATAACCCATTTGCCAAGCATATATATCCCTGTGCACAGAAACTGACCAGAGCTATAAAAAGCTTTCAGAAAGTTAATGCCAAAGAAAATGTGTGCTACAGAAACCGCATTGGGGATCTCAAAATGAATTGAAATAAACACTTTTGAAAGCTAAGTGTGAAATCATCCCAACATTAGCAGAGGAAAAGTATTATATGTGTGGGGCTGGGGTGGTTTAAATGTATGTTCTGGGGAAGAAAGAGAGAAAAAGAAAAACAAAATGTTTGAAGACTCCAGAACCAGTTTGGCAAGGCAGGCACTTCAAAGGTATTTAGCCCCATGGGAAAGGAAGCCCCTTTACAAATATGAAAGGGCTGAGGTGTAGAAATGTGCGACCTTGTCAGTCTGCCTGGCATTTCTCCAGCAAGGGAAAATGGACCAAGGGGAATTAGCACTTCACAAAGACGTGTGAGTTCCCTTCCATTCAAACTGGAGGACTTCAAAGGGTGAGCCATGGCAACCCCTGTGCAAGCTTACCAAGGGAAGCCATTTGGCTGAGGGGTTGGAAAGACCACCCTCATTTGTGGACAAATCCAGCCCAATTTATCTAAAAGCCTTTTTACATTTAGACATGTATTTCAGTAATCTGAATAAGCAGTCATGTGAAATTATGACAGTTTTAATGTTATTTTTGTGCAAGTAAAATAAGACCATGTGGGTCCTCCTGACATGTGGTGGACGTGAACAGCAGTAAAAAAGGAATTTCTGGGGAAAGCGTAAATGACACAGATATGAAACTTGATGAAAATATGCCAGACACTACTAGGATTATGTGTAGCTATTTGTAGGATTTAAGATAAAATGTTTTCCTGGGAAAATTGCAAAATAGTGCCAAAAGCATTGCACAGACTGGGCATTTGAAGCAGCATATTCCTCGTGAAATATGGGATTTGCCTACCTGATTTTTATAATGGTGGCATTTGTAAATATAAGGGTTTTGTTCTATAACTTATTTTGGTAAAAGTAACTGTGGTGAAACAAAGCCAGTCATAAAAACACCCACACTTAAACTGATGTCACTTCCCTGGAACCAATCCACCCGCAGGGAGGGGGAACACTCTTAGCCTGACCTATCACATCGAAGGGGTATTCTTATATTACTTCTGCCCACATTGTAAAAAATCCTCTGATGTCATTCTGACTATATAAGAAGGAGGCATAGGGAGATTCAGGACATTCAAAAATCCAGACATTCAAAATTCAGCCTGCAGGACTTCAAGACTCAAGAACCAGATCCAGAACCACCTATCCTGACCTGGATCCAGGCAGAACTTCCCACCTATATCCAAGCAGACCCACTAATCCCCTTTTGGCGAATCCAGAGACCAGACTCCTTTTGCCCAGCTGTTCCCATACAGGAGAGCTCTGCCGCTGCCCAGTGACCATACCCTGGCCTTGCTGTCCAGAGACCGGCTATGCTGTCCCAATAACCCAACTCCAGTGCATTTTGTAAGTATCATCCTCCCCAGCACCAAAAAGCTGTATACACCACTCTGTCAGCTTGTATTCTGTTCAAATCCTATAAAAAATATATAAGAAACCCTAGTAATGTCCCCAAATTGTTAGCATCCTCTGTTTATTCTATCCTTAGAAGAATCTGTGTTAGTCTCCATGTGTTAGTGTAATTCTGTTCAAATCAATTCAGCTATTTGTGTAAATCTTTACTACCATTTTTGAGAAAAACTAAATAATTTCCATATAAAGATGAACACGGCTTGAAATGGTTAAAAATGAACCGCCTTGCGTGCAGTGTCGTTCTTTAATAATCTAGCCACTAAAATACAGCCTCAGTCGAACAAATCATTTTTGTTAACAAAACCGAGTTTGCCTATGAAATTGTTTTCATTATAAAACCCAATTTAGCTTTCCTATAAAGAATCCCATACTGTCATCCATAAAAAGGTATCCTTTCACTTCAGGAACCTACCTGGTATGTGCCTTTGTAACTCATCAGAAAAAACGATTTTCGATTTTGACTGTTTAGCTCATTTCCTTAGCTGTTTGCTGGTTTAAATCCGTAAAATAAGAAGAAATTGCAATGCTGCCACGTGAGATTTTTGCTGCTTTGCTTTCCTTCCCAAAGTTGATTTTCTTACCTGTATTCATGTTGTTGTAGTTCCCTGCCTTATAGCTTGTAAGCTTTCTTGCCTTTAAGTACATCACACAAATCCCTGTCCTATCCATTCTACCGCACATGTAAACTGACCTCTAATTATTGAGTGATTTCCAAGTGCCTTTTGCTCCTTTTTCAAGGGTTTTTCATGTTGTTTTGGCCTCCCATTCTGGGTTGGTAGGTTGATTTTCCAATCCGATTTTTCCCTCTTATTTGTGACTCGTTACCACTCCTTTCCACCCACCCAAACATAGCTAGCAGGTGTTTGGGGGAGTGTTGCAGGGTGAGTGCCTAACAGTTTTGCCATCTATAAGTATGTCCAAAAAGTGACTTTGCTTCCATATCCATTTAAAATTATGTGTCAGGTGTCAGAAAGTTAAATTAAGTGTATCATAACATTTTTCTGTATATTATCAACCAATTGGAGATTGCTGCCCTAAATTTGATTTGTTTGATTTTGCATTTGAATTTAGAAATATGTAAATATTGTATTATTACACACCAGCCTGGTTCATGGTCCATTGCAACACGAGGTGTTTGTCAAGGTGGATGTGAGACGGGTTGGAGGCCTTCTCAAAACAGAATCCGAAATCAATAAAATTAAAAGCGTTTTTATTGTGCGCCACATCCCTTACCAGTGTAAAGATTCCTGGTCTGGAGTATGCCGCGTCTTTAAATCCGTGACAAAAGATACGCATAAGAAAGAGTACAAATGTGAAAGAGTGCCATACAAGAGGCAAAACAGAAGAAACCAGAAAAATGTGGACCTACATGTAAAGCCAAGAGGTGAACAAAAGAGCAGTTAAGTGAAGGTAACTCTTCAAACCGGGGCAGGTATAGAAGGACCTGGGTGGGCTGAAGAAACTGGGGATTTTGGTTGGCGACCTGTGATGGGTGGATGTGTGGTCTAATAACTGTGCCTAGACCAGTGAACCCTGAACTATGATAATCCAAAAACAGTATGAAATAAATTAAAGCTATGTACCGCAAAAGGAACTTTTGAAGCAAACCAGAAGGAGGGTCAAGTGGGCCAAGGTTTGTGTTGTACTTTTAAAAGACTGAACCTGTAGGACAAGTTACTAATCTTGGGGAAGGGAACCCTGAGAGTTAATGAACTGCAAATTCTGTCTTGAAGATGGAGTCTCAAGACCTCTGTGCTTTGAACTGTAATTACCTTTGTGTTGGGGAAGGGAACACCGAAGATGGTATGGAACTTGAGGGTGAGAATGTAATTTTGAGACTTTTGTTGAACTTTCTTGAACTTGAGGAAGGGGAGCTGAAAAGGAAGCTACAAGCTGGAAGAATTTCAACACTTTGGACTCATCACGAGTCTGGCAGTAACCCTTAAATGCGGCAGTAGCGCTATTACCGCCGCATTTAAGTGTCCGCTAGATCATGAACAATCCGCTGCTAATTTGCCAATATTCGGTGCGTTTACCACCAGCGGGAAATCCGCCAGCGGTAATAGCACAAATTTTACCCCTTGGGCCCAATGTGGAATGAGGAATTCCCAATTGGGCCCAATGGGGAATGGGCAATAACCGTGCTGACAAACCCGTGATCCGGCGCTAATAGCGCTGGGGGGTTTGTCGATAGGGCTATTAGCGCCGGCGCTAATAGCGCCGGCGTTACCGCCCAACTTGTGATGAGGCCCTTTGTGTTAATCACTATTTATTTAATTATTGACATCCCTACACAGTGTTTAGTTTTAGTTGAGAGGGCAAGTATAGGTTTTGGACACAAACAGATGTTTAAGTTGAACTCTTTGACTCAGACTTTCCTTCGTTTTATTCAGGTAGGGAAATCCCTCCTTAGTATTGGGCAAGTTAGGCCTTCTAACATATTGACATTTGAGTTAATACATTGTTTTTTTTTCATCTTGAATCTGTTGTCTGTGTCGTACTTCATGATGTCTTCACAATACATTACCCCATATTCACCTTCTCTTGATTTGCTCCCTTGATGACCTCATTTAATCTGAAAAGGCACACCACTAATGCATCACTGTATTCATTAACATTTTCCCACCGGGCATTTGCATCCATCAGAGACCACACCTGATAAATGGCACAGCATTTACCAAATGCTAAAGAAAACCAGTACCAGTCGCAATGCAGACAAACATTATTTTTGTTGAATATAACATTAGTGTATGCATCCACCTGATGCATCCACCTGATGCTATACATCAAAAATAATGTTACATGTTTAAAATGAAGCACTTATGTGTGTCACCTTTTCATGTTATTGTAATGTGATTCTTATTCAAGCAATGTTGAACACAAGTGAGAGAACTATAAAGAATGCGTAATCAAAATGGTTCACATTTTGTCAATATGATAGTAGTGAACAATTCTGTCAGTCATACAGAAACAAAAGATGCTCTGAGTGGCTTGGGGTATAGCTGGTTAATTTGCTAGTGAAATCACTGCCAAATTGACTTCTTCACTTCAGCCCTGCATGCTTTCCCATGTTGGGAGGTTATAATTTTCATGCGATATGGCCTTATCATCTGGAATGTATAACCTGTGTGTGTTTTAATCATGAAGAACCCATTACAGTTCCAGAACAAAAGGCCCTGAAAACAGGCTCTCTAAGTTAACAAGCAGCAGCCACCACTGCAAGTCCATTTAAGGACAAGATATTATTATAAATAGCAGACCCTGAAATAAGGTGTACCACCTAATACTCATCAGACATGACCTCCCTGGGGCAAGCTTCAAAAACATCTTCTTTCACGTAACAGATTTTCTTTGACATCATTTAAGGCATAAAGCATGCCCAAATGAACAGCCTATTGCAAGGAAAAAAGACACTTGTCATATAAGACTCAATTCAATAATTGGCAGAGAAGCATGATAGCATTGTTTTCTTTATCTCAAGAAACAAAACTAGGTTTGAAACTCTACAGGTGAGACACATGGACCATTCAAATCAACGTCATTAACACACATTTAAAAATCATGTAGCTTACAAAACTACAACCATACCAGTTACAAACAAGCAGAAAAGTGTGTTCTAAGGTAGAGCATCTCTTCCTTTGGGGTGAAACCAAATTGAATTTCCTATTTGCGATGAAATGACTACTTCTCTTCAGAAGTATAAGGATGAGTAGTAGATAAACTGCTTACTCAGGTCCTACACCTCTATGAACCAACAGTGATCCAAATCATAAACGTAAAACAGGCACAGCTAAGAAATATACCTCATTTGTCTTTTGTGGTAACATGGTCTGAGGGAGGCCTATACTCTCAGAAGAGGTGTGAAGGTAATCCAGTAACAACCAAAACAGCAAAGTCCAAAAGTCCAAAATAAAAGGAATGTCCAATCAAAGCTCTATAAAGAATAAATATACTCTAATGAAACACACAAGTACAAATAACTATAAAACACTATTAAGAAAAACACCCCTGTAAAGGAAAGACAGGAAAGCAGAAAGCAGTGGTCCAACACTCTAGCTTTTAAGCAGGGAGGAAAAAACAGGCAAGAATGTTCAAATAAAGGATATGTTCTTTTTTGGAAAAATTTGCAAAAGGGACTTGGCCAGTCTCTATGGCCCCAGAGGGTGAACCAGAGGGTCAGGCTTAGATCATAATGCTTTCATCCAATGTCTGCTAGTTTCACAGTGTCCAGGCTTCGGGCTGAACTGTGGGAAGGGGCAAAACCAGTGGTAGAAGTGTACCAAAAAAGTAGTGGAACTCAGACATCAGCGGTGGACAAAGTAGGAAGGAAGCAAGGTACACCACATATTTCAAGAGATGCAGTCATGCTGGTTGACAGCCAATTGAGTTGCAACAGATTTCACTTTAGCTGTAACTGATATCTAATGTTAAAGGGGAGAAGTGTGCTTTAACGTCACAAAGAACAATTCCGGAGCGGTGAAAATGTTTGCAAAAAGTAGTGGAGCTGTCAACAGTAAAACATAAAAGTAGTGGAGCTGTCAACAGTAAAACATAAAAGTAGTGGAACACCACTTCCAACCATTCCCGCTCACTTCAACCACTGGGCAAAACAGGTTTGGTTGCAGCAAGTCATGCTGGATCAAGTTGCAATCTGGGATCTAATCAGTTCGAAGTAGTAGCTTGGTGCAGTCGAGTGCAGTGTTTGGGTCGTGCAGTTCTGATGGTTCACCAGGGTTCAAGACATTGGTTACTGCTGGATGAGGTCAGCAAGTGACACAATGCTCCAGCAGTTCGAGTCGCAATCCATCTGTTTGATGCCATGACCTTGGTGACCTGATGCAGGGTTTGAAAGGGCAACAGTTCAGGTTTGTCCACAGTGGTGAGCAGGTTGTTTGAGCCGAACATGTGACATGCTCTGCTTGTCACAATATGAACTAGAGATGGTTTGATGGATGAAAAGCAGTGGTAATTTATTGGTTCAGTGGAGTGCTAAAGGGATCCAGCTGATCCGACCCTCAGATGCTGTGAGGCTCACTGCAGGGGTTCTATAAAAGGGTGAGGCCTTTCAGGTTCTGCTCTCCCCATCTAGGGAGGTATGGTGCAGAATGGCAGGTCCTGGTCCTCAGAAAGTGCCCCCCACCCAATGTGCCATGGGAGTGGGTAGGGAGCGAACATGTCTCTGGCTAGGACCACGCTGTTTTCACCTCAATGGCTGAGGGCTTTTGAAAGATCAGTTATCCCAAAACAGGCCCAAATGAATGCTTAGTTAAATCCTCGTTGTTCTAAAATTGAATCAAATAAGAGCTGTCAGAGCCCCTCCTAAATATCCAAAATTCCACAGGTGATTGGACAAAAGCAAGTCTGCTTTAAAGGGTCTAATCCTTGTCCCTGAGAAAAGTGGTCCTTGCCTCCTTGCATCATACACAAAGTGCTTAGTGTTAGAGGAAGTGGAGGAGACAGGAAGGAAGGAAAGGTGCGGGAAGAAACATGATGGTGAAAACATTCCCTACTTGTGTTGAGCTGCCTATGGCTGCAATAAACCGGCCCCCTCCTCAGACCCATAGCATAGCATGCTGTTTGGTATGCAATATCCTGGTGTGAGGCTAGTTCTATTGTGTGCCCTTTGATTCCTGTTTACCAGGATAGCTCCAGCTGAGGATTATCTATTCCTGGAGAGAGGTGTTACCCGATCTCACAAAGGATGAAAAGAAGGTTGTCTTCATTGGTTATGGTACTGCTGGGTGCAGCAGAGACATCCAGTCTGGTGAGAATGCACAACCCATGTCCATGGCTGGCCTGGCTCACAGTGTTGAGACATGTCTGATACAAATTCATGTGTGGCTTTAATAATCATATGAAATATCAGAACCATATCCCAAACTTAGGTGTGCTTATTTTTAAGGATTATACCTGCCACCAGGATGGAGATTTCTTATAATCTCACAGCAGCCCCTGTGTTGTTGTGACTTCGATGTCACTGCAGCTCTCAAGAGGACACTGGTGACATCTGAACCTCCTGTGTGCCACTGAATAGCAGGTATTGTGAATCAAGATACTGATGCAACAGGGTACAGGTGTACCTTTTGAATTTGGAATGGATTTGCTGAAAGGGGGTCTAGTTAGCAGACCACCTTTTCCCAAATAGAATGACCCTCATAATTGTACTTATAATAAACATAAAAAAGGTGAGCTCTTCTACATCCTTGTCAGATGGCAATCCTTCACACTATGTGTTTTAATAATCCTTACAATTATTATTAATCATAATTATCTGAATAAATATCTGCCATGATGTTGCCACATATTAGGCATGTGTCAGGGCAATCAGATTACAACAATGTGTGTTGTATTGATGTGGCATGTTACTTCAGAAATATATTTGAGCAATAACACCCCATTGGGCAGGCAGGCCGAATCAGGCGTTACTGGTAATAGCACGCCAAGTTTCCAATCTGCGGTGTCCAGTTCATTCATATAAAATACATAAGCAAGATGGCCACCACAGAGCTGGCAGATGGGGCCCCAAGCGGAGCCCCTCTTCCATTTCCATGGTGGCCCAGGAAGCTGGACCGGCTGCAGCGTATGAGCCGCCACCAAAAACAATAAGTTGAATGGGGTAAGTTGTAGGCAGTGGGCAGCGGCAGGAATGGTGCCCGATAGAAGGGGAAGGTGGGGGAAAGTTGTCATGGCAGGGGGGCAGGTAACAGGTTGTTAGAAATATAGACTTGCATCAGTATATTCACCCCACAATTCAAGTAACCTGATAAGCTGGCTCCCACACAACGGGTGCTAAAAAAGAAACCCTGATTTAGAATTCACTATTACTCCAAGCAAATGGGCTCCCATCTTTTTTTTCTTGTCACTTGCACAGCAATTATGATCAACCAGTGAATATTGGGGATGTGTTTTGTGATATCTGACTATGAGGGATGTCAATTGAACATTTGACCAATCAGAGACTTTGGCATAGCCATGACATAAGCATGGGAAAATGGCGCATTTTAAAAAGAAGCAACATACTTGGTATAGATTCTGATTCTGGAATTAAGGCTGCAAGGAAGAAGACCAACAGTCCCCACTAGATGGTTGATGTATCTGGATACCAACTGAGATATTGGGCCTTGTTTGTAAGGGATTCTGAACCAAAGCAGAACCTTGATCATAAAAGATAAGTTGTAAACAACCCAATCATGGTGCTACCAACAGGGCAATTAAAGATGCAGGTGTCACAGTAGACCCTAGTAGAATTAGGACATTCACACACTCCACAAATACCATATCCATAATGGGTTTGACCATATTTCATTAAGTACATTTCCATGCAGGAGCTTTCTTAAAAAAAAAATGTAAACATGATAAACAGATTCATGTAAAGATAGTGAACAAAATTGAGCCAAAACATGTTGGCCATCTTCCTCGGGTCTCTTGAAACTTCAAATTAGATTTGATGGTATAACTATCAAAACAGGTCTGTAGTGCCGTTAGTAACAAGTGTTTGTTGCATGCCAATTATGGTGAAATAAAGGGTTCCAATCTTGGAAAATCATAAAGGCTAAGTGACAATTGTTGATAAATCAAACCCAAATCAAACGTAAATCACACAGACAGATATACAATTAAATAAATATGATAATAAAACCCATGATAAGCAAAAGAAACATAAAACAAAGAGAAACGTTAGTCAAAAAATCAGTGATCATTGTTACATCCCAATTCTAGCTGAATTAACGTTGATTCATTGTGTTCCTTTATCAGAGATGATGAAATGTGTTAGTTTTAACACCACAAAAACCAGAGGTCAGACCGTCCGCACCATGGGCGCAAGTGAAAACACAGCACAGCAAACAGAACACAGTCAAAACCGTTAGGGGTAGTGTAGTTAAGCTGGTGAAGATATGGCAACATGTTTAAAGAATCAAAATGATTGCATGCATATACAGATAAGCGGGGAAACTGAATGTGGTGCTTTCAATATGAACAATGTGGTTCTGAAAATGTACTAAATTCAGTTTCACTATTTGAGCAAAAGGGATTTGACCTGCATAACATTGGGCCTCATTACGACCCTGGCAGTAAGGCAACAACGGCGCTGGTAGTGCTACCGGCGCCGTTGTTGCCTAACTGCCTCATTACGAGTTCTGCTCATGGGTGCCAGACTGCACGTGTGGCCTGACCACCCGCGAGCAGACCAGGATGGTAGCAATCGTCCCGTTATGAACGGGACCGTTGTTACCATCCTCCCCATTCCCATTGAGCCCTATGAGGGCTCAAATGGCAATGGGGACGTACCAGGTCCGGGTTCCACGAATGGGAATTACTGGGCCCGCAAAGGCCGGAATGGCCCAGTAATTTCCATTTTTTCGGGACCCGGACCTGGACACGAGTTTGGGGGTAGCCATGCCGGTAAAAATGGCATGGCCACCTCCAAACTCATAATGAAGCCCATTGTGTTTATGGCCACTAGTAGCGTGATGACATCTTTGTGATATGGAATGGAAGTCTTACAGAAGTGGAACAGTTCACTATGAAATTAAATCAGAGGTCTTTCCATATCGAACTCACATACACTCTTAGGCAAGAATGTATTAACTTTGACTTAACGATACACACTGTGGACAACAAGATCACCACATATACTTTCCGAGAATAACTCAGTGAAGTCAATGCAGTCCTAAACACTCTACTAGTGGCCATAAAAACAATGGGGCTCATTACGGGTCCAACGGTAACCGTACTGGTGCTACCAGCGGGTTGCCATCGGACCCGTAAATACTTACCAGCGCCTGACTTTCCTGTGCCACCGGGCTATTCAGTGGCCGGGAAGTCAGGTGTTGTGTGCCGCATTCCCACAGAGTCGCATAGGACTCTGGGAGTGGGGACACGGAAGCACCAGTACCGTTGTTAATGGTGCCGGTGCTTCTGTGACGGGACTGCCTACTGTGGCCGCTGTGCCCAGCAGGGTCAAACCTGTCAGGCACGGCGGCAATGGCAGGCAGACCTGTAATATGCCAGCCCGGAAACAACGGTGCCGATAAGCTTACCGGCACCGTTGTTTCCGTATCGGCAGGGTCGGAAAGAGGCCCAATGGCTCTTCTCATGGCAGAATAGAAAAGGGCTTTGTACTAGTGACACCCGATTCGAAAAGTGGTGTGGGAGAGTAATTCATCCTTGTATTCAAAAATCACAAAAACATTTTCCTATTTTGTGTGGCCTGCCAACCTGTGTGTTCTAAATTGATAGCACTGTTTTTCTGATTCAAACTAGCAGAATTGTCTGGGAACCATGATGGCCTACATTTAAGCTGCATGTACGTTAGAAATCCACAAACCCACATTCATAGAGAGGGAGGGGCAATTGAAGACAATGTGTGTACCTAAATATTATTTTCCTTTGCAATACTTTCTCTTGTACCAACACTTATATTTGATACTGGAGAAAATATATGTGTCGGATCGGCAGTCTATTGATTTAAGCTGTTTTTGTGTAAATATAAACTGAAGAGAAATTGAATAAAATGACTAAAAAGCAGCAATGCTATGATAGGATTGAGCATGTAGTTTAGAGGTGGCCTCATATTATTCAGGATTAGAAATGTATGTATTTTACTGTGTAACGTGACTGCATTTGAATGATACCTGATAGCAAGATTGTTACCGACAGCTCAACTCTGATTCTGTATGTCATTTTTCATATCCATACAGATGAGTGTGGTGATGTCTGCTGCATAATGTAAGCGGGACACCTTTGACTTTACTTTATTTACATACATTTGAGTTTCCACCATAAAGCACTTTCTATTTCTCGTCCCAGAAATGTGGGTTGGAACTTTATTTTAGGGGTTGTTCAATCAGCGGTTCCCACTTAGTGAAAAGAATGACCACATATATTGACACATATATCTAACAATACATACATATACATTTCATCCCAGAGTACTCATTGATGGTTTAACCAAACCAAAATCCAACATCAAAAAACAAAATCTCACCACATTGAACAATTGAAAAATTACACTTTGAAACCATATTATGCACATTTTTTGGACTAGACTGCACTCATCGGTACCATTGAAGTTCAAGAAAAACAGACCACCTTGAGTCAGTGACTGAAAGATATCAGCAGAAGGAAAAAGTGCCACTTTGACACTTTTTTTCAGCAACATGTATAGATTGCACTTTATCCACCAAGGCTTTGGGATCCGCGGGCAGGAATGATGTCATTGAGAAGTCCAACTGTATCTTTTATAAATGTGTTGATTTGTAGGGCTTTGAAGCAACATATAAGAATGTTTTTTGGCATGGAGGAATGGACATATATATTTATATTTGAAAAGGACATTTCACAAAGAAGGAGAAGCATTCGAGCTGCACAAGTGGGGATAGAGCATACAGCATGCATAGTCAGCACAGGAGGGCCATTCCAGGAGTATTTCTCTAAATGTTCATGAGTAAATACTGTGGCCCATATTTAACTGGTATCTTCCCCTCAGTACACTGGCATCTCACTAGAGGGGGCCGGCTTTCCATGTAGTTATTGTACTGAGGACATGTAAGCATGGCAGGAGAAATCATTGGCTACTTTCAAACCTGACCAGCCAGGCTGGAGAGCTAAGAGCTATAACAAGTTCCAATAGTCAATACAGTGTCAAAGGTCTGCTTGGTGGCCATCATCCACATGGCAGAACACACACCTGGCACATCAGCTGCCATCTCTGATTCATCCGCTGAACAGCGGCACACCAGGCGAGACCTCATGAAGCCTTGGAATTACATGAGACAGCTCACTTAGAGGGGAGCACACATTTCCAGGAGACCAGCGATCTGATCACAACTGCTTCTACGCCAACTTAAGTGCTCGAAGGTGCATAGTGACCTGTCCACAAAACATCCTGGATCTCTTGCTGGCCAAATCTTGTGGTGTGGTGGTGTGTCAGTTTGCAATGAAATAAATACTGACTATAGGTATGTTCTTTACACATGTTTATTCACTGCAGGAAGGATGCATTTACTTTCAAATAACTGCAGGGTAAGAAGCGGGGGAAGGACCTGGAGTGGAGGCACAACACATCTCATGCATGCAAGTTTAATCAAATACAGGGCAGGAAGCCAGAGGCAATCAGATGGAGAAAATACTTGTCATTACATTGCTCCTTTTATAAATTAAACATAAGGATCATAGTCATCTGGTTTCAGATTAAGTCTTTTTGCTTAGGTACATTCTGTGTGGAGAATATAAGTACATTTTTTTCTTGAAAGGATCTTGGCAGTCACACCCTCTTGAATAATCTCCCACTTCTTTGTGGAGCGACTTTACTAACATTGCTCTATTGGTTTCTACTTTTTCATTCTCAGAGTTGGTCATATTCATCTTTTAATTAATAGAACATTCTCTATATTCCAATTCCTGCTGTCTTCAGTAACTTTATGAATTTCTCTCACCAGAGTATTCGTTCTGATGCTTGATGAGAGTTGCACAACTTTTGCAGATGAGTTTGATTTTGACAAGACCTCTCGATTGGATGGCAGATGTCTTTGAGATGTCACGTGTATTATATATTCAACTTCACTGTGGTTATTGTGTTTTTATTCAGTATCTGATTTCTTGGCTTGTGAGACTGCATATTTCTCACAGCCATGGAGAGCACAGGTTTGGGTTTGCTGATCTCCCAACCATGAGTTCAAATGGATCTTTTTAATTTTCTGAAGTCACTATTTGAATAACCATCTATGTTATATTTTGCACAAAACATCAATCCACTTACCATCCTTTTTGACATCACCAATCCAATTTACTCCACTGAGAGACCACTCCGGCCAAAATAAAGGTTTACCCCTCTCAGCTATTTCTGGGTTCAACCAAATTGAAGCATGGGAAGTCTTCAAAGCCTCCAAGCCCAACATTTCCTGTACATTTTTCCAAGTCTCCCTCAAGAACACAGTCAATGGAACTTTCCTACATTGCCCATTTGTGGCTGTGTGGATTGCCCTATGGGGGAGTGGGCCTAATAGATTTGCCTCCTCCACAACCCACCTATCTGGTGATTCTTTCACGAAGGGGACTATAAAGTGACTAGAAAAGGCCAAATGATAAGCTTTAAAATTCGGAACACCTAGTCCCCCTTTCTCCATAGGCAGTTGAAGCTTCCATAACTGAAGTCTCTGTGGTTTATCATCCCAAAGAAACGATTGCAGCAAGCCATCAATTGTTTTGTCAATAAAACTGACTTATGTTCATGGGAAGCATGCCCAATATGTAATTAACTCTTAGAACCGCATTCATCTTCAGAGCGTTCACTTTGCCCCAAAGCGGCAAACGCAACAAAGATCACCTCTGAAGATTCATTTTTAAGTCCCTACACACATCCCCATGTTCTCCCCCACCATATCATCTATCACAGGTGTTAGCCAAACACCCAAATATCTTAACCTTTTGTCGCACCACTGGAAACCTCACGCCTATCACAATACAGTGTAATAGGTAAAACCTCTGACTTAAGTAAAAATAAGGGCGCCTGGCGGAGTCCTGATCTACCCAGGGGGGTACGTATATAATAATCAAAAATAATCAGGATGTGAGATCCTAAAAATCAGCAGGCTATGGTTCTGAACAGAAGAGTTTATTTCAGAAAACCACAGTTGTTATTGTTCAATTAGTTTACATAGCTTTCGATAAGCACGAAAGGCTCCAAAAGAACGGACAAGAGTGATTGAGTTTGTTGGAAATACAGATTGAGTATAAACCTCTTTTGTGTTGAGGTACATAGTTCCACCTAAGGGCACAGTGGTATACAACAGTTAGAAGAACATATATTTATACAGTAGTGCACCCGGGACATAGGGTGGTCCAGGGTATCGTAAACACGGGATGTACGCAACATAATCTACAAGACATACATGAAAAAGGGTATTTGCAGTTGTGTCACTGGGGATCGACACACGTGTGTTTCGGCCAGGAAGGCAGAATTGTTGCCTGGATGTTGTTGGCCTTCTTCAGGATGAGCACCAAATGAGGTGTAGTCTGTTTTGTCTGTCAATAGAGATGGATTTGTAAGGATCTCAGGGTCTAATTGTGTTATTTATTGTTTCATAATTGAGGCCTAGCATTGCCATATCGAAGGACAGCTTACCTGTTGCTGTGGTAGCAGTGGTGATGCTGTACAGAACCATCCAAGGATTAGTGCTGGATGGTAGGTGCGAGACTGCAATGGGGGGAGCCGTGGGTTCCTGAGGTATCGATTTGGTCAGAATCCTATCGGCTAGAGGAGGGCCTAGAAAGGTCCCTCGTCTGTAAAAAACCAAAGATGGACGTGAGTATGAAGCGTCGATACAAACGTCTAGAACTAGGGTGAGGGTGTCCCTGGTCTAGTAAACACTGTTGGATGTTTGTGTAATGGGGAATGCCATACGTGCATAAACGCGCCAGGGCGTGTGGGCAACGTGGTGTCAACTATTGCCTTAAGTGATCTAGGGCGTGAAGGGTGTTACCGACCCATTGTGTGAGGACAAGTTGGTTTTAAAATAGTGCAAAAATAGTGCCTTTGTTGGAAAGTGCGTCCGAACTAGTGGTGCGTCTGTGTTCCTCTGATGGATCACGGTGCGCAGGAAGGGCCGAATAGCAACATGTGGTTGCTGTGCATTTTATACACAAAATGGTAATGTGGACCCAAACAGAGAGGAAGGTGGTTCTGCTATCAAAGAATACCCGTGAGTGAGTAAACGGATCAGTGTACAGGGCACAGCCTCTGGAGGCGTGAAAGCTGGATTTTTGCACTTACCACAAGCCGTGAGAGCAACGTGCGTCGTCGGGGGATCTGTTGCTGTAATGGTAGCTGTAACAACCAAATGAAACCAGCTTGGCTAAAAAGCTAGTCCCAGTGTTGTGTCTGGGCCAATGGCACGGGTGCGGGAGGTGCTTGGACCAATGGGAGTAGTCTGCGCCGTTCCACGAATGGACGACGGTCTCGGTGGAGGACTGAAACTACTGGAACTGCTAATGATGCTGGGACATGTAGTGCCTGGTCTAGTGGAGGCGCTGAGGAGCCCCACGGGCGATCTTGGTGACGGACGGGACCTTGTGAGAGGCGCTATGGAGACTGAGACATGTGGTGCCTAATGATATGGTACGGCACAGCAAGAGTCAATAATGTTGAATACATATCAAGTACTAGACACGGCATGTGAGAGCCAGAAAAAAATGTGAATTCTCTCAAATCAAGATTCTGCAATCTGCAACAATCCTTCAAGTCAAACTCAGTAACAAGTGATTGAAATGAGCAAAAAGGAGGATCCCTTCTCTGACTCATTTGTGACCCACTATGATCCAAGATCGGATCAAGAGCCAGATTGAAATCACCCCTAACAACAATATTAGGGGAATCAAAATCTTGCAAAATTTGAGCGAATTTTCCAAAAAAAGAACCATCATCTAATGAGGGAGCATAAATGTTACAAAGGACTGCCTTAACCCCTTGAATGTCCACCTGAAGTGCAGCGATCCTACCCTCATCATCTGAACGGATTCTTACTATCCAAATTGGAGCATTTTTCCTTCCAAGATGGCAACCCCTCTGCTTTTGGTGGTAAAACACGAGGCATAGAAATCACCCACCCAACGCCTCTGTAATTTATTGATCTCTTCTTTCAACAAGTGTGTTTCTAACAGGAAAAATATGTGACTATGCATATCATTCAAATAATTGAAAACCTTTTGCCGTTTAACTGGGTTATTAATACCATTCACGTTCCAAGAGGAAACAGACAAAAGAGCTCCTTTGTCGAAGGACATTGCAAAAACTTGTATAAGAAATTGACAAATGAGCACTAGTTCAATAATTCTGCATGCAATTGAAAAACACCACTGATTCCCCCTGAAACAGAAGTTCGATCCAACGTTAACAAGAACTAAAAAACCCAAAACCCCCGACACCCCTCCCCAATTGCATGTAAGAATTCACATACAACACTCCCAATCATCATACCAAATACACATCCAAGACTCCCAGAAAAGCCCAAAATGCTTTGATGATCCAACCATTACATATCCAGCCTGAGAACAGTACATTTAGAAATTGTTAAAAAAAAATCACCTTGATATGAAATGAACAAACGTACAGAATCACTGAACAACATGGTTATCCATCAAAATTTGCATTATCCAAAAACGCGAAGGAAGTGTACTATGAAGCTGGTCTTGTTCCGCCCCAACAGTTTATAGGCAATACGATGAAACAGATAATAGAATCCTCAAAGCACTGTGAGCACCTATGCATCTTTGGAGCCATTCTAATCATCCATTAATCTATAAGGCGGTGGTAATCCTGCCTTCTTATGAACAGGCATATGAGTGTTGTTTATTATGGGCATCTCAGCCCATCCCATACCTGTCACACCTTCCCCTCTATTTCAATACATTTTGGTCATGCCTCAGGTGCAGGCAACAACAGATACAGTATAGAATAGACCAGGATTCAAATGTCCAAAAAGTTCAGAAACCATATACAGAATGCGTTATAGAATTACCATAAACCAGGATTATTTACCATACCATACCATAACATACCATACCATACCATACCATACCATAACAAAATAACATGAAGGAAGGGAAAGGCGAGAAGGCAGGTGAGAGTTGTTGCAAGACATACGCAGTACAATGTGTAGCAACAAATGGAAGAGAGCCTCAAAGACCACATTTCCAACCATCAAACAAGTGCATACCCACTCACATTCAATGTATAGTAACTTACACCACTCACCATTCACCCCCCTTCATATATTAATACTGATACGTGACTAAACGCAATAAGACATATTGAAAATAACATGTGAAAAAACATTGCCGTTACTATATTGAAAACGCTATCTAAAGAAACTTAACATCAAGCATTAAACAAACCACATCCATCTAATTAAGTCCTCAAGCATCATAACTCTTGACAAATCCAAAGATCTCATCTCAACCATCATATGTGATGGAGATAATCTGTTGTCGTTGTCCTGCTTGCAGTACATAGATTTTAGCAGAGACGGAGATGTGACCCACCCGATGACAATCCTCCAGTGAACATCCACTGAACAGTATCCAAGCCGATAAATCATATACACATGTTGCCACGAAATGCCCCGTCATCTCAAGCCCATTGCAATTGCTGCTCAACTTACTTTAACAGATTGCGGCTACGAACTTCAAAATAAATGTTCTCATTCCCCCAGCGAGGCAAAATATATCCAACAAAGTAGCACGGAGCAAGATGAATCCAACATCTATCATCCGCTCTGCATCCATATCACCGGCCACTTCCGAGTTCAGGAGGTGACTCACATGTCAGACGTAATGCAGCGTGATGATAGTTCTGATCAGCTGATCAGTCCAGGCCTTGGTCCCTAACTCAAGGGGATGAATCCACGTAGCTTGAGCCGGAGAATCATTCAAAGGTAAAGAAATAAAACGTTTAACTGTCCAGTTTTACCGAAGCCATATTGTTTGAATTAAATATAAAATAATACAATATAAATATAAGTTTGAAATGAAATCAAATCAAATCAAATATACTAAATCTGTCAGAAATTGTAGCACGTGAGTCACAGAGTTTTTCAAGCCACACATACGCCTCCTTCCGGTCAGAGGTGGCTTTTTCACTGTCAGGCAACACAACAGTCAATGGGCCTCATTATGACCCAGGCGGAGGACCAAGCACCATGGTTCATGCCGGAGTCCGCCATGGCGGAATGGGGAATGACCACCCCATTCAGAGGTTGGTGGGGCGGTAATTCCCCATACCGCCATGGCCCTTCCCCATTCCCATTTTTGCCCCATAGGGCTCAATGGGAATGGGGAAGGCGCTAATTACGGTACCACAAATTACGGTACCGTAATTAGCACCAAGGTCCCTTTGCGGGTCCCTAGTTTAACAGCTGGAAAAACCAGCCGTTAAGGTCGGGTCCCGCAAAGGGACCTCGTAATCAGGCGTTAAGGGTTTAACGGCGCCGACACCTTTTACGGCGCGGTTAAACCCTTAACGCCAGGGTCGTAATGAGGCCCAATGAGTTAAACCCATTTAAAAAGTCCTTTACCTGGAGGCTTTTGGCTAATTCCTTCACCCTTTTGAAATTTCTCCTGGCTGCCATGTATTCCTTAGGAAAACCTGGATAATATAAATTGGCTTGCCTTTGAAAATAACAGATCCTTTATTTCTTGCTGCATGCAATAAACATTCCCTCTTTCTTGTGAGGACAAAGGACACCAGAATATGTCTTGGTTTAAAGCCTGGTGTTTTGCCAATCTGATAAACATGATCAAAGTCATCTTCTTTAAAAGAATCCACACCATAGCAGTCTTTGAATATATGCAAAATTAGTGGTGTCAGAATCTCATTTCTGGGTTCTGGATTCTCTTCAATTCCAATTAATCTAATATTTCTTTACCGCAGTGTCAGGTCCATTTCCACACGCTTGTCCTTCTCACACTGGATATCTGTCTTCAAGATGTTGTAAGCCCTGTAACTACCTGACATTTCTGAGCTCATATTGATAGATTTATTCTCCAAGTCCTCCACCCTAACATACAGATGGGATACCTTTGAGTTCAGCTCAGCCAAGGTGGATTTGACCTCAACCATGTCCAGGGCCACTTGTCTCAGAGGTTTATAAATGTCTTGACCGCTAGGATTATCTTCATCCATCTCCAATATTTATTTTTCTTTTTAGAAGTAGGATTTTCGGGTTCTTTTTCTTTGAATTCATAATCAGTAGTGAATTGGCTTCAAGTAGGAGGCCAGCAGCTGCAGGCTAAAGCTGTTGTCACCTTGACCAACATTCCGGAATCTCAAGTCCTTAAGCTACTGCACGTTACATGCTTTCTTTTAATAATCATTTTGCCCGTTCGGTTAGTCCATTTGCTTGCAGATGACATAGGGCAGCCTTTCTGTGCTTCATCTTTATTTCATCAAGGTTTCTGGACAATTGGCGGTTGTGAGTTGTATCGCTTTTTTATGATCTCCTCATCCTTCGCTCTAAAATCCTTTTGTATTCAATGCTGTATTCTGCTCAACACTTGTGGTATGGCCGAGGCTCTAGGGATAGGCTTGTCAGTGTCCCCTTTCAGCTTCTGTAGTCACTTTACATTATGGTCCCGATTGCCGAAAAATGGGGCATCTAAAAATAACGCTGAGGATGCTACCCCACTTTTGGAACCGCACATGTCACCTTATTCTCATAAGTAACTTACATTCCCGAGGGGGCCCTGCTGCAGTACAAATGATGAGCCGGCCAGTTGCTGTGCACACATTAATGGTGGCAGCCCACCCCTGTACCTGATGCATTAAAGGCTCTCAGCACTGGACCCTTAAAGGCCCTGCCATAGAGAAATGTTAGCAAAACACATTATCTGCCTGCTTGATGGATCAAAATGCAAGTTAAAATGCAAATGGAATAATGCTCCATTGAAAATGCATGCATGGCAGGGTCAGTAGAGAGCATGTCGTGCATTTTGCATCCCGCTGCCAAACAGGCCCAGAGGGATGTAGTTCATTTCTGTGCATTCTAATCCCCAGCATGTTTTTAAATGCAGGATGCACTTTAGAATGAGCAGATATCCCTCCTGAGCTGTGAAGACGTGCAAAGGACATGGGAAAGGGGATGTGAATGAATGTCTGCATCTATGATGCACACATTTAAATTCCATATGAGAATTTGGGGTTATCTTTCTGTGGTGCATATAGTGAAATGCTGTGTCCGTTTCAGCTCATTAGGCAGGATGATATAGACGATATATCATATGGTCAGCGAGAGAGAGTTGCCTGTGTCGGTGTAATCAGTTGAGGTGATGGGAGGGTAACACTCACGCTCTTCCCATGAACAGCATCCAGTTGGCGTTTTCTCATTATGGTTAATTGATCAGCTTAAGGTAATTGTCATCCCTTTAATCATTGCTTACCATGACACCTCTACATCAAATCCTATTCATGAGGTTATATAGATAACAAGCAGAGAAAGCCCTCGCTCGCTTAAACGCTTTATTGTTATTATTCATTGCTGATTCTTTCATCATCTTGGTTAGAATATGTGGAGGCACGCCTGCATTCATTCGTACCATTCTCCAAGCGTGTTTTTGCATGAAACACTGCAGCAGGCATTTAACTCATTCAGTTACCTTTCAGCCTTTTTGATTTGTTTACCAGTGGATCTGCCGAATTCTAAATGCACTGCTCCTTGCTCGTGGCCAATAGCAGCTACGCTAATGGCACTTGCCTCGGAACGTCCCCCAGCAGGCAAATAAACGGTCTGTTCAGACGACCTGAAATTCCAGAAAAGGCAGTCACAGAAGGCCCATTATTTCTGAAACGAGACGCCCCCTCGCCCCAATTCTTCTACTTATCAAGACACAAGAATCTGTTGGAAATGTGAACCAAAACCCCCATTGTGTTCGGAATATAGCAGAGGTGTTGCTGGAAGGTAAACAGCCTTCTCCCCTCAGCGCGTCCAACCTGAGTTCAGTTCACACTGCTTCTTCCACGTTTCACTGAGATTTTCTCTCCGCCTCTCTATTTTTGATTTCGGTTAAATGAGCCGAGCCATCATAACCCTGTTTTATATCCGTATAAAGTGCGAAAGATTTCATTTTATATGCTGTCACGCGGCGTTCTGCACACACCAGGGACCTGCAGCATTTCTGCTCGCCAGTGTAGGCTTTTTCTGGGTTATTTCACCTCGTGCAGTGCACCTGGGGCCTCGCTCCATATGAAGCGCTGCGTATTAACATCAGGCTAAATTATATTTCATGGCCGTTTTTTTCAGAGGCGCCAAATGTCTATGGGCCTCATCACGACCCAGGCGGTAAGTTACCGCCTGGGCCGTGACTTTACCACCATGGCGTAAACTACGTTTACGCCATGGTGGTTGGCGGACTTACCGCCCCATTCGGACTTTGGCGGGGCGGTAAGTCCTCAATCCCCATTTACCCTTCCCCATTCCCATTTTTGCCCCATAGGGCATAATGGGAGTGGGGAAGGCGTTAATTACGCCACCGTAAATTACGGTGGCGTAATTAACTCCATGGTCCCTTAGCGCCATGGATTTTAACACCTGCTAAAAGCAGGTGTTAAATTCGCCATGGCGCTAAGGGACCTCGTACTCAGGCGGTAAGGGTCGGTGCTGTTTACGGCGCCGTAAACCCCTTACCGCCTGGGTCGTAATGAGGCCCTATGGATCATATTGCACATGACGGTGTGTGCGCCACGTAACGTAACGTATCTCTATTGCTGCATGGGTTTATTGTATTCATTTGTACAATGTGTGGTCAATAAGGTGTTCACATTAACTGCACTTTGAAAAACTTAAAACACTTCTCATTACGACCCAGGCGGTAAGGGGTTTACGGCGGCGTAAACAGCGCCGACCCTTACCGCCTGATTCCGAGGTCCCTCGGAGGTCCCTAGCAGGTGTTAAAATCCATGGCGCTAAGGGACCTTGGGCCTCATTACAACCTTGGTGCTAAGTGCACCAACTTTACCACCATGGTGTAAACTCCGTTCACACCATGGTGGATGGCGGATTTACCGCCCCATTCCAAGGTGAGTGGGGCGGTAAATCCCCATTTCCCATTTTCCCTTCCCCATTCCTATTTTTGCCCCATAGGGCATAATGGGAGTGGGGAAGGCGCTAATTACGCCGCCGTAAATTACGGCGGCGTAATTAGCACCATGGCAGGTTAGCGCCATGGATTTTAACGCCTGCTAAAAGCAGGCGTTAAAATCAGAATCAGGCGTTAAGGGTTAACGGTGGCGTTAACCCTTAACGCCTGAGTTGTAATGAGGCCCCTTGTTGTTAATTACGCCACCGTAATTTACGGTGGCGTAATTAACGCCTTCCCCACTCCCATTATGCCCTATGGGGCAAAAATGGGAATGGGGAAGGGTAAATGGGGATTGGGGACTTACCGCCCCGCCAACCTCGGAATGGGGTGGTAAGTCCGCCAACCACCATGGCGTAAACGTAGTTTACGCCATGGTGGTAAAGGTACGACCCAGGCGGTAACTTACCGCCTGGGTCGTAATGAGGAACATTTCCAACGTGGGGATTTGAAATATTGTTATCAATGCCTGCAACACTGAGTTCATATTTAATCCCACCGGAGCGTTTGCATTGGCTAGCGACCATAATCTAAGATCTAAGATTTTATCCAGGATTTGCTGATGATTAAATGGGGACATGCCGTTTTTACAACAAAAAAAGTGTGCTGTTCGTGTCAGTGTTTTATTTACTGCTAATTTTACAAACAAAAAACCCTTTAATCTTATTTTCACAATTTTTGTAATACGAAATCTGCGTGTACAGGAAGCTGCTGCTGGGTAGCAGGAGAATGTCCTTGGGGTGTCCTAAAAGGTGAACTGTGTAAGCCGCCGCTCGAGCAATCGTCAAGGATCAGTAAAATCTGCATGTACAGGAAGCTGCTGCTGGGTAGCAGGAGAACGTCCTTGGGGTGTCCCAAAAGGTGAACTGTGCAAGCCGCCGCTCGAGTGAACTTGCAAGGACGTTCTCCTGCTACCCAGCAGCAGCTTCCTGTACATGAAGAATTTTACTGATCCGTGACGATTGCTCGAGCAGCGGCTTACACAGTTCACCTTTTAGGACACCCCAAGGACATTCTCCTGCTACCCAGCAGCAGCTTCCTTTACACGCAGATTTTACTGATCCGTGATGATCTATTTGGATCCCAGGAAAAGAAGCAGCCCGCCGATGCTGCCTCACTCTAAGGCATGCCGGAAGACCTATTAGATTAAATTTTGAAGAAGATTTTGTCCTGAAGAAGATGGTCTCTACCACAACCAACTAGATATTCCCGACATAGACAACGGGTACACTCTAAACCAACTACACTCACATGTTGTGAGTCTTTTAGCTTGTGCCATGGTTATGGGCACTGTGTTTTAAGCAATTCAATTGTTTGTTACTAGTATTATCAACAACCACTGATCTGTGTCAAGCAGTAGCCAGTAGGGTGAATAAATATGCAGACGAAATTCCCATGCACCAGTTACCACATGTTAGTCTCTCAGCCTTTTTCTCTACAAGATCTAATCTCACAACTCGCAGATACATCTTTTTAGGTGGTTGTTGCCAGGCTGCTGTCTTTGCTGGGTATTAGTTACACTCACCGCTCTGTACACATTGAATAGAGTCAGGGACAGTCTTTTTACATATCTCTTTTAGATAGGCGTTGCATCATCCACCATCTATGGACAGGCACCGCCGCTAGGGTGTTCTTCCTGAGGGCCAGATAGCTCACTGTCTTGTCCAATGTGGTTATTTCAATGTCTTTACCGCCATTTGGATTGATTTCAAATACGTGTTTTCTCCCAAAGAAACGTTTATGTTGTGTACCAGTGCTGTTATTTAATGGTTAGGGAAGGCAGTTGTCCCTCCCTCTTTTGAGCCCAATAAGCACTGTTGTTATTTTGACAGAGAGCTACCCCAAGCTCATTTCTTTGAAAAATGACTGATCCTGAGGGAGTTAGAGGTAGAAGAGCGAAGAGCTCGAGAGGGGAGGTATTTGTGGAGGGATAGCTGAAGGTATTTTGGACCCAGGCCCCAGAACGCCTTGTGGACAATGCAGAGGGTTTTGAATGTAATCCTTGCATCCATTGGGATCCAATGCAGAGATTTCAGAGCTGGAGCGATACGATCCTGGGAATTGAGGGCAAGGACAAGTCTTGCAGTCCTGTTCTGGATTAGTTGCAGAGGGCAGAGAGTAGAGACAGGTAGATTTAGAAAGAGGCTGTTACAATAATCCAACCTAGAGAGAACCAGAGCTTGGGAGATCGTGAGCTTCTGGGGGAAGGAGAGGAAAGGCAGAATACCTCTGAGGAGGTGCAGTAGGAAGTTTGACTTTTTTGAGACATCAGAGAAGTGGGCAGAGAAGGAAAGTGTGGAATCAAAGATGCTCCTGAGGCATTTAGCCTAACAGGTGGGTTTGGGAGGGGGGCCAAGAGAGGCCGGCCAGAGAGTGAGGGGAAAGGGTGGCGAAGGTGTGCTGAGTAGCAGGATCTCCATCTTGCTGGCTTTCAGACAAAGATTGTTGGCAGCACACCAATCTTTAAAGGAAGCTAGGCAATCAGAGATGAGAGATGTAGAAGAGGTGGCGAGGGCAAACTGAAAATGAGTTGGGTGTCGTCAGCATAGCACTGGAAATTGGAGCAGAAAATGGTAATGCAGTGGGCAAGGGTGGACAGGTATTGGTTAAAAAGCCAGGGCAAGAGGTTAGATCCTTTAGACCCTTGGGGCACACCACAGGTAAAGAGGAAGATAGATGATAGGAAGGACTCAAGTTGGATCTGGGAGGGTTGATCAGAGAGGAAAGAGGTCAGCCAGGCCAGAGCCTGATCAGTGATACCCAGGTTATCACGGAGATGGTTGAGCAGGATGGTATGGTTGACCGTGTTGAAGGCAGAGGAGAGATCGAGAAGGATGAGGACAGAGGGAATGTTAGAGTCAAGGTTGGAGAGCAAATGTTCACAGATGTTCAAGAGAGCAGTTTCCGTGCTTCTGGCAGCTCTGAAGCCAGACTGGTGGTTGTGGAGACAGCCAACAGAATTGGAATGAAGGTTAAGCTGAGAGATGGCCAGCTTTTACCAGGGGTTTTCCCAGAAAAGGAGTAATGGAAATTGGGCGATAGTTAGCCGGACAGAAAGGATCAGCTGTAGTTCTCTTGAGAAGAGGATGCACAAGGGAGTGCTTCAGAGGAGAGGGGAAGGATCCTGAGGCAAAGGAGTGGTTACAGAAATCGGCAGAGGCTGGGGCGAGGGTATTGATGTGGTCCTTGATGGTTTTAGAGGAACAGGGATGAATCTGTTTTGATTAGGCTTTTATAGATCAGACTTGTCTAGCGACCTCATCAGGGGAGAAAAAAGGAAAGGTGAGAAAAAACCTGGGGGAGTGACTGAAGGAGGATCAGCATGAACAGAAGGAGAGGGGGGAAGATGGGGAGGGGAGGAGAGGGTGGGCAGATGTCCTGGGTTTTAGAGATGAAGTGAGAGGCAAGGTAATTGCAAAGTGCCTGGGAGGCAACGGTAGGCTGCAGCAGGGTTGGCCATATCCTTGCAGAGTTTAAAGAGTTTGGCCGAGTTGTTAGATGCCGCAAAGACACAGGCTTGAATGTGGACTCTCTTCTTGTTGAGGCCAGAGAGTCTGTATTGCCTTTGTAGAAAGCAGCAGGCCAGTTTGTCAGAGGATGAACAAGAAGCCCTCGATTTCCTCTCAGCCGCCCTACACTTTTGTTTAGTGTAGCTGGGTCTGAGTCATACCAGGAGTTGCACTTGGCTTTGGTCTTCATGCGGACCCTCATAACAGGGGCAAGGGTATCACGAGTATCAGAAATAGAAGATTAGAGCAGGGAGAGGGCAGTTTCAGGATGTGAGTCAGCCAGAGGTGGAGTGGGGGAGAGAAGGTGGCAGCAAAAGCTTCAAATGACACACACATCATGGGTCGGATGTCCGAGAAGGCAGGTGGCAATGTTGGGGTAGGCTTAGCCAGGGGGGAAGAGAAGGAGAGATGTGAGGAGAGGAGGGAATGGTCACTCCAAGTGAGCGGAGTCATCAGAGGGATGGAGAGGGGGAAGTCAGAAGAGATCAAGGCATTGAGTGTGTGCCCTGCCGAGTGAGTCAGGCCCAGTGCTTTAAGTGGGGTAAGAAATTGAGGGGGGCCCTCGTTTGGAGGCGTGGCCTCCATTGTGGGCGTGGCCTAAAAGTGCACAAATCATAGTAAGGTGCGCAAACAAATATATAAATGTATTTGAGCATTTATATATTTGTTTGCGTACTCCTATGGTTTGTGTATTTTTCAAGCCTTCTTTTATATTCATAGCAATGTTACATATTTCTATGTTTATAAAAGGTGGCTTGAAAGTGCACACACCATAGTAAGTTACGCACACTTGTGTGCTTACCTTACTATGGTTTGTGTACTATTCAAGCTACCTTTTATAAACAAAGACATTTGTAACATATGTCTATGTTTATAAAAGACGGCTTGAAACGTAGGCATCTTTTATAAAGCGTTGAGGACGGACAAAACCCAAGGTGGTTTTGTCCGTCGACAAAGCTTTATAAAAGTTGCTTTGAATTGTGTACGATTCAAGCCATCTGTTATAAACATAGAAATATTTCTACGTGTATAAAAGATGGCTTAAACGTACACAGTTGAAGGCATCTTTTATAAAGCCTTGCCAAAGGAGAAAGGCGCCTCGGGCTCAGTGATCTCTGCTCAGAGCACTGACCCCGAGGCGTCTTTCACTCTCTGCGAACCCGCGGGCTCCGTGATCTAATCTACATATTAGATCATGGAGCCCGCGGGTACGTTGAGGGTCAGTGACCTGGCGAGGGGAACTAAGGGACTGTAGCTTCCTCTGATGGCCCCTCAGATGAGGGGTCATCAGAGAAAGTTACAGAGACTGACGGAAGTGCCAGCCAGTCACAGCGACGCTGTGGCTGGCTGGCACTTCTGTCAGCTTGCCTGACGTTAAACTGGCGGGCGCATCTCTCGTTGCGTCCTGCCATGGCGTGGTGGGGCTGGGGGGCCCCGGCAGGGCCCCGGCTCAGCCTCACTTTTTGGAGACTGCCGGGGCCCGGCCCCGGCAGGCCCCGGCCCACTTAAAGCACTAGAGGTCACAGAAGAGTCACAGAGGAGGAGAAGTTGAGTGGTAGAGGCCAAGAGGGAGGAGGAGAGGTCAGCCCACTCAGAGAGAAATGAGGTGAGTTGACCAGGAGGCCAGTAGATAGTTGCCACAGTAAGAGAGTGGCAAGGAGAGAGAGAGAGAGAGAGAGAGAGAGAGAGAGAGAGAGAGCCTACAGACAAGGCATTCAAAAGAGGTTTTATCTAGCAAACATGCTCCTTACCTGGCACCCAGGGGTTATTCTTAGTGAACCCATGAACCCTTAACCACCCAAAATGTGGGTTAATATGAATGTATATGATACTGTACTGTATTTAGTTGGGGTCAACTTGGCATCCATCCCCAATGTCCTTGCGAGGGAACTTATGTTGTTTTTTGTTGGTTAATTTGGTGCCTGTTTCTTTTTTTTCCAGTCTTATCAAGATCCCATAGCAGTGTCTATGGATTAATGATGACTGCCTTCATGATACTTGCATAGATGAAATGTGTGTTTCTGCAGCTGTTTGGGAATGGTTCTCTGTAAGGTGCCTGTTTCCTTCAGTGGCAAGGTACAGTGTCTTTGTGCCTGTTCTTCCATTCTCATCTCAAAATAATTTTGGATGAGGAGGTGTTTCCTGGCAATATTAGAGCAGGGTTCTTCAAACTTTGCTCCTCAGATGTTTTATGGACAACAACTCCCATCAGCCATATTCCACAGAGTTGATAGTGAGGACCTAGGGAACATTTGGTTGGAGATGTGCAGGGGTTGGGTTAGAGGAGACAGTAATTCCAAGTTTTGGTATCCATTTCTGAGCCTATGCACATGCTTTGTTGAGAAGGATGATATTGTGTTTATTATTTTTTCCTGTAAATTGACATTAAGAATTGATATTGACCAGGTACAAAAACACAATAAAACACTTGCTACTTTTAGAGCTCCGGGGCCTAACGGTCTCAGTAGTGTTATCGTACAGGCCAATCTGACTTTAGGGACTATAGTATTAACAAAATCTTTTGAAAATAGTATAAAGACAAGAAGTACTCCATCTACTTCGAGGAGTTTGATGATAGTGTCTATTTATAAAAAGGGAGATCGCCTTAAACCCTCCAATTAGCGGTCAATTGCTCTGATTAATGAAGACGGCAAAATATTTGCTTCCTTTGTATTGTATTGAGAGATCTGAAAGCTTGGAGACAGGATAAGCGAATCCTGTGTAAGTGTCAACTAGGATTCTGTAAAGGGCATGGAACCCTGGTAAATTGATTTATTGTGAGCACCCTACAGCAGAAGGACAGAATGAAGGGAAGTCTTCCGGTATATGCAGAAGCTATCGATTTCTTCCAGGCCTTTGACACAGTCCATCGAGTCAGGCTTTGGGAGAACCTGAGACTTTGGAATATTCCAGAATATCTTCTAGCTATACTAATATATCTGCATGAGCATACCTATCTGCAGGTTAGAAAGGATAGACAGGAAAGCTTATCAAGTAGATTTGACATCCATCAAGGCCTCTGGCACTGTGATGTTCTTGCGCCCTCCATATTTAAATTGTTCTTAAAAAACATGGGGGATGCTCTGTCTGCTGTGGCCTTTGCAACACCTAGAATTTGCAAATTGCCAATAAAATATATCATATGCAGACAATGTGATCCTCCTTGGCTATACCCAGCGAGGCTTGCAATATTTATTAATGCCACTGAGAGTTATGCAAAAATGAATGAGCTGAAGAGTTACCCAAAGAAAACGGTTCCACCTGTTAATATCCCCACAAAACCTTCGCCACACAAGAATAGTGCAATTTTTTTATGCCAATATTCACATATGCAAGCTGTGGGGGATACCCCTGCAGCTCCCATATTTTTTTAAAGGGAGCTGGGGACACCCCTGCAGCCCCCAGTCCCATTTACCCCATACATTATTTCCATAAATAATGTCACCTATGCCATTCCCCGGGACCATATATCTGGCGACATTATTTATGGGGCTAACATTACCTGATACCAAGAAAACCACCATTATTATATTTGCCTCTAGATTAGTAAATCATACAAACATACTTGGAGGGTAGAAAACATCTCAATAAATCTCTACAGAGGGTAGCCCCCCCTCTTACTGAATGTACAGAAGATAGACCTCACACCCCTCAAACTGAATGCAGATAACTTGTCAGGGTGATCAATAGTTCCAAGTGTGCAAAAATCGAACGTGTAGTGCTTAAAAAGGCAAGAAAACTAATTTTAAAGGTTACATGTATTTTTTGTGGTCAGAATGTATTGCGCAATAGAGGATGTCAAGTAGTACATGCATATCATAGTTACTTAAAATCTAGATTCCAATCTGAGCAGGTACCAAGTTCTGATCGAGAATAGGTTGGTCCACAATTTTGTGATAACCAGGCATAGTCAGGCAATTTCTAACATAGTGGACTTTTGCAACATCATGCTGAAATAATGAAATAATTACCTCATCACAGTTTTGTTGGTTCAGTAGCAGAGACCATATTGTCTAGACTTCTTAGCAACAATCTTGACATTGACGAGCCAGGGGCTGCCATGTGGTGATTCAAGGATTCAAGGCAAGGTAGCAGTTAGCTCAGACATCTGGTCAACTAGCAACAGTTGCTGGGTTCATAGGGAGGGCACACAGCTGATGCCCATACTTGGGCTCCTGTGACATGGAGACATGGTGCTGCTTGCTAAATTTATCTCAGGGTTGACGTCAGAAATGTTCTCTCGTTACACGATTCCTTTTAAAGGTTTAGTATATCTCACACAAATTGTATTAGTTGCATGCGTAGGCATTACATGGGTTCTTGGGGAATGACAGTTCAGTTAACCAACCCTAGAAGGGGAAAGGACTTGTCTTTGAGTATCTAAACAAATAAGAGTGAACTGCATCATGAAATACAAAACTGTGGCAACTGCAAATGAATATAAGGGGGCAGTATTCAGAGCTTATTTGATAACTGTTGGAGTTCCTGATGTATGCTGCCTGCCTTGCTGTACCCTGGATGAATAAATATGTCTTTTGAAATCCAGCCTGAGTCTTTACCTACTTTCATACTTGGCCTCTAGAATGCCTGTCCTGTTCCAGGGGTGCCAAAGCTGAGAGATGGTGTTGGGACCTTCTCTTCACATGGTGAGCCAAGCCAGGAGACCTGAGATGATTTACTCCAGGGCCATGAATCTGTAATACATGTACATGCTAACAGGACTGGGAAAGAGAGAGAGATGGTGGGCAAACTGCAGATGCCCGCACATCATTGAGGAGAGGGGGTACCTAGACCTGATAGAATGGGAGGGTGCCTTGGCACCTGTGGATTGGGGCATGTATGGGGGAGACTGAGGTAGGGTGGAAGAGAATACAAATTGTGCAACTTATTTAATTATTTTGGGGGACCGCTTTTAGAAAAAATGTGGGGGCCTCCTTTAGAAAAAGTTTGGGGGACCCCTTTTAGGACATTTTTGGGGGTACCCTTTTAGTAATTTCTTGGGGACCACTTTTAGAAAAGTTATTTAACTATTTTGGGGGGCTATTTTTGGGGGGCTCATCTAGAAATTTTGGGGGACCCCTTTTAGAAACATTATTTAATATTTTTTAAGGCTATCTTTGGGGGGTCATTAGAAAACGTTTTTTAATTATTTTGAATAATCAATGGTTTCAAGTGTAATATAGTAGTTTAGAAGAATACAGTAGTTGAGGTAATTCACTTGAGACGATGAGCATAATTGACTCGAGGAGAGGAGCCAAACAATTGAGAAACTGTGAGATGAACAGCGTCACAGTAGAGTAAGCCCAGTGTCCTGCATCGTAGCATGTATCAGAAGGAGTCATATCTAGAACCCTGATAGTGGGTTGCGCAGGCGATGGACATGTTTAAAGACTGTCTAAAGAGAATGAATCAAAGTCAATAGGAGTATTTTTAGGGGCAGAGAGCCTCGAGGATCGTAGGCGATGATTTGTGTGGCTGGCCAGTCTGTCAAGTTTGTGAAATTGTATTGTGTGTTATGTGTTATGCATTTGTATGAAGTTTTTATGATAAAAAGTCCAGAAATAATATGTTTACTTTGTTGATAAAATATTGGCACTAATGCAAAAAATAAAGTAATCAATGGAAGAAAATAAAATATACAAGAGTAAGCTAGCAATAAGAGTATACATGTGTGCATATTTAAATTATGGTAAGTGAAACATTAGGTGAGATAATGAAAGCAGGTAATGGCAGATACAGAGTTAATTCTTATATTCATGAACGGAACACATTCCTTCCTAGCCAAGGAATGTTAAATGATAAACCTTTGCACTTCACTTGTCAGGAACGAAGTATGCTTTTTGAGGAAAAAAATATTTGTGTTTTACAAGTGCGCAGACACGTTAAACCTCTGCAGCAATAAGACACTAAGGGGGTAATTCATAGAATTCAGCGCACAAGTGGCGCACGCGGCTGGCGCACAGTGTGCGCGTGCGAATCCCTGCGCCAGCCGCGTGCGCTAAAATCCATTTCCGCACACAGCGTATTCATGAATTCCAGCCACCAAAACCAGCCGTGGCGCACAGTGGCGCAGCGACCCTGCAGCAGCGCCAGTTACGCCCCCAAGAACGCCTCTCGTGCAGGGAAAAGCCATCAATATACCCAATCCAGCGCAAAGGGCTGCGCTAACCCTGTACCAGCACGGCAAGCGGGCTACGTGTATCACTGGGGTGCGCGGGAAGTACCTCACGCGATTGGCCCCGTGCAAGCAGGGTACGTGTATTTCAGGGGTGCGCAGGAATTTCCACACGCGATTGGGCCCGTGCGAGCAGGGTACGCGTATCTCAGGGGTGCACGGGAAGTTCCACACGCGATTCCATCAGGGTACGTGTATTTCGGGGTGCGGGGGAAGTTTCACACGCGAAATCAGCAGGGTATGTGTATTCCAGGGGTGCGCGGGAAGTTCCACACGTGATTCCATCAGGGTACGTGTATTTCGGGGTGCGGGGGAAGTTTCACACGCGAAATCAGCAGGGTATGTGTATTCCAGGGGTGCGCGGGAAGTTCCACACGCGATTCCATCAGGGTACGTGTATTTCGGGGTGCGGGGGAAGTTTCACACGCAAAATCAGCAGGGTACGTGTATTCCAGGGGTGCGCGGGAAGTTCCACACGCGATTCCATCAGGGTATGTGTATTTCGGGGTGCGGGGGAAGTTTCACACGCGAAATCAGCAGGGTACATGTATTCCAGGGGTGCGCGGGAAGTTCCACACGCGATTGGGCCCGTGCGAGCAGGGTACACGTATCTCAGGGGTGCGCAGGAAGTGCCACACGCGATTTCAGCAGGGTACGTGTATTTCAGGGGTGCGCGGGAATTTCCACACGCGATTGGGGGTACGCGTATCTCAGGGGTGCGCAGGAAGTGCCACACGCGATTTCAGCAGGGTACGTGTATCTCAGGGGTGCGCAGGAATTTCCACACGCGATTGGGCCCGTGCGAGCAGGGTACGCGTATCTCAGGGGTGCGCAGGAAGTGCCACACACGATTTCAGCAGGGTACGTGTATTCCAGGGGTGCGCGGGAAGTTCCACACGCGATTCCATCAGGGTACGTGTATTACAGGGGTGCGCCGGGAGCAGCACACGTGAATTGCACGTGTGGGTCCTCCCAGGTGTTCCCTCTACACCCTCCACGGCCCCTGCAGGTGGCTCACACCACAGGGGCCTACCCAGCACATGTCCTGCAGGCACCCCATCCACCATGGCCATGCCCACCAGCCAACCCACATGTCAACTTGCACTACTGCCCACCAACGCATGTCCCCCTGCACCCCCAGCCACCAGGGGCACCCACCACCAGGCCCCCACCCATGTCCAACTCATGTTCCCCACAACCCCCACCCCCCAGTAGTGCAGGGGCACCCACCACCAGGCCCCCACCCATGTCTCCCACCACCCCCACCCCCCAGCAGTGCAGGGGCACCCACCACCAGGCCCCCACCCATGTCTCCCACCACCCCCACCCCCCAGCACTGTGGGGCACCTGCCAGCAGGCCCCAACCATGTCCAACTCATGTTCCCCACTACCCCCACCCCCCAGCAGTGCAGGGGCACCCACCACCAGGCCCCCACCCATGTCTCCCACCACCCCCACCCCCCAGTCACCAGGGGCAGCCTCCACCAGGCCCCCACCCATGTCTCCCACCACCCCCACCCCCCAGCAGTGCAGGGGCAGCCTCCACCAGGCCCCCACCCATGTCTCCCACCACCCCCACCCCCAGCCACCAGGGGCAGCCTCCACCAGGCCCCCACCCATGTCTCCCACCACCCCCACCCCCCAGCAGTGCAGAGGCAGCCTCCACCAGGCCCCCACCCATGTCTCCCACCACCCCCACCCCCCAGCAGTGCAGGGGCAGCCTCCACCAGGCCCCCACCCATGTCTCCCACCATCCCCACCCCCCAGCACTGTGGGGCACCTGCCAGCAGGCCCCCACCCATGTCCAACTCATGTTCCCCACCACCCCCACCCCCCAGCACTGTGGGGCACCTGCCAGCAGGCCCCCACCCATGTCCAACTCATGTTCCCCACCACCCCCACCCCCCAGCAGTGCAGGGACACCCACCACCAGGCCCCCACCCATGTCTCCCAGCACCCCCACCCCCCAGCCACCAGGGGCAGCATCCACCAGGCTCCCACCCATGTCGACCACCACCCCCACCCCCCAGCAGTGCAGGGGCAGCCTCCACCAGGCCCCCACCCATGTCTCCCACCACCCCCACACCCCCAGTCACCAGGGGCAGCCTCCACCAGGCCCCCACCCATGTCTCCCACCACCCCCACCCCCCAGCAGTGCAGGGGCACCCACCACCAGGCCCCCACCCATGTCTCCCAGCACCCCCACCCCCAGCCACCAGGGGCAGCATCCACCAGGCCCCCACCCATGTCGACCACCACCCCCACCCCCCAGCACTGTGGGGCACCTGCCAGCAGGCCCCCACCCATGTCCAACTCATGTTCCCCACCACCCGACCCCCCAGCAGTGCAGGGGCACCTGCCAGCAGGCCCCCACCCATGTCCAACTCATGTTCCCCACCACCCCCACCCCCCAGCAGTGCAGGGACACCCACCACCAGGCCCCCACCCATGTCTCCCAGCACCCCCACCCCCCAGCCACCAGGGGCAGCATCCACCAGGCTCCCACCCATGTCGACCACCACCCCCACCCCCCAGCAGTGCAGGGGCAGCCTCCACCAGGCCCCCACCCATGTCTCCCACCACCCCCACCCCCCCAGTCACCAGGGGCAGCCTCCACCAGGCCCCCACCCATGTCTCCCACCACCCCCACCCCCCAGCAGTGCAGGGGCACCCACCACCAGGCCCCCACCCATGTCTCCCAGCACCCCCACCCCCAGCCACCAGGGGCAGCATCCACCAGGCCCCCACCCATGTCGACCACCACCCCCACCCCCCAGCACTGTGGGGCACCTGCCAGCAGGCCCCCACCCATGTCCAACTCATGTTCCCCACCACCCCGACCCCCCAGCAGTGCAGGGGCACCCACCACCAGGCCCCCACCCATGTCTCCCAGCACCCCCACCCCCCAGCCACCAGGGGCAGCATCCACCAGGCCCCCACCCATGTCTCCGGGCACCCCCACCCCCCAGCCACCAGGGGCATCCTCAAACAGGTCCCCACCCATGTCTCCCACCACCCCCACCCCCCAGCAGTGCAGGGGCAGCCTCCACCAGGCCCCCACCCATGTCTCCCACCACCCCACCTCCCAGCAGTGCAGGGGCAGCCTCCACCAGGCCCCCACCCATGTCTCCCACCAACCCCACCCCCCAGCACTGTGGGGCACCTGCCAGCAGGCCCCCACCCATGTCCAACTCATGTTCCCCACCACCCCGACCCCCCAGCACTGTGGGGCATCTGCCAGCAGGCCCCCACCCATGTCCAACTCATGTTCCCCACCACCCCCACCCCCCAGCAGTGCAGGGGCACCCACCACCAGGCCCCCACCCATGTCTCCCAGCACCCCCAACCCCCAGCCACCAGGGGCAGCATCCACCAGGCCCCCACCCATGTCGACCACCACCCCCACCCCCCAGCAGTGCAGGGGCAGCCTCCACCAGGCTCCCACCCATGTCTCCCAGCACCCCCACCCCCCACTCCCCAGGGGCAGCCTCCACCAGGCCCCCACCCATGTCTCCCACCCCCCCAACCCCCCAGCAGTGCAGGGGCAGCCTCCACCAG
This sequence comes from Ambystoma mexicanum, assembly GCF_040938575.1. Taxonomy (NCBI): domain Eukaryota; kingdom Metazoa; phylum Chordata; class Amphibia; order Caudata; family Ambystomatidae; genus Ambystoma; species Ambystoma mexicanum. The sequence continues at coordinate 1,029,450,770 of NC_090936.1, forward strand.
GCCCCCTCCCATGTCTCCCAGCACCCCCACCCCCCAGCCACCAGGGGCAGCCTCCACCAGGCCCCCACCCATGTCGACCACCACCCCCACCCCCCAGCAGTGCAGGGGCAGCCTCCACCAGGCCCCCACCCATGTCTCCCACCACCCCCACCCCCCAGCAGTGCAGGGGCAGCCTCCACCAGGCCCCCACCCATGTCTCCCACCACCCCCACACCCCACCACTGTGGGGCACCTGCCAGCAGGCCCCCACCCATGTCCAACTCATGTTCCCCACCACCCCCACCCCCCAGCACTGTGGGGCACCTGCCAGCAGGCCCCCACCCATGTCCAACTCATGTTCCCCACCCCCCCCACCCCCCAACAGTGCAGGGGCACCCACCACCAGGCCCCCACCCATGTCTCCCACCACCCCCACCCCCCAGTCACCAGGGGCAGCCTCCACCAGGCCCCCACCCATGTGTCCCACCACCCCCACCCCCCAGCAGTGCAGGGGAAGCCTCCACCAGGCCCCCACCCATGTCTCCCAGCACCCCCACCCCCCAGCCACCAGGGGCAGCCTCCACCAGGCCCCCACCCATGTCTCCCACCACCCCCGCCCCCCAGCAGTGCAGGGGCACCCACCACCAGGCCCCACCCATGTCTCCCACCACCCCCACCCCCCAGCACTGTGGGGCACCTGCCAGCAGGCCCCACCCATGTCCAACTCATGTCTCCCACCCCCCCGACCCCCCAGCAGTGCAGGGGCAGCCTCCACCAGGCCCCCTCCCATGTCTCCCAGCACCCCCACCCCCCAGCCACCAGGGGCAGCCTCCACCAGGCCCCCACCCATGTCGACCACCACCCCCACCCCCCAGCAGTGCAGGGGCAGCCTCCACCAGGCCCCCACCCATGTCTCCCACCACCCCCACCCCCCAGCAGTGCAGGGGCAGCCTCCACCAGGCCCCCACCCATGTCTCCCACCACCCCCACACCCCAGCACTGTGGGGCACCTGCCAGCAGGCCCCCACCCATGTCCAACTCATGTTCCCCACCACCCCCACCCCCCAGCACTGTGGGGGCACCTGCCAGCAGGCCCCCACCCATGTCCAACTCATGTTCCCCACCCCCCCCACCCCCCAACAGTGCAGGGGCACCCACCACCAGGCCCCCACCCATGTCTCCCACCACCCCCACCCCCCAGTCACCAGGGGCAGCCTCCACCAGGCCCCCACCCATGTGTCCCACCACCCCCACCCCCCAGCAGTGCAGGGGAAGCCTCCACCAGGCCCCCACCCATGTCTCCCAGCACCCCCACCCCCCAGCCACCAGGGGCAGCCTCCACCAGGCCCCCACCCATGTCTCCCACCACCCCCACCCCCCAGCAGTGCAGGGGCACCCACCACCAGGCCCCACCCATGTCTCCCACCACCCCCACCCCCCAGCACTGTGGGGCACCTGCCAGCAGGCCCCACCCATGTCCAACTCATGTTCCCCACCACCCCCACCCCCCAGTCACCAGGGGCAGCCTCCACCAGGCCCCCACCCATGTGTCCCACCACCCCCACCCCCCAGCAGTGCAGGGGAAGCCTCCACCAGGCTCCCACCCATGTCTCCCACCACCCCCACCCCCAAGCAGTGCAGGGGCACCCACCACCAGGCCCCCACCCATGTCTCCCACCACCCCCACCCCCCAGCACTGTGGGGCACCTGCCAGCAGGCCCCACCCATGTCCAACTCATGTTCCCCACCACCCCCACCCCCCAGCAGTGCAGGGGCACCCACCAACAGGCCCCCACCCATGTCTCCCACCACCCCACCCCCCAGTCACCAGGGGCAGCCTCCACCAGGCCCCCACCCATGTCTCCCACCACCCCCACCCCCCAGCAGTGCAGGGGCAGCCTCCACCAGGCCCCCACCCATGTCTCCCAGCACCCCCACCCCCCAGCCACCAGGGGCAGCCTCCACCAGGCCCCCACCCATGTCTCCCACCACCCCCACCCCCCAGCAGTGCAGGGGCAGCCTCCACCAGGCCCCCAACCATGTCTCCCACCACCGCACCCCCCAGCAGTGCAGGGGCAGCCTCCACCAGGCCCCCACCCATGTCTCCCACCACCCCCACCCCCCAGCAGTGCAGGGGCAGCCTCCACCAGGCCCCCACCATGTCAAACACCACCCCCACCCCCCAGCCACCAGGGGCAGCCTCCACCAGGCCCCCACCCATGTCTCACACCACCCCCACCCCCCAGCCACCAGGGGCAGCCTCCACCAGGCCCCCACCCATGTCCAATTCATGTTCCCCACCACCCCCACCCCCCAGCACTGTGGGGCACCTGCCAGCAGGCCCCCACCCATGTGCAACTCATGTTCCCCAGGCAACATGTCATCACAATCTAGATCCCTGGTCCCTATGGTCAGCCTCCAAATGCAAAACACCCACCCGAGTATTGCATCCACCTACTCATAATTTGCAATTACATCACAGAACACCAATTGCAAGTTCCGAAACAAACACATTTCCCTCACATACACCCAATGGGTGTCAGTGAATCTCAAAACACATATCATGAAATGCATGAAACCAATAAGATACCACACATTGAAGTTCACCAAAAATAATATGTATTAAACGAAACATAAATAGAATAAAAAATGAAGAAACAGAAATGTGAATGTACAAAAATGAAAAGAAGCATGTCCGTTAAAAAAGCAAAACCAAAAATAAAATTCCAAAGTAATGTTGTCCAAAGTCAATGTCCACAAAACAAAATTCAATGGGAAATAAAAAAGAAAGCCATTGCTGCATGGTTAAAAAGTGAAAAAAAATACAATCCAACTGTGAACTATGTACATGGGAACAAGCCAGGGTCCATTATCCCAACAAAATAAAGGAAACCTATCTAACTACACTAACTAATAAAATAAACTATATACAAAAATGTGGCCAATGTCCGAAAGGTCCAAATAAAATAAAAACAAAAATGAAACCTAACACTACCTACATAACTATGTACAAGGGCAGCGGGCTAGTTTCACGGCTCACTTGTGGATGTCCCGGGCCAGGGCATCATCGAACTCCTCCTCAATGTCCCGGAGGCGGTCCTCCTGCATGGCCCCAAGGGTCCGCAGGGCCGTCGACGTCTCCACCTCCAAACCCCTGCGGATTGCCTCGAGGCACTCGGCCCGCCTCAGGGCCCTCCGCATGGAGTTCTCCGCCCTGACCATTGTGAGCCGTGCCTCTTCCGCCCGCTGCCGCTCCGCATCTATGGCGTGGCCCAACCGCTGCCACACGGAATACACTCTCTGTCCTGGGTCCTCCTGCCCTCCGGCCGATGCCTGCCCCCTCGATGTTGAAGGCCCCGCGCTTCATGGCTCCCACCACGTTGCTGCTGCTGCTGTGCCTCTGCCCGTGCACTGCCTCTTGCTGCCTGCACATCCTCCGCCAGCTGGGGTGCAGTCGTAGATGTGGCCACCCCTGCTGGACGTCCGACTCCCGACTGTGGCAGGGATGCCTCCTCCACCAGCCTGGCCGCACCGTCAGAGGCAGCTCCACAGGGCACCCAGGTGACTGATGGGTGGGAAGATGGCACAGAGGATGACTGGCGCGTAGGGGGTCCAGTTGAGGAGGGGGTCGGAGCAAGCCCCATCAGACGGAGGAATCCGGCCTGGGTGACCTGTCCCAGCAGGCTGACGTCGTCAACGAGCCATTTGAGATGACGTGCTTTCTCTTCATGAAAAGACTGCAGGTCACCTCGCGTGGCCCGTTGACGCAACGCCACACCAGTCAGGACAGGCTCAACCTGGGCCTGGATAGCCACGTCCGCAGGCAGAGGAAGGCCAGTTGACGTGAGCTCATCCCCTGCCTGAAAACGGGTCTGGACGTAGGCATCCCTGCTGGTGCAAGATGATGCAGGGACAGGATCAGAGACAGGATTGCACACAGGCACCTCCGCGGCGGCCTGTGCTGCCTCCTGTCCCTGGTCCTGCACTGCACCACTAGCACTAGTGGGATCCCCACCTCCAGACCCCGTCTCTGGTGCTTGCACGGCCTCCTCCTCCACCAAACCCCCCACCAACCCGGATGACTCCGTGCCATCTTCCCCTGTTGGGCCCCAGCTGCCCCTTCTGCTGCCGAGGAGTCCAACTCCAACCTCCGCCTCTTGGACCTCCCCCCGGCAGCTGCGGCCTGGGACGCGGCACCGGACTCCTCACTCCCCGACGAGATCACAACATGGGAGGGGGGCCGGGCCTTGCGTCTCCAGCTGGCGGTGGGATCCCCGCCGTTGTGCCCCACAGCACTTTCTCCGCCCTCTTCATCAGTTGACGCTGCAGACAGGGAGAAACAAAACACAGGCAACATGGCACTGTACAATGGACACATACACACATGACAGTTGTACATGAGTGGCATTGGCAAACCTCAGACATGTCATCACAATCCCCAACACACATGTCATTACAACTCGCACACATGAGCCATACCACAGCCATATCGCAACTGCCACCACCATCCATACACATACAACAGCATGAGCAGCCAAAGGTGAGCCAGACATCACATGCAACACAGGAAGTGCACCACACATGTACACACACCACCACACTTGCATGCATGTGTACACCTCTGCCAAGTGTCACAGTGTTCAGACGGGCATCCATGTCACATCTGCCAATCAGGCTTCCACATACCGCTGTCACATGCATCCATGTTGCATCACTGTTGCACTCTTGTCAAATACACACACATGCACATGTACACAGTGCTGATACATGCAGCCAAAAACAACATACATGCGTGACATCACGGACATGTCTACTTATATACACATTCATCCAAACATGTGTGCCCACACAACTGCATTTGGCATGCAAGCCTACACACACAAGCACCATCCATGTCTCACACATTACAGCCCTCGCATGTGTCAGCCCCACGGCCCTGTACACCCCCACCCATACTCAACCACATACAAACAGATGTGCAACCTGCACACTACTGAATAATCACCACACGCACTGCTCACAATCAGGATGCATGTTACACTCACCGCTCGACTCCAGACGGGTCTGCTTCTCAAGGACCTGGACGTGGAGCGCTGGGGATATGCGTTCCAGGACCCTCACCTGTTCTTCCGACAAGTGGCCCCGGCGCCCCTTGGCATCCGTTGCCTTCAAGAGGCGCCGGGCCTTGTTCAGGGTCCTGGACCTGAAGTCCTCCCAGCGCTTCTTGACATGTTGTAAGTCGCGGACTGCCACCCCCTCCGCATTGATGGCAGTCACGATGTCAGTCCAAATCCGAGTCCGTCCTTCCTTGTCGGCGCGGGAACTTCCGAAGAGGGCATCATACTGCCCCAGGACTTGCTCCACCAGGACACCAACTTCGGTGGCACTGAAGCTGGTGCCCCTCTGCCTCTCTGGCCGGGGGTTGTCAGTGGTCCCAGATGGTGTTTGCCCTGACATGACAACCCCAGAGGCAGGAGTGGGTGGGCAACTGGGTCCTGGGGCTGGGCTGTGGAGCGATGGAATCCCAGTCGGGAGTCTTCGGTTCCAGCAGGGGTGGTCACAGCAACAGCACCCCTGGCTGATGTGCAGGCAGCAAATGGCAGGGCACGTGGGCAGCAGGCAGTCAGGCAGCAGCAGATGGCAGGTGGGAGCGTGCTCGGGGCTCTGGGGGGGCAGTAGTTCGGCCTTCTGGGCAGGAGCGTGGTCTTCCGTGTGCTTACGCGTGGCCAGCTTGATACGGAGTGATTTGGCACATGAAAAATCTGCACGTCAGCGTGTAATTCGAGGAAAGGCCCTGAGCGCGTAAGCGCGTCTGCACGCATACGCATTTTCATTGGACAGAAGGCCCCTCAAGCGCAAGCGCCCCTGTGACGTGACGCGTACAGACGTGCATGGGCATTTCAGCGCGCATGAAAAACTGCACGTCCGCGTGTAATACGAGGAAAGGGCCCATGCCCGTAAGTGCGCGTGGAAAACTGCACATCCGCGTGTAATACGAGGAAAGAGCCAAGTGCGTAAGCGTGCGTGGAAAACTGCACGTCCGCGTGTAATACAAGGAAAGGGCCCATGCGCGTAAGTGCGCGTGAAAAACTGCACGTCCGCATGTAATACGAGGAAAGGGCCCATGCGCGTAAGTGACGTGACGCGCGCGTGCGTTTCCCTCAGCACGGGTTAAAGGTGAGCGGGCCCAGCAGTTTGCTGTACGTGCCTTTCGTGGAGACCGACCTGTGTTGCTGCTTCCTGTTGTTTCGCGCGCCATCACAACTTCACAGCTATCAAGGACGTATCTCTTCTTTTGGCGGGGGTATTGACTACGTGTGTTTTTCTGCATCGCGCTAGTCAGACGGTGAGTCGCACACGCTCTTTTTCCCACTGCGGGTGCCCCTGTGTATCGCACCCATTTTCGATGTCATAGTAGCCTGCGTGTCCCACGCGTACGCGTTATTCGTGTTACTGGGTGCCACCGCATACTGCGGGAGGTTGAATCCACGCACGTAGGCTGCAGGGTTGCGTGCACGGTTTTACTGCAGTTTTGGGGTGCCTGAGCATTGCGTGACCCGTCATCACATCACCGGGGTCACATACAGCCTTGCAGGTGCAGGGGGGCTGTTAACATCTTGCTTCCCACTCCATTCACCCCAATTGCCCAGGTCAATTGTGGTGTACACCTCCCATTGGCACCACTCCATCTGTGCCAGCACTACTACATCTGTGCCATGGTTGGGAGGCCACCAAAGGTGAGGGGCGCCTCAGCTGGGCGTACTCCTCGTGGCGGGCGTGGTCGGGGACGTGGCCGTGGTGACCAGGGAGTAGGGGGACTCCAGGGTGTCCAGGGCAGCCACAGAGGGGGAAGAGGCAGGGGTGCGCCACTTGAGCACAATGTTGTGCCATGTGTCGGTGCAGCCATGCCACCACCCCCTGTGGTTCCGGGGGATGCAGCTCCTGCATCTGGCACTGGCACCCATATGACCCGGCAGTCCGTTCCATCGACTGCCACGGGCCCAAGGGTAGTGGCAGCTGCAGGTGCAGCTGTGGACACCGCCACCCAGGCTCAGGGTCTGCCAGCGCAGGCTGCGTTGGCACTTGAAGAGCCCTTGGTAGATCTCCAACAGGCCAGGGGGGAAACCATAGGGGCAGGCCGGGCTGCTCAGACCAAGACACGTGTCCCTGGGGCAGTCATGTCATCTGCTGCCCCGAACAGCCGGGTGTTGGCAAGTGCAGGGGCAGATGCGCCCAACAGCACCCCGGTTGTGAGTCTGCCAACCAGGACCGTTGCGGTCAATGACCCTGCCACAGCTGATGTTGCTGCACAGGGTCCATTAGCGGGCACCCAGCTGCCACTGACACAAGTCAGGCCTTTGGTCATCCCTCCACCTGCCACTCCCTTGGCTCAATCCACCGAACCCACTGGCCATACTGGTCAGGGTAGCATTAGCCAGCCAGGGTCTGCGCCACAGTCCAATAGGAGGAAGGTTGCACTTGCAGCACAGGCTGGGACCCCACACACAGCCACGACCTCCTGCACGTCGAGGAAGAAGCCTTTCTGTAAGCAGGAACTGGACTTCCTCGTGGACTACGTGCGGGGCCACAGCCATGACATGCTAGTGGGTGCCAATAGTCAGACTACGGCTGCCCAACGTGCGGAACATGTCAGTTCATTCGGCCATGAGGTGCGCACGGCGCAGGAGTGCAAAAAGCGTTGGAATGACATCAAGCGCAGCACTAAGGCCAAGCGTGCCTCAAATTACAACTTGACTCTGGTGACTGGCGGTGGGCCTGCACCAGAGGAGGAAGAACTCACTCCGCATGAGGCTCTCGTTGCGGAGTTCATACCACCTGAATTGGTCGAAGGAGTGGGAGAGATGCTGGACTTTGATGCCCAGTCCAGTGAGTGTTGATGCGTGTTTGTTGAGGACGTGTGTGTTTCACTTGTGGGATGTGTTGTGCTTGATTGCTGCTACATGTGACGTGTACATGGTTCTGATGTGTAAGTAATGCAATGCTACCGTCATGCATGTCTCCTCTGCCTGCATGCGGGACTCCATGTAGGCATGCTCCCTTGCCCCTCCTCCGCCACTCTGCACCCCAGTTCCACCTTTGCACTGGTCTGCTTCAATCTTGCCAATGTGATTTTCTTGTTCATGTGTCCTGTGTAGATGCTAACGTCCAGCGTAGAATCTGCCAGACATATGCCGTGTGGTACAGCCTTAGTACTCGATGCAGGGTATCTCACTTGTACTGTGCATGGGTCAGATGTCCCGCAGGGACATGAGTGCCCATTCATGCTCCATGTGCATTGCACGCATGCCCCTATGTGTCCTTGACTGGATGATCACTGTAATATAAATCCTTGGTTACATACATTGCCTGCCATCTCATCAGCCTTCCCATGTCAACTGTGGTTCAGTCCTGCGTTGCACACATGTTTATGCTCTGACAATCTGTGTGGCTCACAGGCCTCAGCCTGTTCAATGGCCAATGACTCTGTCCAACTCTTGTTGTGTCTTCTTCACACGTGGGCGGCCTCCGGAGTTTCCATCATGTGTCCTGCCCACTGTCCCAGCATCATTTGCAGTGTTGTAATTTGAATCACATTAAGCTGTTGATGCCAGTCAACACTGCCTGTCAATACACAGGTGTATGGTTAGCCTTTTGATACCATGCTAGGCATCCCTGCTTTGGTACTGGGGTGGAGGGGTGCTTGGCTTCTAGACATGGTACACATTGAATGCACAATGCACGTGATGTCTGAATTTGACATTGCACTGCCTTCACATTTCCTGGCACACACCAAGTAGTGCTTGTACATGTAGGTAGTGAGTGGCGTACACATTTTCTGCACTGCATAGACCCACTTCCATGGAAACTGCCACCTTTCAACAGGTCTGATCACAGAAGCTATTCAAAGTAGACCCAGCATGCATGCCAGGTCATATGTTGTGTGTCACATGTCTGCCGGATGCCTTTGCTGTCGGTGTGTGTGTGTGTCGTGTGCTTCTGACATGTGTATTGACCTTTTTCTCTCTATTTTTCAGGTGATGACGCAATGGAGGCAGAGGATGGTGTTGTCATGCCAGACACAGGGTTGGTAACACCACATCAACCCGGCACTAGTGGGGGTCGTGGGGTGGTAGGCCACGAAAACCCCCAAGTGCTGCAGTCCATCTTGTCTCTGGCTGCCTATGAGTCCAGCCTTGATGACGACTCTGACGTCCATGTTGAGTTGGATGAGCATCAAGTCCATGTGTCAGGGGTGAGTGATTCTGATGTGGACACTCCTCTGTCTGTGACACCTGCACTGAGGGATCAGACAGTCTTGGTTCCTCCGCCCGTGGTGGATCGGGACACAGGGTCACCCTCCAGACCAGTCACTGATGTGCCTGGGACATCACGTCGACGGGGGCATGTAGTCGTGCAGCCGCAGGCGGTGCCAACACAGCGAGGACCCCCGGTCCTTGGGTCCCGCAGGGGTCAAGCCTGGCAACGCGGTCACCGCGCGCAACCGCTGTATACTGAGTGGGAGCAAGACATGACTGCCAATTCCGAACGGCAGGGGGCAGCAATGGAGAACATCGCTGAGAGCATGGAGCGTGTGGCCCGATCTGTGCTCCCCACTGCTAGGCAGGTGCTTCTCCAGCAGCAGGCGGCACAGTCCACGGCCTGCTCGCTCAGGCTGGGCATGGCAGCCTCAGACAGGGCACGCCAGGCTGAAATGTCGTCTCTGCGTCAAGCAATTGCTGCTCACACAGAGGCGCACATGGATGCCCTGAGGGAGGAGTATGCTTCCCTCAGATCCACTCTGGGTGTCCTTATGATGTCCCAGAGGCAGCAGGCAGAGGAGAGGTTTGCACAGCTTGAGCGTACCATCTCGGCTGTGCTACAGGCTTGCCGGGAGGTGCAGCGGTTGTCCAGCCAGGCCTTGCAGGAGGAACTCCGTGTTACACGTGCTACCTTGCAAGAGGAAGCACGTGTATCACGTGAGGTTCTGCATGCAGACCTACGTCACATCGCCACACAGAACCAGGCTCACCCGTCCGGCAGACTTGCTGCCGACGAGGGGCAAGCTGCGGCTAGGCGTGGCCAGGCTACTGTGCCACATCCTCCTTTCCAGGATGAGCCAGACTCGGACGACCATCTATCTCCCACATAGGTCGTGCTGTGCATGCGTTGAGCCCATGGAGGATTTTTTTTTTGGCTCAGCATCATCGCATGTGGATGTTGAGCAGCACCCTGTACCTCCCCCCTCCTGGGTGCCTCCCCTCCCCCCCGGGTTGTATGTGGCCATTTTTGATTTTTCTTTTAGTTTAGTTAGTTAAGTTTCTGTTTGATAGTTAGTTTAAATAGGTAATGTAGGTTTTCCATAGTTAGTGTAATTAGTTAATAGTTGATTTAGTTTAAAATTGCTAGTCTATTGTGCTTTCATGTGACGGTGCGGTGCTTTGTGGCTTTTGAAGGCATCCACTGTCTGTTCCAGCTGGGCCCTTCATGGTTGTCTTGTGTATGTGTTTGCTGCTTGGGGTCCTTGACTCACATATGCCACTCCTGCCTCCCTTATCCATGGGCTCGCAAGGATGGTTCGGTGTTACAGCATTTTACACAAGGGCTTTGGACTGTCATATCTGTGGCATGTCTGGTGCTGTGTGACTTGTGTTGACACCCCTAGTGGGGATGATTTAGGTGTCATTGTCCACTGTTCAGCTTTTGCTAGATGGGGTGTGTCATGATTAATGTGGACATTGATTGCTATGCATTGTGTAGTATGTTTCATATCTTTCCTGTACATGTACTTGTTGCAATTCATGCTGTAGATAGTGTTCCACACTTTGGAGGTGAAAGACGGACTGATGGTGTGATTTGTGATGTGACTCTCTGACATGGTCAAGTAATGAGATGCCTGATGAGACACACACAGATGACTTTGAAGCATTAATCATGTGTTTCATGCCCTTTCTGCAGGGGGATGAGCCTCCAGAGCACCTTTGCCAGCAGACATGGCCCATTGGACGACGGAATTCTGGACCCGTTTGTTGGTGCCCACATGCACATGTGTGCACAAGCAGAGGCACAGTGATTGCAGACCCACATCCTAGAACTGCTGACATGTTCCAAGGAACTCCAGGCAAGGTGAGCATCACAGGGGGGGCCACGACACAGCAAAGCTTGCACCAGGCGAGTTGCACATGCAGGCTTAGTCACAGCACTGAGGGTGAGCTTAGATGAATATTGGTGTTGAAGCACACAATGCAGCTCAGATGTGTTTGTGGACTGATGGCTGTTGATAGTAGGGTTGTCTGGGACACATGCAGGGGCAGTGGCACATACCCTCCGGTACACCAAGGTCCATTGAGGCACTTGTATCAACCATGTAGCCTTCCGAGACATGGAAAGGGGCAGGTCACAGGGACATACAGCAAGGGACATACTCGGGTGCAGTGCATGTCTTTTCCACGTACTTCATGATAAATGCACTGCCAACTTTGTTTTCAGTCATGGTGGTACGCAACTTGCTCTGTAGTCATGGCTTGCTATATGGGTCTGTCTGCTTACCCAGGGAACATTGCATGTTGTGTGAATTGTGACACATTGGTGTTCCATTTGCCACGCACCCACCAGCAGCTGACTTACTGCATTGACTGTGTATGACCCGTCACAGGGGTGATGTTATATATGGGTACAAAGCATCAACCACAGATTGTCTGTTTGTAGAGTAGTTTGTTGCTATGGGGCATGTTTGGTGTTGTGTTTTTGTGTAATTGGCACGTACAGGTTGTTGACTGTGGCTCTCTTTGCAGCATTGCAGTGCTCCTGTAACCGGACCTGAGAGTGCGCAGGCAGGGGGCCAGCACTCAAAACCAGAGCTAAGTGTCTTGTTGTTTTTCTTACGAACTGCTCTGCATAGGCTTGCTGGGGAGTGTACTGATGCATGGATGTATGTGTGGTTCAATTTGGTATGTTTTTTTCTCCCTAATCACCCGTGATCCTATGCAATTTTGAAACCTGTACCCTCTACCCGGTGTTCCTGCTTCCCGTGCCTATCCAAGCAACGTTCCCTGACCCTCTTTCCCACTGGGGTTGCGGATGCCTGTGTAAGCCCCGAACCTGCAGGCGCCAAAACCCTAGAGGGGGTGGTTGGTTCGTACCACTCCTGAGCCTGGACTACAGAAGGCCATGACAATGATGTCCAAGTTTGTTTGGATTGTGTATGTGTTCATGCAGGTTGTACATTTTCGTGCATTCCCTAGTTTCATGTGTCATTCCTCCTCCCCTCTCCTGCCACTCATTCCAGTCATCCAGTGTGTCAACACCTGTCCCGACTGCATATCCCTGAACCTCATTCCCCACCAGGGTCTCAGGGGCCTGTGTAAGTTTGACCTTGCAGGCACCCGGGACATGGTGGGGGTGGTTGTTTCGTGACACTCCCGCGCCTGTACAGGGGACCTGTGACAGTACACATCCATTCTTGGTGCATCATCCTATGTCATGTACCACACATGTCTCACATCCTGTCGTGGCATTGTTTTGCTGTGCTACCTTGGTTGTTGCATCATTGTGGTAGTACTTGGCCTTTGTGAGGTACTGCTACGTCAAGTCATCTACTGGAGGGTGTTCGGGTTCGTTTTTATGCCTTGGATTTTGTGATTTTGGAAATGAGTGTGGATTCTGAGGGTTCAGGCATCTTTTTACACACAAGGTGGGAGATGGTGACAAAGGGTAAAGGTGATCCTGTGGCCAGGTGGAATTGAGGTTTGGAGGCTCCATGACCCAGGTGCAGTTGTTCAGTGGGTCATGGTCATTTGTGAGGAAGGGAGGGGTTGTTGTTGATAGTTGCCTTGCCCTGCAGTGTGATGGGAACTCTGACATAGTAATGGTGGTATCCTATGTACATGTTGTGTTCTGCTGATCAATGCCTGTTCATGTGTTGTGTTTTCCTTTCAGGTGCGAGGGGATAGTTGTGGTTTGACATGCTGGGGTGTACACATGGTGGATGTTCACATGTGATGTGTAGGGAACACTGATGGTCACTTGAGTGCACATGCATATGTGGAGTGCATGTCCTTGCAGAACCACACACTTGCACTCTGATGCACTACATGTACTCCCACCCTTGCATATCCAAGTGTACACTGTTTGCCTTCTGGTGCCCACTGTGTCCCGGCAGCACATGTCCTGTGACCGATCATGGATCCAGTACATGCCTAATTTGATGTTTGACGTGGTCTGTCACTTAGATGTGATGCTCAGGGTGTGCATCACACACAATGGCTGTTCACTGTGCTGTGCGCTGAGCAGTGTGATGCAGGAGTGGGACACTGCACACATGAGCTGCAGTGTTGATTTTGCAATGCATAATGTGCATGTAGACAGGCATTCATTGTGATGTTACGTCTACGACTGTTGTAATGCATTTGGAAATGACTTATTTTGGGTGGGAGATTTTGTTGGTCTGTCATTTCATCTGATTCCGGGTCAGGCAGCAGTGTCCGATGCCACTGTACATTTAGGACATGGAAATGTGTACCTTATCGTTACTGCATTGGTGTATGGGTATTGCTTGCCATGTCATGTTGATGTTTGGGAGGGTTTGAGTGACATGACAGTGATGGCCATGGCCTGTTTTTCAGGTGTGTGTGATGCACACCTTGCATGTCCGGGTCATCCGCTTCTCAGGGCAACTAGCTGGGGGTAGATTTCTCTCCGCAGCAGGGCCCTCCCCCTGGAACAGACTTCCGGCCTGACTTGAACTTGAGGGGAACCATCTCCAGTTCTGGAAGCACCTCAAGACCTTCCTCTTTGCTTCTGCTTACTGTCTGCCTCTCCCTTGCAGAATTCTCCACTGGAACTGCACAGGAGCTGCAACTGGGCCACTCTCACCGACCTCGGTCCCTGGCCCAGCCACTCTCCACTTGCACTGCCTCCCTGGCAACCCCTGCACTGCAGTACTGTCTCTCTATCCCTACAGCCCTCCCTTCCCAGCACTTGTCTGCACTTACCTTTGTAGTTGCCACCAGGCGACCTATGTATTATTTTTTTGGGCTACTTCCCCTGTACTGGACTCCCCCCCACCCTTCCCCTTGCACTTTTCCCATTCCCCCTACCCCTGCACTTGCACGATCTCAATGACACCTGGCCTAGTAGTACCGTTCTCTGTGTTCCCTTGTTCCCCCCTCCCTGCCTCATTGCGCCTTGGAATACTTGTGTATGGCCCATGTCATGTCATATGTCATATGTGTGCCTTTTGGTCACACAGGATAGCTTGTGTTTAAGTAGCTAGGGATGCAGACGATGTGGCACTTCCATGGCAACTATCTCAGGGTGGTAGGGTTGTGACAGTTGACTGTCTCTTTGTCATCATCGATTGTCACCTGCCAGGCCTGTGTGCACTCCGCAGGGGTGGGAGTTTAGGTGAAAAATGTGGCCACAAGCTGGGTCCGGGCTTCCTCGCCACGTGCCCTGTCCCCTCCCATGGGCAGCGCCTGTGCCTGTGGTTGGGGATGTGGGGGCACCACCATGTCCACCGGGACGCCCTGCCGTGTTGCAACATTGTGCAGGACACATGCTGCCACAATGATCCTGCACACTACTGGTGGTGCATAGAGTAGTTGCCCACCAGAGCGGTCAAGGGAGCGGAAAATGTGACTTGAGCACTCCGAATGTGCGCCCGCTATGCCCCTGGTTGCAATATGGGCGGCGTTGTATCTTACCTGGGGTGGTGTGGTGGGGTTCCGGATTGGCATCATCATGTGGTTGCTCAGAGGGTAGGCACTGTCCCCTGGGGAGGTGATAATAGTTGAGATTATTAGGGTTTGGATATTTGTCTGTCTGTGACTTGCATGCATGTGCAAGGGCATTTGTACTGACCTAGGAGCCATGTGTCGCCATGCTGCCCAGCTTCCAGGGCCCGGCTCAGGGCGGACATTCTGTATATGAAACTGTCATGGGTGGAGCCAGGGTAGTTTGCATAGACAGAGGTGATGATTCCCTTTGCATCGCATACCACCTGTACATTGATGGAATGCCAGTGCTTGCGGTTTCGGTAGATGTGCTCAATGGCCCTAGGTGGACGTAGGGCCACATGGGTGCAATCTATGGCACCGAGCACTTTGGGGAAGTGTGTCACCCTGAAAAAATCCAGGACAACGGCCTGCCTTTCTGCGGGTGTTCTGGGCATGTATATGTGCCTGCGGACTGAGGGGCGCGCTGTCATGATTGCCAGTACCTGGTGTAGGCAGCGTGACTGCGTGGCCTGTGAGACCCCCCCACTATGGCAGTGGTCCGCTGAAATGACCCAGTGGCCAAAAAATGCAGGACATTGAGCAGCTTCTCCAAGGGGCTCAATGCTTGGGAGCAAAGGGTGGGGGATGTGAGGTCATCTTCCCACTCCCTGACCAGGTCTAGGATGATATGGGGTGGAAACCTATACCTGCCATAGACCTGGTCGTCAGGCATCCCAAAAAGGCTTGTCCGTGGTGCGAAAATGCATGCCCTGGCTATTCTCCTCCTCCTGCGGTGTCCCACGATCAGTGCAGCGACAAATGGGGCATTCATCGTAGCTGTATATACGCATTTGTTGTTTGCGCGCACTTTTATGCTGTGCGCGGGGACGGCTCCGCCTGCCTTCGTGTGGGCGGACGCGTTGACGCCTGTGCACGTCTTTTGCCGTGCGCGGGTTTCCCGTATTCGGATACGGTCCGAGTGTCATCGGAGCGGAGTGAGCGTACACGCAACTGGCCTGGGTACGTGTGTTTCGGGGTGCGCGGGAAGTTCCACACGCGATTAGCCTGGGTACGTGTGTTCCGGGGTGCCGGGAACTTTCACACACGATTGGTGGAAATCCACGTGTGTTCTGTCATCACGTGCAATGAGGGAAACACCTGCGTGCGTGACGCGCTCACGCGCTTAGGGCCTTTGGTCCAATGAAATCGCATATGCGTGCTGCCTTGCATACGCGCTAATGGCCTTTCCACGTATTACACGCGGACGTGCAGTTTTCCACGCGCGCTTACGCGCATGGGCCCTTTCCTCGTATTACACGCGGACGTGCAGTTATTCACGCGCGCTGAAATGCCCATGCACGTCTGTACGCGTCACATCACAGGGGCGCTTGCGCTTGAGGGGGCCTTCTGTCCAATGAAAATGCGTATGCATGCAGACGCGCTTACGTGCTAAGGGCCTTTCCTCGAATTACACGCTGACGTGCAGATTTTTCACGTGCCAAATCTCTCCGTATCAAGCTGGCCACGCGTAAGCACACGGAAGACCACGCTCCTGCCCAGAAGGCCGAACTACTGCCCCCCACAGCCCCGAGCACGCTCCCACCTGCCATCTGCTGCTGCCTGACTGCCTGCTGCCCACGTGCCCTTCCATTTGCTGCCTGCATATCAGCCAGGGGTGCTGTTGCTGTGAACACCCCTGCTGGAACCGAAGACTCCCGACTGGGATTCCATCGCTCCACAGCCCAGCCCCAGGACCCAGTTGCCCACCCACTCCTGCCTCTGGGGTTGTCATGTCGGGGCATACACCATCTGGGACCACTGACAACCCCCGGCCAGAGAGGCAGAAGGGCACCAGCTTCAGTGCCACCGAAGTTGGTGTCCTGGTGGAGCAAGTCCTGGGGCAGTATGATGCCCTCTTCAGAAGTTCCCGCGCCGACAAGGAAGGACGGACTCGGATCTGGACTGACATCGTGACTGCCATCAACGCGGAGGGGGTGGCAGTCCGCGACTTCCAACATGTCAAGAAGCGCTGGGAGGACTTCAGGTCCAGGACCCTGAACAAGGCCCGGCACTCTTGAAGGCAGCGGATGCCAAGGGGCGCCGGGGCCACTTGTCGGAAGAACAGATGAGGGTCCTGGAATGCATATACCCAGCGCTCCACGTCCAGGTCCTTGAGAAGCAGACCCGTCTGGAGTCGAGCGGTGAGTGTACATGCATCCTGATTGTGAGCAGTGCGTGTGGTGATTATTCAGGAGTGTGCAGGTTGCACATCTGTTTGTATGGGGTCGAGTATGGGTGGGGGTGTACAGGGCCATGGGGCTGACAAATGCGAGGGCTGTAATGTGTGAGACATGGATGGTGCTTGTGTGTGTAGGCTTGCATGCCAAATGCAGTTGTGTGGGCACACATGTTTGGATGAATGTGTATGTAAGTAGACATGTCCGTGATGTCACGCATGTATGTTGTTTTTGGCTGCATGTATCGGCACTGTGTACATGTGCATGTGTGTGTATTTGACAAGGGTGCAACAGTGATGCAACATGGATGCATGTGACAGCGGTATGTGGAAGCCTGATTGGCAGATGTGACATGGATGCCCGTCTGAACACTGCGACACTTGGCAGAGGTGTACACATGCATGCAAGTGTGGTGGTGTGTGTACATGTGTGGTGCACTTCCTGTGTTGCATGTGATGTCTGGCCCACCTTTGGCTGCTCATGCTGTTGTATGTGTATGGATGGTGGTGGCAGTTGCGATATGGCTGTGGTATGGCTCATGTGTGCGAGTTGTAATGACATGTGTGTTGGGGATTGTGATGACATGTCTGAGGTTTGCCAATGCCACTCATGTACAACTGTCATGTGTGTATGTGTCCATTGTACAGTGCCCTGATGCCTGTGTTTTGTTTCTCCCTGTCTGCAGCGTCAACTGATGAAGAGGGCGGAGAAGGTGCTGTGGAGCACAGCGGCGGGGATCCCACCGCCAGCCGGAGACGCAAGGCCCGGCTCCCCTCCCATTTTGTGATCTCGTCGGGGAGTGAGGAGTCCGGTGCCGCATCCCAGGCCGCAGCTGCCGGGGGGAGGTCCAAGAGGCGGAGGTTGGAGTTGGACTCCTCGGCAGCGGAAGGGGCAGCTGGGACCCCACAGGGCCCAACAGGGGAAGATGGCACAGAGTCATCCAGGTTGGTGGGGGGTTTGGTGGAGGAGGAGGCCGTGCAAGCACCAGAGACGGGGTCTGGAGGTGGGGATCCCACTGGTGCTAGTGGTGCAGTGCAGGACCAAGGACAGGAGGCAGCACAGGTCGCCACGGAGGTGCCTGTGTGCAATCCTGTCCCTGATCCTGTCCCTGCATCATCTTGCACCAGCAGGGATGCCTACGTCCAGACCCGTTTTCAGGCAGGGGATGAGCTCACGTCAACTGGCCTTCCTCTGCCTGCGGACGTGGCTATCCAGGTCCGGGTTGAGCCTGTCCTGGCTGGAGTGGCGTTGCGTCAACGGGCCATGCGAGGTGACCTGCAGTCTTTTCATGAAGAGACTGCAAGTCATCTCGAATGGCTCGTTGACCACATCAGCCTGCTGGGACAGGTCACCCAGGCTGGATTCCTCCGTCTGATGGGGCTTGCTCCGACCCCATCCTCAACTGGACCCCCTACGCGCCAGTCGTCCTCTGTGCCATCTTCCCACCCATCAGTCACCTGGGTGCCCTGTGGAGCTGCCTCTGACGGTGCCGCCAGGCTGGTGGAGGAGGCATCCCTGCCACAGTCGGGAGTCGGACATCCAGCAGGGGTGGCCACATCAACGACTCTACCCCAGCCGGCGGAGGATGTGCAGGCAGCAGGAGGCAGTGCACGGGCAGAGGCACAGCAGCAGCAGCAACGTGGTGGGAGCCATGAAGGCTCAGGGCCTTCAACATCGGTGGGGCATGCATCGGCCGGAGGGCAGGAGGACCCAGGACAGAGAGTGTCTTCCGTGTGGCAGCGGTTGGGCCACGCCATAGATGCGGAGCGGCAGCGGGCGGAAGAGGCACTGCTCACAATGGTCAGGGCGGAGAACTCCATGCGGAGGGCCCTGAGGCGGGCCGAGTTCCTCGAGGCAATCCGCAGGGGTTTGGAGGTGGAGACGTCGACGGCCCTGCGGACCCTCGGGGCCATGGAGGTGGACCGCCTCCGGGACATTGAGGAGGAGTTCGATGATGCCCTGGCCCGGGACATCCACAAGTGAGCCGTGAAACTAGCCCGCTGCCCTTGTACATAGTTATGTAGGTAGTGTTAGGTTTCATTTTCTTTTTTATTTTATTTGGACCTTTCGGACATTGGCCACATTTTTGTATATAGTTTATTTTATTAGTTAGTGTAGTTAGATAGGTTTCCTTTATTTTGTTGGGATATTGGACCCTGGCTTGTTCCCATGTACATAGTTCACAGTTGGATTGTATTTTTTTTTTACTTTTTAACCATGGAGCAAAGGCTTTCTTTTTTATTTCCCATTGGATTTTGTTTTGTGGACATTGACTTTGGACTACATTACTTTTGAATTTTATTTTTGGTTTTGATTTTTTTAACGGACATGCTTCTTTTCATTTTTGTACATTCACGTTTCTGTTTCTTCATTTTTTATTCTATTTATGTTTCCTTTAATACATATTATTTTTTGGTGTACTTCAATGTGTGGTATCTCATTGGTTTCATGAATTTCATGATATGTGTTTTGAGATTCACTGACACCCATTGGGTGTATGTGAGGGAAATGTGTTTGTTTGGGAACTTGCAATTGGTGTTCTGTGATGTAATTGCAAATTATGAGTGGGTGGATGCAATACTCGGGTGGGTGTTTTGCATTTGGTAGCTGACCATAGGGACCAGGGATCTAGATTGTGATGACATGCTGGCCGGGGAACATGAGTTGCACATGGGTGGGGGCCTGCTGGCAGGTGCCCCACAGTGCTGGGGGGTGGGGGTGGTGGGGAACATGAGTTGCACATGGGTGGGGGCCTGGTGGAGGCTGCCCCTGGTGGCTGGGGGGTGGGGGTGGTGGGAGACATGGGTGGGGGCCTGCTGGCAGGTGCCCCACTGTGCTGGGGGGTGGGGGTGGTGGGGAACATGAGTTGGACATGGGTGGGGGCCTGCTGGCAGGTGCCCCACAGTGCTGGGGGGTGGGGGTGGTGGGGAACATGAGTTGGACATGGGTGGGGGCCTGGTGGCAGGTGCCCCACAGTGCTGGGGGGTGGGGGTGGTGGGGAAAATGAGTTGGACATGGGTGGGGGCCTGGTGGAGGCTGCCCCTGGTGGCTGGGGGGTGGGGGTGGTGGGAGACATGGGTGTGGGCCTGCTGGCAGGTGCCCCACTGTGCTGGGGGGTGGGGGTGGTGGGGAACATGAGTTGGACATGGGTGGGGGCCTGGTGGCAGGTGCCCCACAGTGCTGGGGGGTGGGGGTGGTGGGGAACATGAGTTGGACATGGGTGGGGGCCTGCTGGCAGGTGCCCCACAGTGCTGGGGGGTGGGGTTGGTGGGAGACATGGGTGGGGGCCTGGTGGAGGCTGCCCCTGCACTGCTGGGGGGTGGGGGTGGTGGGAGACATGGGTGGGGGCCTGGTGGAGGCTGCCCCTGCACTGCTGGGGGGTGGGGGTGGTGGGAGACATGGGTGGGGGCCTGGTGGAGGCTGCCCCTGCACTGCTGGGCGGTGGGGGTGGTGGTCGACATGGGTGGGGGCCTGGTGGAGGCTGCCCCTGGTGGCTGGGGGGTGGGGGTGCTGGGAGACATGGGAGGGGGCCTGGTGGAGGCTGCCCCTGCACTGCTGGGGGGTTGGGGGGTGGGAGACATGGGTGGGGGCCTGGTGGATGCTGCCCCTGGTGGCTGGGGGGTGTGGATGCTGGGAGACATGGGTGGGGGCCTGGTGGTGGGTGCCCCTGCACTGCTGGGGGGTGGGGGTGGTGGGGAACATGAGTTGAACATGGGTGGGGGCCTGCTGGCAGGTGCCCCACAGTGCTGGGGAGTGGGGGTGGTGGGGAACATGAGTTGGACATGGGTGGGGGCCTGCTGGCAGGTGCCCCACAGTGCTGGGGGGTGGGGATGGTGGGAGACATGGGTGGGGGCCTGGTGGAGGCTGCCCCTGCACTGCTGGGGGGTGGGGGTGGTGTGAGACATGGGTGGGGGCCTGGTGGTGGGTGCCCCTGCACTGCTGGGGGGTGGGGGTGGTGGGAGACATGGGTGGGGGCCTGGTGGTGGGTGCCCCTGCACTGCTGGGGGGTGGGGATGGTGGGAGACATGGGTGGGGGCCTGGTGGAGGCTGCCCCTGGTGACTGGGGGGTGGGGGTGGTGGGAGACATGGGTGGGGGCCTGGTGGAGGCTGCCCCTGGTGGCTGGGGGGTGGGGGTGGTGTGAGACATGGGTGGGGGCCTGGTGGAGGCTGCCCCTGGTGGTTGGGGGGTGGGGGTGCTGGCAGACATGGGTGGGGGCCTGGTGGAGGCTGCCCCTGCACTGCTGGGGGGTGGGGGGGTGGGAGACATGGGTGGGGGCCTGGTGGAGGCTGCCACTGGGGAGTGGGGGGTGGGGGTGCTGGGAGACATGGGTGGGGGCCTGGTGGAGGCTGCCCCTGGTGGCTGGGGGGTGGGGGTGGTGTGAGACATGGGTGGGGGCCTGGTGGAGGCTGCCCCTGGTGGCTGGGGGGTGGGGGTGCTGGCAGACATGGGTGGGGGCCTGGTGGAGGCTGCCCCTGCACTGCTGGGGGGTGGGAGGGTGGGAGACATGGGTGGGGGCCTGGTGGAGGCTGCCCCTGGGGAGTGGGGGGTGGGGGTGCTGGGAGACATGGGTGGGGGCCTGGTGGAGGCTGCCTCTGGTGACTGGGGGGTGGCGGCGCTGGGAGACATGGGTGGGGGCCTGGTGGTGGGTGCCCCTGCACTGCTGGGGGGTGGGGGTGGTGGGGTACATGAGTTGGACATGGGTGGGGCCTGCTGGCAGGTGCCCCACAGTGCTGGGGGGTGGGGGTGGTGGGAGACATGGGTGGGGGCCTGGTGGTGGGTGCCCCTGCACTACTTGGGGGTGGGGGTGGTGGGA
Source organism: Ambystoma mexicanum (assembly GCF_040938575.1). Classification (NCBI taxonomy): domain Eukaryota; kingdom Metazoa; phylum Chordata; class Amphibia; order Caudata; family Ambystomatidae; genus Ambystoma; species Ambystoma mexicanum. The sequence continues at coordinate 1,029,472,514 of NC_090936.1, forward strand.
GACATGGGTGGGGGCCTGGTGGTGGGTGCCCCTGCACTGCTGGGGGGTGGTGGTGGTGGGGAACATGAGTTGGACATGGGTGGGGGCCTGGTGGTGGGTGCCCCTGGTGGCTGGGGGTACAGGGGGACATGCGTTGGTGGGCAGTAGTGCAAGTTGACATGTGGGTTGGCTGGTGGGCATGGCCATGGTGGATGGGGTGCCTGCAGGACATGTGCTGGGTAGGCCCCTGTGGTGTGAGCCACCTGCAGGGGCCGTGGAGGGTGTAGAGGGAACACCTGGGAGGACCCACACGTGCAATTCACGTGTGCTGCTCCCGGCGCACCCCTGTAATACACGTACCCTGATGAGATCGCGTGTGGAACTTCCTGCGCACCCCTGGAATACACGTACCCCGCTCAATCGCGTGTGTAACTTCCCGCGCACCCCCGAAATACACGTACCCCGCTCAATCGCGTGTGTAACTTCCCGCGCACGCCCGAAATACACGTACCCCGCTCAATCGCATGTGTAACTTCCCGCGCACCCCCAAAATACACATACCCCGCTCAATCGCGTGTGTAACTTCCCGCGCGCCCCTAAAATACACGTACCCCGCTCAATCGCGTGTGTAACTTCCCGCGCACCCCTGTAATACACGTACCGCGCTCAATCGCGTGTGTGACTTCCCGCGCACCCCCGAAATACACGTACCTCGCTCAATCGCGTGTGTAACTTCCCGCGCGCCCTCGCAAATGCACGTACCCCGCTCAATCACGTGTGTAACTTCCCGCGCGCCCCCGAAATACACGTACCCCGCTCAATCGCGTGTGTAACTTCCCGCGCGCCCCCGAAATACACGTACCCCGCTCAATCGCGTGTGTAACTTCCTGCGCGCCCCCGAAATACACATACCCCGCTCAATCGCGTGTGTAACTTCCCGTGCGCCCCCGAAATACACGTACCCCGCTCAATCGCGTGTGTAACTTCCCGCGCACCCCCGAAATACACGTACCCCGCTCAATCGCGTGTGTAACTTCCCGCGCGCCCCCGAAATACACGTACCCCGCTCGCACAGGCCCAATTGCTGTATGTTGCCACTTTTGTGATGCGCTGGGACTCTACCGCCTGCCTTCGTGTGGCGGACGTGTTTCAGCTTGTGCGTGTCTTTGGCTGTGCGTGGCTTTGCCCTATTCGATTCCATGAATACGTGTGGTTCGAGTGCGTGTGGGCGTTGCGGCTGCTTCCCTGCAGTACATCCCCAGTTACGCCCTTATTTTCGCGCGTTGTTGCCCATTCCGCGCGTTACGCCCCGTGTCCCACCCACTTTCTGGTGTATGCGCCGAGGTTGTGCGCTTTCACTGTGCGCGTCGCGCACGCCTTTCGGGATGTTGCAGTGACTTGTGCGCCATGCATGGGTTTGGCGCACATCCCGAGGAGTACACGCGCAGGGACTTCCATGAATCGCACGCGTGCACGTGCGCCTGTATTTTTCCGCTTGCTCCTGCTTGCGCCTGCTTGCACCTGCTTGCGCAAAGATTTTCGGCGCACGTTTGTTCCATGAATCGGCCCCCAGGAGTCAAAGGGTTAATCTCTTGTATATATGTAGTTAACACCTTTAGGAACTTAACATATTTTATACAATAGAGCGTAGTTTCGCAGCCAGCCAAAAGAAACACGCGCAGTAGATACATGTTTTTGAAGCTCGCTTTGAACAGAGCTATGGCGTCCAGCTTAATAGACTAATAGATAAGGTGATACATTCCAGAGGCTAATTCACAGGAACAGCTTCCAATTTGCACGTTAGAAATGACAATGAATAATGATGAAACACACAGATGCTAAAGGAAGCACTTGTTTTTTACTTGAAGTGTGTGAAGGAAGTTAACCCCTTAGTGATGGGTATGTTGAAAGAAAATAAAACTTTAGACTGAAGGATTTAATGGCTAGAATTTTGTTTTGAAAAATATTGTTTTTATGATTCCAGTCTGTTCACAACGGTGAAGTCGTGCAGGCTAGAGAAAGCTTTCATAAGATACTGTTTAAAAGATTGCATAAGCTGTTTTTCATTGTAAGAAAGACTAACTAGTATGGAAGTTGTATGCATGAGCTGGGAACCATGCTGGAACACTTTTAGGATTACATGAGTTGTTTGTATGGGGGAATTGTTTAGTCATATTAGCTTGGTGGAAATGAATGTTTTTTTGATGGGTGCACAATGAGAGTTGTCAATTTTATATGAAGCAGATAGCGGTCTCTTGTTGAAAAGGAAAAGGGGACATTTAGCAGAGACATGAGTTATTGGGAAATATGCACAGATTGACTATGCCAATGAGAAAGGAATGAGACCTTAACATTATTTTTTAGTGCGCCATGAAGAGGAAAGAGACAGACTGCGAAATGAAAAACGCATGAGGAGTGATTTAAGTAGCTAGGATGATACTACCATTGGGAGGTGTTGCATACAAAGGCAGCATGAGGTGTAAATGCATGTAAATTTAAAAAAAGGTTGCACCAAAAATTCAGAACACATTGGAGAGATGCTAAGCAAGGGAACAATGTTTCCCGTGCTGTATATTATGTCTGTAACATTTGAAGACATTTGGAGATAAAATTGGAAGAAATGTGTCAAATATCACACAGGTTGGAAGAAGTGTAGCTGAGATTCAAAATGTAATTTTGAGTGCAAATTGTGGCAAAATAATGTACCACTGTATTAGTGGATGTTATTTGAACCAGGCACAGTGAATATTTATGGGGCACAACCGAAATACATTTTAAAAAAACAGTTTTGGAAAAAAATTGGGGATACATGACAAAAATTGAAAAATGTATTTAGCTTAAGGAAGCAGTAAGCATTAAAGGAAATCCTTGCAAGCTGTACCGACATGGGCAGGCATTCATGTAGATGCACTGACATGGGAGAAAATGCAAGCACACACACACACACACACATGTGCACACAGGAGTTTATGGAAGTATAGAAGATTAGTACACTATAGACAATGCATCCTTACACGCATACACACATAGGCACACAGGATGCTTTTGTTTTTACAGTTAGCGTAACAGCTGATGTGGAAAATATGAACAGCTAGTAATTTTTAAAGAAAAATAGGTAGAGCAGAAATGTGCGTGTTTATTTTTAAATAATGAGTTTCTTTGTAAAAAAGGAAAAATGGGAATGGGAACAGTAATTATATTTTACTGTGGTTTATAGTGAAGACTGTTTAAAGTGGATATGAAGGCATGTTGGGAGCAAGTGGAAGTAACAGTGAGATCACCAGAGAAGAATGCAGCAGTTATTTTACATTCTGGGCAGCCTCAAGGAAAGTCTGTGAAAGTCAATGCTGGTTCAAACAAAACAAATATTTAGGTATGTCGTGGGAAGGATGGTGCTGGCTAGTGATGGAGAAAGTCATGAATGCTGCAAGAAGTAGGAGCTTCATAAGGCAAATAATTACTTATTAAACAGATTAAGGAAGGAATGGGTGTTTGCTAAAAAAAGAAAAGGGAACAGATTTGAGGAGGGAGAAATGGCTTGTAGGCCAAGGAAGAGGAGGCTTTTCAGAATAGCCAAAGGCAGTAACCAAAGTACGCAGGATGGGCAAGTTAGGAGATTCCCTCCTGTATGTTGGGCATGTGGAGTGACAGGGCATATAGAGCAAACATGTTGGAGCCAAGAGTATGTACAGAATGGACAATTCTCAAGAGGGAGGACAGCTCATCCTCCAGCATATAGCCCACAAAGTATAGACAGGTTGGCCCAATTTGAGACAGTGCATCAGACATAAGCACCGCAAACACAGCAGGCTTTGCAATCAGCAGCCTGAACCCATGCAGATATGACAGAGCACACATTGTACACACATATGAAAGCCAAGAATATGCAGGGTGGACTGATCTAAAAGCTGGAGGCTTGTTCTGCCTCAAGCATAGGCCATTGCTGTGAACAGTAGGATTTAAAACAGAGGCTGGAAAGGTGAGAGCCACACCAGTTAGGAATAAAGATATGGCAGACCAAGAAGGGGAAACCTTTCAAGGGAAGCAGGGTGTTGGTGCATGCCTATACATGCCTATGTGGAATTAATGGAGCAGCATTCAGTATACTTTCGGGAAGGCTTGGAGAGAGAGCCAAATGTTTGGTGGACTACAGGCTTTTTGCCTGTGACCCCTGAAGGGAGAGGTGTTCTCAGACAGACAAAGAAGTGGGACGGTCATACCTGTTCGTACATGGTCCTACCTAAACCAAGGATGCCAGAGTCTCTGGCGTGGCCAAGACCTACCTCAAAAGGTGACATTTAAGTAAAGAGGGGGGACAGCACACCCCCTAGTATATAGCTCACAAGTCACAGAATTTTTTTTTTGCCCAGAATCAGACATATCAGACATGAGAACAGAGAAATGCAACGAGGAAAGGTGCACAATGGAGTTACTGCAAATGGTTATTGTAGCAAGCTTCATGCAGATTTAGTGATGTGTAAACACAGAATAAGTAGCAACACACATGATATGAGGTACCAGTTTAGAAAAAAGGAATCCTTTTATAGGAACAGGTGTATGCTTGCACCCACAGTGGGACAGCCTCACAGGGCGACTTGATGTGCTCAGAATTGATTAGTGGCACTAGGCCTCAAGGAGTGCCGAGAATTAATATGGCAAAGGGAGAACAATTTTTGTTCTAGTGGTAGACATTGGGACTGTATGTCCATGCAGTGAAGACAGAAAGGTGTTGAATGATTATGAGAAGATTGAGTTGATTTTTTTTAAAGCCTATAAATGCAGTTTTCTTGGCTAGTGATGAATTAGTAGTCTCTGGAGGAGAGTGTTTTATGACACATTTTTGTTATATTTGCAACAGGCACCTGCCAAGGTTTTGAGAGAGGGATTGGATGATAAAAACATGATGATTTTGTTTAGTGAATTAAAGAAAGTGTGTTCCACCTTTTGGAATGCACCATTTGAATGTGGATGAATTCATAGTGGTGTGCACAGGCCGAGAAGCCCAGCAAGGCATTTCTGGTGAAACCAGAGGTTTTAGTATTATAAAATGAGCATAGTGCTATACATGCCTATGTGGCATTAATGGAGCAGCATTCAGTATACTTTCAGGAAGGCTTGGAGAGAGAACCCAATGTTTGGTGGACTACAGGATTTTTGTCATGGGTCCAGAAAAATGAATTAGGAGGATATGAAAAATAAATAATTAACTTTAAACAGTATAGGAGTAAGCAGCTCAGTTTAAAAAATTGACCTCATTTGGGTGAAATAAATAAATACAAAATGAAGGAATGGAAAAATGAATGAAGACATGATTGAATGAATGAACGAATGGATATTAAAATAATAAAAGCATAAAAGTAAAAAATCAAAATTTGAAAAAAATAAATAGCACAAATTAAGGTTGCTTCCCATAATTGAAAAAAATAGTGTATTATGAGTGAAAAAGTTAACTGGAATGATGAAGGGCCACAGGAGTATGATGGGCCAAGGTCATTTTGATTATAGGAGAAACAAACGCTAGTAGGACTGCACAAAAGAACATATAAGGGTAAGTAAATTAATGTTATTTGAATATATTTAATGGGGTTGATTTATATTTTCTAGATGAAGATTGTTGACCTTTTTTGAATACGGGAAGAATGTCTGCATGGACTTAACCCTTTAAGTGCCATGGGTATTTCCCCCCAGTGCCAAGGCCTTTTTTGGTGATTTCGGTATGTGGACATTCAATGGCTTGTAACTTTTTTGTTACATGAGATATCTCGGCCAAATTTGGCTCCCTTTTCCCCACATGTAGGCGGTCGTAACGCCACCCAGGAATCCTAGGTTGCTGTAGGGGGGTGAGAGAAAAAAAGCAAAAAGGGCGAACATTTGGGGGGTTTTCAAAAAATGCCAATAAAATGATGTTGATGTACAAAGAAGCCTGTGTTTTTCCCTTGTAAGTGCTAGGAAGAAATGGTTTGCTGTGCTGAATTCCCCAATTTCCTGGCTTTCAAGAACTGGTTGAGTGGAAACGAAAAAAAATATTTTGATGTGGTTATCAACTGTTTTGTGAGAGGCAGCCGATTTTGGCCATTTTTGCCAATTGGACATGCATGGACGGAATGGAAGAAAAGGGTAGGAAAGCCAAATTGGAGGACAGAAAGGCATATATTTCTGAAAAGTAGACAAAATTCCAAGTTTAGAAAGGGGTGATTGGCTTGTGTTGGGCAACAACTAGGTAGGGGAAAATGCCATAGATTGGGGAAAAGAGGGAAAATGACCAGCCAATTTCAGAGATCTTTCACTGTGTCCACTCACCGAAACACGCCGCCAACAACACATGGCCTACTGTCCCGCGTTCCCAGAGGTGTCCTGATGAAAATGGAACCTCACATGTGTGGGTGCACCTACCTGGGATGAAGGGGAAAGCCTAAAACACAGGTAACCCCAAGTCTGTTTTGACACTTGAATTTCACACTTTCTGCAGACGGGCACACCATACAGATATGGGACTCGGGTGTCCAAGCCACAAAGGAAAACAGAGAACCCCATGCATTTCCGAAAAGAGGACACCCGTGGGAATCCGCAGAGTTATGATTGGCGCAAATCGGCCCAGAATTTATTACCCAGACACCTCAGCAAATTCCGAAATGTGGGAAAAGAAACACATTTTCCGCACATTTCACTCGGCTCACCCATCGGAACACGCCGCCAACAACACATGGCCTACCATCCCGCGTTCCAACACGTTTCCCGATGAAAACAGTACCTCACATGTGTGGGCGCTCTTACCTGGGCACCAAGGGGAAAGCCTAAAACACAGGTAACCCCAAGTCTGTTTTGACACGTGAATTTCACACTTTCTGCAGACAGGCACACCATACAGATATGGGCCCAGAATTTATTGCCCAGACACCTCCGCAAATTCCGAAATGTGGGAAAAAAACACATTTTCCGCACATTTCACTTGGCTCACCCATCGAAACACGCCGCCAACAACACATGGCCTACCGTCCCGCGTTCCGACTGGTGTCCCAATAAAAACGTTACCTCACATGTGTGGGTGCACCTACCTGGGCACAGAGGTCTGCCTTGTGTAAATTGCCCCAGTTTTTATTAGCCACAATCCCCGACAAAGTGTGATATTTGGTGGGGAAAAAACACAATGTTCACTTTGTCTGGGGTTCTGGGTGATAAATTCTGGGCAGCTTCCTGCAAGTCAGACCTCTGTGTATTCCCAAGGGTGTCCTCTTTTGGGAAATGCATGGGGTTCCCTGTTTTCCTTGCTGGCTTCGACACCCTAGGCCCAAATCTGTAGGTTGACCACATGAACAAAATGTGCTGTGGCAAAAGGCTTGGGGTTACCAGCGGGTTACCCTTTTCATTTTGTGCCCCCAGTAGGTGCACCCACACATGTGAGGTACCGTTTTCGTCGGGACACCTGTGGGAACGCGAGAAGGTATGACATCTGTTGTTGGTGACGTGTTTCCCCAGCTGTGTAGGTGGCCACTCAGCCCCCACCAAAGGGCAGGCTACCATGTTGAATTATTTTCCTTGTTTACCAAACTTGCCTTGGTGCAGAGGGGCCCATAGGTGTGCCAATCTGGCCCCAGGGTGCCCAACCCTTACTGCCCCACCCACTGGGGGGCCTGTCCCACAATTTCTGATGGCTCTCTCTCCCCTCACCACAAATGGATGGTGGGGGCACCTCATGCAGGCCTCCCTGGGCCTCCTACAAATGGCTGCGTGAGGCACACCCCCCTCCATTTGGGGTGGGGGGGAGAGGGCCACCAAAAATGTATGGGACAGGCCCCCCGGTGGATGGGGAAATATGGTTTGGGCACCCTAGGGCCAGATTGGCACACCAATGTGCCCCTCAGTGCCAAGGCAATTTTCGTAAACAAAGAAAACAATGGAAACTGGTACACTACAGTTTAGGGCAGGCTGAGGGGCACCCTAAACCGCCAGGTAATTTTCTAATGTAATGGGGGTGACCCTCTACACCCCCACACCAAATGCAGGTGGGGCATCTCATGCAGCCCTCCCTGGGTGCAGATAAGAGGGGGGAATCTCATGCAGCCCTCCCTGGAGTCAGATGCCCCTTCCTAGGAGCAGATATCTGCCCCCAGGGAGGTCTACAAGGGGTGCCCCCATTTCTCCTTGGGGTGAGAGGGAGAGGGCTACCCCCTTTCCATAAAATAAATCCCTGGTGACTAGTCTCCCCCACACCCACCCAAAACTCTCTTTTGTTTTTTTTCTTTTTTCTTTTGCCCCCTTCCCTGAGGGCAGATGATCACCCATATGCCCCCAGGGAGGGGCTAACCTGCAGGCTCCATCCTTTGGGGGCCTGCACCCTTATTCCTGGTGGCCCTCTCCCCTCCAATTGGATGGGGGGTACCTCATGTACACCTGCCTGGGGGCATAAATCTGCCCCCAGGGAGGACTACAAAGGGTGCCCCCTTTCCACTTGGTGTGGGAGGGGGAGGGCCACCACCCTTTTAGGGGGGGGCAAAAAAAGCCCTGCAGTCTAGGGCCCCCCCACCCCCACCCCCCATCCCAGTTGATTTAGTATTTTTTTATTTTGTCCCCTTCCCTGGGGGCAGATGATCGACCATCTGCCCCCAGGGTTCAGCACATATATGCCCCCATACTTTGGGGGCTGGGGGGAGAGGGCTGCTTACTGTAAGCAGCCCCCCTTAGCCCCACGTCACAAACCTATCCCTGGTGGTCCAGTGGGCATTGCTTAACGTGCTTTACGCACGCCGACGTGAAACTGAAGGTAATTCAGCCACCTGGCAGTGAGGGGTGACCTCCCGCTCACATAGCCCGGGGTTGGATTACAGTTTTGAGCTCAAAACAAGGTGCCAAAAAGGACGAGCTATCTCGTCCTTGTCACTACGGAGGTAATGTCAAGGACGAGATACCTCGCCCTTGGCACTTAAGGGGTTAATAGGGGAACAAACAGTATACTACGACAAAGGTGAGTGCTAGTGAATAGGGAGAGAAGAAAAGAGGTGTGTACTGGTTTACACCACAGTGTATGAACACACTGTGGATCCTTATTAAAAGTAAGAAGACCCGGATGAGTACAGAAAGAAAAAAGGCAGTTAGGGATACAGTGTTTCAATTATGCAGCCTTCTTTCCCGAGATAGGGGCAAACAGGAGTGAGCATAGAGTAGCATATAGATACAAGCCTGGCCACCTCAGACAACGCAGGACATAGAAGTCAGCAAATAAAAGGTGAGTAACCTTTTTTAATTTTTGATATTTGGCAGGATGCCACAAAGGGTAGATTTGGCAGACGTAAGGACATTTTAGAATAGGCAAACAATGAGTGTCTTATGTCAAAGATTTGAAGGCACGTAGTAAGGATCAGTGCCAGATTCTACAAAAACAAGGGTAGGCTAGATTAGTGTAGAGGGTTAAGCAGGAGACAGCACACAGCAAAATGTTTATTTTATTTCAAACAGGATGAAAACACAGCACAGAAAGGAAATTACCATGGTCCTACATGATCCAAAGGGAGATGGCAAAGGAAAGAGGAACCACATTCAGCTGAGCAGAGAAAACACATTCAGCTGAGCATTACAAGCACATTCCTCTAAGCAGACGAAGACTGTTCAACTGAGCAGGGAAAAAAACAAAAACAGGTCTAAATGTTGTACAGTTTCAATGACAAGAAATCATTCTTTCTTGTGTGCACCAAAGAGTAAGAGAAAGCCTATACCATTAAATGGGCTGAAAGTAGCGAGAAACGATTCTAGTAAACATTTTTTGCTAGCAGCAAGGAGAAAGGGTTTATGTTGAAACCTGACCCCCTTGGCAGTCCCTGAATGACTTTTGTCTCTATTTCAATTTTCTACAGAGAACAGGGATCCCTACCAGCAATATCCTCTTCTGCTACAGATGCACCTAGAATATAGGAGAAGAAGAAGACGTATTTCCTTTAATGTCTTTCTTAACTTATTTGTTTGTTGTTTATTATTTTTGTCTGCTTGGTCTGAAAGTGTCGACCTTAGGCATAAATATATCCTCTGAAAGAATAAATAATTTTTTGTAAAAAGAAGCCCATAAGACATACGGGCAAATGTATTTATTGCCTAGAAATTAGACAGAGGTGAATGTGTTTATTGAAAACACACCAGGTCCTGGCACTAGACAGTATCAATATGAGAGAAGCTAAAATGTATCTAGAGAAAGAAAGAAACAGTTAAAAAAATACAATGTAGTTTTGTTAGAAGGCAGGGGTGTTTGAAAGTAAGGCAGATTGTTTAGAAGGAAGGAATGTTAAAAGTAACACACAAATGAGTTTTAAAGGGTTGGGTTGAGAAGAAAAGTATTGATGGTAGAGACATACTTATTTTCAAAGGAAACTTATTCAGTTTTGTATTACAGGTGGACAACGAGGGACCTATATACTTGCAGAATTAGTGGCATTCGAACCTATGAGCAGACAGAAGGGTCGGGTACTAATGTGACAGCGGACAGTTTTCCAGCAGTGTGCCTCCGCTGATTTAAAGTGTTCCTTGTGACAATTCAAGCTCTTTGTGATAAAAGTGGCACTAACTAAAAGTGCAGAAAAGACAATGAAAGGACTGGCCTTCGAAATAAAAAGGCCTAGGAACTTGCTGCAAAGCAGCCCTAAAAGAGGACAAATACAACCAGCCAAAGATGATCCATGGAGTACAAACCAAGATGAGTGAGATGGAAGATATGATGATAAACAAAGAATAAAGAAGAAAAAGAAAATGAACTTCTAAAAATGCAAATGTGGAAGACAATGGGGAACAAGGAAATGCTGCAAAATGGGAGTGACGGAAAAAGTGTGGAGTATAAGCCACATGTGAAAGATGTGTGAAAATGGGCTCACGGGTTACCTCAAAGAGTGACCCTCTCTCAAATTCTCATGGTGGCTGTACAATTATCTGAGGCATATAGTTACTTTAAAGTTAATTGGGCAATGGAGACTCAAATGAAAGAAAACAAAGGTATTCTATAGGAACACATACATGTTTATATTAGGAGAACATAATGCGTTAGTACTGACATTGTAGAAATGTTTTAGGATGCCTCTCAGATTTAAATAAATTGTCTCACAGAAAAGGGTGATTAGAACACACATGTGTAGGTACACTGAAAATTGAGGAGGGTTGATATGGGTGTAGTGGTATGTATTGATCAAGTGACTAAAAACAATCCTGAGGGGGGGTGTACAGAGGGTACCCCCCCTCTTACTGAATGTACTGGAGATATACCCCACCCCCCTCAAACCGAATGCAGATAACTTGTCAGGATGATCAATAGTTCTGAGTGTGCAAAAATCTAACTTGTAAGGCTTACATGTATTTTTTGGGGTCAGAATGTTGTGCACAATAGAGAGGATGTCAAGTAGTACATGCATATCATAGTTACTAAAACTCTAGATTCAAATCTGAGCAGGTACCAAGTTCTGATCAAGAATAGGTCGGTCCACCATTTTGAAATAACCAGGCATAGTCAGGCAATTTCTAAAATGGTGGACTTTTGCAACATCATGCTGAAATAATGAAATAATTACATCATAGCAGTTCATTGACGGTTCAGTAGAAGAGAACATACTGGGCCTCATTACCCGGTAGGCGGTGAGCCATGGCGTTATTAGCGACATGGCTCATGCCGGTAAAATACCGGCACCGCCTTGGCGGAAAAAGGGGATTTACCGCCCCATTCTAAGGTTGGAGGGGCGGTAAATCCCCCTTCTGCCATTGCCCTTCCCCATTCCCATTTCTGCCCCATAGGGCTCTATGGGAATGGACAAGGCGCTAATTACGGCACCGCAATTTTGCGGTGCCGTAATTAGCTCCGAGGTCCCTTAGCGGGTTGGATTTTAACACCTGCAAAAAGCAGGCGTTAAATCCCCCAACCCGCAAAGGGACCTCGTAGTAAGGGGGTAGGGATTTACCGGTACCGTTATTTTACCGCTACCGGTAAATCCCTACCGCCATCCGTGTAATGAGGCCAACTGTCTAGACTTCTTAGCACCAATCTTGACATTGACGAGCCAGGGGCTGCCATGTAGTGATTCAAGGCAAGGTAGCAGTTAGCTCAGTCATCTGGTCAACTAGCAGCAGTTGCTGGGGTCACAGGGAGAGCACACAGCTGATAACCATTCTTGGGCTCCTCTGACAGGGAGACATGGCGCTGCTTGCTAAATTTATCTCAGGGTTGACATCAGAAATGTTCTCTCTTAACTCATCAAAGGATTCATTTTAAAGGTTGTTTATATCTCACACAAATTCTATTAGTTGCATGCATAGGTATGACATGGGTACTTGGTGAATGACAGTTCATTCAACCAACCCTAGATGGCAAAGGGCTTTTCTTTGAGTGTCTAAACCAATAAGAGTGAACTGCATCATGAAATAGAAAACTGTGCCAACTTCAGCTGAGTATAAGGGGGGCAGAATTCAGAACTTATTTGATAACTGTTGGAGTTACTGCTGTATGCTTCCTGCCTTGCTGTGCTCTGGAAGAATAAATATATCTTTCCAAATCCAGCCTGAGTCTTTGCCTCCTTTCATACTTGGTCTGTAGAATGCATGTCCTGTTCCATGGGTGCCAAACCAAGAGATGGTGTTGGGACCTTCTCTTCAAATCCATCAATTATGAATGTTTATCTGAGATTTACACTAGATAGCTCCTCATAACGTCTTTGCTGGCTGAGTAGGTTAAAAGCAATGACTAGCAGCGCAAATGAGGAGCATCGACATACAATATTGTCGATTTACACTGGAACCACTAATTGTCTTTCATAAGACATAAGTAATTCCATCATTACTGTACGGACAGGACATTCTTTGGATAACCACCCTCATAGACTTTGATGCAATAGAGTCTGTGATATGGAAGAAATCCCCAGGTCTGCCGAATTCAATTCCAGTTGTGGCTCTGAGAAACAAGCTAGGTCTAACATCATTGAGGGGATGGCTGGAATGGAAAGTGTTATAATGTTATAAGAACATCATGACAGCCGAGGATGATTCTTTGTATGCTGAAATTAAGGAGGAAATAAAAAATGACAATACAGACTCCTTTAAAATGATTCAAAATTGAGTTTGCCTCATTTTAAAGAACATTGAACAGGTAGATGTCGATTTGTGTGAAAAGCCTATTATAACAAAAACAATTTTGTTTAAAAAAGTTTAGATGGAAACAATTGAGAGAAAGCAAAGGTTAAACATTCATTTGAGTATGTCAGTCGTAGACAAGCCACTGGGAATCCAGCCAAGATATCTGAGAAAATGCCCAATTTCCATTCATAGAAGCTAATGGGCCTCATTACGAGTCCGGCGGTAACCGTGCCGGAAATTCCGACAGGTTACCGCCAGACTCGTATTACCATTCTGCCTCTGTGATTCCCGGAATTACCGGGGCATTACAACCCCGGTGACACGGGAATTCCAGAGGTGGAATTCGGTAAATACCCATTCCCATTGAGTCCCATAGGACTCAATGGGAATGGGGAAGTGGAAACACCGGCACCATCTCGTGATGGTGCTGGTGTTTCCACGTCCACCTGCAGGTGGGTGGTGTTAAACCCACCAGGTCAGACCTGGCGGGAATGACACCTCCCGCCTGCAGTACTCGAGATTACCCAGTCTGGAAACAATGGTGGCGGCAGATTTACCACCACCTTTATTTTTAGAGCGGGTGACTCATAATGAGGCCCAGTATCTCCACTTTAGAATTAACTTAATCCCAAAGCAACACATCCTTAGTATTGAAGATCAGACCAAGTCAATAACAGAATTCTGTATATTCTGTCATAAAGGTGAAAATGCCCGAACTTTAAAACATAAATTAATGAATTGTTGTGTGCTTTACGATTTATGAGTGAGAACCTTCGGATGCTGTGTTCCAAACGAGGCTTGGCCTATAACAGAAGACTTCTGATTCGGAGTATGTAGTGGAGATGAAACTCAATTAACTATTGCAGTTTTTAAATTCCTGGCCCAATTGAATTTAATACATATTTGGTAACTGAATTTAAGTGTTAAAAAGCTCTTCATATTTATTGCTCATAATATTTGTAAAATGTTTTTATTAATGAAATGTGCATAACATAGTCATTTTCTTCAGATTAAATGTGCAAGGCTACTTTTATGACCAATTCACATAATTAAAAAAAAGATATCCTAAAACCTTGACTAAATTGGACTATTAAGTGTATCAATAAACGGAGCCCTATTCTAGCCGCCCCATAGTTAGCAACACTGGTGAGACAATATCAAGAGACAGAGTGCATGGAAGAGCCAGACCAGAAAATAGTCAACACCAACAACATCAACACAACACCAACTAGAGGTACCTACTGTCACAGTCACAATCATCACCACCATTGGCAGTGGCATCTTGGTCCATACTACTAGCACACTTGTAAATGCCTTTGAATGACGAGGGCAAGATCCGAATTAAGAAGAGGATAATGCCTGTGAGGATGAGACACACTCTGATCCCAGGAGGAATATCCGCAGAAACAAGCGGTTGAGGTGTGGTATCAGCAAAGACATTTGTGGGACAATGATGATTCACTATTTCATGAATGATGAATGATGGACAATGTCCTCCGGAATATCAGTCTTAGGATTCATGGTCAAAGACTATAACCGCTGTCCTTGACCCTTTAAATGAAGAAGAACACCACATTTCACAAACTTGGCATCAGTGTTTTTGTTAGTATCCTATGTAACTCATTCAAGGATACTGCTACAGGTGGTGCCATAGTAACATTAGCATCACAGATGACTTGCAGGTGCCACCAATATGTAGAATACACCCTTACACAGCAGCTGCCATGCCTGCACCAACAAACAGCTTTCATACATCTGAAGAAATTGTTAAGTCAAGTAAGCTGTAAAAGGTGCTATTCCTTTGACAGAAAGGGACCAGAGACATTTTCATAACTAAGACCTAGTAATGTGGTCATGTTTCCATGGGTAATGAAGATTTTTTGAGTGCGAGGTTCTCTGTCAAATGTATTTATGCTGCTCAAGGATCTGACATATGAGTGAATAAGTGGAGACATTTGAAATGGTGCACTATTGAGGAAATAATAATAATAATAATAATAATAATAATAGTAATAATAATAATAATAATAATAATAATAATAATAATAATAATAATAACTTCTTCAAACTCTCAAGGTCTCGATCATCCTCATTAGACCCAAACCAAAATGCAAGCATGCCCCCCTGGACAACATTACTTTTTAGAACAGTGTTATTTTTGCAAGTTCCTTCTAAGCTTGAAATAGTTGGGATCAACCATAAGTGCTGGCCCTGGACTCAAAAACACCTAACACTCAATCAGCCTCTACACGTGAAAGGTACAATGGGCCTCATTACAACTCAGGTGGTAAGGGGTTTACGGCGCCGTAAACAGCGCCGACCCTTACCGCCTGAGTACGAGGTCCCTTAGCGCCATGGCGGATTTAACACCTGCTTTTAGCAGGTGTTAAAATCCATGGCGCTAAGGGACCATGGAGTTAATTACGCCACCGTAATTTACGGTGGCGTAATTAACGCCTTCCCCACTCCCATTATGCCCTATGGGGCAAAAATGGGAATGGGGAAGGGTAAATGGGGATTGGGGACTTACCGCCCCGCCAAACTCGGAATGGGGCGGTAAGTCCGCCAACCACCATGGCGTAAACGTAGTTTACGCCATGGTGGTAAAGTCACGGCCCAGGCGATAACTTACCGCCTGGGTCGTAATGAGGCCCAATGAGTTGGTTTGGCTCTGGGATGGAGAGTTCAGCTAGTTACATACGGCAAGTCTTGGTTTTTCAGGTAAGTGGGACCCAAAGTGACATGTATTCACAGGTCAGCCTAGCTTAAAATCTAAACGTGTCATACCATTTATTGCACAGAATGTGGATATCCCCATCCTGTGCAAGGCAAATGTGTTGCACAGGAGGTACCGACTCGTGCTCCTAGTGCCTGGCTGCTTTATTTAAATGCACAACAATTCAAAGCAAATAGCAGACACTTTAAAGTGGTTAAAGAAACCAAATGCAAAGTGCTTAAAAAGGACACATGATCTCTTTTTATGAGGTATCCCACTAATCTTGTTGTGTGTTTTATGCCATTTGGAGCTTATGTAGGAGACCTGCGGCAATCCCCACAAACAGATCCTTGCAGTAATCCACGAGGAATTTGGCAAGTGCCTCCACACATGAGTCTACTGTAGTGATAAAATAAAGGATATGTTTCAACATATGCAGCTGAAAAATCTCCTTTAACCCCTTTGCTAAGATAACCTCTAGGTGCTTTACCTTATCATTAAGCTGGATCCTGGTAAGAAGTCAGGAGGGCTAGCTCTTGGGGGAGGTGTTTTACCACAGCAGGCCCACTGAAAAAGATGGCCTCTGTTTCATTGGCTTTCAACTGTAGCCATGTCCTACACATCTGCTCTCTCACAGGTCTCCCAGTTAATCAAGCCTCCCATAGCACATGTGTTAGGCAAGGTTTGAACGCAGTACCCTCTGGGAACACTACAAGCAACTATGACTACAGGTATAGGCAACCCAACCTTGGTATAAGCTTGTAGAGTTTTGGTAGCGTGTTGAGCAGCCAGGCTCATCTCAAGAGGGGAAATGTGAGCAGTAGTGGAGTTACACAAAGATTCACAGTTACAGGTATTCAAATAAACTCTTACACTCAAGGTTTCCTGCATAAACAATTAATACTTTATTTGTCAGTCAGTTAGAAAGCCTTCTTTGGAAGGGAGCAATACACTAGTAATACACAGATACACTTCAACACTATATACTCTGAGTTTCTGGATCAGACAAGGCCCTTTTGGGATGTCCCACAGACACAACCTACACCCACAGGTGACTTCAATGGCAAGGGTGCTTGGGACATTAATACCTTACTGTTGGCATACAGAATACCCTTTAATGGTAAGTAAAAGGCAAAGGTTATTAAAACACAAGAATTTACAAATATTCATAAGCAGGGCAAATACTTTCAGATAGCAAGAGAAGAGTCATTCAATTCAATAGGTTAAGCCAAAGTCAATAGGCCAAAGTCTTTGTATAGGATGCAACAATTCAGGTAGGTAAATGGAACAGTCTTTGCACAAGTTCTTAGGCGTCTTTGAGAAAAAGAAGAATCAAATGTAGGGACACAAGCTGATTAGACAACCTGCAAACTTTACTTTCAGGGGCCTTGCGGTATTGCAAATAGCAATAAGCGTGGTTCCTGGCTGTCAAGGTGGACTTTCCACACTTCTGATGTCTCACACTCAACTGAGGGGTGTCAGGTTTGGTCAGTCCTACTTCGTGGGAGTTCGGAGGATCTTCCAAAATCTTTAGGCCAGTTTACAAGCAACGCACACAATTTGGTGTCCTTCTCCCTGGCTCTACCGTTTCCTGTAGCAACTCTGATGAAATTCAACCAGCTCCGAGATGGCTGTCCAGGTGGCTTACTTGGGAGTTGATTGGTCCTGCCAACTCAAAGGGAGAAGTCATCTTTTGCAAGGCTTCTCTGTCGATGCGAACTTGGCAATTCGGACCTGCAGCAGAGCTTCACCGGGCAAACCACGATCCAGGAGTTGCAGCAGCCATCCTCTTCCAGCTCTTCCTAGGTTCCTTCATCCAGTGGTCGACTCTGCCTTCCAAGTCAAAGGACTCGCCTTTTATTCAGTTCTCTCCCATTCATTCCAGCCTAGCTGTCACTCACCCATCAGGGTGGCTGTCCTTGCCGGACAGTCACCCAGCCAATCACCACAGAGTGCATTTGGGTCTCCAAGGAGACTAAGCACAGGGAGTTTCGGGCACCTCCCTCTCGTCCTGCCCACCCCAGGCACTCGGGCGCCAGAGGCGGGTTTCACTCCTGAAGCCTGCCAAAAGCGAATGAACAAGGAGACCAAACCTGGTTTGGCGCGCAGAGAAAGACTCGAGAAGGACCTTTCCACAAAGAAATGGCGAAAAAAGAAATCCGGGAACCGTTTTACCAAAGGAGGCACAGGCACCATCTTGAAAAACATGGCTCCCGCGATTTAACGTTACTGGAGCTGCGAACAGTTCACAGTCAGGGTAAATCATGGTAGTTCATTGTGAAACCACTGCCACCAGCCATTCTGATGGGAAAGGGTAACATTTGACTGTTACATTAGTAACTAGACATAGGGGATACTAAGTAACCCTCCAGCACTCTATTGTAAGATAGGGTGTGCTGGGTTTAGAATTTTACAAGGCCAAGTGAAGTCAATTTCACTCCACTGCTCTGGGACACAGTAGTTGATCCCATAGAAGGTATTTAAACCTTGGGAAGTCTGGAAGACTTCCGTGTGCCACTGCACCAAAGGTGCTGTGTGACACAGATGAAAATGATGATGCCTATGGAGTTGGTTAGACTCTATAACCAAAAGAAACACAGAGGTAAAAACACACATCAAAATATATGAGAGAGTGGGAAAAAGGGTCTCACTCTCTCCAGGTTAAAAAACAATCAAGTCCTCAAAATCCAGCAAAATTGCTGGGGGTCTCTAAGGTGGAGGGTATTAGCACATTTTTGAGAATTCTTCCTAACAACGGGTAGTATAGCTTAGTGGCAAATCGCTCCACTTGGAAGCAAGACGATGCAGAGCAACACAGGTTTGAAACCTGGGTCTGGTTGTCATATGCTAAACGGAAGACCAAATCAATGGAGCCTACAGGAAAGAGCAGAATGTTGAATAAAATGGGAGATTGCGGAACACTGCAATTCAGTGAATGTATATCACAATGACAAATGGTCACCTAGGCACACTGCTGAATCCCTCTGATCTCAAAAACGATGAAAACCATTTTAGTAATTCTGGCTCTACTTCTGGCTCTACTCCTGCAACCACTGGCAAAAACGAAAGCTTGATGGAAAGTACATTATGTCATAAGAACAGGACCACCAGCAAGGATGCAACCCCTAAAGTCAGCCATATCGAGAAGGGTATACCAAACATCCACCAGAATGCTCTCAGTCCCAATTCGTGGTCTGAATCCATATTAAATAGGGGGATGTGAACAGCTTGAAACTATTGAATGGACAAGGGGTAGTAGCCTTCCTGGCATTGGGAACAAAAAGGTAAATCCATTCATAAATACTTCTTTGTTTTTTTTTCTATAGTTTGGTAATATTAATGATGATCGCATTGCTGCATGTTACATGAGAATGTGAGCAAATAAAATACGTTAATACGTTAATAGCTGGAATCTACCGAGCTGCACATGCAACCTCGCAGTGTGCTAAAGGCACTTTAGACATCTAAGTTGCAATTTGGACGTGTCCCAAAAAGTGGAGCAAATTAATTTAGTTCCAATTTTGATGCGCTAATAATAGAGAATGGAGCAAACAGGTTTAGCCCCAATCAGTAATCTGAACATGTTTTCAAAATGTTTGCTACGTGACATGAAAGAAAACGTAGTAGACACCTTTTGTTGTATGTTATGCAGCAAATATAGTGCAAAAAACAGCCTGGTTCATTTATGTCCTATTGCAAACGTTTTTAGATATTATGGATAGTGACAAAATCTGTTTGCTCCATTTTGCATTATCAAAGCACCAGTGCAAATGTTAGACAATCTGCAGGTAACTGTTTTTAATATCGAATGGACTAGATGTTCACTCCTCCATAATAGAGTGAATATTAACGTGGTGAGATGCAACAATTATTAGTCAGCCTTTAAGGGCAGTTCTGTTTTGGTGTGGAAGGCACCCGGAACATTGTCTGGTTAGTTTCCTTTTTGCTGAACGCCACAGACAGCACAGAACTGAAACCGCCCGTCGCATTCACTGAACAGGTAAAGCACAGGTGACAGCAGTATACTCTTCAGTTGCTGGAGAGGTACAGCACAAGTATTAACAGGGCAAGCTTCCATTACTCAGGATAGATTGAGCACAGGAAGCAACCATGCAAGGGGCACTCTCGCGACAGGCACATACACTGCAAAACCCCTACCAACAAGATAGATATACAGCACGACTACCTGGAGGGCAAGCGTCTCTCCTACATACCATATACTGCCACGGTAGCAGCAAAGCAGGGTTGCCACCCACAGATAAGTTGCAGAACATGTGGCGACGAATTTTCCTCCTCCCCCACACATAACCGGTATGCTGTGCAGCACAGGTAATTGCAATGCAAGCTTCCTTCCCACCAAACAGGTAAAGCACAGGTAGTTATAGACAGCTCTTCCCTCCCATAAAGTTGGCTCAACAACGATTCTGCAGCAGCACATGACGCTTTCCTTAGACAACAAGACAATACCAACTACCATTTTGAAAACAAATCTCTGTCACTCTGTCTTTCTCAGCATGGCATCATCCTTTTCATAATGTCTCTGGTGATGATTAAGGGCTGCAAGGCCCTCCTGAGTGAGAGGCAGTATGCAGTCACAGAGAACCCCCCCCCAGTACCATTGGGATTAGTTTGTATGATGAAGTGAGTCTAACCTGGAGAGTAAATGAGGCTGCACCGGCCCAACTGCCAGAGGCGGTCAATTCCTGTGAAAAAATCTCCCATTTTTCCTGCAGGCCTATCTTCCTCTGCTTGACCCTGTAGTAGTATACAGAATCCTTGGAAAATGTCCTTACTGCTGATCTGGCAACAGGCTTGTTGCAGTCTCTTCCCATTGCAGCGTCGAAGCTCTTCTCACTATAGCTGAATATCCCTGACATGAATCAGGCGTGTTATTTCAAAGAGGCAATATGAAGGCATAATAGTTACTATGCCATGCCTCTTTATTTCCAGGCAGTCCCACAACAGTGCCAATTCACCTCGGCACAAATCTGCAGCCAACGTTATTTCCATGCAACCTCAGCACTTGGTTCACAATCACCAATGCTTTATCCCAGTCAGGCCGAGAGACATGTTTCATAAAGCTACACTCATTTTGTGAACTTTATCATATTAAACACATACACAAATGGGATATACGTTAAAGGGAAGTGCAAATGCTGGTGTGGTTGAGGGTAGCATTTTCAGTAGATGAAATGACACCACCCTATAATCATACAACACTACACTGATCCGTGACTATAGGGGTACAACTTTGCCATGAAATTGAAGGGCAATTCATATCCAAGGGTCACGTGTATGCTCTATGTCAGTGCTTTCACCACACACACAGCTCTGCAAGGGCACACCAGCCCAGTCCTACAGCACCCATGAGATTCCAATAATGGGAACCCAAAATCAGCTCGTTCAATGCACTTGGGACAATTGCTGTCCTGGTTTCGTCTAATGCACATCACCCCAACCTTGTATTATGCAATAGTCCAGTACTAACTTTACAGAAGATGATATATCAAGACACATCAGCCAGTCAAGCAGAAACCATCTAATTCTACCACTGCAGTACCATATATAGCTCTGCCAATGCACATCTATCTGGCCTTGGATCAAACACAATTACAGTACTTACATCATATAAACTGCTCTATCAAGACTTATCAACACTACCTTTCAGCACCTATGTTGTTGCATTATTGGGACGCCACACCCATCTTTGTTAATGCGCCTCACCCTATCCTTGCAGCACTCATAATGCTCCAGGTATTAAACCCCATTAACTTCTCTACCAATGCGCACCACACCAGTCCTGATTCTATTACAATACTGCAGGTCTGCACACAGCTTAGCCAATGCACATCTGCCCACCTCGGC
The DNA here is from genome assembly GCF_040938575.1 of Ambystoma mexicanum. NCBI lineage: Eukaryota > Metazoa > Chordata > Amphibia > Caudata > Ambystomatidae > Ambystoma > Ambystoma mexicanum. The sequence continues at coordinate 1,029,494,166 of NC_090936.1, forward strand.
AGCACTCATATCATTTTAGCAGAGTGAACCCACAAACACAGCTCTACCAGTAATCATCAGCATAGTCCTGCAGATTGCACACTTCCTTTGCCGAGAAATACACCCCACCCCCTTGCCGCACACAACTCTGCTAATGTACATCCACCCAGTCCCATAGCTCACATGATGTTCTGGCACTTGAAACCTGTACGTGCTCAGAACATGACTAAAAACCACACCACTGCCCTGTTTGGGTTATTCTAGAACTAGGCATAGAGTAGTAAATGCCTGCTTTTACATAGCATGCCTCAGAGCTCAGCCGATCCTGCAGATCAAGCAACTTGCATTCTTACTTCCTTAATTGAAATTAATGGCTAGGGTTCAACAGTATGTGTCACAATAAACATCCAGCCCTGGCCACAGATTTGGTCCATAGAACAGGGGAGCTATTCCAACCACAATACTTCTACTACTGCCTGCCATTCTGTCTGCAACGCGCATGGACTGGGAAACATTGTTATAATGTATATCATCCCCAGGCCCTGCCTTCTTGCTTGTTTTCTTAACTCATTAGAGGCTTCTTGCAGACAGACGAGACCCAGGCTTTATCTTGCAAGCATATGGTTGTCTGGATCCAGGCTGCCTGGTGAATGCCTCAAGTGCTTGTGACTCTTAGAGTAAATGTGTTGTCCTTGGAAGAGGGAGGAAGGGGAGTCGAGCTGCAAGAGGCCTATGTGAGCATGAAGAGAAGTTGAGATGTACATTTCTGCACATAATGGATGATGAACACTTCTGGCAGTTTGTGCACAGGTTAACAATTAAAACAAGGAATTCAGCCCACATATGTGGGTCAGCTTGTTCGGCCTACGGCCCAATGCCCGATGGGACAATCCAGCCCTTGATGTAGATGGAATTCTTTGAGATGTCCTTGAAGTTGCTTCACGAGCCTCTAAAATTTGGCATGAGGTGGGAGTGGGGAAGTGGAACGGTAATTAGCTTAAACGTGAGGTCAAGAGAAAGCTTCTTTAAAAGCAACTTAATCAGCCACTTTTTGAGGGTGTATGAAACAACTCTTTCTTGTAACAAACAGTGACAGTTGGTGGATGTCAATGGCATCATATTTTCAGAACATGATCGTAAAGTTGAACCTAGGTTTAAGTCAATTAATCATTCTCTGGTCCTCAATTTCTTTAGGGCTTGAGGCATCACATCTTCCTATTCTGTGAAAAATGTCACAATGCCAAACAGGACAAATACAAGGCAGACACATAAGTAAGATATGAATAAAGATATGTTTTTAATGTGAGGCATCAGACAAGTGGGCAAACACTGGATGTGTAACTCAACACCATGATCTTTTCCAAACAGGGAAATTCAAATAACAAAACATCTCTGGGCTTCACAGTCTTCAATTTGGAGATGCCTTCCAAGAATATGTTTTCACCACTCAGAGTCTTTGCTGTTTAAATAGACCCACTCTTCTTTCAAGACTCCAGGTTCCTTTCATGTTGATCCTCTTGTTCTGATCCTTTATTCTTTGGAAATGTGTTACCCGTGTTCTTGGGACCCCATGCATGCTTTCATGTCAGACTAACACAGAAGTAGAAGGTATGGCTGGGTATCACCATGCTAAGGACCAGAGCTTCTGCCAGGAGGATGACCACTTTGTTTCCTACAGGCTTAGTTGTTCTATGGTTTCCTCTTTAGTGCTTTAGGGTCCTTGCATCTGTTCCCTACAACCAATTCTCATCTACCTCTTGAATGATTCTGGGCAGTTTCATGCCAATGGGTACCTCTACTTCTCACCCTCCATCACCCCACAATACCCTTCATTCATCTCCTGCTGAACCTACACAACATTTTTCCATGTGCTTTATGTCCACCCTGTCTCAACTCCTTCCTGTCATGCATGTATTATGCAGGTTCTTTGTCCGTAACTCCTTCAGTCTCCTCTCTCCTGTTTCTCCTCTTCTTTCCCTGCTCTCAGCCTTCAAACACTTCTTTAGTCATCTCTGTCACCCTCCTGTTGTTCCTTCCAAATACCTTTCATGGTTCCTTGACACCTTCCTCCAGACATATTTCTCAACCTCTTCTAGAGTATACGCCTCTTCCCCTTTAATGGGAGACACATGGTTACGTCATCCATAGCTGCTGCCACTCCCCAAGTCCAATACCACACAGGTGAGAAACGTTGTTCACTAAGGCAACCGTACCATCCATATCCTAGGCAGGTACAGCAGGAGAGGAACACGATCTAAGTGAACAATGACAAGAATAAATGTACTATGTGCATGCATTAGACATGAAGTAAATGTGCACTGAACATGAAGGATGCACACACTAGGTAACATATGCATTTATACATGAAGATTATTACCATGGCATCCATGAAGACATGAAGAATACTAACATAAGTTATGTATACTCTGATTGTAACATGAATGATACGCAAATATAGATCACTAACAGAAACGCAAAAGTAATGGGCAGCCATTGTTTCCAAAATGAAAGCCGCACCGCACTTATAAGTAAATTAAAGGCCTTAAGACTTCACAAGAACTTAAAATGCTTAAATAACAAAACACAGATCTGTGCAGAGTTTAGACAGTAGCTAGCAAACCAAGCCAAGGTTACCATGAATAAGGGAGGATAGGAAAGCTGTAGAGAAAGCACAAGATTAAGATTCCCAAGACACAAGCCACATATTCTTAAGATTAATTAAGAGAACAACCAGCCTTTGTATGCCAGTGCAGGACATGTATAAACCAGAAAATCTATAAAGACTAGCTCAGGAGTGTCCCCAGTGGTGACAGAAACCATAAACCTCATATTAATATTAGCAAAAATACTAAAAAATGCAGGGTGAAATTATTCCGAACACGGTTATATCACATGTGACCCAAACATGAAGAACACTATCTATTCATAGCAATGAACACAGATAAGACACCTGCCTTACTTCCTACATGTATACCCACACACAACACTATACAAGGCCAAATACAAAAGGAATCACCCTGGCTCATGGCTTAGAAAGGAGGATGGTATCTTCTTTAATTGAAAGGAAAGTAGTCAGTGGACCTCTCTCCCCCTACTCCTGTCTGGCTCATGTCTTGACGACCTTCCCGTTGTCCAAGGTTGATCAGTACGAAGCTAACCAAAGAAAACCCCTGATGCGAGGCCACCCAATTCTCCTTATGCCAACCAATAGTGTACTGTAGAGATTATTACTTTTTACTGTTTTCAATTTCTAACCCTAAATAATGTATATGTAGCCACCAGTATTAACCAATCCCCTTTCCCAGTAGGTTTTGGTAACTAAGATTACAACATATAAAACCTGTTCTTTCTGATAAGCATTCTGAGAGCGACAAAATGTATGCTTGTATGCCGCCCCTGCTATATTTTGATGTCAATAAAACTGGGTTTTTTCTTGCACGTTGTCTGTTTCCGTTATTGAGTCCAGTTTGATTTGGCTCCAGAACCTCTGTGTAATTGTGGGACTTTACAGGCAGTCTTAACACATTTCTTGCTGTTACCTTCAGCCTCCTCTCATTCCTCCCTCCCGTCTCTACTCCTGTTTCTCTCTCTTCAACCACCTCATTCCTTCTGAAGTACTGCTTATTCTCCTCACTCTCTATCTCCTCCTTGGATTTAACAACATCGCTGTGCTCCAAATCTCCCTTTCTCTTCTTAGTCCCTTTTCATCTCCATCTTTCCCAATACTTCCCACTTCTTTTCCTTTCTCCTGGCATCCACTATTCAGCCGTTCTTCCCTATTTCAGCTCAACCTTCCCATTCTTATGGTTATCATACTCCTTACAAGTGCTCCCACTCTGCTTTCTAAAACCCACACCATCCTGACAAAGTTCAAGGTTTATATAGCAACTTGATCCCACCCCTGGTAACCAACCTCACTTAACTCGAAGTAGGTGTTTGTGGTTATGTGTCTCTAGGTGGAATTGGATAGACTGTATATGTATTCTACTATGCCACCTCTGTGGGCCTGATCCTCGTATGCAGAACCTCATGTGAAGCCTTGATGTATGCCAGTTACCATTCTGAAGACCATCTCACTAAGATGGGTAATGGCACAACCACAGCAGACCTCTTGGTGTTATGGCTCCACCCACAACTGTTTGAGTAGGTACGCAGTTTGGGAAACAGAAGGGTTTAAGTGTGAGGTTACTTACAAGGGATATTGGACAGTGGAACTCAGTATTTCGGCCACCGGTCATTTAGTTTCCCTGTCCTACCACTTCCAAACTCATTGTACTATGGGAAACAGGATCTCAATGACACACATTCCCAAGACACCCTTATGTTATTAAGCCACAAGTTGGGATTATTTTGTCAGAACTGTCCTTGGGAGTTGGGGTCCCCGCTAAATCTATCTGTCCTTTTTTGGGTATATTTACACAGAAAGAGTGCTGAGCATTTGGGGAGCTGGGAGCTTTCCTTTAATGGACAGAGGGATGTTCTTTTCCTCTTCTATATGATTGGGGCATGGTGGGAAAGTCAGAGGTTGCTGCATGCACTGTCCATGGGCCGCTCATTGTTTAGTGCGTAGCAGAACAGCGGCCCGCCATTGCTACTTCACCTTTTACCCCAATAATCAGGTAGGGGACATCATCAAATAAAGTTAAACAGGGGGAGGCGCGTGGCCAGGTACTATGCAGTGATGTTGTGCTTGTTACAGGCTTCCAATAGATCCTCTTTAAAAATCCTTTTCAGGTAATGCACAAGATCCTGATCCTGGCATATCTGGTTGCAGAAACGCTGTGGAGGTAAAATGCCAGATTTATTTGCCATTCGGTCACCTTTAAACCCTGTATTTGCTGTGGAGGAGAGGGGGCCTGCCCAGACCCGGTGGAGCTAAGATGACAGATATGAGAGAGCAGCCGACTCCCTCTGAAGAATTGTGTGGCTCGGTCGAGCGGGGCGCACTCACACAAAAAGCATTTCCGAGTGTGAGGGTCGCAGGGACTGCGATCCTCTGTGGCCACACCCCGGAGGAGAGGTGTGCCTGCAGTGAGGGATCTTAATGGTGTGAATGCTTTTTGACTCTGGTGACACTGCAAACTCAGGCCATAAGCGCTGGATGCTTACTGCCAGAAACCGGAGGAGGCAGTGCTGCATGAGAGGCCTGGTGTGATCCTGCAGGCTGCTAGGACCCCTGAGAGGAGTTGATGCAATACGGCTGGCTGGAGCGCCCTGGTGGAGCTGCACTGAGGAGGTACTTTTCACTACTCTGGGGTGAACAT